>NC_057861.1:679127731-679764549 GCF_019393635.1 Dromiciops gliroides | reverse complement strand
GTTAGAATGTGAACTCCTTTAGGGCAGGGACTGCTTTTGTCTTTCTTTCCATTTTTGTGCTTAGCAGAGTGCCTGGTACATCATAAATGCCTAATTAATTCTTGTTAATATGTTAACTTTCCCTTTCTATCACTCCATTTGCAGGTCATTATCTCTGTACCCCAAAATAATTATCTAATCTCCTTGGTGTTGGCTTCTTCCTCTTTCACATCTACCTATATATCCATTAGATTTTTTTTCTAAGGAATCTTAAGTGACTTATGAATACCTTTCTAGTTAAAAAACCAAATAATCTGTCTAATGTTTAAGTACCATCATTATCTGGTCCTGTTTTTCTTACTCATTCCCAGTGGGAATCTTTGTGTTCTCCTTCTCTGTTCCCTTTTTGGAGGGGAAGGCCCTTCCTGATTTTCTTTTTCTATCAATCAGTCTTATTTGTTCATTAAATTTTTAAAAAACACATTAAGAGGGGCAGCTAGGTGGTGCAGTGGATAAAGCACTGGCCTTGGATTCAGGAGTACCTGAGTTCAAATCCGGCCTCAGACACTTGACACTTACTAGCTGTGTGATCCTGGGCAAGTCACTTAACCCCCATGGCCCTGCAAAAAACAAACAAACAAACAAACCAAAAAACAAACAAAAAAAAACCACATTAAGTACTTGCTACGTACCACACACTGTGCTAGGTATTGAGAATACAAATTTTTTTTTAAAAACCATAAAAAAGGGCACATCCGTTACTAGGTAGAAACACATACACATATTAAGTAGCTTACAGTTTACTAGAGGCGAATAACTTAAACAGATAAATAAGTTCAAGGAAGTTGAGAAGGGAGAGAGCATTACCAGTTGGAGAGACCAGAAACAGCTTCTTATAGGAAGTACCTTACCACTTGAGCAAAATCCTGAAGGTTGCGAAAGGCTTCAGAGAGATTCAGGTGAAGAAGGAGTATATTCCAAGAAGTGTAAAGGAAGGCAAGGAGCCAAAAGACGGAATGCTGAATTTGAGGAACAGCTACTAGGCCATTTTGGCTAGAATATAGAGTGTGTGAAGAAGGAAGTATTAGGAAATAAATTTGAAGAGATAGGTCATAATTTAATGAAAAAATGCTGGATTTAGTGTTTTTTAAATTAAATTTTACTTTTTTATATCAGCAAAAAATTTGCCCTTCCCTCTAAATGAGAAGGGAAAGGAAAATCTTTTGTAAGCATGTGTAGTCAAGCAAAAAGTTTCCATATTGGCCATGTCTCAACAACAACAACAGCATGTCTCATTTTCACTCTGAGTCGTCTATCAGCAGATGCTATCACATTTCATCATTAGTCCTCTAGAATAGTTGATCATTATGCTGATCAGAGCTCCTAAGCCTTTCAGAGTTTGACTTTATTATTGTCTGTGTATAAGTTCTCTTGCTCATTCTCCCTTCATTCAAGTCTATCCAGACTTGTATGACTCATTTTTGGTTCTATATCCTGCAACTGGGTAGTGGGCAACAAAGCTGACAATTGAAACATATTCCTGCACCATGCAGAAGTTTAGGCCCCTTTTTGCTGGATCTGGACCCTTTTCTTGCCCTGATGCTTTCCCCAAAACTGCCCACTAGTGTCCCTAGACCTTTCCATATGTCTTTTTTGTCATGACAATGTGGGTTGGAAGAGTGGTCCACTGTGATTTTTTCTTGAATTTCCTTATCAGGATTCCACCTGCAGTCTTCCTTCCTTCCTTCCTTTTCCTTTCTTTTCTTTCTTTCTCACTTTTAACTTTGCAAAGTTTATTTTTTACAAATATCAATTTTTTATAAAATAAACATTTTTATTTATAGTTTGGGGTTCCAATTTTTATCCCTTTTTGCCTCTCTCTCCTCCCCCCTCCCTGAGGTGGCAAGCAGTCAGATATGGGTACATGTATGATTATGTAAAACATTTTACGGTTTTTCTGCAGTGTTTCTTATATCTATTAGGAGGAATTTTATGACAGAGAGCTTGAGGTACTTATTCCTGCTACACCATCAGTGTAGGCAGTGGGAATAGAGCCAGTAGGCAATGAGAGGTATAAGATGAAAGTGGGTGGGGTTATTGAAGGGGCAAATTCATGGAATAAATGGTTGGCACAAGTAGAAGGGTCGGCTTAGCTGTGATTCTCCCGTGATGCATGATTCTGACTAGAACACATCTTCACACTCTACAAACATGGTCATATTATTTGAAAACAGAAAAATTTACTTCAAAGATAAACAAGGCCTAGAAGAATTTACCAGTTTAAATAAAGAGTTAAAGGTATACCTGCTAGCAGGAAAGAGAATCCAAAGTGACTGACAAAATTTAAACAAAAACCTGTTATTACTGACAATTAATTTTTTATATTAATGTTACTGTGGCATCGTGGATAGAGAGCTGACCTTGCAGCTTAGAATACTTGGGTTTAATTCTTGCATCTTATACATACTGTCCATATGGTCTCAGTGCTCTAGGTAACTCTCTAGGACCCTTAGATTCATAGAGGACATTTCCTCATATGAGTCTTAGGTGGCGCAGGGGATAAAGCACTGGCCCTGGATTCAGGAAGACCTGAGTTCAAATATGGCCTCAGACACTTGACACTTACTAGCTGTGTGACCCTGGACAAGTCACTTAATCCTCATTGCCCTGCCCCCTCCCCCCCCCAAAAAGTCTTAATGACAACGTTGGTCCAATCCCTGTAACTATAATTTATACTTTGTAATACATATTCATATAGTTTTTTATTATATATATTTTCTTATATAAAGAGTGAACTTAGTGTTTGGATGAAAATGTGCATTATGATATACACAAAGAAGTAAATAAAAGACACCAAAATATGTTTACATTTACTAATAAAAGGATATTTTATTGTTTTTATTCTGAATTTAATGAACATCAAAAAAAGAAAAATGTAGACCAGAAAAGGCTGATCATATATGAAAATGCAAATCTCATATATGGCTTTCTAAAAAGGGGCATTTTACACAGATGAGAAAGAATAACATGAGAAAGACATTGGCAGTCCCAAAGGTGGGAAACTCCTCAGTTTATAATAAAAAGGGTAAATAGCTTTTGATAAAATAAATATGATGTTTCATTTTATTAGTTTCATTGTTGAAATAGAAGAAACATTTAAGATAGCCATTCCTATTAAGCAACATCATTAATAGGAAAATGGTAGAAAAAAGCTAAATGTATTACCTATAATAATACATGTGTGATAGTTTGAATTTTTCCATTAAAAGAAAAAAATTAACAAATGAATTGAGATAAAGACAAAATACTTATCAGTATGTTGCTTACAAGATACACATTTAATGCAAAAAGCTATAATTTGTTGATTAGGAGTTTGGTCTAATATCTCCATCACAATGGCTAATAGTTATAGAGAGCTTTAACATTTGCAAAGTGCTTTATATTATATGTTCTTCACAATGATTCTGTGTGGTAGATAGCTGCAGACTAATAACACCCCTATTCTATAGTTGAGGAAACAGTTTTAGAGTGGTTAAAGGACTTGGCCAGGCTCATCATATCTGCCTTTTTGTGTGTGTGTGTGTGGTGGCGCAGTGAGGGTTAAGTGACTTGCCCAGGGTCACACAGCTAGTGTAAAGTGTCTGAGGCTGGATTTGAACTCAGGTCCTCCTGAATCTAGGGCCGGTGCTTTATCCACTGTGCCACCTAGCTCCCTTCCCCCACCAAATTTAAAACAACAACAACAACAACCCAGAAATGGTTTTAGTCATATCTAAGAAAGTAAAATTCAAATTAGAAAACACTGAAAGACAAATGAGTTTTTAAATAATCATGAAAGCACAAATGAAAAATATGTAGTAGTCCTTAATATATTATATACTGAACAATTCAGTTAAAAATTCATAAAAATATTAATTGTAACATATGAAACCAATAGTAAAACATTCAGTAATATTGGAGGACCCCAACATTCTATTATGAGAATATGATAAATAAAATGATTAACTGTAAAGAAATCACAAATGTGAACTGTTTCCTCAATAAGTTGGAATTAATAGATACATAGAACTCAATGAAAGAAAATGATAACTTTCTTTCAAGTACACATGTAATACTTATAAAGAATGATTAAGTCTTCATTGGGTGTGGGGACCAATTTTTAATTGGGGAATATTAGCTAAGCAGCTTGCCGCAATATTGGGGCAAGGAAGGAGACCAGCAGCCTCCTTCAAAACAGAGCTTCTAGCTAGAATGGCAAATTCTCCTCCACCTTCCCAGCAAATCCTAGGCAGCCCCCAGCCAATTGGCTGGCTGCTCTGACAGTCACATGACTGCCCTCACTAGGCTTCCAATCATTATAATTTTGCCAGGCTCATGTAGGCATCGGCGAGTGGTGATGATGTGAGGTGCCAGCACCACGGTGACGGCTACAACCAGTGGGTGGAGCACCGTGCCGTTTGCGGAACCCCAGAGGCCAGTGCATGGGCCTAGGTTTTTTTTTTTTTTTAGTGAGGCAATTGGGGTTAAGTGACTTGCCCAGAGTCACACAGCTAGTAAGTGTTAAGTGTCTGAGGCCGGATTTGAACTCAGGTACTCCTGATTCCAGGGCCGATGCTCTATCCACTGCGCCACCTAGCTGCCCCTAGGGCCTAGGTTTTAAAAAAAAAAATTCTAGCCAAAAGATGGGGTCATAAAAACCTCAAATAACAATTAATTCTTTACACTGGGTCATAAGGAAGCCATACAAAAATTCAGAAAGGCAGAAATTATAGATAGTGTATTTTCAGACAACAGTAGAATAAAATTAGGACTTACTAGGAGAAAATGACCCCAAATTATAAAACTATATATTTCATTAATTCATTCATTCATTCATTCATTCATTCATTCATTTATTTATTTATTTATTTGGTTTCTTTTTTTTTGCGGGGGGGGGGCAGGGCAATGGGGGTTAAGTGACTTGCCCAGGGTCACACAGCTAGTAGGTGTCAAGTGTCTGAGGCCAGATTTTAACTCAGGTACTCCTGAATCCAGGGCCAGCGCTTTAACCAGTGCACCATCTAGTTGCCCCCAAAACTATATATTTATTAAATAATGACTGGATTCTAGAAAAAAATCTGAAAGATAACATACTATTTAAAAGGCAGTGATAATAATACTACCCATCAAATTTTATAGAATAAAACAAAAGATGTTCTTAGAGGCAAATTTATATCTTATAAAATATTAGAAGTAGGAAAAAGTTAAAAACTGGTAAATTAAGTTTTTCCTAACAGTGCTAGAAAAGGAACAAGGAACTCTTGAGATTATCTGGAAAGTCTGTCCTTGCTCATTTCTTTTGTCTTTTTCCAGCCTTCTCTCCTTATTACCCTAGATCAGGGTTTCTTAAACTTTTTCCAATCTGGACCCCTTTTTACCCGAGAAATTTTTATGTGACCCTGGATATATAGGTATATAAAATAGGTACACAAAATCTTTTACTGTTTGCCAAATTTTTTGTGACCACCACTTTCAGTTATGTGACCCCCATATGGGGTCATGACCCACAGTTTAAGAAACTTTGCTCTGGGGGCAGCTAGGTGAAGCAGTGGATAAAGCACTAGCCCTGCATTCAGGAGGACCTGAGTTCAAATCCTGCCTCAGACACTTGACACTTATTAGCTGTGTGACCCTGGGCAAGTCACTTCACCCTCATTGCCCTGTTTAAAATAAAAAGAAAAAGAAACTTTGCCCTAGATGATAAAGTTTTTCATTGTTAACTCAGCATAATTAGAAGAAGGCCTTAGTCAGATTAATACTAGACTCCTTTATACATTTTACATGTTATTCTCTTTTCCTGAATTCTAGGAGTTGTACAAAGGTAGGTTGTATCTTCCATGTGGATTATTTTCTTATACTTGTGTGGGAGATTAAAATGTCTTGTATTAATTTGGAGGAAGCAATAGAGACACTGTTCCTAGATTGTCAGGTTATTGACTTCTGAAATCCTACTTCTTCCAGATTCATACCCATTTTGGAATAATTGATTTTTATATAAACTTTTTAGGAGTGTTCTCTTAAGAAAGTTCTAATTAGTAAACCTAGAAAAGATGTGGTTTGATATATATAATCAATTCTTGTGTTTAAAATTATAAAATGGAAGGAGTGAGCAATTTCCATTTAATGTAACAGTACTTTAACTAGGGATTAACATACTGCTGTACTTTTCTTATTTATTCTGATTAAATGTTACTATTAAAGCTGAACACACTGATCTTTTTTTTTCTTTTTTCTTTTTTTTTCTTTCTTTCTTTTTTTTTTTTCGTGGGGCAATGGGGATTAAGTGACTTGCCCAGGGTTACACAGCTAGTAACTGTCAAGTATCTGAGGCCGGATTTGAACTCAGGTCCTCCTGAATCCAGGGCCGGTGCTTTATCCACTGAGCCACCTAGCTGACCCCCACACTGATCTTGAAGTGGAAGAAATATATTGTCTGAGTCTTAGAATCACAAACAGTAAGTGAGTGGAATATTCAGGTGCTTTATTAGTGAAGTTTTTTCTTCTCTGCAAATATAATAGTTAATAACAATAGCTAACATTTATATAGCACCCACCATATGCCAGGCATTGTGCTGAGTGCCTCATAGATATTTTCTCATGATCCTTGAAACAACACTGGAAGGTGGGTGCTTTTATTATTCCTATATTACAGATAAGAAAACTAAGGCAAACAGGTTAAGTGACTTCCTCATGGTCACACCACGAGTAGTATCTAAATCCAGATTGAAACTGGTCTTCTTGTCTCCAAGGCCAGTGCTCTATCTCCTGTTTCACTATTCCCTTCTAAATCTTACTGTATTCCGAACTTTGTGAGAAATTTTGTGTCCTAGATATGTGTCTATGAAAAATTGCAACTGTTTGTGTAAGTTTTTTGGTAATAGTATTTTGACTGAATATTTTTAATAAGAAAAACAGGAAATATTGCCCTATAAAAAGATTTCTAAGGTAAAATAAAGACAGTCACTTTAAAAATCAATCTTAATTCACTCAGGAGTCTCCTACTAGTAGACATGAATCAGTTTTATATAGCAACTTAGTATATAATCTCTAGCATTCTTAGAAGTATCTCTGTTGCTAGCTGTCACTTAATCCCTTTTTTGACCCTTAGTTTACTCATCTATAAAACTTGAGATAGTAATACTGATAGTACTAATTCTACTCTGTCAAGGAGGATCAAATGAGATGCTATGTATAATATGCTTTTTAACCTTTGTAGTGCTAGATTAATTTTAATCATTCTTAGTTTAGAATCAAATGCTTGCGTTTTAAGTTCCTTAGGCATATGAAACATTTCACTGCAGTCTATCAGATTATCTAGTCCCTCTTGTTATATTTTGCTTCTGTGTGGAATCAACAGAAAGAATGGCACTTCTTTGATGAGACACAGATGAAGGTTAACCTAAGTAAATGATTAATTCAAGCCTAAAATAAAACTTTACCAGTCATATCATCATCGTTAGGGATCAGCCTATATCTGGAGGATTTTGAGGGACCATACTTTAGCATATCATTTATCTAAGAAGCTTAATTACACATTGGGCCAGGAGGAGACATAAGCGTGCTTTTTGCTCTTAACTACCACTTACAGACTTTTTCCCTACAGCCATTACTTAGTACCTTTTCCTTCATTAAGAGTCACTTCAGGGGGCAGCTAGGTGGTGCAGTGGATAAAGCACCCGTCCTGGATTCAGGAGGACCTGAGTTCAAATCCAGCCTCAGACACTTGACACTAGTTGTGTGACCCTGGGCAAGTCACTTAACCCCCATTGCCTGGCAAACAAACAACAACAAAAAAAAAGAGTCACTTCATTCAGATAACACTGTGTTTAAGTCCTAGTAGCTATTATCTATCACCAGCCAGGTCATTCCTTTTCTTTTCTCATGGAGTTCAGTGCCTGACTTAGTATTCTTTTCTTTTCCATCCCATACTCTTATAATTGGGGACTTGAATTTTCTTGCTCTCCATGTGTTTACTGTCACTATTCTGCAGTTACAAACAGGGGTGGTTATATATTTAATCTCCTCAACCACAAGTGTTCTACCTCCATTATCCATAACTGAAATTCTTTATCTGACCATGACCTCCTGTCCTTCCATCTCTCACTATATTTTACCCATACTAGACCCACTGTCTACCCTAATCTCCCAGCTGCTTTTTTTCTCTCTCCCTTCTTTTTTATGTCATCATTTGTGTTCTGGCCTCACTGTCTACCATCAAAGTCTTGATCTTTTGGTTAACTAATTCAACTTTAAAATGTTCTTTATCCTTGTAATTTCCTTGTCTTTTCATCTGTGGCTTTCCAAATTTCATCCTTGAATCACTCCCACTCCCTCTACCTTCATTACTTTTGTTTTGTGCTCTATATCACCAGTGAGAAGTCATATAACCCTGATGACTGGGGCTACTACAAATGTTAGGTAATGTGAAGTATGCTTATGCTGCTGCCTACCAGTCCTTCCCTGATATATTTAATCAGACCAACCATTCTATAAATATTTATCAAGCTCCTGCTATGTGCCAGGCACTATGCTGAGCACTGGGAATCTGTTTTGTTTGTTGTTTGTCCTTCATTCACGAAGAGGACCATGGCATTGGGGTGATGTCATGACTTGCAGTGAATTGGATTTAAGTGAGGCAGGGCTGTGCAGTGTCACCAACCTCACTCTTTCCTCCAGAGCCATCTGGGTCCAGTGGCAAAATATATATCAGGTGGCGTGGTGAATAAAGCACCGGCCCTGCATTCAGGAGGACTTTGAGTTCAAATCCGACCTCAGACACTTGACACTTAATAGCTGTGTGACCCTGTATGACCCTGACACACACACACACACACACACACACACACACACACACACACACACACACACACACACACACACACACACACACACACCAGGATGACTAGAGATGGCCTGGATGTTTAAGGCCTAGCTTCTTAAACTGTGGATATGGGGTCATGTAACCGGGGCGGGGGGGGGGGGCACAAAAAATTTGACAACAGTAAAAGGTTATGTATACCTATTTTATATGCCTATCCGGGGCCATTTCCAGTTGTCTTGATGTATGTCTTGTCATTGGACCCAGATGGCTTTGAAGGAGAGAGTGAGGTTAGTGATTTGGCACAGCCCTCCCTCACTTAAATCCAATTCAGTGCAAGTCATGACATCATCGTGATGTCATGGTCCTCTTTGAGAAGGACAAACAACAACAACCTATATACTTGGGGTCACATAAAAATTCCTCTGACAAAATGGGGTTGTGAGTGGGAAAACTTTAAGAAGCCCTGGTTTAAGGCAATTGAGGTTAAGTGATTTTTCCAGAATCACATGGCTAGTAAGTGTCTGAAGTGAGATTTGAACTCAGGTCCTCCCAACTTCAGGGCCAGTGCCACCTAGCTGCCCACAAATGCTGAGGATACAAAAAGAGGAAAAAGACAATGCCTGCTGGATTCAGGAGGACCTGAGTTCAAATCTGGCCTCAGACACTTGACACTAGCTATGTGACCCTGGGCAAGTCACTTAACCTTCATTGCCCCACCCTCACCCCCCAAAAAAAGACAATGTCTGCCATCAAGGAGCTCACAATCTAATGTAGGAAGCAACAAACAAATATATACAAAGTAAACCATGTAAAGGATAAACAAGAAATAATTAACAGAAGAAAGGCACTAGAATTAAGAGAAATTGGAAAAGGCTTCCTGTAAAAGATGGAATTTTGGTTGGGACTTAAAGGAAGTTAGGGATGTCAGTAGGCAGAATTGAGGAGGGGGAATATTCCAGGAATGAGAAATAGCCAGAGAAAATGCCTAGGGCCAAGAGGTGGTGTCATTTTGTGGAACACTCCCAGGGGACCAAGTTTAGTGCATTGAAGAGTATGTATCAGGGAGTGAGCTGTAAGAAAACTAGAGTAGTAGGAGGGAGCTAGGTTATAAAGGGCATTGAATGCCAAAGAGAGCATTTTGCATTTTATCCTAGAGGCAATATGAAGCTACTGAAGTTCATTGAGTAGGGTGGGGGGGTGGCATGATCAGACCTAGTATGTCTTACTCTGGTGGTTGAATTGGGGGATTGATTGGAGTGGGGAGAGACTTGAGTTGGGTAGACTCACCAGCAACTTAGTCTTGGAATAGTCCAGGTATGAGGTGATGAGGGCCTACTCCAGTGGTCAGAAAAGAGAAGGGGTCATATTTGAGAGATGCTGTAAAAGTCAGATTGACAAGGATATGGAGGGACCCAGAGACAGACAGAAGGGGGGGGGTGCATGATGACATCTGGTTGGGAGTCTGAGGGAGTAAGAGAAGGGTGGTATTCTCTATTATGATAGGAAACATAGGAGGGTTTAGTGGTCAAGATAAAGAGTTCAGCTTTGTACTTGCTGAGTTTGATATATACTGAATATCCATTTTGAGATATTTGAAAGACAATTGGAGATGCAGAATCAGAGATAATAGACTAGAGCCGGATAGGTAGATTTTAGAATCATTAGCATAGAGATGGTAATTAAATCCAGGGGATCTGATAATCTCACCCAGTGAAGTAGTATAGTATAGAGGGAGCACAGAAGAAGGTCCAGGACAGAATCCTGTGGGACACTGATAGCTAGAGGGTGTAACTTGGAAGAGAACCCAGCAAAGGAAACTGAGGAGTGTTCAGATGGGTAGGAGCAGAACCAGGAGAGAGTGGTGTCCTGAAAACCTGAAGAGAAGAGAGAGTATCAAGGAGGAGAGTGATCAGCTCTCTATCTGTTGATGCTGCAGGGAGTTGAAAATGAAGATTAAGGAATTAAGGATTCTCTATCACCTTGTCTTAGCATCTGTTCCAAATTTTCTCTTGTTTCCTGAAGCATATAAACCACCCTTCTTCTCCCACCCCCTTTCCACTATAGTCTTCCCTTTCTCCAATCCATTCTCTCTCCAGATGTCAAAGTGGTGTTCCTACAGCACCAGTCTGGTCATGTTAATTTCCTGCTAAAGAAATTTCTCTTGCCTCTATGATAAAATACAAACTCTTCTGTTTGACTTCTAAAGCCTTTTTAACTAGCTGGCTCCAGCCTACTGTAAGGGGCTAAAATTCTAGCTAGTCTGTCTAAAATATCTAATGAGCGGTTGCCAATAAATTATAAGCTTTAGCAAGAGTTAGACTTTTAAGCATTTATTAAGGAGAATAAGAATTTGGTGAAAAGAAAGAGAAAGGCCTAGATTCATCTATCTATTAAAGGGAAAGTGGGTTTCTAGCTCCCTTCTCCACCTGAGTCCTGAGGAAAAAGAGCGAGAGAGCCAGCCTCACTCCCTCTTCCTCACACAAGCAAACGTCGCTTCCTGATGCCAAAGAAAAGCTGCATGGCCTTGCCCTCAGAGGCCTTCTTCATGGTGGAGCTTTCCTACAGTAAGTCTCCAGCAGGTGGCGTCATTCCAATCATTATACTACATTTCTAGGCTTATTGCATATTACTCACCTTCTGGCATTCTGTGTTCCAGTCACACTGACCTGCTTGCTGTTCTGTCTTTATGCCTTAGGACATGCTGATTCCCCATGCTTTGAATGCAGTCTCCTCTCAGCATCTTTTCATCTTTGTTCAAAACTCAGCTTGAGTGCTACCTCCTTCAAGAAGCGCGCAGCTTGATCCTCTTGCTTGCCAACATTTTCCCCTTGGAAATTGATTTTTATATATTTTGTATTTCATTTTATATGTACATATCGTTCCCCCCAATAAAATGTAAGCAGGAACGGTTTCATTTTTGTGCTTGTCCCAATGTAGGTGCTTAATAAATGCTTATTGAATGAATGAATGAGTAGTTGCAGTGATCTTATGGAAGTTTGTTGTGGAAACCCACATTTCCATACAAAATACACTTTGTTCTCTATTTTATTCAGTAGAAATGGATTTTGAATGTATCTTAACTCACTTAAACATGAAATTCAAAGAGTTAAGGATTTAGTTCTTGGTTCAGAAGAAGTTGATGACAGGAGTGGTCAGAGGGGTTAGAGTATTCCAGGGGTGAGGGTCAGTTGGGACAAAAGCACAAAGACTGGGAATACTGGGTTTAGAAAGAGTAAAAGAAGAGAAAAATGGGATGGAGACCAGAGTTTTCTACCATCCTCGTCCAGACTTTCTCACCTATTTTGTATTATGGACCCCTTTGACTGCCTGGTGACTGTATAGGTTACTTTTCAGAATAGTGTAATATGTAGATTGAAACACATAGTGGAGATAGAACATTTGTGACTTAGGAGATGAAGTATGACTACTTCCCTGATGGTGACTGCAGGGGAACGAGAGTATATGGATTGTGATGCTCCTTTTATCTTCTGTATAGATAAAAATGTACTCTTTGTTTTCCTGGGCATTCATTGTTAATTTTATAAGAACAAGCTACACTTGTGTATTCATCATCTATCTTTTCTACATGTTTGTAAAATTGAACTTGGTTGATTTGTTTGTGGACTTAATAGGACCCTGTGATCTAGCTATTTTAATAAAGTATAATTAGAGGATGATAAAATTAGAGCCAAAAAGCACCTCAGATGTCATTTAGACTGACCTCATTTTACAGTTGAGGACATTGAAATCTAGATAGTTTAAACAATTTGTCTAAGGTTGTACAAGTAGAAAATGCCAAAGTCAGGAATTAAACCCAGCTTCTTTGACTCCAATTCCAGTGTCATTTCCAGAAAGTTATCAGAGATACCTTACTATAAAATACCCACTTTAGCTAAATTGAGATCTTATACTATAATTTTAAAGTTCAAAATGGATATTAGGATGTGAAAGAAACCTAAAATGATTTTTTTTTTAGGTTTCATTTCAATCAAATTAGTCACTTAATAGAATCTAGCCACTTGTTTTCCTGGGTTCAAATTGTGGTTGATCAAGTGGAATCATAGGTTTATAATTATAGGTATACTGTCTTTTGTGCTAAAGATGTATTTCTGAAAAATTGCAAACAAACTGAATTCTTATAAATTGAGTCCAGTTTTAAATGTATTAGAGAAATTGCAGGATACAGTGGAATGACATTGGTTGATATAACAATAATGATACTACTAATAATAGTTAACATTTATATAGTGCTTACTACATGCCAGGAACTGTATTAGGTATTGTTAGTTATTTTTTACAATTGCTATCTTATTTAATCCTCACAACAACCCTGGGAAATAGGTGCTATTATTACCCCCTTTTTACTAGTGCAGAAACTGAGGCCAATAGAGGTGAAGTAAATTGGCCAGGGTCACTCAACTAGGAAGTGTCTGAGGCTGGATTTGAACTCAAGTCTTTCTGACTCCGGCCTGATACTCTTACATACTGTGCCACCTAGGTGCCATAGTCAAAAGCCCCAAGTTCTAATAGTGTCTCTTTCATCCACTACTTGTTCAATCTTAGGAAAGTCAATCTTAGGAAGGTCCCTTCAAGCTCCAGTTCTTGTATTTGTGCATGGTAATAAGCACTGCCAAAAGTTTGGCTGATAATTCCTGAGCTTGAAATCTAATGGGAATGGGCCGGGATAAGATACCAATGCAGATAGACATAATATTCCATTATTATATGACTGTGTTAGTTACAGAGTGAAGTCCAGGTGTGAGGAGGAACATCATAACTGACCAGTGAGATCAGGGAAGGCTTCCTAAAGGAAGTGTTATTTGCTTGATATTTTAAAGGATAAATTGGAAATTAATATGAAATGAAGGGGAGGAAAGGCATTCAATGCATAGGAAATATTGTGATTATTTCAGTTAAATAAACATTAAACTTGTACTATGTTCCAAGGACTGTGGTAAACACTAGAGATATAAATATGATAAAGGAAAATTGCCCCTTCTCTCAAGGAGCTTACAATCTAATGGTGAAGACAACACACAAAAGGAAGTTGACAAGTCGGGGTGGGGTGGGGGGGATGACAGACACCAAGGAGTACCCATTGAAACTAGGCATAGCCACAGATAGAAAGTAAACTGAGCTGGAAGTCCAGTTTTTGCCCTCTCTAAAGGAAGGCTTTGGGCACCCTCTAGCCTTTCAATCAAAGGGAAGAGGAGGCTGAAGGAGGTGGCATCCAAAGCTTGAGTTGGGAGTTCATTGATGAAATTAGACTGAATTAAAAACACGGGGATAGGGTGAGGAGAGGGCATTGTGCACTTGTGGCGGGGTAAGGAAGTGGTCCAATTTGGATAGAAAGTAGAATCCAGTGATGAAAGTAGTATAAAATGAGGCTAAAATGCAGGGTACTAACAGATTGTGAAGATGCTTGGATTTTAATCATTGTCAATAGGAGCTGCTGAAAGTTTTTGAGTAGATGATACATGGGTCTGTATATATGCTTAAGATTATTCTGGCAGTAGTATAAAGGATAGCTAGGGAGAGGGAGAGAATAGAAGTGGGAGCACTTGAAAAGAGGCTATTGCAAAGAGAAATGAAAGTAACTCCATTAGTTCCATTTTAAAAGTTCTTTTCTTATCCCTTACCTATCTCTGTTTAGGGTGCCACCATTTCCCCATTCACCCAGACTTGAGGCCTAGTATCTTCAACTCCTCACTCACACATCAAGCGCCGCTCACCCCCCCCCCCAATCTAACTAATTGCCAAGTCCTATTGTTTACTTTCATAATATCTCTTTTATAGCCCGTTTCTCCTGTGATAGCCACCACCACCATGGTGCAGGCACTCATCACCTCATACTTAGACTATTGTAATAGCCTACTGGTTGGTCTTCTTACCTCAAGGCTCTTCCCTCTCCAATCCATCCTTCATTCAGCCATCAGTTATCTTCTTAAAATGCAGATCTGACCCTGCCACCTACTTATTTAGTCAATTCCAATGGCTCCCTGTTGTCTCTAGGACCAAATAATTTGTTTGACTTTTAAAGCCCTTCATAAGCTGACCCCTTCCTAACTTTCTAATCTTCTTATACTTCATTCTGTATTTGTACTCTGCTCTCCAGTGACAGTGGTCTCCCTGCTTTCTCAGACATCAACTCTGTGCATTTTTACTGGCTCTCTCCCAAGTCTGACATTCTCTCCTTGTTCATCTCTACCATCTGGCTTTTTTCCAGTCTCAGCTAAAGTTCTGTCTTCTGCAAGAAGCCTTTCTCAGACCTCTTTTCATATTAGTGCCTTCCCTTCAAGATGATCTCCAGTTTGTCTTGTGTATATCTTGTTTGTGCATATTGTTTGCATGTTGTCTTCACCAGTAGACTGAGATTCTTGAGATCAGAGATTGTTCTTTCTTTGTACTGCCAGAACTTAGCGCAATTCCTGGCACATAGCAAGTACTGCTTAATAAATTCTTGTTGACTGACAGAAAATGAAAACTTCACTTTATTTCTGCATTCTAGATGCTGGGTCTGGTGTGGAAGAAGTGGAATTTAACTGGGATGACTATCTAGAAGATACAGGATCCATAGCAGCTCCCCATGGGTCTTTTAAGCATGTAAGTCATCACTTTATTTTCTTGACTTTACCTATATATCCTTTTCCCCTTTGATTCATGTATGTCTTTAGAAGATTTAAAATTTCTTTGTTAGAGCAAGATAAGCTCTCTGTGCTTACTTTATTAAAAATGACCATAATAACCTTTTTAGTTGTTATTCTGCCTCCTGATTTTTGTCAGGTTAGTCAGGTGACTCAGTCACGTTTTATGCATGTTACAATCCCTGTAGCATCATGTTCAGAAGCCTATGGATAAAATGAATACATTTATAGCATTCTTGTATATTCATTTGAAACAATCAAGCTTACAGAGTGTCACAGGGTCATAGGGCTTAGAGCTATCTTAGACCTTAGAGATCATCTACTTTATCTTCCTCTTTTTGCAGATTAGGTAATTGAAGCCTGGAGGGTCAAGTGGCTTGCCTAAGGTCAACTATTGAGCTTCCAAGCTTGGATTTGAACCAAGGTCCTCTGACTCTGAGTACGGTTCTGATTGCACTACTCCAACACTTTCTCAGGAGTCCTTTTTGAGACCTTGAGCTAGTGTTATCGTCTCTTTTGCTCTCTGACCCAAAGGTGGCACCCCTTCAGGTGGCAATGATTGGGGAGTTGAGGGGGTGGGGGGAGACACCAGTTTCCAACAGTCAGTTCATTGTGCTTTATCTCATTAAGAGGAGACATTTGATTGTTCTTATTATAGTAAGAACATGACATGATAGTTATCTTGTTGAGTCATACCAGTGATCCTTATGGCCATTTGTCTACTAAATGTAGCATTAGAGAAGAAACACATGACATTAACCTCAGACGTTTAGGCATGTATTTGTATAACTGAGATTAATTACTCATGAACATATCTAAACCACGAGTTCTAAACTTGAGGTCTGGAAACTTGTGTTTTTTTTTTTAATTATCATAGCTATTTTAATATATTTGTTTTCTTTTATAGTCCTATTTTAGTTTGTGCATTTTAAAACATTATTCTGAGGAGGAGTTATTAGATTTTATTTATCAGACTCCTAGGTAGGTGCATGACACAGAAGGGGTAAGAACCCTTTACTTTTTATCTGTTATCAGTCTCTTTATCCTGAATATTTACTTAAAATACTAAGTTCTATGAAAAAACAACATTCTCTTATAGGAGGGGGCTAATGGCATTTTTTTTCCATAAGCTAGGATTTGGTGAACAAAATAGTGACCATATTTTTGTACTGTTTTTATAAATTTTTTATCATCTTTTAGTCTTTGTTTTTATTATATTTTCATGCAGAATTGCCTTTGGATTTTTTATAGCTGGTTCACATTTATCCATTTTTCTGATTAAAATTGCATATTCCAAGTGTAGATATGATTTTAATTATCTTTTATGTTTTCCATCTTATCAGTTAATAAAACAGTAGAGCCCCCTAGTGGCTATTTGAATTTATACTAATTTTAAGCAGTTAGGTTCATGAAAAAGGAAGCAAATAAAGAACTTTTAATATAGTCTTAATTTTTCAACTATGCTTATGTAGAATAAGTATTCAAATGCATTACAAATATATGACAGTAGAAATATCTGTATGATAAAGGTTTATCTCAACTAATTACTTTCAAGCAATATATGATGAAGTTAAATTATGGTACAAATTTAAAAAAATTTATTGAACAAAATTAAAAATTGAGCAGTTTATCCATTAGGATTTTGATCTGTATTCACCTATTTATCTAGCTAACGCTTGATTTTTGGAAGGGTCTTACATTTGAAATCAATGAGAAATGTGTTAAAACCAGAACCTTAAAATTTTGTTTAAATAATCTTACTGATTTCATCAATAAGATTTCATCACTGAGTCTTTCCATTTCTTTCTTTTTTAATCTTTTTTTTTTTTAAGTGAAGCAATTGGAGTTAAGTGACTTGCCCAGGGTCACACAGCTAGTAAGTGTTAAGTGTCTGAGGCCAGATTTGAACTCAGGTACTCCTGACTCCAGGGCCGGTGCTCTATCCACTGAGCCACCTAGCTGCCCCTTTCCATTTCTTTCTGGAAAGATAAATTGGCCATAGAGAGCTTTGATTTTCCATAATTGAATTTGGAATTAACTTAATCCAGGTGTATAAAGAGAATGTACTTTCTTGTACCTGATTTCTTTATAGTACAAATCATATGGAATATATATTACCTATCTTCTTTGAAAATTCATCAGTAGATAATTTTGATTCTTCTTTTTTACCATTAGTCAACATTGTGCTTTTAGAAATTTCAAAAAAAAATTTTTTTTAAGAAAAAAAAAGAAATTTCAGTGATTTAAAGAGAACTCCTAAATTTTTGTTTTACTTCTACAAATCTTATGTAGGAAACTTAGGTTTCCTTAATTTTATCATTTTATTTGAATATGAGGAAATAGAGGTACCACAGAGTAGTAAAGAGTGCACTGGACTTGGTATTGGGGAATTCTGGGTTTATATTAGTGATTTACATACTTAGTAGAAACAAGAGTTCTATGATTACATGCTTCTGTGGGTAAAACATTTTATTTTATTTTTCTGAAAGTATTGCCTGTTTTGGTTTACTTATATAATGTTAGAATTTTTGTTTTTGTTCTGTTTTAAAGAAAATTTTATTTAGGGCTTGTGTGTTTAAAGACTTTCTTTGAATAAGAAATATTGTCCATAAGAATATTTCATCTGCCTTGGATGGTCTGGTGGTTATTGAGTTTTGTCATTCAGGTGGACACAAGTCTGCAGAATGGATTTGCCCCTGGCATGAAACTAGAGGTTGCTGTAAAATCTGACCATGAAACTTATTGGGTTGCTACCATCATCACCACATGTGGGCAGTTACTCTTGTTGCGTTATGATGGCTATGGAGAGGACCGAAAAGCAGATTTCTGGTGTGATATCAGGACAGCTGATTTACACCCCATTGGCTGGTGTGAGCAGAATAAGAAGATTCTCAAAGCACCTGAAGGTAATAGAAAATTTCCTGTAGGATGAATAGTACTATAGCAAAACCGTGGCTATCTAGGACTCCTAAAACCTCAAGGCTGTTTGAGAGTTTTCCAAATAAACGAATGTTAAAAGACCACATATTTTCTTTTTAAAAACTATTTTGAATGAAAATATTTCTAAAATGTATCATCATCTTCTTTGCTTTATTAAACCATAGAGTTTAGGATGCAGTTTAACCTTTTCTCAGAGTCCTAATTTTGAACATCTTTTGTTTTCTTTAGTAATGTAGTAAGTGCCTTTGGGGCATGTTAGACTGCCCCTACACTAATGGCCCTCTGCTGCTGTGTTTTGGGGCTTCCCCCTGTAACTTTCGTGGCTATGATTTCTCAGTTCCTTCTTCCTTTATGATTTGGTGTTTCTAATTTAATCTGCTGGTTTGTATTTTCTAAACCAAATAGCTTATCTTGCCAAAACTGTAAAAGATTAAATAGTAGGTTTTGAATGAGGACCTCAAACTGTTCTCTTCTAAGAAAGATTCATAGATAGTGTCTGAAATTTGTGGTGTTTATTTAGGTTTTTCAAAGGTTTCTTTCTTTACTTCCTGATTTTGGGGTTTTATTGGACATAGGTGAGATTGTCCGGTATTGATGATGTTTTTGTATGCCCACTACCATTTCAGTTTCTTAATCTGTAAAATGAAGGTGATGGGCTTTTAATATCTCTTCCAGCTTTAGATCTCTGATCCCAATATAAATGGTATTGTTTGCTAGTAAATATAGGAGCACTACTTTACTTGGAGGAAGAAATTGAAGCATATGAGATTAAAATTAGAAATATAAAGACAAGATGAATTATATAGTTCTAGTATTTAAAATATAGGCCATTCTCACTCTTTGATGCTGTTTGTTCAACAAATACTGACTTCCTACTGTATTCCTGGGGCTTTAATCTTCCCTATTTCATCCCCTGTATCCTGATGGTCACCAAGTCCTAACATTTCTTACTTTAAAATCTTTTTAATTATTCCTTTTTTTGACCTTCCATTCTTTGACCCCTCAGTTCTTTCCTAGGCCATCTGCCACGAACTAGCCGTTTTCTCCTTTTTTTGTCCCATCTTGACCCCACCATTTGCTACCTTTGCTGTTACATGTGTGCTGAAGGTAGAGAAAATCACACAACTGTTATGACTGAGTTCTCTTCAAGTTTATGTTACAAAACTTCAACTAGGCCATAAGTATTACTAGCAGTTCTTCTATACTTCCCTTACCACTATCACGTTCTCCATAGTGGCTCTTCCATACCTTTTCATCTCTCCTTGAACCCTCCATTTGGAAAAAATAAGTTTTGTTTTACATGTAAAAACAGTTTGCAATTTTCTTAAAAACAATTTTGAGCCCCACATTTTCTTCCATCCTCTCATCCCTCTGCCCTAAACTGAAAAGGCAAGCAATTTGATATGGGTGTATGGTGCAGACATGTAAAACATTTCCATATTGGTCATGTTGTGAAAGACAATACAGGCAAAAAATCCTCAAGAAAAATAAAGTTTAAAAAAAAAAGCATCATATGCTTCCATCTGCATTCAGATTCCATCAGTTCTTTCCCTGGAGGAAGCTAGCAATTTTCACCATAGGTCCTTCAGAACTGTTTTGGATTTTTGTTTTGCTGAGAATAGCTAAGTCATTCACAGTTGATCTTTGTACAATATTGTTGTTACTATCTACAATGGTCTTCTGGTTTTGCTCACTTCACTTTTCGTCAGTTCACGTCATGTAAATCCAGTTTTTTCTGAAAGCATCCTGCTCATCATTTCTTATATATGCTGATGATTCTTAAATCGACCTATTCTACCCCTCTCTCCTGACCTCCAGTCTCACATCTCTAGCTGCTTTTCAGACATCTCACTGAATGTTCACTAGACAGCTTACATTCAACATGTCCAAACAGAACTTATCTTTTCCCCTAACTGCCCTGCCCCCCTTACTGCAGAGGGCACCATTCTCCCAGTTCCCTCAGGGTCACTACTGAGTTATCCTTTATACCTCACAATCCCTCTCCATGCCCCGCCCCCCCCCAGCAATGTCCAGTCTGTTGTCAGAGTCTCTGCTACATCTCCCAAATATACCCCCTTGTCTCCTCTGATACTGCCACTATTCTAGTACAAGCCTTTATCACCTCATGCTTTGATTATTTCAGTAGCCTGCTGGTAGGCCTGCCTGCCTCTCTTTCCACTCCCCAATCCACCATCCATTCAGCCACCAAAGTAATTTCCTAAAGCACAGCTTCTACCATGTCATTCCCCTACTCAGTAAACTCCATTGACTCCCTTTTGCTTCTAGGATTAAATACAAATTGCTCTGTTTGGCATTCAAAACCCCTTCGTAACAGAGCATAATCTTATCTTTCTTGTTTTTTCATACCTTGCTCCCTACTACATTGTCTTTAATCTAGTGACACTGTCATCTTTGCAGTTTCACAAACAAGACACTCCATAACTTGTCTCTGAGCATTTTCTCTAGAACATTTTTGCCTGGAACTCTCCTGCCTCAACTCTACCTACTGCATTTCCTGGCTTTCCAACTAAAATCTCATTTTTTACAGGAAGCCTTTTCCGATGTCTGTCTGTCTGTCTGTCTGTCTGTCTGTCTGTCTGTCTGTCTCTCTTTTTTTTTTTAGTGAGGCAGTTGGGGTTAAGTGACTTGCCCAGGGTCACACAGCTAATATGTGTTAAGTGTCTGAGGCTGGATTTAAACTCAGGTACTCCTGACTCCAGGGCCGGTGCTCTATCCACTGTGCCACCTAGCTGCCCCTTTCCAATGTCTCTTAATTCTAGTGCCTTTTCCCTTACCCTGTATATAGCTTGTTTTGTATATATTTGTTGTCTCCCCCATTAGATTCTGAGCTCCTTGAAGACAGGGAATTGTATACCCACAGTGCCTGACATATATTTTAATATATGCTGATTGATTGATTCCTTAGGTAGATTGGCTATGAGGTGGGAATTGACCAACTTTGTACTTAATGATGTATGCAGTCTTCATTAAACTGATAAGTATTATTTCCATGTATCCAAATGAGGAATTATATTCAGTCTTTGCTGAGCTCTACAAGGAAAAACAGATGCCCTAATCTCTTAGTAGATCTTTAAATAATAGTCTTTGAAATATTATTTAAGAATTTTAAAAAGTTAAATTTATGGGTTGTCTATTTTTGACAGAAGGGATAATTATTAAACATTTATTTTCCCATTTAGGTATCAAGGACAAGATTTCTGACTGCAATGAGTTCCTACGAGAGACTCTGAAGGGAGCATATAGTGCTCCTTCTAACCTGCTAGAGGGCGTGAGTGTTAATGCCATTGAAAGCAATGTGGAAAAGCTTATTTAAAACCATAGTGATATTTTCTGTTAACATTTTTGTATAAAGATATTCACTTAACTTTTCTGGGTGTCCCCCGGTTTTGGGGTGGTATGGAATGACTGGACCTGTGATTTCATTGGCATAAGGTACTTTGGATAAGGGTGCTCTCACTACCATTGCAGGCTGGCACCCGTTCTGCAATTTATAGTCTTAGAGCATTGCTTAAGGGCACTGAAGTTAAATGACTTGCCAAGGGTCACAGACAGTATGAATCAGAAGCAAGACTTGATCTCTCTCCTACTTGCAGTAAGTTTCTCTATCAGCTGTGCCAAATTGCCTCTCTGGGTGCTTTTAGACCTCTCAAAACAATATCTAGTTTGTCTCCTTCATTTTACAAAGGAGGAAACTGAGACCCATCAGGGAAAGTGATTTATCTAATCTCATATTTTAAAAAATGTAGTGAATGTTAATACTGAGTGTTGCTCTGTCCTAGGCAATTCCAAGACTACCCGTTTCAGAGAAGGTGCTAACCTACATTGAGAGAGGGAATTCTTTATCTAGGACTTTCTTATACCAGTGAAATTACAGGTTCAATCCCTACTCTCATTGTCCAGGCACATATCTGGAACTAGGCAGTGCTGGGTTATTTTCCATGTTCAAAGTGTAATCCTTCCTTCTGTTTCTCTCCCCCCCACCCCATTTCATTCTTTGTGACAGCATTTTATTTATTTGTTTGTTTGTTTATTTTTAAGCAAGAAAGAGGGTATCTTTTTCTTGGTTCCAGGCCATCCTTCTGGATTGTATGCCTTTATTGCCATTTTCAAAAAAGTATTTTGCTTTAAAATGCTGGGTTTTCCTTTGTAATTTCTTAGTTACTCCTCCTATTGGTTACAAATACTTTGTGTGGATAGATAGTTTTAAGTGGAAATATTAATACATGCTGAGAAAATAAATGTAATATGGGGTTTTAAGGAGAGATTAATTCATAGATTTTGAAAAGAATCTTCTGTCCTTAGTGATTTCATAACAAATAACTTTTTCTTTATGAATGGTATAACTAAAAAACCTTCCATAATGAAACCAAATAATGTAAATGCAGAGTTCTTTTGGAATACTGTTAACTTGGTTTTTAGTTTGATTAATGGTCTATAGCATAAAATCATGTTGTACAAAGAAACAAAGATGTAAAGGAACATGTAAGGTTTTAGGCAATAATCTTTTAAGTTTTATTTAAATATATCAGTGGATCTTTTATCTCCTCTATCTCTGTGGGTACTCCTTACCCTAGTCTAGATTGCCTTCCTACTTTCTGAGATTTTTGTCCAGGTCTTTTCATAAATTCTCCTTAGAGGCTTTTGCCAAAACACTAGATGTCTTACTCCGATTCTCTCGTTTTTGCACGAGTACAAGCAATTTAAAAACTTGTTTTCAAGTCATTTAAAGACTTAGTCTATACTAGATGTTTAACATTTTTGAACCCAAATTTATGTGTTTATTAATTTTATTGTTGCTTGTTCTCTTATTTCATTGTGTTCCCCTTTTCAGCTTCATAAAGGAAAGAATCCTTTGGATCTCATTGCACCAGGCTCCAGACTGGAATGTCAGAATTCCCAGGATTCTTTAAGCACTTGGATTGTTAATGTAGCAGATAATATTGGGGGAAGATTGAAGTTGCACTATGAAGGTCTGGAGAATCCTGACCAGTTTGAACAGTGGCTGTTTTACCTGGATCCATTCCTTCATCAAGTTGGTTGGGCATCTCAACAGGGATATGAGCTTCAGCCTCCAACAGGTGAATAGCTTTTAGAGTACATTTTCTATGAATAGCTTGTATTGAAGAGACTAATGATACATCATGTTCTTATGTGTTGTGGAAGCTCCCTTCAGTACATGTAGTTAAGATATTATTAAAGTTTATAGAACTATAAAAATATAAAATTTATGATTTTATATCTTAAATTTTCTTCCAGTTTCATTATTTCTGAGTCCCCTGACATTTATAATTTGTAGTACCAATTTAAGACCACTAAACTGGAGTAAAACTTATAAGTGAGAGGTTCAAATAAGTGGGATTCATGCAGTGGCAAGTCTTGTCAAGACCTATATTTTTAAATGAGATTTTCAATTACTGTAATATGTTTAAAATTACTCTGTATTAGGGCATCCTTTGCTACTTCAGTGATATACTCATTATCTAGGTACTTATTTTAAATTCTATACTTAGGCTTAACTCCTCAGCCAATAGTAGGATTATTAGCCAAAGTATTGAAAATTAGTAATAAGTTTCTTAAGTGCATCTTGGAAGTAGGTTTTAGTTTTAGAGGTTACTTTATACTCATACTTGTGAGTGGAGATTAATTCCTCATTTGTGACATCTGCACAATTTTTCCCATGTCATTCAATGTGTTTCCACTTTATTTTTTGCTGAAGCCATCAGACATTTCAAAAATGAGGCAGAATGGCAGGAGATCTTAACCAAAATTAAAGAGGAAGAAGAAGAATCGTTGATACCATCTGACTTATTTAAGGTAAAAAAAGAAAAACTTTAAAGATATTGTTCTACTGACAAAACAATAAATAGGCAATGGTTGTGGGAGGTGTGTGTCTGTGTAAAAGAAGTTTAGAAAAGCAGTGATGATATTATTTCTTTTTATAGTGGTTTTGATTTTCATCATCTACTTATGTCACTTTAAAACATCTTAGGTAGTTTAATTTTATCTTCTACCCTTTTTTATAACTATATCCTTAGCCAAGTAGCTATAGGTTAAGGTGTATATTAAATGTTTGCTTCATATTCTCCATCTCTCCTTTCCCCCATCCAAAATTTCCCTTATTAATTTAATGTAATATTGCATGAGTGTCTTCAAAATACTGGTTTTGGGGCAACTAGGTGGCACAATGGATAAAGCACTGGCCCTGCATTCAGGAGGACCTATTTCAAATTTGGCCTCAGACACTTGACACTCACTAGCTGTGTGACCCTGGGCAAGTCACTTAGCCCTTCATGCCCTGCAAAACAAAACAACAAAATACTGGTTTCTCAGGGTTAATCTTCTGAATTGCTCCCCAGAAAGGTTAGTGGATTAGCTAACCAATTTCTTTTTTTGTCTCTGTTTAGAATTTTATTTTCCAAATTACATGTAAAAATAAATTTTGACATCAATAGCTAACCAATTTCTGTTGGAAGATTGAATTGACTAGTGTTAACATTTGGTATGTACCTGGGATGGTCCAAAAATTAATATTGTAGCCATCAGATATTTGAAAAATCAGGCAGGGGTTTTAGCATCTGTAGTCCTTATTCTAATACGGTGTTTTCATTTCAGGATAAACCAGTGATTGGTCATCACACATTCTCTGTAAGCATGAAATTGGAAGCACTAGACCCTTTGGCTCCATTTGCAATTTCTCCTGCTACAATTGTGAAGGTAAAAAAAAATTTCTTTATGTTTTTACCTCCCTTAATGTTAGACGTGGTGGCTCAAGAGGTTGGTAGCATCATTCAAAGTTTTTTATTCCAGGAAATATCATAAATCAGGGAAATGTACTTTTCCTTATCAGAGGCTTTAGGACCCCATGGTCATCTATCCAAGTGTAGGGGAAAAATTGACTTTAATTTTATCAGGCCTTATGTGTTAAATTTAATGTTTAATGCAGGGTGCAAAATTCTAAAGGTCAGCAGGCTCAAATAAATTTTATAGTATAATGATACATAGGTGCCCCCCCCCCCAAACCCCCTGACTTGTTCCACAAAGTAGCCAGATGTATCAGCTCAGAAGCAGTGAGTTGATCAAAGAGGGGAGGGGGCATCTGAAATTCTAGCATGGAGAAAGAGAAAGGGCAAAAAATGGCCAGAAATTAAACTGTGGAGATTTTGTTACACAACTGAAGACAGCTTCCATTTATGTTAAAGCTTTTGCAAGAATTGCTGCTTATGGATCAAAAGTGGCTGAGCAAAGGAGTGTCATATAGGAGAAAAATGTACAAACTCTGTAAAAGGAGACCAAGCAGAAAGTGGAGATGGTTGCTTCCAGTGGGAATGGAGAGTATAGAAGGGGGAAGAGTTTTGTGTGACCCTTCACAGGGTATGCTGTGTTTAGTGGAGTCAGAAGACCTGCACTCACATCCTGCCTTTGCACTTACTAGATGTGTGACCATAGACAGATTATGTAACGTTAGCTTTTCTCTCCAGCTATAAAGTGAGGGCAGTGATGCTGACACAACCTTTTGCCACATTATCATTTTATTACTCTTGTGGCTGTTGTCATTGTTGTCGTTGTTACTGAAAAGTAGTGGATGGGGGTCTAGTTTCTGGGTCAGGAAGACCTGAATTGAAGTCCTTCCTCTAATGTATATTGACTGTGTGCCCCTGGACAAGTCACTTGTCCTCCCCTCTCAGTGGTTCTAGGTAATTTTCTAAGACTGAATTCCAGAGAAAGTGCCAACTGCTATGGGTAGAGTTTTTTCATTCAAGAGTCCTAATACCAATGAAATCACAGACCCAATCTCTGTTCCTCTTCTTGTTGCTGTTATATTTCTGCATGTTCCAAGTAGCATGGGGATATGCACAAGGAACAGGTTCTTCCTACTAAAAGATTATAGGTTTAGAGCTAGAAGAGATCTTTGAGGTAATATAGTTTACTCTCCTGATTTTATAAATGAAAACACAGTATCAAGGAGGGAAGGCCCAGTCAATCACAGATGTATACTAAGTTGTAAATCTGGGATTTTTGATGTTAGCTTCTTACTCCCAAACATGTTCTCTTTCTGTTTTTCTGTGTGTGTGTGTTTTTTAACTGTATTGTGCCATTTTCATGTAAAGGGACTGGAGGAATGCCTTCCTTTTTCTCCAGATTATCAGGAAGAATGATGTTTTCTTTCTTTCTTTTTCTTTTGGAAGAAATATTTCACAGAGAAAATGGAAAAAAAATATGAAAAGGGAAGGAGGAATCCTCACCTTTGTTAGAAGTTTGTTGAGGGTGGAAGGGTTGATTTTGTGAATCTAGGGAAGGACTACTGAACATTTACAACTGTGTGGTAGGTAAAAAGTTTTGCCTGTGGGAACTTTTCCACTTGAGGTGAAAGAACTTCTTTTGTGCTAAGGAACAATGGTGTAGAGAGAAAGTATGCATTACTGGTCAGAATAAGAAGAGGTGAGATGTGGTGACTCTGGGTTTATTGGTCAGTGATTCTGCTAAAGAGGTAACCATATGTTGCAGGGACACATATCTAGAATGTGATCGAATTCCTAATCAAACTAATCAAACTAGAATAATGGAACTAAGTAACTATTAGACACTACTAGTGATACACATGAGGTTGAATGATAATATATAAAAGAACTCAGAAACAAGGGCTAAACATTATGAGTCTTGGGAAAGAAGCTAAATAATTTGGGGACTTGGGGTATTTTCATTACAGCTCCTAATTGAAGGTAGTTGCTTCAGAAGAAAGATGTATCTGATAAAATATGGTATCTTAGAATGAGGTTTGGATTTCTGGGACTATGGTAAAATTTAGCAATAAGCTCTTGGACAGGGACAGTGTACACTTAGCAAGGGTAAAATAGGTATTTGCTGAGAGTCTGTGAATCTTAGTGAAAGGGCTTTATGCTGAAAATAGAGAAAGAGAGCTGTCCTCTTATATCTAGCAAGCTAGATACCACAGAGTACAAGTATGTCACAGGAAGAACATAAGTAAAGAAGACCAACAATTCACAGACATTATATCCAAGAAAAGAGACAATACCAATTGTGTGGCCATAGATGATCCATACAGGATATTTCCAAGAAATATGTCAGGGAAATGTACTTTTCACATATACAGATACACACAATCTGAGTAAAAAAGAGTAATTAGAGGTCTTAAAGAAGAAGGTAAATTCAGCCATTTTGCTGAGACCTGGTGAGATGAGATTTATAGTTGGAGGCTAGCTTCCGGAAAAAAAAGATACTCAAAAATAGTGAAATAAATCTAAGCAGTATGATCATGGAATAGCACTGTAGATTAAGAATAAGGTGGGTGATAATCTTTGTATTCTATTCTGGATAGATTGCATCTGGAATGCAAAATATAATATTTATTTTTGTGAGTGCCACATTTAAATCAGGACATGGACAAATTGGAGTGTGGTGAGGGGACTGGAGACCATGCTGTGTGAGAACTGTTTGAAAGAATTGGAGGTCTTGAGAAGAGAAGACTCGGGGGACAAATTATAACTGTTAAAAATATCTGAAAAACTATCATGGAGGGAAGAATTAGATTAGACTCCCTTTGCTTGGCTCTAGAAAACAGAATTAGGAGCCATGAGGTGGAGACACATTTAGAATCAATGTTATATAAAGAAGAACTTCCTAGGGGGCGGCTAGGTGGCGCAGTGGATAAAGCACTGGCCCTGGATTCAGGAGTACCTGAGTTCAAATCCGGCCTCAGACACTTGACACTTACTAGCTGTGTGACCCTGGGCAAGTCACTTAACCCCCATTGCCCTGCAAAAAAAAAAAAAAAAAAGAACAACAACTTCCTAATGACTAGTGTTGTCCCAAAGTAGAATAGGCTCCCTCAGTAATTCTAAGTTCTACATAATTGGCTTTTATGCAGAAGCTCCAGATAATACTTTTTGTGGTTATTATAAAGACTTCAGAGTTGGACTGGGTGATCTCTGAGATTCCTTCTAGCTCTGAGACTCTTATTCTGTTCTGTAGATGTACTTAATAAATGTTTGTTGAATTGGATTGTTTATATCCCTCAGCTACCAGAGTTGCAGGAACTGTTTTGAGGCTAAGGTTTTTTTAAGCTTCCTACCCTGAAAAGGTTTTGGCCAGTAAACCCCGATTAAAGCCCTTAGTGAAAGTATCCTTTCAATCCCTGAGTATTCTATTTGTGCGTAGTATATCTAGATCATGTTCCTATGTCCTTATGGTTGCTAAACATGGAATTAGCCATCATTGTTTAAGAAACGTGTCCTTGGAAGTCACTTGTTCAAACTATTTAATGTTTGTTGAACTTAATTTCTGTTGATTAAACTTACAGGTGTTCAATGAGAAATATTTTTTGGTGGAAATTGATGATTTGCGACCAGAGAATCCTACAAGACGATCCTTTGTTTGTCATGTTAATAGTCCTGGCATATTCCCAGTACACTGGAGTTTAAAGAATGGTTTACATCTCAGCCCCCCTCCTGGTACGTCTCTTTTTTAGATGAACCTGTGAACTCTGTTCTTATCCTTGAATCAAGATTTATTGTCATGGAGTATTTTTCAGGATCCTTCTTTCCTTCTTTCCATTCCTTGTTCTCTGCTTTCTTTGATGTATTTTAGTAAATAAGGTGGCAGAGCTCTAGAGATGCAGTAAAGAAGTATTAAGGAGGTGAAGGAAAGTAGCACATTAGATGATCATTAGTACACAGTTGATTATAAAGGCCATAACGTTGAATTGGAAGCCACATTTTCTGCTGTTCTTAATTCATTGAGCTTCATCAATCACTTAGCAACCTTTTATTAAGCTCCAGTGGGCCAGGCTGGGGAGACAAGGACAAAAGATATCAAGCAAATAAATATAAGGTAATTTTTTGAGGGAAGGTGATAGCAGCTTATAGAAATCAGAAAAGGCTTTACATTAGAAGGGAACATTACATTTCAAGTATGAGTTGCAACATGTGGCAGTGAACAAAGATGGAAGCAAAATGACATATGTGGAGATCAACAAACATTAGTTTCATTGGATTTGAAGAGATTGTGAAGGAGAGTAATTTGTAATAATTCTAGAAAGGTAGGCTGGAGACAAATTGTGAGGGTCTTTAAATACAAATAGGAATTTATGTTTGTCCATGATGACAATAGGTAGCAACTGGAGCATCTTGAGCTGGGGAATGACATGATTAGATTAGTACCTATTAAGAATAACAGTTTAGGGGCAGCTAGGTGGTGCAGTGGATAGAGCACCAGCCCTGGACTCAGGAGGACCTCAGTTCAAATCCGGCCTCAGACACTTGACACTTACTAGCTGGGTGACCCTGGGCAAGTCACTTAATCCTCGTTACCTAGCTCAAAAAGAAAAAAGAAAAAAAGAATAACAATTTGGAAGCTGTGTGGATGAATGTTTAGGGAAGGGAAAGACTGGAGGCAGAGAGACCAGTGATGAGACTTTTGTAATAGTCCAGGCAAGAAGTGATGAGGGCCTGTGAGTGTTGGCCAGGTGTGTGGAGAGAAGGGGAAATGCAGTAGAATCCACAAGATTTGGCAACAGTTCTTGGATTTGGATATGTAATGGGAGAGTATAGTAAGACTACAGAGTTGAGGGAGATTTCTAGATTGCAAATCTAGGAGACTAGAAGGATGGCCGTTTACTCAGTAGAAATAAAAAAGTAAAGAAAGAAAAAGCTGATGAGTTCTGTTTAGGCCATGCTGAGTTTGAAATGCCATGGAAATGTCCATTGGGCATTTGGTGGTGTGGGGCTACCATTTAGGAGGGCTGAGTACATAGACTTGGAATTCAGTGTAGAAATGATGATTGAGGGAGCGCACGAGATGTCCAAAAGGGAGACTTTGGAGAGAGGAGAAACAAGGGTCTGACGCAGAGCCTTGGGCATACACACGATTAGAAGGCAAGATGTATATAATTGTTCTCATAGAATGTGAGGAAGCCTCTATCTCAGAGAGAGGGGATGATACTTTACAGTGAGTGGGGAAGAAAAAGCCCTTCTGTTTGGTGCTTAGGATCTTAGCATCAAGTGGGGGAGGCCTTCTGCTTAGACAGTCAAGTCAAGAGGCAGCATCACCAAAGAAGGTGTTTTAGTTCTGTAGAGAATAAAAGCAACAGTCGGGACTTATTAAGTGCTTATTTTCATCTTACCTTTAAAGCAGTGTGTGATCACTAGAACATATTTATTGGATTGGCCATTCCATTTTGATAAATTTAAAATTATTTGACTGCACTGTAATTTCATGATATAGCCTGTCAAAGTAAGTATAAATCCTTGAACAAATTTTATTTTATATTTTCATTTTAATAATATTGTTATAATAATGGAGTATGTACTCTGTATGTGTATTCAGAACTAAATGTAACAATTATATAAATGAAATATATAACTAAAATATATATTCAGAAAGGAACATTTTACACACACACACAACGTTCATTTCTGAATATATCCTTTCCTTCAACCTAATAATCTATCTGTTCTTTGAAATAAAAGGTGGAAACCACCCCCCCAAAAAAGCAATTCAACAAAACAAAACCAGGCAGCATATCAGCTGTCTGACAGTACATGCAATATTCTGTGCCCATGAAAGTAGGCAGTGAGGGGGAGGAGAGAGATGTATTTCTTCCCTTTTCCAGGGCCAAACTCCTTAGTCATTATAATTGCACGATATTCAGTTTTGTTTTTTTGTACTCTCCATTTACATAGTTAGAAGCCATTGTATATGTTGTTGTCTTAGTTCTCCTGTTCAGTCTTCCTTCCCATGCCTCTCTGAACTCTTCATCTCTGTGGTTTCTCACAGTGCAGTCATGTTCTCTGACATTCTTGTACCACAGAGTATTTGACTCTCGCCTGGCCTAGGGGCCACTACCTTGTCTCCAGCTCTTTGTCTCCACAAAAATTGCTGCTGGAGCCTTAAAACTTAAAAAGCACCTTCTTCAAAGCTGTCCTGTGAGGTCTTTAGTATTGGGGTTATTATCCTCATTTTACAAATGAGTAAGCCAAGGCTTTGAAAGGTTATATGACTTGTCTATACTTAAATAGTAAGTAAGTGTCAGAGCCAGGATTCAAATTCAGGTCTCTTAATAACATTTTAAATTTAAGTTAATGTATTTTTATCTAAAATAAAATAAAAATCTTCAAATATATAGAATTACTTATATTTCTAATTCAAAATTCTGTAGAAACATGTAAACATGCATAGAGATGTATGTATACATTGCTGTATACCTACACAGTGTGAACTGAAGTTTGAAACTGTGAAGTATGTATCTCAATAGTCATTCATAACCTAGAGTACTTTTTAATCAGTAAATTGAACTAGAAGTAGAGGGGAATGTGTGTGTGTGTGTGTAAGGTTTCTGAAGAATGAAAGCTGACAGTTTTGTTAAAGAAGACTCACTATAGTTCGAGAGATGCTAAAACACTTACATATGTTTAAATAGATAAATGTTTATGTATACATGTTGTTATTTTTCAGGCTACCCGAATCAGGATTTTGATTGGGCAGACTACCTCAAACAGTGTGGTGCTGAAGCTGCTCCACAAAGTTGCTTTCCTTTGGTAAACATTTTTCTCTCTGTAGAGTCACTGTTCTTATATCAATTTTCATCCCATTTCCTGTTAAAGTTAATGCAAAATGAATTGTCTCTGCTTGGACTCTGACCAGGCTACACATTTCAGCAGTTAGAGAAAAATGCATTTGCTGTTGAGTTTAAATGATTTATTTTTATCTGATCACCTTTTTTTCTAACATCACACATTGAGGTCTCATTGATTTTGGGGAGAAATTTAAGTTCAACTTGGAAAACTGATGAAGCTAAATAGGAGAAAACTGCCATGTAAAATGTACTTCAAGCATCTTTTCATGAGTATATACACACTAAAACAATGCAATTGGGTTCCTGAATGACTTTTAAAGTATTGATAGAGAGGGCAGCTAGGTGGCACAGTAGATAGAGCACTGGCCCTGGATTCAGGAGGACCTGAGTTCAAATCCGGCCTCAGACACTTGACACTTACCAGCTGTGTGACCCTGGGCAAGTCACTTAACCCTCATTGCCCCCCCGCCCCCCTTACAAAAAAAAACAACACCAAAAAACCCCCAACAAATAAAGTATTGATAGAAGTAAAGAAGATAAAATTTACAGTAAGACAGGAACAAAAAAAGACAGGCACTTTTCTCTTGCCTTAATTATTTATTTTTCATCAGTCAATAAGCAGTGCCCACTTTGTGCTAGGCACTGTTAAGCACTGAAGATTCGAAAAAAGGCAAATAAAACAGTCCCTGCCCTTAGAGAGCTCCCAATTTAATGGGGAAGATGACATTACCTTATTTTTAATTAAAATATTGTATATTCTTAGCAATCTGGTGATAAGGAGAAAATGTCCTTCTTCCTAAGAAAATGTCCTTCTTCCTAAGTGCATTTTATCTCACTGCAATGGAATTTTGATTCATATTCTCTTTTAGCCAATTTCAGACCATGGCTTTAAGGAGAACATGAAGCTTGAGGCAGTGAATCCTACTGACCCTGAAGAAGTATGTGTTGCCACTGTTACTGCAGTGAAAGGTTCATATCTGTGGCTCCAGTTAGAGGGTAGGTACCATACCAGAGAGCTCTTAAATTTTGCTGTGAACAAGTTCTCTTTTTTCCTTGATAGTTATTTTTTTAATGTAGTGTAATGATTGGAATGATGCCACCTACTGGAGACTTGCTGTGGGAAAGCTCCGCCGTGAGGAAAATGCCTCAGAGGGCAAGGCCATGTGGCTTTTCCTTGGCGTCAGGAAGTGACGTTTGCTCATGGGTGCCGTCTATCAAGGCTACCAGCCAATCAACTTAAGGAGCCTCCTATTTTCTGGGAGGAGACAGGAAGGAGGAAAGAGGGCCTGCACAGAGAGCTCTCGCTCTTGTGGGTTCCTGACTTGATGGTGGTGGGGGCGGCAGAGGACTTCACAGGAAATTTGAGGAAAGATAGGAATGCCAGGCTGTTGGAATTCTGTTCTCAATTTTTTTCTTTCTGTTTTTCAATAAACCCTTAAAACCCTAAACTCGTTTTATCAGCGATTTTAGTCAGTTTCCCCCCAAACTGGGGGAACAGATTAGAATCCACATTTAGAATCTTAAATTACACAGTAGCTAGTTCATCTTTGTGTACTAGGCAAATCAAATCAATAAGAGGATAAAGGGGCTTGTTCAGACTCACATAATAGCTAATTGTGAAACTGAGACTCTAAAGCAGAACTTTTAATTGCCAGTTTTTTGTCTTCTGAATGTTTGGGAACTATACTGTGTTTCAATAAAAAATTCCCTATACTTTGAAAGGGCAGTTCTGCATATCAGATAATAGTTTTTGGGGGGTGAAAAGATTACATAAGAATTACTATTGGAACCTATGTTTATTCTAGATATAAGATTTTAGTTTGTTCTAACAAGTAAGTTTTTGTCGCTTTTGCAATGAAAAGTGATGGAAAGGAGATAGGGTATATTTATCTATTTAGTATCTTTTAGTGCTAGAAGTGTTCACAGCCAAGAAAGCTTCATAGGTGAAAAATACTATGCTAGGAATAAAGATTATAGGGTTTTGTTTTGTTTTTGGTCACATTCATCTTTTCTGTTTTGCTGCCAAGTCATTAAGACTGCAAGTGTTTATGCAGAGCCTGCTCTATGCCAGGCACTATCCTAAGTGCTAGGGTTTACAAAGAAAGAAAAAAGATGGCCCCTGCCTTCAAGGAGCTCACAGTCTGCTGGGGAAGACAGCATGCAGAGAACTATGGAGCAGCAGGATATAGACAGGATAAGCTGGAAATCATCTCAGAGGGGTGGGGAGAAGTGAAGGAGGATTGGGAAAAGCTTTTTGTGGAAGGTGGGACTTTAACTGAGACTTGAAATAGGTGAGGGAACCCACGGGGCAGAGACAAGGTGGGAATTAGGCTTTGGAAATGGGTTGCTACTCTCTATTTTCTTAGTAGCGTTCTGGGTAAATGTTAGAACTGTCTAGGATTTCTCTTTAAATATTTAATACTGTTTAAATGATTTGCATTATATACTACTTTAATATAATTAATAATGAATTGAGGGGCAGCTAGGTGGCGCAGTGGATAGAGCACCGGCCCTGGAGTCAGGAGTACCTGAGTTCAAATCTGGCCTCAGACACTTGACACTAGCTGTGTGACCCTGGGCAAGTCACTTAACCCCAATTGCCTCACCACCACCCCCCAAAAAAAAGCGTTATGTAAATGTTAGCTGTTAACCTAATTGTTCTTATATAAATTTTCTGCACATTTTCTCACCTGTGGCCAAGGATCACTTTTGGTCCACACTGGATTCTTAGAGTAGAATGCTCAGGTACTCTGTGCATGCTTTATTCTTAACGTTCCATAATGGATTTGGAAATTGAGTAATTTTGTTTTGAAGTAATCTATTAAACAAAATATTTGATCCTATGAGCATTTATTAAATTCTTACTTTGTTCTAGTAACCATGATATAAAGATATAACTGACACATTCTGCCCTCAATGAACTCTATTTTGTTGATGTCATCATTAATTTAGAATAGTACTATGAAATAGAATTGAGAAGTAGACTAACAGATTAACTTTTAAAAAATTTTATTAGGCTCTAAAAAGCCAGTACCTGAATGCATTGTAAGTGTGGAATCCATGAATATCTTCCCTGTAAGTTGGTGTGAAACCAATGGATACCAGCTCCAATCTCCTCGTCGAGCAGTAGGTATGACTGGGTTTGAGGGCTATGGGCTGCATGTTAGAAAATGCTGCTAATTATAATGAGTCTTATTAGAATATCATATGTTAGAATTTCTGACATATCTGGTACATAGGCTCTAGAATCCTCATCTCATAAACTTGTCCCACCTTGTATTCAGTTATTAGGTCATAAAAGATTGCAATGACAATGGTAAATATAAAACCTAAATTAGCTTAATGTGAATCATGAACTATGTTATTGTTCCAGCTGGAACATTAGGAATGTATCATTACTATACAGTAGTGAAATTTACAAGGAAAAAAAGGAAGCTTTTGTGTTAGTCAGCATAGTACAATAGATATCTCTCCTGAGGTTCTTCTACTTACTACTAGGGTAAGATTCTTAACTTCTTTATCTGAATTTTCTCATCTGTAAGATGAAGGAGCTAGTGAGATGTTTCTAAAGACTCTTAGCTCTAAATCCTCCAATCAAAGTTATGTAATTTATTCACTAATGAAATTTTTTAAGTAGCAGAATTTCTATTTATTGTCTACTATCAAAGCTTTTCTTTTAGTCTTAATGTACTCAACTAGTCTTTAAGGCCCAGAAATGAAGTATAATTTCAGTGAACCTGTGGGATAAAACTGGAAAGTCAAGATATTAAGTATTGCAAATACATATGCTACTTGTCTGTGATGACATATCTGATATTCTCTTATGTTCCCTGGTAGCCATAGATACCTCATTTTAATTGCCCAAAAGATACTATTCCCAGGATTTTTGTTCCTTCTCCTGTGTATCACAATTACATCTGGGGGGAGGAGAGGAGTTTGGGTTTTTTTACTCTACCTCTGGATTTATGAAGCCTTTCATGTACCCTAATAGCTGTTGGTAGCCATCCCCCCATTAAACTTACATTGATAGATATTGTACTTTTAAGTTCTTCAAAGAAAAGTGACAAAATATTAACTTAATCCAATGGTAATATGAGGACAATATAGATTATACTTGGTTTTGCGTAATTGTTTTTGAAATTAAGATTATATAGCAAGTTCTTCTATTAATCAGAATTCCTATTGTCATGGCATAACACTGGAGCCAAGTTCCTGTGAAAATAATCTTGTATATTCCAACATTTTTTCCCTTTTAAAAAGATAATCATCTTTATTACATACTTAACAACTAACAAACATACAGAATGGGGCAAATCTGACAATATTAACCTTTAAACCATACAGAACCAAACAAAACAACACAGCAAACAAAATGCTTTTGTTTGTATCCCTTTTAAGGCTCTCTCAAAGTTTTGCTACTTTTGCCCCTATTTTCCTTCCTTTTTTCTTTTTTGCTGTTGTGTGTTTATGTATGTGTGTATTTTTTTCTGATTTTGTTAACTTTGTTTTGTATCATGTTGCCATATCTGTTTTCCACTTATTTTTCATGGTTCCATACTATTTCATTACATTAATGAACTATAATTTCATAGGCTCTTAGGTTTGGTAATGGAAGAGATCTTGGAAATCATATGTAGTTCACTCTGAATCCCAGAGAGGTTAAGTGACTTTCCTCAAGTGGAATTAAGCAGCAGAAGCAGGGCTGGATCCCAGGCTCTACAACTCTAGGTCTAGCTCTCTTTTCATTACATCTGTCATCTACCATTTATTGGCCAATTTTTAGTGGTTGGACATAGAGGAATAGAAAAGAGATGGAAAGAGGGCTGGCCTTGGAGTCAAGAAGACCTGGGTTCAGATGTCACTTTTGAAATATCCTTGGCTGGATGAGTCACTTAATCTCTCAGTGTGCTAGGCAACTCTTTAAGACTATAAGGTTAGGGGCAGCTAGGTGGCACAGTAGATAGAGCACCGGCCCTGGAGTCAGGAGTACCTGAGTTCAAATCCGGCCTCAGACACTTAACACTTACTAGCTGTGTGACCCTGGGCAAATCACTTAACCCCAATTGCCTCACCAAAAAAAAAAAAAAAGAAAGAAAGAAGACTATAAGGTTAAAGAAATTGCTGATCTACATTCGTAGTGAGAATTTCCTCACTGAAACCTCCCTACACCAATGAAGTTACAGGTCTGAAACAAACAACAATGAAGCAAAAGTAATAGCTCAGTTATGATTTTTTTTTTTTTGGTGGTTGGGGCAATGAGGGTTAAGTGACTTGCCCAGGGTCACACAGCTAGTGAGTGTCAAGTGTTTGAGGCCGGATTTGAACTCAGGTCCTCCTGAATCCAGGGCTGGTGCTTTATCCACTGCTTCACCTAGCTGCCCCCAGTTATGAATATTTTTGTACATAGTAGTCAACCAATCAGGACTTACATATTAAGTCATTGGTATGTACCAGACATTGTACTAAGCATTACGAAAAAATGGAATAGTACTTCTAAAAAAATTTCTATTTTGGGAATAGTTCACAGTGAAGTATCTGGGTCAGAATATCTAAGTTTTGTGATGTTTTGTGAGTATTGTCATGGTTCTCTGAATGTTTGTAACATTGTGGAGTCACTAAACTGTTTGTAATAGTGTGGAGCAACTAAAAAAAGCATGAAGGAAGAAGAAAACTATACAAATGAGAGAACTCGGTGGCTCAGTGGATACAGTGCTGGGCCTGGAGTTAGGAAGACCTGAGTTCAAGTCTGGCCTCACATGTAGTAGTTGTGTGGCCTTGGGCAAGATACTTAACCTGTGTTTGCCTCAGTTTCCTCATTTGTAAAACAGGGATAATAATGGTACCTACCGCCTCCAGTTGTTGTGAGGATCAAATAACAATTGTAGTTAGTGTTAGCACAGTACCTGGCACATAGTAAGTGCTATATAAATGTTAGCAGTCATCATCATTATTGTTATTGTCATCACCATCATCATCCTGGCCCAAGTTGAATAGCTACAAAGAAATAAGACAACAATTCAGGAAAAGTCAGTGTTAAAATGCATGGCCTCAAATATCCATACACAAATGCCCAAATGGTTTAGACATCAAAACCAGAACTAGAGGTCCTACAGTAGGGAGACAAGTTGGATCTCACAGGAATACTTCCAGGGAGTACCTGCGAGCCATCCTTTTGTTTAGCTACAACTTCCTTTTTCCTTCTCATTTCATTTATAGAAAGAATATCAAGATTGATATTATTCAGCTCCTTTAGAGCTGAATTTAAACCACTTGTTGGTCATTTTGCCCACCAATCGTTGATTAAAGTTTATCCATGATCTGAAAGCTATGTGATTCACTCAAGGAAGAAAAAATCTATCTCCATGGTGATACGAGGTGTCCCATTCCCTCATCTCCACAGTGTTAGGAACCAATAGCTTTTCTCTTCACCTCATTCCTCACCTCAGATCTGTAAAACTTCCAGTTCCTCATGACTATAGAGCAAAGTCCACATTCTTCAGGCTTGATTGAGTTCAAGACTTTTACAATCTGAACCAGCCCACCTTTTAAGTGCTATTTTCTACTACTCCTTTCCATGAAGAAGTCTCTCCTCCAGCCAAACCTGTTGACTCATTCTCCCCAAAACATACTTTATAGATTCCATCCTTAATGCTTTTGCTCCATTTATTCCCCTCTTCCCCTAGATTGAAGCCATCCTTCTCCCAGAAGCCTTTCTGGACCACCTTCTCCCTCCCCATGATCTCAGCTTCCTTTAAATAAAGACCTACTTGTCTGTCTGTAAACAATGTAAACTCCTTAAGACTAAGGACTCTGTCCTGTATATCTTTTTGTACTCCTTCTGCCAAATATCTCCCACAGGACCTTCCTTACACCTAGCATGTGCTCAATAAAGATTAGTTGATTCATAATTTTTTTAACTGAATGATTTTTAGCACTCTCTTGCCCCCTTTTCTGCCATTCTGCTACTATCACTGCAGAAGAAATAGGGGGTCATGTAGGATAAAGTCCATTTTTTACTTTTCTCTTTTTAATGGGTTACCACGGCCCATAAAAATTCATTTCCAGGTGGCCAACCTTCTCTTTGGTTAACTGGGTATGTTCTTGGAAAACAAACACGATCTTTTACTAGGAGCATACTAAAAGTTTTTCTAGCATGGTGTAGAACCTGTGGTAGCTTATATTTCACTACCGTAATCTTTGAGGATATTAGGTCACTTCCACACCACAATTAGACATCCAAGTAGGACTTTGTGGAGTCCTTTACATCATATAATAAGTTGAAATTTCTTTTTTGTTTGTTTTTTTATTTCAACAAACAATTATTAAATGCCAATATGTTGATATTTCAGTTGGTATTATGTTAAATCTATAAGTTAGTTTGGAAAGTGTTGATATTTTTACTCTATTTGCTCTATCCTTTGAAATCTGGTATCTTACTTCATAATTCAACTAAAATTTAATTGCCAGGTTTGATGGTCTTTTCTGAATTTTCATCCTTTTTAACATCTCTGCTGCAGTTGATATCACGGGCACACTCTCACCCCTGAGATTCTCTTTCTTCTCTTAAGTTTTTGTGAAAATTACTTTCTCCTAATTTTCCTTTCTATTGGATAACTCCTTTGTTGGTATACTATTTATATCATGCCCCTTGTCAGTGTGTGCCAAACTGTTCTTTGGGACCTTCTTTTTCTGCCTTCTCTATACTTTTTCTTGGTGATATCATCAGTTTCCATCATTGCACTGAAGATTATTTACAGATTTATATATTCAACCCTAATCCCTGTCCTGAGGTCATCACCAGCTGCCCATTAGACATTTCTTACTGGTTGTCCTGAAGGTATCTCAGACTTAACAACATGTCCAAAACAATTCATCTTTCCTTTCAGGCTCTACCCTTTACCAGACTTCCCTATATCTATCAAAAGTTCCACCATTGGGGCAGCTAGGTGGCACAGTGGATAGAGCACTGGTCCTGGATTCAGGAGGACCTGAGTTCAAAGCCAGCCTCAGACACTTGACACTTACTAGCTGTGTGACCCTGGGCAAGTCACTTAACCCCCATTGCCCCACCCCTCCCCCAAAAAAAGTTCCACCATTTTTCTTTGTTTAGTGGATAGAATGCTGAATTTGAAGTAAAAAAGACCCGAGTTCAAATCCTGATTTAGACCTGTTATGAGGCCCTAGGCAAGCTACTTAACCTCTTAGCTTTAGTTTCCTCATCTGCAAAATGGGGAAAATAATAATATTATTTGCTTTGGAGGATAAATAAAGTAAATTAAATAAAGTAATATTTGTAAAGTGCATTACAGACCATAGAGTGCCATATAAATGCTAGCTATCATTATTATTTCTAGTTTTCCAGGTTAACAGACTCATTGTTTTCTTGGACACTTAATTCTACATATCCAATCAGTTGCTAAATCTTAGTGTTTCTACTTCCATAACATCTTTTTTTCCCCCCCTGACCTATTCTATCTACTCACACAGCCCCTAACCAAGGTAAGATCTTCATTGACTCTTTCCTGGACTATTCCAGTGTACTTCTAAGTGGCATAAGTATCCAAAAGGAGAGAGATCTTTTCCAAGAACTTTGGCTCAGCTCTCATTCTCCTTGATGTCGTCTCTCTAGCTTTTGACAGTGATAACCAAATTCTTCTCTAGATACTCATACTTGCCTATCTTGACTTTCGTGGTTTCACTGTTTCTTGGTTCTCCTACCAGTATGAAAGTTCCCTTTCAGTGCAATATCCCTCCCTCTTGGGACACTCACTTCATGAGTCAGCATTTGCGGGGTTGGGTGCTCAGGAGGTGGACACTTCTGGGGTACTTTGTGAAACTGCACTTCTAAAACACTCCCATCAGTGGACTTCCTTCCAATTAACTCAAAACAGAGGCATTTATTAAAGTAACATAGTAAGAACAATAGTTACAAAACAATTTCCTTAGAAACCTGGGCCATACTCTTCCACAAGTACAGTGACCACAGGAAGAGTTGGCATAAATTTAGAATAGTGATAGTGAGGCATATGTGAGGGAACATGTAGCCCAGGTAATTTATGCCTCGAGTATTATTGTAGGACTTTGATATCCTTTCTTTCCTCATGGAGTTCTTGTGCAGTGTCTCTTCTGAGCTGATTGTTCAACTAGGTCTTAGGGTCTGCTGAGGCTCAAAAAGATTAATTTATTTAATTCTACAAAGATTACTTGATAGAACTAAGATTCAGACTCAGGTTTTCTGACTCCTATTTTAGTGTTCTTTTCACTGTATCAACTGTGATAGTCACAATGATATCTGTATAATTTATTTTAGCAGTTGCTACTGCTTTCTGCTGCAGACTTGATTAACTCTTCTTGGTGTGAAGTTCCTTCTCTGTATATGTTGCAAAATACCTGTCATCTTTCAGTAACTTCTTAAGTTGCTTTTCAAGCTACTGCTATTCATGTACTGCCAGTTCAATGGTCAGGAAGGACAGGGAGTGCTTATAGTTTCCATTTCAGACACATTGCTTGGAAGTAGAATTGGCTCATTTTAATATCAGATTAAAATGCAGTTTTATCCTTTTTTCCTTTTTAAAAAAAATCATCTACATAATGCCTCTGAATGCCTTTCCACTTTTACTTTGGTAAACTCCAAGAACTTATAGCAGATAATTGAGTTACAGTGTAAGGCTTTTTATCTTCCTTCCATGTCTAAAGACTTGGAAAATGTACAAGTTTAATATTTAGTTATGTAAACCTCATTTTGTTTTATTCATTAATTAGTTTCCTACATTGCAAAGTTGGATAAAAGGAAATTTGGCTTACATGATGTTTTTAACATGTTTGATACAAACATGCTTTTTTTTTCCCTATAGTGAATAAACAGAAGAAAGTTGCAGTAGTTCAACCAGAAAAACAGTAAGTAACACCATAGTATTCCTGGTAATTGCCATTTAGACTTTAATTTTATAGAAAAAGAACTCAATAAGAAGAAATATACCTTCTGTATTTTATTTTCTCAAATACAAAACTTTATTTCAGCATAAGATTATCTTCTTATCTAGAAAGTACATTCTTTCTTAGAAAGGGAAGTGGAAAGCAAAAATGCAACATGTTCCTTGAATACTTCATGAATTCCAATATTTGAATTAGAGCTTTAACATATCTAGAAAAATGGAGGTGGGAAGGGGTGGCATGCTAGCTTTTCTAGTAAAGAATGGGAAATACCATTCAGGGTATGTTTGACAGAATGAAAGAGGTTCAAGGTCTCAAACATAAAGCGACCAACAGTTACCCAGAGATAAACACATATGCTTTAATTTGGCTATAGAGCTAAACTTTTACTTGAATATTAGATATCTTCCTGACTGAGGGCTCAGAGCTATTATAATTACACTACTAATCTTTTATCCAATATAAAATCCATTAATAACAGAAGGAACCATGTGCACCTAATGGGCCATCATTATATTGCCTTTTAGCTAAAAAGTGAGCTAATTGTTTTAACAAGGTGTTGATGATAAAATCTCCAAAGAAAAGGGGACAATTACTAAAGAAAATAATTTACTAGAGAGGATTGGGTAATACTAGAGAAAAGACCACCCCCTAAGTCACTCCTAAAGATGAAAGTGTTTTGTGCCTGTCTAGCAGAAATGACAAAGCAGAGAGCCAAATCTGTTCTTATCTGGAAGAGATGTAGTCAGTGAGGAAAAATTTATTGAACACTTTGTGTGCCCCCAGTCTGTAACTGCTGGGTATACAAAGAAAGATTATAAAAAATATGCCTTGTCCTCAGAGAGCTCACATTCTAATGGGAATGTGAACATTCAAATCCCTAGGTATATATAAAACATAAGAGAGTGTAAATGGAAAATAACCTCAAAGATAAGGCAAGGAAGGCAGGAAGGACTGGAAAAGGGATCCTGAAAGGGGTGGTAGTAGACTGAGTCATAAAGGAGGAAGCCAAGGAAACCAGGAGGTGTGAAGGTAAGGAAGGAAAGAATTCTCATTTTGTTGGGTAGCCAGTGAAAAAGCATGGAGAAGGAAGATGGAGCGTCAGTGTTCAAGGAACCTAGAAGTAGGCAGAGAAGATTTGGTGGACACCCACTGTTATTGGGTATAAACTGGATGGACATCCAACAAGCAAAACTGAGAAGAAATGGTCAGATGGGAAGAGAACCAAGTAAGAACAGTGTCACAAAAATTCACAGGAGAGTGTATCTAGAAGAAGATGTACGTTAACAGTTTCAGGTTGTATAGAGGTCAAGAAAGATGAAGACTAAGAAAAGAAAGGCTCTTAGATTGGGCAATTAAGAGATAATTGTGGAGAGGGCAGTTTTAGTTGAATGATGAGGTTGTAAGCTAGAATGCAGAGGGTTTAGAATCAAGTGAGGAGAGGAAGTGGAAGCAGAGTGTAGATTGTTTTGCAAAGAGTTTTGCTAAGAAGTAGAGGAGATATGTAGAAGAACCACTATCAGGGATAGTTGGATCAAGTACATTTTTTTTTTTAAGTGAGGCAATTGCGGTTAAGTGACTTGCCCAGGGTCACACAGCTAGTAAGTGTTAAGTGTCTGAGGCTGAATTTGAACTCAGGTCCTCCTGAATCCAGGGCAGGTGCTCCATCCACTTCGCCACCTAGCTGCCCCTCAAGTACATTTTTTTGTTTGTTTGTTTAAGAGTGGGTTTGCATTGTACACTGTAACAGCAACATTGTGTGACGAACAACTGTGATAAACTTGGCTTTTCGCAGCAGTGCAATGATCCAAAACAATTTCAAAGAACTCATGATAGAAAATATTCTCAACATGCAGAAAAAAGAAGTGTGGATTATGAATGTTGTTTCTACTTTTAGGCTGGGTTTTTTTTCATTCTTTTTTGAGGTTTTTCCCTTGTGCGCTGATTCTTCTTTCACAGTATGACTAATGCAGAAATATGTTTAATGTGATTATACATATATAACCTATATCAGATGGCTTTCTGTCTTGGGGACGAGGGAGGGAAGGGAGGGTGGGAGAAAAATTTGGAACTAAAAATCCTATGAAAACAAATGTTGAAAACGATCCTTACATGTAACTGGAAAATAATAAAATACTTTTATTTAAAAAAGAAAAAAGAAAAAAGAATGGGTTGGGGAGGGGGGAGTACAAAAAATAAGTCATGGGCAGCTAAGTTGTACAGTGGATTAAAGCACTGACCCTGGATTCAGGAAGACCTGAGTTCAAATCCGGCCTCAGACACTTAACACTTACTAGCAGTGTGACTCTGGGCAAGTCACTTACCCCTCATTACCCCCACCAAAATAAATAAATAAACAAACAAACAAACACAAAGAATGGGTTTGTAGGTATCCCGGAAGAAGCCAGTAGATAGGAAGAGACTGAAGATTAAAGAGAGAGTGGGGGTAATACTAGGTGTAATCTCTTAGCAAATAGCCTGAATTTTTTGGTGAAGTAATGGCAGGCCCTTAGCTGAAAGGGCAAGGGGAGAATGTGCTGTGGAAGAGTCAAGGAAGTCTAAAAAGGTTTGGTACAGCTGCCCTGGTAAGTAGGATAGGGAATCCATTAGGGAAATATGCAAGGATTGCCTTGCTGCAGGGAAGACCCAGCTACGGTCATGTAACATAAATACATAGGAACAGTGGAGGCAGATGGTGGGAATAATTCAAGGTTAGGGTTTGGCAAGGCAAGATGGGTGATTAGACAAGGGGTTAGGTATTCAAAGAAGTAGTACTCATTCTTCTCCAGGGGGAAGAAACCCCTAACATTTATATAGTGTTTACTGTATAGTAGGCACTGTACTAAATGCTATATTAGCACTTTGCAAATATCTCATTTTATCCTCACAACAACCTTGGGAGGCAGGTGCTACTGCTATTATCTCCTTTTTACACTTGAGGAACCTGAGGCAAACAGATGTTAAGTGACTTGTTTAGGGTCACACAGCTAATAAGTGTCTGAGGACAGATTTAAATTCACATATTCCTGGCTCCAGGTTGGATAAGTCACTTAACCATCTGTCCTAGTTTCTTTATCCATAAAACGAAGGTGATAATAAAATCTACCTCCCAGAGTTGTTATGAGGATAAAACAAGATGATATTGGTAAAACATATTGCAAACGTTAAAGCACTATATAAATTCTAGCTTTCATTATCATTATTATTATTATGGCATATTGCTCTGTAGATAAATTGAATACTGATGAGAACATTGATCTTCTTGATTTGGTTGTCATGGTTAAACCAAATCTATAGTGAGAATGTGTTCTGAAAAGAGAAATTATTCAGGTTTGCCCTAGGCAGCAGAATTACTGTGGTATTCATAACACTATTATCTTTATTAATTTTTTTCTAAATTTAAATGTCTCTAAGCAATGTAGCCATTGCAAAAATGCATGTTCCTTTGTGGTTTGCTTCTTCACATATTCTTTGTTTTTTAAAAGCCAAGAAATCTGATTATATATTGCTCCTTCATTGAAAATGAAAATCACTTTAAAAATGCAGACTAATCACAAGACTTTATTCCGATTTTTTTATCAGACTACCAAGCCCTGTTCTTCTAGTTTTGTAACCATGCATTAAAAAAAAAATCATTCATAGGCATTTTTACCTTTATAGATTTAGCGGTGCAGTACCATCATTCACTTATTAATGTTAACTGCATGGAGTTATAGATTTTTCCTTATCTTGAAGACTCTTCATTCAGAATAAAAAGGACCAGAACAACAACTATAGAAAGCTGATTTGTTCTCTTTGTTTTCTCACCTCAGAATCGTACCTTCCAGGATGGTCCATGAAAGTCTGAAGAACCAGGAGCCTACTACTCCTGACTCAGGTATGACCTTGGGCAACCTTTGCTTTTCCAACCCCTAGAACATTGTAAGAACATGAGAATTAGTTTCATTGATTTCTTAAAGGAGTCAAACCATAAATGTACTGCAGCTCTTCTCATGATCATCCCTAGGTTAGTATATACATTCTTTATAATTCCTTATCCCATATCCTTGGTACAAGACCAAGGATGCAGATTTTGTGATGTGTTATTGGCCATAAGAGTATACCTGTTAGACTGATCGGGGTTTCAGCACAATAGTATTAACTGATATTCTTCATGTCATCTTGGGCAGATGACTTGACCTTTTAAAAGGTAAGGCAGGGGGAAGTTAGGTGGCACAGTGGATAGAGCACCGGCCCTGGATTCAGGAGAACCTGAGTTCAAATCCTGCCTCAGACACTTGACACTTACTAGCTGTGTGACCCTGGGCAAGTCACTTAACCCTCATTGCCCTGAGCCGCCCCCCCCCCCCAAAAAAAGGTAAGGCAATACTCTTAACTAGAGGGAATTTAAAAAAAAACTTATGATAGAATTTTTCTCAAGGGTAAAATAGTATTATTGAGAAATTTGTGCACTATTGTTTCCTAACTAAGTTAAATTCCAAGAACGTTAATCAAGAGTTTTTATTTATTTATCTTTTTTTTTTTTTGTAAAAATGAAGCTACTTTTAAATCATCTGATGCTTGGTGGAGCTTTATTTTATTTTATTTTTTAATTTAATTTAATTTTTTTTTGCAGCTTTATTTTATTTTATTTTTTTGGTGAGGCAATTGGGGTTAAGTGACTTGCCCAGAGTCAAGAACAAGAATTTTTTTTAAAAAGTAACAGCAATGACGAGTATAAATCAGCACTGCAATATGGCAACCAAGAATGTGAATTCGAGTCTAAGTTGTATAAAGTGTCCAGAATGAGGAAGGTGATAATAAATCTGCTGTACACTCTGCCCTGGTCAGAACACATTTAGACTGTTATGTTCAATTCCAGGCAAAATGTAGGACATATATTGATAAGTTAGAGGGACAGGCTACTGGGATGGGGAAGGGTCTTGAATCTTGCTATAAGAAGATTTGGGGGCAGCTAGGTGGCACAGTGGATAAAGCACTGGCCTTGGATTCAGGAGGACCTCAGACATTTGACACTTACTAGCTGTGTGACCCTGGGCAAGTCACTTAACCCTCATTGCCCCACTCCTCCCCCCTTCCCCAAAACAAAGATTTGAAGAATTGAGGATGTTTAACCTTGAGAAGAGAAGCCCCAGCAGGACAGGGGTCAGGGGTTGCAGATGAGATAACAGTCTTTCAATATTTGAAAGGCTGTCATATGGTGGATGGGCCAGATTGCCATCCTATACCTTAGGGGCTTATCTAGGAACAATGGATTGGCATTGCAGAGAGCCCACCTTAGGCTTAATGAGCTCCCCTCTGCTTTCTACAAGAATGAGCTGCCTCAGGAAAGGATACTGAATATGGACTCAAAAGACCAGAACAACCACAGAAAGCATAGGATGATATATACTTACTTGGTTTGTTGAAGAGGAGATTCTTGCTCAACTGTAAGCTGGCTTCCATGACCTCTTAGGGGCATTCTGTCTTTGAGATTCTCTAGTTCCTGAAAGTTTCCACTCTATATTTGAATTTCTTATGTATTCAGGGAACCTATACTAATTAACATAGCACAGTGCCTGGCACATTGGAGACACTTAAGTGTTTTACTTATCTGTGATGATTTGACTAATATAATGGGGTCTGTTTGTTAGAAAATTAAACCATTAAAACCAAACCTTATTTGTCACAGGATATTCACTGAAATTTTAAAAACACAGTCTGGGGGGCAGCTAGATGGCGCAGTGGATAAAGCACAGGCCCTGGATTCAGGAGTACCTGAGTTCAAATCTGGCCTCAGACACTTGACACTTACTAGCTGTGTGACCCTGGGCAAGTCACTTAACCCCCATTGCCCTGCAAAAAAAAAAAAATTAAATTAAAACACAGTCTGGTTAGAATGTAATATAACCAACAGTATATATTTGAATAAAGGCATAAAATAAAATCCAAATAATTGTGCTGGTTAAAGAAATTAACTCATGTAGCATTACTCTACTTTTACTGTTGAAAATTACCTGTATTTTTGTTTTAAAAATAGTTTTTAGTATTAGGACCAACTTTCTACTGAACCCGGCAAATATTTGTTATAAATCCCATGAACATGTGTTTTATATAACATATGTATTGTAGTATTTGATCCCATAATTTTATTTAGTATCAAAGGTATTGAAGCCCAGGTAGGAATAATTCCCTGTTCTTCCTTCATCCTCTTTTGATCTATTTTCTTCTTAATTGAACCTCAACTTTTCCAATGAACTTTGTACCCCTAAAAGCCTAGCTGAACATTTTCATAGCCCTGCCACTCTCCCGGGCTTAAACTAAGGACTACAATGGATAGAGTGTCTCTCCTAGAGTCACGAAGATCTGAGTTGAAATCCAACTTCAGACACTTACTAGCTGGATAACCCTGGACAAGTCACTTAACTGTGCCTCAGTTTCCTCATCTGTAAAATGACAATAATACTAATAACACCTATCACCCAGTGTTGTTTTGAGGCTAAAATGAGATAGTATTTGTAAAGCACTTTGAAAATTTTAAAGTGCTATGTAAATGCTAGGTATTATTATGTGGGTTTTCTAGGAGTCTACTTTAGGGGAAACATGGGATGAGAAGTAATTGCATATTTGAATACAGTTATCCCTTCCACATTTGGGGGGTTAAGGGTGTGGTGCCCCATGATCTGTAAAATTCATGTAAAATTTTTTGGCCTTCTGTTCATGCTGGAGAAGGTCTGAATTATAATGGTATTAAAAGATAAAATATGTTATTATTATACAATACAATACATATTTTTTATGCATTTCTGAGTTTCTAAACTTTTTCTGTGTCATCTCCTGGCCTTTGCAATGTTGTCTGTGGCTTTTGCAAAACTCTCCTAAAATTCCCATTTAATTTCTTAAGCTGACCCATGATATATCAAAACCTCAATGGGGAAAGGTGGAAGAGATAATTATATCAACTTCTTTTCATTTTCCAGTCACAATTAATGGAAAATACTGCTGTCCAAAGATCTACTTCAACCATCGTTGCTTCTCAGGGCCTTATCTCAACAAAGGAAGAATTGCTGAACTGCCTCAGTGTGTAGGACCAGGAAACTGTGTTCTGGTTCTTAAAGAGGTATGGTGGTCTCCTTAGAACTGTGGGTGGCTGCTACTTTGGCTTGGGAAAGGGAGGCAGAGCCAGGCTTTCTTTCTCCTCCCAGCTCCATTCCACCCCACCCCAACCAAAAAAACCCCATCAACAACTACCAACATTTATTATTTTCCTTTTCTGTCATATTAGCCAATCTGATAGGTGGTGAAGTGGTATCTCAAAGTTATTTTAATTTGCATTTCTCTAATCAGTAGTGATTTAGAGTATTTTTTTCATATTACTATAGATAACTTGACTTTCTTCATATCCTTTGACAGTTTAGCAATAGGGGAATGACTTGTATTCTTATAAATTTAAATGAGCTCTTTGCATATTTGGGAAATTAGGCCTTTATCAGAAACATTTGCTGTAAAAATTGTTTCCCAGATTTCTGTTTTTCTTCTAATCTTGGCTGCATTGTTTTTGTTTGTGCAACAAGTTTTAAATTTAATATAATCAAAATTATCCATTTTACATGTAGTAATGCTCTTTATCTCATGTTTGGTTATAAGTTCTTACCTTCTCCATAGAGCTGACAGGTAAACTATTCCTTGCTCTCCTAATTTGCTTATTTTATCACCCTTTATGGTTAAATCATGTACCCATTTTTATCTTATCTTGGTATACAGTATAAGATATTGATCTGTACCTAATTTCTGCCATACTGTTTTCAAGTTTTCTCAGTTTTTGTCAAATGGTGAGTTTTTGTTCCAAAAACTGGGGTCTGGGTTTATCAAACATTAGATTACTATGGCTATTTACTATTTGTCTTATGTACTTAATTTGTTCCACTGATTTACCACTCTGTTTCTTAGCCAGTTGCCAGATAGTTTTGATGATTGCCATATAATACACTTTGAGATCTGGTATGGCTAGGCCACCTTCCTTCACATTTTTCATTAATTACCTTGATATTCTTGACCTTTTGTTTTTCCAGATGAATTTTGTTATTATTCTTTCTAGCTATAAAATAATTTTTTGGTAGTTTGATTGGTATGGCATTGAGCAAGTAAATTAGTTAGGTAGAAATAACATCTTTACTATATTGGCTCAGGTTACCCATGAGCAATTAACATTTTTCTAGTTGATTAGATCTGACTTTATTTGTGTGAAAAGTGTTTTGTTATAGTGTTCATATAGTTCTTGCATTTATCTTTGCAGGTAGACTCCCAAGTATTTTATATTGTCTACAGTTTTTTTTAAAGGAGTTTCTCTTTCTATTTCTTATTGTTGGATTTTGTTGACAATATATAGAAATGCTGATGATTTATGTAAGCTTATTTTATATAGTACAATATTGCAATAGGGGTGATAATGGGCATCCTTGCTTTATCCCTGATCTAATTGGAAAGGTTTTTAGCTTATCCCCATTACTGATAATGCTTGCTAACGGTTTTAGATATTTACTAATTATCATCATAAGGAAAACTCTATTTATTTCTTTGTTCTCTAGTGTTTTTAATAGGAATGGATGTGGTATTTTGTCAAAAGCTTTATTGGTATCTATTGAAATAATCATATGATTTCTATTGGTTTTGTTATTTATATGGTCAGTTATGCTGATAGTTTTCATTATATCATACCAGCCCTACATGGCTGGTATATATATCCCACCTGGTCATAGTGTATCCTTATGATAGATTGCTATACTCTCCTTGGTAGTATTATATTTAAAATTTTTGCACCAATATTCATTAGGGAACTTGTTCTATAGTTTTCTTTCTCTGATTTGGCTCTTCCTGGTTTAGGTACCAGTACCATATTTGTGTCAGAAAAAGAATTTGGTAGAAGTCCTTCTTTGCCTATTTTCCCAAATAATTTATTTAATATTGGGATTAATTGTTCTTTAAATGTTTGGTAGAATTCACTTGTGAATCCATCTGGCCCTGTGGACTTTTTTTCTTTGGGAGTTCATTGATAGTTTGTTCTTTTTTTTTTTTTCCTAAGATGGGGTTATTTAATTATTCTATTTCCTCTTCTTTTGGTTTTCTAATTTTTAAAAAATTACATGCCCATTTGTTTATCTGTTTCTCTTTTATTGATGAAAGTGTATAAAAGTGGTATAAGGAAGAATTAACTCTTTTGAGGGTGGAACCAAGATGGGGGAGAGAAGCCAGGAAGTTTCCTGAGCTCTCCCGAGTTTCCCTCAAAAAACATTAAATCAAGCCTCAGAATGGATTCTGAAACAACAGAACCTAGAAAAAAAGAGACTCAATCTTCCAACTTGAGATAAGTTAGAACACTTCAGGAAAGGCGGTCTCACTTGGGCAAAAGGTAGAGCACAGTGTAGCTCAATGCAGCACAGTACAGAGGGGGTCTAGACAAGTCAGCAGGAGGCTCTAGGCCACAGCACAGCAACTGAAGCCCCTTGGTCCTGGCTCAACAGGCTGGTGGCCTAGCAGGCCAGTTGTGACTGGCACCAGCACTGGCTGAGAGAGCAAACTGCCAGCTAGAGAACCACCCACAGGACAGGCACACCTTGGCCAAACCATCCCAACGCAGGAAGCAGGTCTAGGGCTGTGAGAAATCCACAAGCTCCAAAGGCCTCAGAGCAGAAATCCAATGATCTGGCCCCTCTCCCTCAGCACAAGAAGCTTACACCAGTGGCTCCTGTGCCCTAGAAGCAGACCTCAACTTTAAAAGTAAAAAAATAAAATAAAATAAAAGCCACAATATGAGTAAGAAAAATGCCTTTACCATTGAGAGCTTCTGTGTCCACAAGGAAGACCAAAACACAAATTCATATGAGGGCAATACTCTCAAAATGCCTACATGTGAAGCCTCAAGATGGAAGATGAATTGGTCTCAAGACTAAAAAAACCTTCTTGGAAAAGCTCAAAAAATCAAATGAGAGAGGAGCAAAGATGGCAGAGGAAAAACAGAATTACCCCCAAAATAGCAATAAAACAAGCCCTAGAGAGGCAAAACCCACAAAAAGATGCTGAGATTATTTTCCAGATTAAAGGGGGCCGTACTGGGCTGTGAGCAGAGTCCAAACCTGTGAACATGCCAACACAGACCCCAGACATGGTGCAAAAGAGGAACTTACTCCTGAGCCTCTGAATCAGCTGCAGCACCAGCGTCTTCTAGAACTAAGCTTATGGTCGGGTGAGAGGGCTGAACGGCTGACTGAGGGAAAAGTACTGGGGTGTCTGTAGGACCTAAGGAGGAACTTGGCTATCCCACCCCAGCAGTGAACCAGGAAGAAATCCTGAGCAGCGGGAGGCCGAGGTGGGGGAGAAGTGCAGGCTTGTTGAAGCTAAGAACCACCACAGCACTCTGCTGCCTGGTTAACTAGCAAGTTGGCTTGAGGTTATCTTCAGGACCAGAGAACAGACTAGGCAAGAGAAAAACCTGCCCTCCCTCAAACCAAAACACCTGGGATCCTCTGAAGCTTGGGACAGTGTAGCTTGGAAGTAGGGCCCCACTGTAAGAGGGAGTTAAAAGTCAAGTAAAAAACGGCAAGATGAGCAAGCAGAGAAAGTTGAGAATAATAGAAAGTTTCTTTAGCAACAAGGAAGATTGAGATGCAACCTCAGAAGAGGATATCAACCTCAGGGTTTCTATATCCAAAGCTTGCAAGAAAAATATGAACTGGTCTCAGGCCATGGAAGGGCTCAAAAGGGACTTTGAAGAGAAAGTAGGAGAGATAGAAGGAAGATTTAGAGAGGTAGAGGAAAGAATGGAAAGAGAAATGAGAACAATGCAGGAGAGTCATGAGAAAAAAGTCAACAGCTTGAAAAACCTAATGGAAAAGGAGATTAAAAAGCTCTATGAAGAAAATTATTGCCTAAGAACTAGAATTGAACAAATGGAAGCTAGTGACTTTATGAGAAACGAAGAAACAGTAAAGCATGAATAAAAAAAGAGGGCAAAAATTGACCATGTATTAGGGCACAAAAACCTCACAGTAAAATGTAGAAAGGCAGAAATAGTAAATACATCATTCTTAGATCATGATGGCAATTAAAATTACATGTAATAAAGAGCCATGGAAAGATAGACTGAAAATTAATTGGAAACTAAATAATCTCATCCTAAAGAATGAGTGGGTTAAACAACAAATCATAACTTCATCCAAGAGAATAACAATAATGAGACAACATACCAAAACTTATGGGATGCAGCCAAAGCAGTTCGTAGGGGAAATTTTATATCTCTAAATGCTGACAAGATTAAAATAGAGAAAGAGTAGATCAATGAATTGGGCATGCAACTAAAAAAGCTAGAAAAAGAACAAATTAAAAATCCCCAATTAAATACCAAATTAGAAATCCTGAAAACCAAAGGAGAGATTAATAAAATTGAAAGTAAGAAAACTGTAGAACTAATAAATAAAACTAAGAGCTGGTTTTATGAAAAAAATCAATAAAATAGATTAACCTTTGGTTAATTTAATTTTTAAAAAGAAAGAAGAAACCCAAATTACCAGTATCAAAAATGAAAGGAGTAAATTTGCCACCAATGAAGTGGAAATTAAAGTAATTAACTGTATGCCAATAAATTTGACAATCTAAATGAAATGGATAAATATTTACAAAAATACAAATTGTCCCGGTTAAATGAAGAGGAAATAAAATCCTTAAATAAGCCCATATTAGAAAAAGAAATTGAGGGGCAGCTAGGTGGGGCAGTGGATAGAGCACTGGCCCTGGATTCAGGAGGACCTGAGTTCAAATCTGGCCTCAGACACTTGACACTTACTAGCTGTGTGACCCTGGGCAAGTAACTTAACCCCAATTGCCTCACCAAAAAAAAAAAAGAAAAGAAAAGAAAAAGAAATTGAACAAGCCATTAATGAACTCCCTAAGAAAAAATCTCCAGGGCCAGATGGGTTTACAAGTGAATTCTATCAAACATCTAAAGAATAATTAATTCCAATACTATACAAATTATTTGGAAAAATAGGTGAAGGAGTTCTACCAAATTCCTTTTATGACACAAATGTGGTGTTGATACCAAAACCATGCAGAGCCAAAACAGAGAAAGAAAATTATAGACCAATTTCCCTAATGAATATTGATACAAAAATCTTAAATAAGATATTAGCAAGGATATTTCAGCAAGTGATCACCAGGATAATACATTATGACCAGGTGGGATTTACACCAGGAATGCAGGGCTGGTTCAACATTAGGAAAACTATCAACATAATCAACCACATCAATAAGAAAACCAACCAAAATCATATGATTATCTCAATAGATGCAGAGAAAGCTTTTGACAAAATACAGCACCCATTCCTAATAAAAACACTAGAGAGCTTAGGAATAGGTGGAGCTTTCGATTGTACTAGAAATGTTAACTTTAGCAATAAGAGAAGAAAAAGGAATTAAAGGAATTAGAACAGGCAAGGAGGAAACAAAACTATATATATCATCTTTGCAGATGATATGATGGTATACTTAGAGAATCGACTAAAAATCTACTTGAAACAATTAACAACTTTGGCAAAGTTGTAGGATATAAAATAAATCCACACAAATCATCAGCATTTCTGTACATGACCAACAAAGTCCAGCAGCAAGAGACAGAAAGAGAAATTCCATTTAAAGTAATGGTAGGGGAGCAGCTAGGTGGCGCAGTGGATAGAGCACCAGCCCTGGAGTCAGGAGGACCTGAGTTCAAATCCGGCCTCAGACACTTAACACTTACTAGCTGTGTGACCCTGGACAAGTCATTTAACCCCAATTGCCTCACTTAAAAAAAAAAAAAGAATTAGAACACTATCCCAATTGCCTCACTAAAAAAAAAAATTAATGGTAGAAAAATAAATGAAAAGAAATAAAGTAACTGTAGACAATATAAAATACTTGGGAATCTACTTGCCAAGACAAACTCAGGAACTATATGAACACAATTAAAAAACACTTTTCACACAAGTAAAACCAGATCTAAATAACTGGGAAAATGTGAATTGCTCATGGATGATCCGAGCTAATATAATAAAAATGACAATCCTACCTAAATTAATTTACTTATTCAGTGCCATACCAATCAGACTACCTAAAAATTATTTTATAGAGCTAGAAAAAATAATAACAAAATTCATCTGGAAGAACAAAAGGTCAAGAATATCAAGGAAACTAATGAAAAAAATGCACAGGAAGGTGGGCTAGCTGTATCAAATATGAAGCTTTACTATAAAGTGGCAGTCATCACAATTATTTGGTACTGGCTAAGAAATAGCGTGATGGATCAATGGAATAGGTTAGGCACAGGAGACACAGTACTAAATGACTTTAGTAATGTATTGTTTGATAAACCCAAAGAATCCAGCTTCTGGTATAGGAACGCAGTATTTGACAAAAACTGCTGGGAAAACTGGAATATAGTATGGCAGAAACTAGGTATAGACCAACATCTTACACTGTATACCAAAATCTTACACCGCATACCAAAATAAGGTCAAAATGGGTACAAAATTATGAAAGGAAGGAGTAGTTTACCTCTCACATCTATGGAGAGGAGAACAATTTATGAACAAACAAGAGACAGAGAATAGTGTGAAATGCAAAGTGAATGATTTTGATTACATTAAATTAAAAAGGTTTTGTACAAACAGAAGCAATGCAGCCAAAATTGGAAGGGAAGCAGAAAGCTGGGAAACAATTTTTATAGCCAGTGTTTCTGATAAAGGCCTCATTTCTAAAATTTATGGGAAACTAAATCAAATTCATAAGAATCCAAGTCATACCCTAATTGAGAAATGGTCAAAGGATATGAACAGGCATTTTTCAGATGAAGAAATCAAAGCCATCTATTGTCATATGAAAAAATGCTCTAAATCGTTATTGATCAGAGAAATTTATTAAAACAACTCTTAGGTATCACCTCACACCTATCAGATTGGCTAATATGACAAAAAAGGGAAGTAATAAATTTTGGAGAAGCTTTGGAAAAATTGGAACACTAATGCATTGTTGGTGGGGTTGTGAACTGATTCAACCATTCTGGAGAGCAATTTGGAACTATGCCCAGAAGGCTGTGGGACTGTGCATACCCTTTGACCCAATAATACCACTACTAGGTCTGTATCCCAAAGAGATCATAGAACAGGGGAAAAGACCCACATGTACAAAAATATTTATAGCAGCTCTCTTTGTGGTGGCAAAGAAGTGGAAATTGATGGAATGCCTATCAGTTGGGGAATGGCTGAACAGGTTGTGGTATATGAATGTAATGGAATACTATTGTGCTGTAAGAAATGATGAGGAGGGGGCAGCTAGGTGGCGCAGTGGATAGAGCACGGGACCTGGAGTCAGGAGGACCTGAGTTCAAATTCGGCCTCAGACACTTAACACTTACTGGGCAAGTCACTTAACCCCCATTGCCTCACTTTAAAAAAAAAAAAAAAGAAATGATGAGGAGGCAGATTTCAGAAAAACCTGGAAAGACTTAAGTGGACTGATACTGAGTGAAGTGAGCAGAACCAGGAGATCATTGTACAGTAACAGCAACGTTGTGTGATGATCAACTGTGATAGACTTAGCTCTTTTCAGCAGTACAGTGATCCAAGGCAGTTCCAAAGAACTCATGATGGAAAATGCTCTCCACATCCAGAAAAAAAGAACTATGGATTCTGAATGCAGATTGAACCATACTGTTTCTACTTTGGTTTTTGTTTTTACTTTTGGGGGGATTTTCCCTTTTGTTCTTATTCTTCTTTCACAACATGACTAATGCAGAAATATGTTCAAAGTGATTGTACATATATAGCCGATATCAGATTGCTTTCTGTCTTAGGGAGGGGGGAGGGAAGGAAGGGAGGGAAAAAAATTTGGAACTTAAAGTCTTATGAAAACAAATGCTGAACATTGTGTGATGAACAATGGTGATAGACTTGGCTCTTCTTAGCAGTGCAACAATCCAAAACAGTTTCAAAGAACTCATGGTAGAAAATGTTCTCAGCATCCAGAAAAAACAACAACTGTGGATTATGAATGCAGATCGAACTATACTGTTTCTACTTTTGGACTGTTTTTTTCTCTTCTTCTTCTTCTTTTGTGGAGCAATGAGGGTTAAGTGACTTGCCCAGGGTCACACAGCTAGTACATGTCAAGTGTCTAAGGCAGGATTTGAACTCGGGTCCTCCTGAATCCAGGGCCAGTGCTTTATCCACTGCGCCACCTAGCTGCCCTTTTTCCTTCTTTTTTGAGGTTTTTCCTTTGTGCTCTGATTCTTCTTTCAAAAGATGACTAATGCAGAAATATGTTTGATGTGATTGTACATATATAATCTATATCAGACTGCTTTCCGTCTTGGGGAGGAGGGAGGGAAGGGAGGATGGGTAAAAAATTTGGAACTAAAAATCCTATGAAAACAAATGCTGAAAATAATGAAATACTTTTATGATTTTTAAAAAGTGGTATAAAAATTCCCCTAATTGCTGCTTTTGACTGCATCCCCAGAATTTTTGCATGTTATCTCATTGTTTTCATTATCTTAAAAAATTTTTTTTGTGGGGTGTAGGTGTTAAAATTAGCCTCAGGCTCCCCAAGAGGAGCTTCCCCTCCCCCTCAGATTCAGCTGGGTAGGGTGGGGGCCTCTGAGGCAGGCTAAGCTGTGCAGACAAAAAGCCCCAGGCAAGGCGCAGAGAGGCCATTCGGAGAGGCCCAGGAAAAATGGGAGTTTCCTTGGCAGAGATACTAGAATGGCTTGCCATTTCCTTTTCCAGCTTATTTTATAAATGAAGAACTGAGGCAAACTTGGTTAAGTGACTTGCCCAAAGTTTCACAGATGGTTAAGTGTCTGAGTCCAGATTTTAAGTCAGGAACATGAGTCTTCCTGATTTCAGGCCTATCACTTTATCGACTGTGCCACCTGGCTGCCCCCTCCTTTATAATAGTGGCTGCTAAATCTTAAGTGATCCTCACTATGACGCCTCAGTACTTGAATTCTTTTCTGGCTTCACATGGCATTTTTTCCCTTTAACCTAGAAGCTCTGGATTTTGAATATAATGTTCTTGAGGAGTTTTCATTTTGAGGTTTCTTTCAGATGACTGGTAGATTCTTTCAGTTTCTACTCTGCTCTCTGGTTTTAAGAGATCTCGGTCATTTGCTTGAAATATGTCTAGACTCTCTTTTTGGTCATGGGTTTTACTTGTCTAGTGATTCTTAAGTTATCTTCACTAGATTCTTAAGTTATCTCTGTTTTTCAGGTCTGTTTTTACCGTGACATACCTCACACTTCTGTTTTGTTTTTTTGTTTTTCCATGTTTTTTACTTTCTATTAGTATTTCTTGATGTCTTAAAGAGTCATTAAGTTTTATTTGGTCAATTTTAATTTTCAGGAAATTATTTTCTTGGGCAATACTTTGTACCTCTTATTCGAAGTTATTCTCTTTTCATAACTTTCTTCCATAGCTCTCATTTCTTTTCCCATTTTTTTCTTCTGCAGCTCTCATTTGTTTTTTAAGATAATTTTTTGGCTCTCTTTTAAACTTTTTCTTTAATTCTTCCAGGAATTCTGGTTGGACTTGTATCCAACTTGTGGGTTTTTGGGGTTTTGTTTTGGGGTTTTTTTTTGAGTTTTTGCTTATAGATGTTTTTGTACCATTCTTTTCTGTGTTTGTGCCTTGAGCTTCCTTGTCACCATAACTTTTGTTTATAGTAAGATTCTTTTTTGTTTGCTCATTATGTGAGCCTACTTCTTGACTTTGAGTTGGGCTCTGAACACTTCTAATTCTGTCTTCGTGTGTCCTGCCGCTACTTTTACTATTCAAGCTAGAGACCCGCAAGCTTTTAGTACTCCTAAAATAATGTGATTTTTAGACTACATCTGGTTACCACCCCTTGGTCTGAGCTTCCTAGGTTCCTGATCCAAGTTTGGGTCTTTTAGCTTGTCTCTGGGAGTTTGTGCTCCCCCAGTGCTACTGAACTCAGCCACTGTTAGCCCTCTGGGAAGCCCCTATAGGTTCAGAGTCACTGAACTCTAGGCTTTCCTTTGGTGTGGAACAATTGCCCTGGTTATTCCACTTCAGGCCTCAGCCTAGCTAGAGGCTATAACTGAGTAAGTAGTACCTTGCCCTTCTGGGATTAGAACCACATAACTATTCCTTGCTTACAAACTTGTTCCCTGCTCAGTACAAAGCTGTGGTCCACTTAGCAGCTGTTCCTCTTTGCTCTTCCTAGATGTAGATCTCTTCTTCAGTCTGACCCAAAATTAATTAGTGGGTGACCACATGGCACCTTTTCTTACCCTAGTGCCCAGTCTTGGTGCTCTTTGAGTCATTGAATGCTGGAAGGCTCTGCAAGCATGTTCCTAGCTATATGATTTCTCCAGTGTCTGCAGATACCTGTCTAGAAAAATTGGGCTAGAAGAACTGACTTAAGGTTTTTTCTTGGATTTCCCAATCAGAATTTGTTCTGGTACATTTTTTTAGAACTTTGTGGAGGGTATTTGGTAGGAAATCTAAGTTTTGCTTCTTCCTGCTACTCTGCAGTCTCGATTCTGCCCATGGGAAATCCCTCTTTCATTCACAAAATATCACAGTGTATGGCAGATTATGAGTATTAGCCTAAACAGGAAAAGGAAGTGGGAACAAAAACAAGTCTATAAAACCTCAACATCAGATAGGGATGGAATTTAATAGGGATAAATACAGTTCTGAATTTAGGTTCAATAATCAACTTTACAAGTACAGAATTTAGAAGAAATCTTAGTTGAAAGTAGTTCACATGGGGCAGCTAGGTGGCGCAGTGGATAGAGCACCAGCCCTGGAGTCAGGAGTACCTGAGTTCAAATCCAGCCTCAGACACTTGACACTTACTAGCTCTGTGACCCTGGGCAAGTCACTTAACCCCAATTGCCTCACTAAAAAAAAGAAAAGAAAGTAGTTCAAATGAAAAAGACTTGGATATCTTAGTTAATTGTAGGATCAGTGTGAACCAACAGTGTAACATGTAATGGCTATCAAAAAAACTGACACTTTACATCATATTAATACCAGAAGAGTTTTCAGGTTATGGTTACTAATATTGTTCAGCACCTGGAAATAATAAGCACTTAATATATGCTTTTTAAATTAATAAATGCTTTTTATTCATGCAAACCACATTAGGAATATTCATGCCTGGGTACTATTTTTAAAAATTTGTTTTTGTGGGGCAATGAAGGTTAAGCGACTTGCCCAGGGTCACACAGCTAGTAAGTGTTAAGTGTCTGAGGCTGGACTTGAACTCAGGTCCTCCTGAATCCAGCGCTGGTGCTTTTATCCACTGCGCCACCTAGCTGCCCCTGGTACTATGTTTTAAGGATGTTAAATTATAGAACATGAACAAGAAGGTAATCAAGATTATTATGAAAACAAACCATATGTAGTTTTGGCAGGGCTATTGTGAAGCTTAAATAAGATAATGGATAGGTAAGGTACTTCACAAACCTTAAAATGCTATAAAAACACCATTTATCATTAACATCATAAACCTAAATCATCATGCCTCCAGTCTGGTAATAGCTGTATTCCTTGTGACTTATACGACACTATTTCTGAACTCTAGCAATGTTTATGAAGCAGTACAGGAGTGTGCAGGTAAATGTTTAATAACCACACTTTCAAGGGGGAAAAAAGCATGATTAACATTTTCCAAATCATTTGTTTAGGGCTAGAAAATAAAATCAAACAGTAAATCATCCCTGATTAATAGTGATTGCTGGGGGCAGCTAGATGGCGCAGTGGATAGAGCACTGGCCCTGGATTCAGGAGGACCTGAGTTCAAATGTGACCTCAAACACTTAACACTTACTAGCTGTGTGACCCTGGGCAAGTCATTTAACCCCAATTGCCTCACTTAAAAAAAAAAGTGATTGCTGATTTCTGAAGTGTAAAAGCTCACACTGAGAATTTAACAATGGTCTCACTCCTGTGGAAGCTGCCTCCAGTATACCCCAGGATTTTGGCAAAGGAAGTGAAAAGGGCTGCCTGAACATAGAAGAATTGGTGTGCATGTTGTGGGCTGGAGGTGGGGTGGGGTTGCATTGCGTGACTTGATACTTGAAGGGCTGTTGTGTGGAAAACTAATTAGATTTACTCCATTCCCTCAGAGAACAAACTTAATTAATGGAAATTGCAGACAAGCACATTTTAGCCAGTTTAATTAAGAACTTTATAACAAGAGTTATCTATCTAGTCATGGAATGAGCTGCCTTGAGAGATAGGAACTTTCTTGTCATTCTAGATCTTGGATATGTATGAAATCTGTTCCACAGTCACTTTATTAACTTCCAAAGAAAGACTTTTGTTCAACATTATCCACTGACTAAAGTCTTAGTGAAAGTTACTTAGTCTTCCTCATATAGAAGAAGGCTCCACACTTTACATTTCTGCTCATACGGAAAGGATGTGATGAAACAGTTTTTAATATAGGAGTTTGCTTTTTCCGCTGTGTTAGGAGTTTCAATAAAAGATTAGAGTAGCAATATACATCACCAGGTAAATTCCTAGGTGACATCATAAAAATTGCACATCTACTAGAGGAATTTCAAGTTAATGGTACACTGTTTCTGACAACAAAGTTTTTTTTTTTAATAAATAAAAGTATTTTATTATTTTTCCAGTAACATATAAGGATAGTTTTCAACATTTGTTTTCATAGGATTTTTAGTTCCAAATTTTTACCCACTGTCCCTTTCCTCCCTCCTACCCAATATGGAAGGCAATCTGATATGGGTTATATATGTGCAATCACATTAAACATATTTCTGTATTAGTCATCTTGTGAAAGAAGAATCAGAGCACAAGGGAAAAACTCAAAAAAGAAGGAAAAAAACAGCCCCAAAGTAGAAACAGTATGATTCAATCTGCATTCATAATCCACAGTTCTTTTTTCTAGATGTTGAGAACATTTTCTATCATGAGTTCTTTGAAATTGTTTTGGATTGGACAACAAAGTTTTGAAATTTTTACTGTTTGATTTGACTCTCTTGGCAGCTGCTGGTGTCCTCAGTAACATTACTACTCAAGCATATTTGACTCTCAGGCATTTTGATACTTACTAATTAAATTGAGTGGAATTGGGGCAGCTAGATGGTACAGTGGATAGAGCACTGGCCCTGGATTCAGGAGGACCTGAGTTCAAATCTGGCCTCAGACACTTAACACTTACTAGCTGTGTGACCCTGGGCAAGTCACTTAACCCCAATTGCCTTACCAAAAAAAAAAAGTTAATGGAATTAATCTGCTGACGTGCCTTCAAAGTTTAAATCAGGCTGATATTACTAATGGTCTAATCTCTCTTTTTTTCCTCCTATTATTCCTGTTATATTTTCTGACTATTAAAAAATGATTTTAGGTTCTCACTTTGCTGATCAATGCAGCCTACAAACCAAGTCGTGTTCTTCGGGAGCTTCAGCTAGATGAGGATTCTGTGTGGCATGGACATGGGGAAACTCTAAAAGCCAAGTATGCTACTTCCTTTGTGCTCCTTTTTTTGTATTTGAATGCATATTGATTGCTGCAGGAAACTCAAGATTTATCTAGAATGTCATTCTGAAGTCTGGAGGCTCAAAGTTATATATCTGTAAACAGCATTGTAACTGTAAAATTAAACTGAATTGTGAACTGTTAATGAAAGAATGCTACAAATACCTAGTAATAAGAGCTATGCAAGTCAAAAGAAAACTTAAGTTTTATCTCTCTCTGAGCAAATTAGCAAAATGACAAAAGATAGAAATAGTCTTGGAGAGGCTGGAGAACTACAGGCATGGTAATACACTACTGGAACAATTATGAATTGGTCCAGCCATTCTGAAAAGCAATTTGGAATTTTGCTAAAGAAATGAATAAAATGTTCATGCCTTTTGACTCAGAGATTCCATTGCTAGGGCATATACCACGAGGAGAACAAAATAAATCATTTGATTTATGTAAAAATAGGACTTTTCCTGGGAACAAAGTAGTAGTAGTAGGCCTCCACCAGTTGAGGACAACCATGGATTAGCACCTTGAAGAGCCATAGGCCACAGTGTGGCTGTGCAGTCCGATACAAGAACCGCAGCTCCTGAGTGACTTATAAACGGTAATTGCCGCATCCCGTGTTGTATCTACCCCATGAGGACTAGCTGGAGTGTCCTCTCCAGGGCGCTGGCCTGGGTGGAACAAAGAACTAAAGGCCAAAGTAAATGTCACTTAAGGACTATCTAGTGGAATATGATTGTAGCAAAATAATATTACTGTACTATATAGTAAGTGGCATTAATTTTTTAAACTACTAGCAAACTTATTTTAGAAACAGTTTCAGCTTGAAGAACTTAAGCTGAGGGCTAAAAGGCAAAAACTTTGTTTCTGTTTTTTAGCAAGAAGTTTGGCTTCTTTATGTGTTGTTTTCTAGTATAAAATGTAAGAGCAATCTTTTTCAAACTGAATGTTGTGGAAGAAAATTACTTACAAAGTATGTAAAACATGAAGTATATTTCAAGAAACAAGCTGATGGGTATGCACAGTAAGACTTTTTTTCTGTTTGATTTGGACTAATGAAATAACTTTGACATCTGAATTCCTCCAATAACAGATACAAAGGAAAAAGCTATCGTGCTACAGTTGAGATAGTGAGAACAGCTGATCGGGTGACCGATTTCTGCCGGAAAACCTGCATAAAATTGGAATGCTGTCCTAATCTCTTTGGTCCTCAGATGGTTCTGGACAAGTGTTCTGAGAACTGCTCTGTATTGACAAAGACCAAATACAGTAAGTGATATTTTAAATTTTGGTAAGTAGTGGCTGATACCCAGAGTCCTTTGTCCATGAGACAGTGGCATTTAAAAATATTTATATAGGATCTACTATAATATGTAATTGCTTAACTCCATACTAAATTGCTTTTACCTCTGCGGTTAATAGCACTGCCTGTTCTACATCCTGTTTCTTTTCATGCTCATCACAATTTTTGAAGCTAAAGAGAAGTAAATAGACTATAAGGCAGGATAGTTTTGTCAATGTCTTGTGAACCTTACACAGAATCCTAATTTTTTATTTCTGATTCATGAAGCTTAATAACAGTATGACAGAATCAGTGCCTCTTGACATTTAATATAGAAAAATACTTCATTTTAGGCAAAGAATTGTCTGTTAGGCACTTTAAAAAAATTTTTTTTTTTTGCAGGGCAATGAGGGTTAAGTGACTTGCCCAGGATCACATAGCTGGTAAGGGTCAAGTGTCTGAGGCCGGATTTGAACTCAGGTCCTCCTGAATCCAGGGCCAGTGCTTTATCCACTGTGCCAACTAGCTACCCCCTGTTAGGCACTTTTAATTCATAGTTAGCTTTCTGAGTTATTTGTTTATAAGGTTAAATGATCTCTTAATTAATTTCAAGAAACTATATTTAAATGCCAAGCAAAAAGTTTTGCTAGGATGAAAATTGGCCCAATTTCTGCTTATAAGGAACTTATGAACTACTGGGCAGATATGGCATATGTAACAAAAATATCTCATGTATGATTTTCTACATTGTCCAGTCCTTAGGAAGGATGCGTGAGCACACTTCTTTAAAATCTTGGAAATGACTCAAATTGATCCTTATTTCTTTTCAAACATGTATTTCTAGTAAATGACATTGTTAAAATTAGTGTGGACTTTAGTGGGAGAATCTCTTTTTTTTTTCAGCGACAAACATTTATTTTATTTTCCAGTTACATGTAAGGGTAGTTTTCAACATTCATTTTCATAAGATTTAGAGTTCCAAATTTTTCTCCCTCCCTCCCTTTTTCCTCACCCCTCTATAAGGCAGCAACCAGGTTATTTATGTACAATCCACAAGTGCTCTTTTTATCAGTTCTTTCTATGGGGGTGGATAGTAAGCTTCCTCATTAGTCCCTTGGGGTTGTTATGGATCATTGCACTTCTGAGAGTAGTTAAGTCATTCACAATTGCTCATTGAACAATACTGCTGTCACTACGCACAATGTCCTCCCAGCTCTGCTCACTTCACTAAACATCGATGTTCATTAGTCTTTCCAGGTTTTTCTGGGATCATCCTGTTTGACATTTCCTGTAGCACAAGACCATTCCACTACAGTCATATAACACAGCTTTTTCCATCATTCCTCAATTGATGGACATTCCCTTGATTCTCAATTCTTAGCCTCCACCAAGAGTTGCTATAAATATTTTTTGTACAATTTTCCCCCTTTTCTCTTTTTCATGATTACTGTTGTTAACTGTTTACCTTCCATCCTATTCCTTTCCCCATGATATTTATTCTATTATCCATCTTCTTTCATCCTATCACTCTTCAAAAAGGATTTGCTTCTGTCTGTCTCCTCCCCAACTCTGCCCTTTCTTCTTTTGTCCCTCCCTCCCTCCCTCTCTCTCTCTCTCTCTCTCTCTCTCTCTCTCTCTCTCTCTCTCTCTCTCTCTCTCTCTCTCCCCCCCCCTTCCCCTCCTATTTTCCTGCAGGGTTAGAGAGACTACTCCACCCAATTGAGTGTGTACATTATTCCCTCCTTGAGCCAATTCTAATGAGATTGAGGTCTTTGAGCCAATTCTGATGAGTGTTAGGCTCATTTACTGCCCAGATTAAACAGATTACTCCACCCAGTTGGGTGTGTCTGTTAGTCCCTCCTTGAGGTAGCTCTGATGAGTTTAAGGTCCATTCATTTACTGACCTGCTCCTCTCCCATTTCTTCCCCAACTCCATAGTCTTTTCCTATTTCTTTCACCTCTTCCCTTTCCCCTACCCCAGTGAATTCCCTTCACCCCTCAATTTAACCCTAAAGATGTCAACATCTAGCTAAGTGACACAGTGGACAAAGCATCACCCCTGGACTCAGGGGGATCCCAGCTAAAACCCAGCCTCAGACACAAGACAGTCGCCCACTGTATGACCCTAGGTATGTCCTCCAGCTCCAATTTTTTATGGTTCTCTAGGGTCTTGTATTTGAAAGTCAAATTTGCCATTCAGTTCAGGTCTTTTCATCACAAATATCTGAAAGTCTTCTTTTTCATTAAAGTCCCATTTTTTCCTCTGAAAGATTATGATGAGTTTTGCTGGGTAGGTGATTCTTGGTTGTAATCCCATTTCCTTTGCCCTCTGGAATATCATATTCCATGCCCTCTGGTCCTTTAATGTAGAAGCTGCTAGATCTTGTGCTATCCTGACTGGGGCTCCACAGTTCTTGAATTCTTTCTTTTTGGCAGCTTGCAATATTTTCTCCTTGACCTGAGAGCTCTGGAATTTGGCTATGATATTCCTAGGAGTTTTCTTTGGGGGATCTCTTTCTGGAGGTGATAGGTGGATTCTTTCAATTTCTATTTTAGCTTCTTCTTCTAGAATTTCAGGGCAATTTTCCCTGAGAATATCTTGGAAGGTGGTGTCTAAGCTTTTTCCTTGATCATGGTTTTCAGGTAGACCAATAATTTTCAAATGATCTCTCCTATTTTCCAGGTCATCAGTTTTTCTAAGAAGATATTTCACATTGCCCTCTATTTTTTTATTCATTGGGATTGGCTTTATTGTGTCTTGGTTTCTCATAAAGTCACTGGCTCCCATTTGTTCAATCCTAATTCTTAGGCAATTATTCTCATCAGAGAGCTTTTGTACCTCCTTTTCCATTTGGCCAATTTGACTTTTCAAGCTGTTGCCTTTTTTCTCATGTCTTTCCTGCATCACCCTCATTTCTCTTTCCATTTTTTCCTCTACCTCTCTAACTTTATCTTCAAAGTCCTCTTTGAGCCCCTCTATGGCCTGAGACCAATTCATATTTTTCTTGGAAGCTTTAGATATAGGGGCCCTGATGTTGACATCTTCCTCTGAGGGTGCCCCTCGGTCTTCCTTGTTACTGAAGAAACTTTCTATGTTCCTCACCTTTCTCTGTCAGCTCATCTTGCCTTTCTTTTACTAGACTTTTATCTCCTTAAAGTGGGGCACTGTTTCCAGGCTGCAGTATCCCAAGCTTAAGAAGTCCCAGGTGGTATGGTTTAAGGAGAATCAGGTTCTTCCCTTGCCTGGCCTGTTTCCTGGTCCTAGATGACCCCAGACCAACTTGCCAATCAACCAGCTTTTTGTGTTGTGGTTGTTAGCTCTGAGGAGCCTGTGCCCCTCCCCCACCTGGGCCACTGCTACTTGAGCTAACCTCCTGGTTCTCAGCAGGGGTGTAAAATCCAAGTTCTGCCTTAGCACCAGCATAGACCCCTGTAGTCTCCCCCCTGCCCAGGGCTCAGCCCACTCACCAGACTGTGGGCTTAGTTCCAGACGACACTGGTGCTTCAGCTGATTCAGAGGCTCAGGGGGTCTCCTTCTCTGGTGAGGCCTTCCTGAGACTGGATCTGTGTCAGGGTGACTGTGGGGTTGGGCCCAACTCCTGTATCAGCACAGCAGCTCTCTCCTTCCGACCTTCCAAGCCGTTCTTGGTTAGAAGATGATTTCAGCACATTCTTCTGTGAGCTTTGCTGCTCCGGGCATTTTCCTATGACCTTATTTGGATGTTTTTTGGAGCGATTGTGTCTTGAGTTCGGGAGCTCACTGCCTTTCCTCCACCATCTTGGCTCCCGATGATTGGATTTCCAAGGACAGTCTTTAAGAGCGGGAGAATCTCTTTTAACACTAATTTGGGTTAAATTAACTTAAATCAGAAGTCAGGAATACTTAGTTGTTGTTTTTTCCCCCCTATTATAAGGGCATTCATACACACACACATACATACACACATATATTCTTTACAACAAAGAATTAGGGTAGTCAATATTTTATTTTATTTAAAAATTTTTTTTCTCCAATTACGTGTAAAGATACTTTTTGAGTTCCAAATTTTTCTCCCATCTTCTCTTTCCTCCTCTCTCCTGAGGCTAGCAAGCAATCTGATATAGTTTATACATTACAATCATGTTAAACATATTTCCACATTAGTCATGTTGTAAGAGTAGGATCATAACAAAAAAGAAAAAAATGCAAGAAAGAATAAAGAATAATTACAAAAATGAAAATAGTATGCTTCAATCTGCATTCAGATTCCACAGTTCTTTTTCTGGATGTGGAAAGCATTTTCCATCCTAAATCTTTTGCCATTGTCTGGTAGTCAATATTTTAATGGAATGCTTAAAGCGTGGTGACACTGTTCAACAGAAATTTCCCCTTTTCTCTCTCTCATTTCTTTCCTCCCCACCCATGGAAAAAGAAAGAAAAACAAAACCCTTGTTACAAAAATGTATAGCCAAGCAAAACAAATTCTTACATTGGCCATCTCCAAAATATGTCTCATTCTATACTGAGTCCATCACCTCTCTCATGAGGTGGGTAGTATGTTTCATCATGAGTCCTCTGTAATTGTAACTAGTCATTGTATTGATCAGAGTTTTAAGTCTTTCAGAGTTATTTTGTAGTTACAGTATTGTTGTTATTATTTATTGTTCTAGTTCTGATTGTTTCATTCAGCATTAGTTCATACAGATTTTCCAAGGTTTTTCTGAAACCATCCCCTTCATCATTTCTGATAGTACAATAGTATTCCATCAGATTCATATGTCATCATCAGTTCAGCAGTTCCTCTTCATTTGCCACCACAAAAAGAGCTGCTATAAATATTTTAATACATAGAGGTATTTTTCCTCTTTCTTTGATATTTCTGGAGTATAGGCCTAGTAGTGATATTGCTGGCTCAGTACATACCTTTTCAGCATAGTTCCAAATTGCTTTCCAGAATTGCTGGTTCAGTTTACAGTGCATTAGTGCACCTATTATTTTCCCACAGCCTCTCTAGCATTTGTCATTTATTTGTTTGTCAGCTTTGTCAATCTGATGGGTATGTAAGATGGTATCTCAGAGTTGCTGGAGTAGGTTTTCATATGACTATTGATAGCTTGAGTTTCTTCCACTGAAAACTGCCTTTTCATATCCCTTTCACTATTTATCAGTTGGGGGAATGGCTTCTAATCTTATATATTTGAACTAGTTACACACACACACATCTTAGAAGTATGATGACACTTTCAAAAAAAGGTTATACAAATGCATTATTATTATTATTTTTTTACATATAAGGTATTTTATTTTTTCCGTTACATGTAAAGATAGTTCTCAACTTTTGTTTATATAAGCTTTACAATTTCAGATTTTTCTCCCTCCCTCCCCCCTCCCCTAGATAACAGGTAATCTGATATAGGTTCTATCTATATATCTATATACATATACATATCTATATATACACATAATAACATTACTCCTATTTCTGCATTAATCCTGTTACAAGAGAAAAAATCAGAGCAGTGATGCAAAACCTCAAAATAGGGAAAAAAAAAAAACAACAGCACCCAAAACAAAAGAAATAGTATGGTTCAATCAGCATCTATACTCCACAGTTTGTTTTTTTTTTTTTTCCTTGGATTTGGAGATCCTCTTCTATCATGAGTTCCCTGGAACTCTTCTGTACCATTGCATTGGTGAGAAGAATATAGTCCATCACAGTAGGTCAACACTCAATGTTGATGATACTGTGTACAATGTTCTTCTGGTTCTGCTCATCTCACTCATCATCAGCTCATGCAAGACCCTCCAGGTTTCTCTGAACTCCTCCTGCTCGTCATTTCTTATAGCACAATAGTATTCCATTGTATTCATATACCACAACTTGTCCAGCCATTCCCCAATTGATGGGCACCCCCTCAACTTCCAATTCCTTGCTACCACGTAAAGAGCAGCTATAAATATTTTTGTACATGTGGGTCCCTTTCCCCCTTCCATGATTTCTTTGGGAAAAAGACCTAAAAGGGGAATTGCTGGGTCAAAGGGTATGCACAGCTTTATAGCCCTTTGGGCATAATTCCAAATTGCTCTCCAGAATGGTTGGATCAGTTCACAGCTCCACCAACAATGCATTAGTGTTCCAATTTTCCCACAGCTTCTCCAACATTTATTATCTTCCTTTTTTGTCATTTTAGCCAATCTGATAGGTGTCAGGTGGTACCTCAGAGTTGTTTTAATTTGCATCTCTCTAATCATTAGAGATTTAGAGCACAAATGCATTATTTTTAATAATATTTTGCTAAAAATTATTTTCATGATAATGTTTTAAAGTTATAATATAAAAAGTCTATACACAGTTTTGTGGATATTTTACAAAAAATGAAAAACTTTTTATCTTTTCTGACTATGTTGTGTGATTTTCATGGAAATATTCATACCAAGGAAGATAGTCATTTTTTTAAATTCAAATTGTGAAGGAAGGGAGATGATACAGGACATAAAGTTTAGATAAATCATGGACCCTGATCTCATGGAGTTTATTCTAGTGGAACTTCTTTTTTTTTTTTTTTTTTAGTGAGGCAATTGGGGTTAAGTGACTTGCCCAGGGTCACACAGCTAGTAAGTGTTAAGTGTCTGAGGCCAGATTTGAACTCAGGTCCTCCTGACTCCAGGGCCGGTGCTCCATCCACCGAGACACCTAGCTGCCCCTAGTGGGACTTCTTAAGACACAAATCCAAATAATTATGATATACAACATTACATGATAAATTCATTAGAAAATTGCAAAACAATATGCTTTTTGAGGTCTGAGGGCTCTGATTATTGTGGTGACATTGAAGTTGGAGGAACTTAACAAATTTGTATTGCAATACATAATGTTTTAAAACTTTATTTTTAAGTTCAGGTAACTGTGTTAAAAGTGATTTCCTCAAATCAACCCTGTCAGGTAATGCAAACCTTTTCAATAATCCACCATTTTAAACTGAGGTTTTGAGAAGTTAAGTTTGTTTCATAAAGGGATAGGAAGCAAAATACCTGCTTTCCTGTATCTTCACCTTTGTCTTCCATTGTTGTTCTAACAGACAGAAAAGCGTCCTTCCCTATTTCTGTCAAGAGTACTACCATCTTTCTAGTCACTCAGGTTCTCAACTTTGGTGTTATCCTTGATTCCACACTCTTATTACATTTATCCATCCACTTGTCTTATCTTGTCATTTCTGCCCTTAAAACATTTAGGACATGTGTCCTCTTCTGTTTACATAGATAGTCTCATCTGGCCCTCATCACCTCTTGATTATTCTAATCCTATAGTCAACTAATTAATTAGTCTTCCTCCTTCAAGTCTCTCTCCTCTGCAATCCATCCCATAAGCAGCTGGCAAATGATTTTCCTAGAGTTCAGGTTTGACCATGTTACTCCTCTACTCTAAACATCAGTGACTTGGGGCAGCTAGGTGATGCAGTGGATAGAACTCTGGCCCTGGAGTCAGGAGTACATGAGTTCAAATGTGGCCTCAGACACTTAACACTTACTAGCTGTGTGACCCTGGGCAAGTCACTTAACTGCAATTGCCTCCCTAAAAAACAAAAAAACCCAAAACATCAGTGACTCTTTATTACTCTTAGGATCATATATAAGCTCCTCTTTTTGTATTTTAAAACCTTTCACAACCTGACTCTAGACTACCTTTCCATGTTTACTGTATAGTACTCCCCTTCACACACTCCATGGTCCAGCAAAATTGACCTCTTTGCTGTTCCTCACACATTGCATTGCCTGTCTGCAAGGCCTGGGTTACACCCTCACTTCACATCTCTCTTTTAGAATCCCTTATTTCCTTAAAACCTTTCTCAAGTGATCCCTCCTCCATGAAGCCTTTCCTGATTCTCTCCCACCAAAAAAAAATCAGCTTATATTTATATATATTCTGTATATACTTACTTATTTACATGTTGTTTTCCCCATTAGAAAGTAATTTCCTTGAGGGTAGAGACTGTTTATTTTTGATTTTGTATCCCCATTGCCTGGCATCTAATAAGTACTTAATAAATGTCTGTTGATAGATTGACATCATCCATTGACTTTTCTTTTTTCTTAGCATCTGTCCTCTTTAGCACCATCAACTTTGCTGATATTTGAAAAGAGTAGCCTTGAAGTATCACAGTCATACAGAAAATTGTGATACAAAAGTCTCTTTATCCCCTTTTTTTTTTGGTCACATTCCTCCAGCACACTATTATGGAAAGAAGAAAAATAAAAGAATTGGGCGGCCACCTGGTGGGCACAGTAACTTAGAGTGTGTCATGAAGAAAACAAACAAAAGACGGAAGAGGAGGAAGAACTTCTTTGTGCATAAGAAGAAGCGCTCCTCGGCTTCTGTTGATAACACCCCGGCAGGCTCTCCCCAGGTATGTGCGGGGATTAACCTTGGAGAGGAGCCTCCCCTTGACAAACAGCACTTCGAGCCACTTTCTGTAGGAAGCTTTTATGTTGTAAAAGCCAGTGTTTTGGGTAAGTTGTGGGTGACGCCTGTTTTTTTGTGCTGTAGGGCAGTGGGTGTGAAGATGATGATGATCAGGATGAAGTAGATGAAGAATCTCTAAGTGAAGATAGTGCCTCTGAACAGCAAGATGAACTGCAGGAAGAATCAGAAGTGTCAGAAAAGAAATCATGCTCTTCCTCTCCTACCCAAAGTGAATTGTCTCATTCATTGGCTCAGGATCGAGACAAGAGAAAAAGAAAACTTCGCACTTTTTCTTTCTCTGATGATGAGAATAAACCTCCTTCACCAAAGGTACCTATTTAATAGTTTTTTCTCCCCTTGCCCTAGGATTTTTATGCAAATTGAACTTCTGTAGAAATAAATTTGTCAAATGAGTTTTTCCTCTTTTTCTGTATGGATTTGAATTTTGAGAAATTCCCTTCAAAAATGCATTCATAGTGCAACAGTTACTTGCCCAAACATTTTTGTGAGGATTATATATTCAGGAAGGAAGTTCTAGAACATTTTGACTGCCAGACTTCCATTCAAACAAACAAGTCTGTATACAAAAAGTGACACTTCCTTGTTTAGCTTATTAATGATTTAGAAAAGTGTTCTTTGAGTTTCTTATGATAGATACTTTTAGGTTTGTCCCAATTTTAAAAATCATTGACACTTGATTTTAATAAAGCCATTTTGTAGAAATACTAGAAATTATATAGATTTTTTTCAACAACCACTTATTAAGTGCTTTGGAAATACACACTGTGGGGGCAGCTACTTAACCCTCATTGCCCCACAAAAAAAAGGGGGGGAAATTCACACTGTTCTACTTTTTGGGGAGATTGATATACTTCTGACAAGATCCCTACACCTACTTTGGGCTTTTAATGCAAAGATAGCATCAAAACAGAAATAATTACCTCTCTTCCTTTTATATTTAAAGTCATTTGAAAATGATTCATATTAATAGAAGTGATCAATGAACCAATAACCTGGGCAAGTCACTTAGCCCCCATTGCCCTGCAAAAAAACAAACAAAAAACAACAACAAAAAAACTGTATTGCCTTTCCTTTAAATAGTTCAAATATTTTTCTATGTCCTTCAGTGAATTAAATCTTCCCTTTATTTTCCATGATCATTATCCTGAATAACACCACAAACATTGATTGAGTACCTAGGGCACTCCGGTCATTGTCATGAGGAATCTGCCCCTAAGCCCATTTTAAATATAGACTTCACTGCTTGGCATTGAAAAAAGCATGTAGACATTGTTTAAAGGGTATGGCCAGAATTTATGATACTGTAAAATTTGCTTTTATTTGGTGGAAATGAAGGAAATAAAGATTGAAGTTGCTGAAAAACTGCAGCTGGACAGTAACCCACTGGAGTGGAGTGTGGCTGACGTTGTGCGGTTCATCAAATCTACAGACTGTGCTCCATTAGCAAGAATATTCCTGGATCAGGTACTATGGATCCTTTGCATTTTTGTTAATGTATCTTATAAGGGGAAAGCTTTAGACATATTTAGTCACTTTCAACAATTCATCTACAAACCTCTAAAAGCAAGTGGGGTTTTTTCAGACTAAAAAAAAAATAGAAATTTCATATTAATTTTTCTAAGTTAGAGAAGGGAATAAGCATTTTTATAGCATTTACTATGTGCCAGCCCCTGTGCTAAGTATGGTACACTTATTATTTGATCCTCACAACAACTCTAGGAGGTAGGTGCTGTTATTATCCCCATTTTATAGATGAGGAAACAGGCAAGCAGAGATTAAGTGACTTGCCTAAGGTCACATAGCTAGTAAGTATCTGAGACTGGATTTGAACTCAGGTCATTCTGACTCTGGGCCTAGCACTCTATCCACTGTACCACCTATTAATATGTTTATACAGATTTTTTAAATGTGCACATTCACATGTGTGTACATGTATGTATATCTCTGTGTGCGTGTGTATATATACACACAGGTGTATGCATGCATGTATGTATTTGAGGCCCTATAGTGCCCTCTAGTCATTGGTGATCAATTTTAAGGAAAAGAAAGTAGCAAAAATAATTCCATTGTTCTTAATAAGTATAAAAATGGAAGGATTTTGTTTTAATAATTGGGGAAGTTTAAAACAGATTTGCATATCATCCCATAGAATATTTTTTTCATGATCAGATATCCTCATAGTGTTTTGTGAATTTTCTCCTCACTTTGTAGAGCAAAATAAGACTGAAGCTCAACACTCTTAGGTTTGGTTAGATGAGTGTATAATCTTCCTTTTGGAGGGCTACCATTTTTAACTTAATTTATTTGTTGAATGCCTGAAAGGAAGAGAGAAGTCAGTCTGAAGACATTGTTGATGAAACTACGTTATTAGGTTCTGAATATTTGTTAGTAATGCGGATTATGAAAAAAATTAGTAAACATTTTCTTAAAGGAGAAAAAGAAGATAAGAAAAAACTACTCCCTTTTTTTAGTAGAATCTGAAAAGCATAAGATTTAACAGACTAGCCAGTATAAATGGAGTTTATGATGAATGAACCACTGAATACAATTAATAGAAAACTGTTCTTTTTATCCTTTGACAGGAAATTGATGGACAGGCCCTACTACTCCTTACCCTTCCCACTGTTCAAGAGTGCATGGACTTGAAGTTGGGCCCTGCTATCAAGCTTTGCCATCACATAGAGAGGATCAAGTTTGCCTTTTATCAGCAGTTTGCTAACTGAGAAGGATGGCCAAGGTGAACTGGACCTTTGAAGCACAAATACAGTGAGCCATTGGTCCCTCTCTGAAATGGCACGCTGACTTTGGTGACCTCCAGATGTCTGCTTGCTGTGATTTTGCACTTTCAGGGAAGGAAGACCACACACATGAAGTAAAACAATGCACACTAAGTGTCTACCCTGCCAATGGAATTGTGGTAGTCCTTTGTTCATCAGATTACAATTTTTTTAAAATAAAAGATTGTGGGAAAAGAAAAAGAGACTCCTGTGAGGAGAATAAGTGTTTCACAAATTCAGGTGGTGTGGACTAAGGACTAAGAGTAATATCCTAGGCTGCTGGAAAATACTTTTTCTCTTGCTTCTTTTCTTTTTGTTCCTTCCCATGGTAGGTTGACATGTTCCTTGCTTCCTTTTCTTGGGAAAAGAGAACATGGCTTTAACTTGGCACTGATATAAGGCTATGCCTTAAGGAAGACCAGTGCTCCATTTTCAATGTTCTTTTTAAGCTTTTTAAAATTAAAAGCAGCTCATTGGGGAATGTTTTGTGGAACCAGGGCTTTATATATGTATAGTTCTGTTTTAGCCCATTTAAAAAGCTTTTCCTGATGTTTTTTTTTGTTACTAACTCTGTTGACAATTGTAGTTAACAGTTCTGGGTGGGATATTTTTCCTGTGATGCTTGTTTTGCTGTCATCATAACAAAAAGAAATTATGTAAGATGAAGTTGAAGAAAGACACTTAAAAGATTATAGTGAAAAAAGTTGTGAGAGCTTATAACAGTTCCTGAAACTGACCTAAATCCAGAATTATCATGTCATACTTCAACAGAGATCATTTCCATCATTGACACTGGACAGCTAGTTAAGTGGCATATCAAAGATTTCTTAGTAATTTAATTAAATAGATTTCTCTTGAACTTCTCAAGAGGATTTTATTTTTCTTTTCTCCTCCAGTGGCTACCCCATTCTGTCCTATCTCAAGGTTCCTTTCTTCATCTAGCTAATATTAATTGGCCAAATAGGCAAGCCTTCCTTCACTTCATTTCCAGCCCTACCAAGAAGTTAGTACTTCTTTTTAAACCAAGTAGTTATAACATTCGTTTTTTCAGGAACCTAAAGCACAAGTTGAAAATCAACATTCTGTGGAGCTGGCTTAAAAATCCAAAAAGAATTTGAGAGGTCAGAGAATTGTTTGACCTCTGCACATTTTAGAACTTCTCTGCTATAACTGCAGAGGATCTCATCCACATTTAGGTGATCCCAATAAAACAAATCTGTAGCTCTTCTAAAATCTGTACCATCTCTTTTTAGTACTTATGCCCCTGCTTTAAATTAAATTGAAAATCCAAGTGAATCTGTTTTCACAGTTTTTTGTTGTTGTTTGTTTTGTTTTTTTATTTGCGGGGCAATGGGGGTTAAGTTAAGTGACTTGCCCAGGGTCACACAGCTAGTAAGTGTCAAGTGTCTGAGGCCAGATTTGAACTCAGGTCCTCCTGAATCCAGGGCCGGTGCTTTATCTACTATGCCACCTAACTGCCCCCTGTTTTCACAGTTATGTTGTTGGGAGGCTTCAGCAGTATTGCCCAGCTAAGATCTCTTGATTCAATTGCGGATGGGGGAAAAAGAAACATATGCACACCTCCTGTGAATTATGAACTTTGATGAAAATTTTTCTGGATCATCCTGTCACCAACATATTCTATTCAGACCATCATCTTCATCATATTCTACTTTAGATTTCCCCACTGCTACTAAATATAATTGATTAGGAATTCTCATTGTGGGTATGAACAACAGAGCTGTAAGGTCTGGATCCTCTGAACATTAATAGTCAGTAAAACTCTCTTATGTTAGAATCTCTAGCCAAATGACAATAAGCACCAGTTATCACAGTGCATTTTGAAGAGGTGTTCAATAAGTATGTTTAGTAAATAAGGCATCCATTTATTTTTCTCAACATTTAAGAGCTTCTAGATGGTTGTCTGTTACTTGGATACTTTAGCAGGCCAGTTATTTCAGCAGGGTAAGTACCCCTTTTGGTAATGCAGGTCGCAATTTCACCCATGCCCTTGGATCTTTTGGAATTCTTGTCTGTGTCCTTCCCAAAAATTTTCCACAGAGGGTCCATTCGAAGTGCTAGGAACTTCCTCTGGTTCTCCTAAAACTGCACCTATATCAGTGGGGCTATCATTATACCTTGTGCTGGACATCATCTCTCAAGGCAGACATCTTTCTGATGACATCCTTTGTAGCACCTCTTTTGTGTAATTTTTGGTTGGGAATGCAGCTTATTCATCACTACCTTGAACCTCTTCATTACCCTTTGGGTGACCCTCAACTTTAATTCTTCAGGACTTGTGGAACTCCATCACTAGGGCTCATTCAGCATCACCGGAAGCATTCTGCTGGGCAAGGAAGGATAATAAGGTCCCTAAAAGCACTGAACAGTCTCCTAAAGACAATTCAACTTGCTATCTTCCTTTTTAATTCTGGCCCCAGCTTGTTATCTGTGCATGAACAATATTTGTCCAAGAGATGTGTGCTAATGATGAGACACCTCTACGGATTGGTTCCATTCAAGTGCATATTATATTCTAGAGAGCAGACATTCTTCATCCTCTTAGTTTTTCCAGGGAGGATAATTAACCATAAATGTGCTTCACTGGGACAGATTTACAGGACCCTGGGTCACCTCCACAAACAAGGCGGCAAAGTGGCACTTTGTGGAAGTCTCTCATATTAAAAGGTTTGAATATAAGTAAAATGTAGTATAATGAGTAGAGAGAATTGGATATTTCAACCTAAGAATTGGTCTGGTGAGGGAGTTGGAGGAAATGTGTGGTATTGGACATTAACTACAGAGCTCACTTTTTGGTATCTTGATTAATAAAATTTTCTTCTGATCCTCACCAGCCAGTAGCGGAACCAATTCATTCGATAATTTCTGGGAAATTTAAGGACAATTCCTCTCGTCTCCAAACAGTATTGGAATTCTGTAATTGGGGTCCGTCCCCTCATGTTTTTCCTGTCTTAACTAGGAAAATTAAATATCCCTTACATGTGGAAATCCACTAAATACAACAATTGAAATGTTACTTTCCTCAAATTTCTTTTTACTTCTTTTAAAAAAAAAAAAAATTTTTTTTAGTGAGGCATTTGGGGTTAAGTGACTTGCCCAGGGTCACACAGCTAGTAAGTGTTAAGTGTCTGAGGCTGGATTTGAACTCAGGTCCTCCCGACTCCTGGGCCGGTGCTCTATCCACTGTGCCACCTAGCTGCCCCTCTTTTTACTTCTAAACCATATAATTCTGGAGTTTAAAAAAGGGGACCTTAGGGATAAATCTAGTACAACTCTCCGACTTCATGTCTGGGGAAAATCAAAGCCCCTAGAAAGTGGTGGCTTTACAAATTAAGCAAGCTGGTTGGTAATATCACCTTAAAGAGGGCCTGGGGTTTTTGACTTCTTGGGCTAAGGCTTCTTTCACTGTACTATCCTTTCCTCCTCCTGCTCACTCCCACAATATTTTAACATGCTCTCAATACTTGTAATATACAAGCTAAGTAAAATCTCAGGGCCATTTTCTTGGAAGGAGAGCATGACTTCAGACTGAAGCATTCATGCCTGGGAATTTTCTACCAAACATGTATTGCATTACTCCATCAGTAAATAGAATTCCTTTAGCAATTGTGTAAAAGATGCCGTTAAACTCAAGAAAAAACAACTGGAAATCCCATGTGAAAGCAATAGTTTGGGAATGTTTGGTGTGTTGCTGTGTACTTTAAAATAATACATTTCATCGTTTGTATTAGTGTAAGTAATTAAAGTAGCAACCTCACCTCATTTAGTTGGAAAGGGTAGAAGATACAGTGATGTGAGCTGGGAGGATCTACTCAACTTGAATACTTTGTATCCCTTCTCTTCCCCAATCATACCAGTTTCACACTGGTGATTCTTATCAAAGTGTTTTCGAGGTGCTGTGTAGAGGAGTCACCCAGCGTCTTCTTTTGGTTCTTTTACTGTCTCAGGGTTACTAATGTAATTTGTAGGCTGTCCATCTGTTGTGCTAGACAGCTGATCCACCCCTCCTTTTGTGGCTACATATGACCTCTGAAAAATGCTTTTGGGATCCCCTCTTCTTATGGGCATGTCATTATTGTGAACATGCAACAGTTTATTTATACCCATAATTCATTTTTCCATTGCCCCTTGGGTAACCTGCCATTTAGATTCATTCAAGATCATGCTGTTGCATTATATTTGCAGCTTGGCAGAATACTGGTGTTAACTTGCAGCAGTGGCAATTTGGGATTGTTGAAAGTACTACAGGATTTTCCAGATTTGACTCAGCCTAATCTCCATTCCCAGTCCAGCCCATCATCCATTTGTAGCACTTATGCCAGGATATACATGAATCAACATAAATGAGTTGCACATATAGCTATATATCACAGCCTGGGAAATACAAATTTTTCATCTATTTTATTTTTATAGTATATAAAATTAGAACAATCTCCTTTTCATTGCTGTGATCTGAGGAGGTGTTTTGTTTTTGGTTTTGTTTTTTAGTGTGTAGGGCTTGATTCATTTGATACAATGTTATCCAAGAATAGGAGCATTTGGAAAACCTCACTGGCTATGTTTGAATTCCATAATTATATTAGAGAATACTTTGGGTGTCCATGAGAGTCCCTTTTTTTATACCTTACTTGATCAATCAAAAAAGCATTTATTAAACACCTACTGTGTGCCAGGCAATATGTCAGACACTTGGGTTCCTTGATTTCAGTTCTCAGCAAATTGCTGAAGAAAGCTATCTTTAACGTTGATGTTAGTCTCCTGCATTTCTAATAGTTAGCCTCGTTAGAAGAGAACCTTCAAGGATATAGTTTGTTCTGCTGAGTCAAATACTTTTTAAAATAAACACTAGATATGATTCTTTCTGTAGTAAGACCTATGAAAGCCTGCTTGTTCCTTTTTCATGTTTTCATCAAGGATACCTACCTTTGATGATTATGCAGGCCATTTTCCTGAAGATGTTACAGAACTTAGAAAATGGGCATATGGGTTAATAGTAGTTGAAACCTCAGTCACACCATCTGTGGTCTTTTATATTCTTTCAGAATCTTTTCCTCTTTGAAATAGCTTGAAAATGGATCCCAGAGTGCCTTGACAATGACCACCTTGAGCACAGATTTCTTCTATATGCATTTTGTCAGGTCAGCCATTCTTCCCAACTTCATCTTGAGTGCTATCACCACTTCTTTATGTAATACATTGGGTATTGAAATGGCCAAGTATATGTGTGATAGCTAAATTCATACAACTGATTAAGGAAACCAGTTCGATAAAGATGTAGGCCAGCATATCCCATTTTATGTCTGTTGTCATCCTCACAGTCCAGTTTTGTCTGCAGATGTTCTCAGGATGACCTAGCTTACCTTGGTCTCATAAAATATTCTTGGCCAAATCATTTTTTACCCACAGTTGCTTTTGTGTTATTTTCTAAAGTGATAATGCTCTTAATCTTCCATCATCCTTTTCAGCAAATAAGCTTATACACTAAACCATTTCAATAGTGTCCTTGGCTACCATTTTTCTACCCTTGGCAAGAAGATTAAGTGTTGCTGAGGCATTTTCTGGGGTCTTTTGACCTATTCATTCTAGTGACTGCTTTGCATCATTTAAATTTCTCTTAAAAAATCATGACAGTGTTTTTTGTTGGTTTTTTTTTTGTCAGTCTATTTCTCATTTTTTTTTTAAATAAGTAACTTGTTTCAACAGATCAGGTTGCAAGGAGTATCTTACATTCATTCATAGACTTACTTTTAATTTGATCCTTACTTTCTTAGATTTAGTTAAGGAAACAGAGACCCAGAGAAAATTAAGAAACTTGCTCATTTACTAGGGATGAAGTGATGGAGCGAGGACTTGAACACAGGCTTCTTTGCCACACACATTCTCTTCACGCCACCATTTTGCTCCTGTTAAAAGCTTCTAGCTCTTTTTTCCTTTGGCCTTTGCTCTTAAACAGCTGAGATGGCTATCAGATCAGCAGTTAGTCTTTTCCATAATAAAATTATTAAAATGTAGTCATTTTCACTTTTCACATTGTGGTTAAGTGCTTATCATACCCTGCACCTTCTGAGTGTCTTAGAGTCACCTAGCTTCTGAGGAGCCTGCAGTCCCTTAACTTCTTTGATGTCTTGATCTCAAACTATATTTGATTTTTGCCCTCCTCCCCTATACCTATTTTCACAATGAAGTCACCAAATGTGGAGATATATGTTGACTTAATTTTGAAAATTTTATTAGGTTTTATCAAAGAATTTTTCTTATCCATCCTCTACAGTGTAAGATACTGTAAAAGCTTTAGTTATTTTCCTGGTCTATTTGCTTACATCCATCACAAAGACTGCAAGGCAAGATAACCAACTATCCTTTGACACAATGTTTGTTGTTGCCTTTGTGAAAACTGTGAAACCAGCTCTGCCAACTCCTTTATTTATCTTGCTGAGGAAAATATGCAAGTTGTCTTTCCATGTATTTAGCTGTAGCTTCTTTATCTTCTTATTTCATTTATAACAGAAATGCCAGTATGTACATGGTTAGTAGTATTCCAGCTTGTTGGTAATTTGACAAGGATGAGTACCAACTGTTAAATTAATGTTTGTAGACAGTCTGGAGCCATGTGATTCTTAGCATCCCTTGCCACCTTTCCCACTATCCACCCCCGTTTAGGAGAAAGTAACGATCAAGTTTGAATTTTCAAAAGGGATGATTTTTCTTGATTGCATAAAATATTTCTATGCTAGATATAGACATATGTGCTCTTCATTTCTTGGGGAATTTTATCTTTGGTTGCTGTATTCAAAAAGAATTCATTATAGAATAGTTAAATTTGCCTAGATTTCATTTCCAGGTGGTATACTCTTGTTCACTCTAGCCCAACAGGGTAAGTCTTCCATAACTGTGTGCTCATCATGCATTGACAATTTTGGAAATATATTAATGTGCTGTAGTTTTCCTCTAGGTCCCTGAAAATTTAACAGGGTGATTAATAACTTGTTTCAGCTTGGACATGGTTTTAGGTAAATCATTTAAATTGCATATGCAGTGGGTTATGGGGAATTGTGATTAGCGCTTTAGGCAGTTGAGCCGTCTAATGAAATCACCATGGAACTCTAGTTTTCACATTATCCGTGCTTATTTTGCAGTATAGGTAACTCCAGCATATGTTCTGTAGTATATTCTGAGGACAGGGCACATACTCACCAACCTTCTGGCAGAGACATAAATACTTATTTAATTATTCCACAGGTAAGACTACTAAACCAGATCTCAAACTTGGCTTTTTTGTGCCTCTTTTCCAGGATTAAAATTGAACTCGCTGTGAGATAGGAGACGTTGGGCCATAGCTTCTTCAGAACTTGATTTAACTTAACTTTCTATTTGGTACCAGTTCAGCAGGTGATCTGGGATCTGAAATAGGCTCAGAAGGATGGGAATTGCTTCGTAGGGACCAGATCTAAAAAGCATGTCCCTAAAGCAAGGTTAAAAAAAATTTCTGGGGGGTATACAAAGAACATCTGGGAGTTTTAAGAGCATGTGGGTTGTGACATAAATGGGGGCACTGGGATAAACTACTAGAGAGGCTTTTATTTATCTGGCATATTCACCAAAGACTTTTCTTATGATTAAGATGTTGAGAGGTTTGAGTTATTCCTTATTCTCATTATTGTTTCGAGAGAAAAGCCAGGAGCTAAGTCCATGGAAGAAGCCTATTCAGGATTTGATCTCTAGGCATGGGCTTGTAGGGAATGTTTGTTGTTTAGTTTTAGTTTTTAAAAGTAATTCAACACTTTTCTGTATTATCAGTAGGAGACTCATTGGCCTTATGAAGCTGATGAGAAGGGGTTATGAATCAGTCTTGGTGGGAATCAAGTGCCCCTTCTATGAAGCTGAACTGGTTGGTCCTGGGTCATTACAGCATGTGGTGTGCTGCCTCAAAACCATGGTAGAAAGTAAGCCTACCATAAAGCCAAAAAAGATCAGTCTTTTTCATGCAAATATTACTTATTCTTGACTTTTTTCACTGTTAAAAACACTTTACTGATGAATTTTTGTCGATCTCACCCTTTGCATGAGACTGTGAGTACTTTGGAAACTTGAATTTCTCCAGATAAGCCACATGTAGACTTGCGTTTCCAGCTGAAGAGGTCTAAACTGTATGCTCAAAGACAAGTCCAATTGTATCCTATTCCAAGCCCACCTCTTTAGGTGCTCCCTTCAAAACTTTCCCCAAACCATACAAATAGCCTTGTTTTTGAAGGCAGCCTTAAGGGTAAAAGAGTTGAGGGTGGGTGTTGGATGCACTGAAGATTATAAGGTTCTTTATTGCAATGTTTGAAGAATCTTCTATTTTTACAACCAGCAAAACCAGGAATTGAAGTGGGAGAATGGAAAAGTAGGCCTTCAATTCCCCTCCCTTATTCCTTTTCTGGTTTAAGACACATGGTTCAGTCTGTCCCAGTGCTATGACCTATTGCAAAGGACTGCTATTCGAAAGGAAATAAGCCAGAGCCTTGCCAGATGGGTCTCCGACACCAGCAGTGAGGCGCTGACCCCGAAGCCTCCATAGGAGGTAAGGGGTCTCACTCCAACCAACTTTGGAGGCAATAGGTGAAACTGGCATAGCACAATGCCCCCATCTGAAAGATGTTTTTGTACCAGGGTTATAGTGTTTTCATATGACTACCATGTGTTAAGTTCAACCTACTTGCCCTACAACCTTGGCAGAATGAGAGTGGACAAGGCTAGGACACTTGAATTGAAAGGGTGGTGGTTTGAATTCTAGAACAACCTAATATAAGAAGCAGCTGACTTTGGTAGGCTATGATACTCAGGCAAAAACAATAAGCTGGTTGTATCATCAGTTACTTAGTTCCACTTTGCAAGAAACCTTTAAGGAAGGTATCTTGAGGTTTTGAGTTTTCCTCCCTCTTCTTTTTCCCCTTTCCTCCTTTTTAGTCTAATAACTATATGTAGACAATCAGAGGTCTGCCAAGGAGGGACTCTTGGCTGGTACCAGCACCATGTTTAGGCCTCTTTCATATACTAACTCATTGGAACTGATGCACTTTGTTTCCTGTATTTTGCCTTTTTTATTAGCTGCTTGTTTGGAACAAAATGAAATGCATACTGTGTTGTGACTTTCCTGCTTGCTGTTTTTTCCTTAATTTCAAAAGTTATGCATCAAGGGTAAAATACTACTTAAGGAGAAATATGCACAAACAAATATGCCTATTGAAAATAATGTCCATCATGTTTGGTAGGTGTAGTGACTTCAAAGGATTTTAAAAACTATTTTAGATGGGTATTTTGCTTGTTTCCTTGTAAATAAGATTGTAAATAAGTTTGTGGTATGACAGTTTTAAGTGATTGTAAAAAAAATTAAAAAACAAACAAACTCTGGTTTCATTTGTGCTGATTTGGATAGAAGGAAACACTGCTATCTAGATTAATCTTTTTTTTTTCTTTTGAAACTTTCTAGTAAAACTTTTCAGAATCTCTTGAACAGAGCATAGAATTCTTTGTGATACCACTAAATGATGCTGCTCTTCAGGGTGATCACGTTCACTATCTGGTTCCTGTATTTCTGACCAATGGCAACTTTTCGATAATGGTCCTAATATTTTCTTTTTTTGTTTGTTTGTTTTGGGTTTGGGGGGGGCAATGATGGTTAAGTGACTTGCCCAGGGTCACACAGCTAGTAAGTGTCAAGTGTCTAAGCCTGGATTTGAACTCAGGTCCTCCTGAATCCAGGGCTGATGCTTTATCCACTGTGCCACCTAGCTGCCCACCCCCCCCAATATTTTCTTAATCCAGGTGCTATATAAGAGAAAGTAGAAGCCCAGTTTCTCAGCATGAGTCAGATATACAGTGATATGTAAAGCAGCTCCTGGATACAAACCTGCTTGGCCTCAGGAGCTGCACTAGGCAGCACTTTGTCAGATTTTTCTGCATGTTTCAGTCCTGGATCCTCTTGGTCTACTAATATCTAACTAGACTTTCTACTGTCCTTAATTTAAAGCCATCTATTCCTGTAAAATTTTCTGTGGATCAGGAGTAAATACTTAAGCCCTTGATACCCTAGTAAAATCCTTCACATAATTATTAATTTATAGCTGGAAAGGAATCATATATGTTATTTTACAGAAAAGGAAACTAATATCCAGAGAATTTAAGTGACTTGCTTGCTTAAGGTCACATAGATATAAGTGGAAGAGCCAAAATTCTAGTCTAGGTCCTTTGATTGCAAACCTAGCTCTCTTTCCACCACATTCTGCCTTAAAAACAGTAATTAAATCAACCTAAAATTTCTTTTCTAAGATAAACAACCATTGCATATTACTTTTTGTATTTGTTCATCATTAATTGTGGAGATGTGCAAATTTTATAATTAACTGAAAGCAGTTTACTGCTTTCACCGAATCTTTAAGATATCATTCAATTAACATTCATATTAACCAGCAAAGCTTTATGAAGAGTAAATTTCATTTATATACAATCACTATTCATAGTACCTATTCTTGAAATGGGACGAGGGTCCTATTTCCCTAGAGATGGTATTTGTTATAGAATAAATGCAGCCCTCATGCCTAGTAAAACTATAGTGCGTTCATATATTGGACCTTCAGTCCAATTCAGCTAACATTTATCTTGTGCAGCAAGTATATTCTGACTCCCTCCTCCAAAGCTAGATTGGCTACATAAGCCCTTCAGGGTTCAGGGAGTAACCTTGAAGAGTAAAGGATTCTCTTCTCTGTCGCCATGGCTAGAGTCCTACCAGCTGTGTGTTCTCCCATCTCTTAGATGCTAGTAACTAGGCCTCAGTTCCATTTAACTACTTCATATCAATGAGTTTTTATAAAAGGACAATTTATTTGAAGTAATAAGGAGTATACCTTATCTATACCACCTGAAGTCTCTGGGGGAAGTAGGCACAAGTTGGCTCAATTCCATATAGCATTGGTCCCACCAAACACATCCAAATGCAGTCACTCCCAGATGAGTCCTTGTTACAACTCACAATGGACAGGGTCATCAGTGCTAAACTAACTGCAAAACCTGGACACTGGATGTCCCAGATGCTTAGTCTCCTGACCTTTCACAACTCGCAATATCAAAGGTTCCAGAATATCTGAAACAAAGCAGACACTAAGGACTGAGGTTCATTTCTTGGAGGTATGAGGTCTCAATGGGAAGAAGGCCCCAAGGTTTCTCCCCTTTATAACACTGTCTATCACTCAGTGTGAAGGAATCGATGAAATCCACCCAGAGTAAAACCAAAGAGATTGATTCAAAGTGTCTAAAAGCTTTTTGAAAATGCCCCCAGTTTTGGCTATGCAGGCAGTTAAATGAGCTGCCTCCTAAACATGTGATTAGCATATTGGAACTATTTACACAATGTCTGCTCATGTCCCATATATTCTCCAAGGGACTAACATTCCATCTCCTCTCAACTCTCCCAGAAGCAGCCTACCCAAAGTGTCCATGTGAGGAGACACCATGAAAGGCAATCTGTGCATGTCACACCCCTGTTACACTTGAAGCACCTAGTTTAGTTCCTACACAGCATGATTGGTCTTACCAAGTTTATATCCAAATGTGGCTTTGCTTCTATGAGTACTAGTCTGAGTCCCCAAAGGTCAGTCCTTCCTCCTCAAAACATTGATGCTAGTCTGAAAGCTAGGTTCTGGAACACTGGGTACTCTCTGGAACTTTCAAATTCAAAAGGTCAAGGATATTCCACTTCTTCAACCTAGAACAGAAAATAACCAATGTAGAAGCCAAGGACTGAGGCCTTTTTCTCAGTTGCCACATGGTCTCAGAGGAGAGAAAGCCTTTATCCTTAAAGAGTCAATGAGAGGGGCAGCTAGGTGGCGCAGTGGATAGAGCACTGGCCCTGGATTCAGGAGGACCTGAGTTCAAATCTGGCCTCAGACCCTTGACATGTACTAGCTGTGTGATCCTGGGCAAGTCACTTAACCCCAATTGCTTCACCAAAAAAAAAAAAGTTAATCAGAGTCTCCAAAAAGAGATAGACTCAGAAAAGGTGTAGTGTCTAATGCTGATAAACCCTTCTGAATGCCATCCACAGTCTCCCCATGGCACTTCCTTTACACATCAGTATTTTTCTTGAAGCAAGCAAGCTTAGTATCCCACCACTTGGAAAGTTTGTATCAGGTAATGTGATGTGGTCTGCACATGTGCCAGACACCCACAAAGATACTGGCCAGATGAGATTTACAGGGCTGTGTGGCATAAGGATAATGGAAGTGTAATGGAAGGGTCTTTGGTGCTAAAGTGAATATTGTAGGAAAAGGGGGTTGGGGGAAGGGAGAGTGATAGACTGAGAAAATGGCAGAGAGTTGGAAGGATTGAGGCTATTTTGACTAAGGGTTGATTTATTAGGCAAGAGGACAGGTAAGACGACATGGCCAGAAGAGACTTGGAGGGGGGGTGGGTAAATTGACAAGTGTTAACTGACTTGGTTTTCTTTTTGCATGGTTCTCAAGAGAGTGGGAGTGGAAACCTAGATTTGGCCTCTATAACTTTATAAGAGCCTTTGAAATTTGAAACCCGAAATGTTTTCAGTAGATTTATCTAAAAAGAAAGGGTGTTTAATGTTAGGACAGTGCCTGGCCCGAAGTAGGCACTTAATAAATCCTTCCAATATGAAAGTACCAAAAAACCCAAAATCAAAACCAGGCAGAGTCGAACAGACCCTTAGTTTAGACACTGACCCCTGGTCCTTCTGCCCTCAGCATCCTTAGGCTTGCTCTGCTCACACCTGACTGCGCCCACCCCGCCCAGAGCTTGACCCGCCAGGGCTCCAAGCCCCGCCCCGAAGCCTCCCTCCCACTGTGGGGAGGAGGAGGAAGCCGCGCACCGCCCCCTGGGCACGATTGCTCCAATCAGAGGCCAGTGATCTCAGACGTCGGCGGTGACGCGCGGCACGCAGCGGAGCCGGGCCGAGAGGCCGGGCTGAGGTGGCCGGCTCCCGGGGCTCGGGGGCTCCGAGCTGGCGGCGGCTCGGGGAGGAGAAGCCGGGCCGGCTTGGACTGGGCCGGGGCACCCGTCCCTTTATCTGGCCAGCTCCGCCATGCAGGGCTCCGCCGGCAACGCGAGCCGCGGGCTGACGGGTGGGCCGCCCCCCACGGCCTCGGCCGGGGCCGGCGAGCGGGGCTGTGAGAACGGCGCCTTCATGGACAGCTTCGGCATCTTCCTGCAGGGGCTGCTCGGAGTCGTGGCCTTCAGCACCTTAATGCGTGAGTGACGGCGGGCGGGGGCCGGGGACCGCGTGCTGCTGCCTCCCCTCCTCCGCCAAGGGCCCCCCTAGACGGAGGGGGGGGGCCGAGGCTGCCACGCCCCTGGGGTGAGACCCTCGAGAATCTCTAATAAGACGTTCTCCATCCCTTGCAGCGTGGGAGCCCCCAAACGGCGGTCAAAACTGACCCCACCCACCCACGGAGCCCCGCATCCCTGAGGTGCCTCGTCCTCCCCACGAGCCACCGAACCGGGACGCCCCCTGCAACCCCTCCTCCTTATGCCTGCTGACCTCTGGCATCTTCCTCATTTCCTATCTGTCCCCGAGATCTAGATTCCGTAACCCTCAGCCTGTTTGCTGGAGATCGTCCCCATGGGTAGTTCCATCTTCATGCAACAACTTTCCATAGGTGTCTGAGCAGCCTCTCCAAACTGCAGCAACTGAGACCTCTCATCTCAGGATCAAGGGTCTAGACGCCCATTTTGGTGGCACATTTCAGCCCTACTCCATAGTGGACCTTTTACTCTATACGTTTACACCCCCCTCCCCCTTCACACAAACTATCTCCTATCTCCCCCCCACACACACCCCCCCCCCGTGATGATTATTCACTGGATTCCCAGGAATGTGACAACTTTCTGTCTTTGTGCTCGAATGCCCATCACTCTTTAGAGATCCACCCCTTCTCCCTGTATTTAACTTTTCCAATTAAATTTCAGGCCTTCCCAGTTCCTTTCCCATCCTTACCTTCACTTCTTTCCTTCACCTTCCCCTCTCCACAAGCTGAGGTTGAGGTTGAGGGCAGGGAGGGGACTTCTGAAATCATGTTTCCTAAGTCATAGAGGAGCCTACCCTTGAGAAAGCCAGAAGTAAAACAGGGAAACAGCAGATGGTCTTCCTGGAAAGCTGGAAACTTTGCTTAGTCATCAACTTTGCCTTGGGGAAGGTGGGGTAGAGTTTTATTTTTGTTTTTCTTTCCTTTTGGTTGTGTGTAGGAGTTTACCCCGTCCTCTTCTTTTCTTTTTTTTTGTTTTTTGTTAAAGGTACAGGAAGCCAGTGCTTCATTGACTTTCTGATTGTATGGGGGGGGCGGGGAGTAGCGTTGTTAGGGATCCCTCAGCCTGCACCTGGCAAATGTGAGGAAGCATCATTCCCTCAAAATGACTTTACTGGTGGAATGGAGACCTCTGTGTTGGCCAAGGGAGGGAGGGAGAACGAAAAGGGTAGTAATTCATTTGAAGTGCGAGTCATTGGAGTCTCAGACTGTATTCTCATTGCTCCCTAGCCATGTATTCTCCCCCATTTTGTTTTTATTGATTTATTGTTGATTTATTGATTCCCTACCAGAGGACTATCTCTTATAACAAATAGGTTTTTTTTTGGGGGGGGGGTTGAGAGAGAGAGAGAGAGAGAAAGAAATCAGTACAACCATCGATGCATTGAAAAAACCCCAAAACACCTGCGATATTCAACACTTGTGGACTTCCCACTATATATTTTCAAACTACACATCACCTCCACCAATGGGTGGGTTGGGGGCATTCTCTTATATTTCTTCATTCAATTCCCACTTGAATTTTACAATTTTGCTGCATTTGCTTGTGATATTTTGTCCATTCATATTGTTGTAGTTACTGTGCATATTGTTTTCTTGGCCCTTACTTCATTCTGCATCAGTTCATATAGGTCTCTCCATGCTTCTCTGTATTCATCACATACATCATTTCTTATATCACAGTAATACTCCATTATATTCATATACCACAGTTTGTTTAACCATCACTCAATCAATGGGCATCTACTTTGTTTCCAATTCTTTGCTATTGTAAGAAGTGCTCCTATAAACATGTTGGTATATTTGGAGACTTTATTCTTACCACTGGCTTTGTTAGGATATTAGCCCAGTAATTAAATTTCTGGTTCAAAGGGTAAAACATTTTAGTCATTTGTTTTGCGTAATTCCAAATTTCTTTCCAGAATGCTTGTACCATATCACAGCTCCATCAACAATGTATTAATATGTCTATCATTCCACAACCCCGCCAACATTGACTATCGCCATTTTTCATCATCTTTGCCAGTTTTCAGGATATGAAGTGAAACCATCCGGATGTATTGAGTTGAATTTCTTTTAGTATTTGTGATTTAGAACATTGTATCAGGTAGTTGTGAACACTTTCCAATTCTTTTGGGAACTATTTGTTTATGTTCGTTGACCTCTTATCTGTTGGGAAATGCTTAGCTGTGTATTTCTGTGTTTAGTAAGGTCTTTGTTTCAGCAGCCTGGCTGCTGGAATTTTTGCTTTGCATGTTTGTTAAATTGGATCCCAGAGGGTCAGAAATGAACTGACATTAGAGATCATCTAATCCAACCTCTCATCTAGTGCTGGGAGTTTCCAGTTCTTTGTCTTCAGGGTCCCTACTCTAGGGTACTTTCTTATTTTTGCAAGACTTACAGAGGCTGAGCAACAAGCGCCCTGACTTGGGTGCTCATCCATCACCTTCTTTCCTTTCCACTTGCACCGTGCCTTATTGTTTTTCTTGTTGGACAAATACCCACTTGTATCCACAGTAGTGATTTGTGTTGATTTAGCTAAATGTGACTGACTCAGAAACACAGACCACATATAGGCTTCTTTAAGATTATATTTATGAAGAAAAAAAAAGAGATCATGAAGGAATTCCCCATGACACTCTCATCCTTCCCTCCACTTTGGCCATTAATATCTATTTAAAGGGAACTAGAGCCTTGATGTTTGCTTTGGTTTCTAACCTGGTATTTCTTAGCCTGACCTTACTTGTTTTTGTCAACTTCACTGATCCTGACAGTCCTGGAATTTATTCCATGGAGCCTGGTGCTTGTGTTATAGTGAAGGAAATATAATTGTGAGCAGAATTGCTTCCAGTTGAAAAGATGGGGGACAGAGAGACTTGAATACACCAGTGGGTTCTTAGGGATAGTGTTCTAATTCTTTTTTTTTTTTTAAGTGAGGCAATTGGGGTTAAATGACTTGTCCAGGGTCACACAGCTAGTAAGTGTTAAGTGTCTGAGGTCGGATTTGAACTCAGGTACTCCTGACTCCAGGGCCAGTGCTTTATCCACTGTGCCACCTAGCCGCCGCCCCCTCTAAGTCTTTTCAATAAATGTTTTTTGAAGATATATTTTTATTTTATTTTATGTTTTTGCAGGGCAATGAGGGTTAAGTGACTTGCCCAGGGTCACATAGCTAGTAAGTGTCAAGTGTCTGAGGTCGGATTTAAACTCAGGTCCTCCTGAATCCAGGGCCAGTGCTTTATCTACTGCGCCATCTAGCTTCCCCCAATAAATTTTTATTAAATGTGCAAAGAACAGTGTTTGATGCTGAAAAAGATTCAATAAATGCAAGCTTTGCTTTCAAGGAGCTCATAGACTAATTGATAATAATAACTTGAATTCATATAGTCCTCTCCAGCTAGTATTTTAAAAACTTTAAAACATTTTATAACCCTTTATGGTTTATAAAATGCTTTTCATTATCTTCTTGGATCCTAAGGTCACACTTGTGTTTCAGGTTGACAAGAAGTTCCCTGTACTGATGAAATCACAGGTCCAGTTCTTATCCCTATGCATCAAGTTTTATAACAACATTCTCAGGAAGGTAGTGAGGATATTATATTTATTTTACAGGTGAGGAAGGCAAAGTACTAGGAGTTGAGACTTGCCAGAGGTTACACAGCTGGTAATTGGCAGAGTTTGGATTTGAACCCAGGTTTTCTGACTAAAAATCTAGTGCTCTTTCTTCTAATATTGCCTTTTGTTCCCCTTTAAGCCCCTTTTGGACTCATTTATTAGGCCTACTTGTGACCCCAAGAGTTTATCTGTAAGGACGGAACTTCAAAGAGATTCTTGGTTTGTTTTAGATTTGACTTTACTAAAACTACTCATGTAAAGGGAACTTGGAAACAGGTTCTATGCTATGGGTTTCAGAGGGTTAGGAGCAGAAACTTTGTCCAGTAACGTAACCTTGAACAGTCATGCAAAACAACCAGGAAATTTGAACAAGAGTTTGCCAATCCAGGAGGGAAAGCATGTCAGAACAGTGAGGTTTACATGGATCAAGCAAAGCAGAAAGAAGGCGGGATAGGGAGAGGGAGTACCTTCAGGGTACCTGAATCCAGACTAGTGGGCATCCTTTACAGCCCGTGTTATTCACACCTAAATATTGGGACCATAGGATTTTCCCAGTCTCTATTGCTGTGAGAGAACAGAGACCTCTATAAGGCTGAATGTTCTGAGCCTTTCCGCAAAAAAAATTCTAGGCCTTGCTTGGGGATGGGAGGTGAGGAGAGGATAGTAGGGTGGTTTTAGGAGGAGCAGGGAGTTCGAATATATGTAGATATTGTAGCTTCTCTGGGAAGAGAGACTAAAAAAAACACAGAGTAGCTTTCAGGGTTTGTAGGCAAGGAGCTTTAGGTGGGTTGGTAGCCAGGATTCTGCTAAGATTAATTTAGAAAGCATTCATTAAGCATTTGCTATATATAAAAGCACTGATATAGGTGCTAGGAATACAAAGATTTTCAAAATGGACACAGTCCATCCCTTTAAAGATTCCTACCTTCCAGACATTTAACAGACCTCTTGGGAAAGTCTTTGTTTAAAAATAAATTTCCCTTTTTATTAGGAACTTAAACATAACAAACGTGAATGATGTGGGATGGAAGACTCAGTGACTCAGTTTCCCAAGTTTTATTGCAATACTGTGAGTGACCACAAGGAGAGAACCGGAAAAGTGGAAAGGTATCTCTCCAATAAGGAAAGGAAAGACAGTTATATTTATAGTAAGGATAAATTGATAATCAGTTTCATTATAATAATCCCCACCTTGGGGAGGTACAAGGGAGGGCCTGTCCTACTCATTAGAATATTCTCTACCTAGGGGTGTTACAAGGGAGGGCTTATCCTAATTTGGAGTTCCTGGGATCCTAAGCCAACCCCTGAGGTGGGTACCTTTTTCAGTGGAGGTGTGTTTTGGGGGTTTACACATCATAAGGTGAATCTGGGAACAAATTTGGCCTTTTCTGTGCATGTTTCTTTCTGATTCCCATGGCTAGTTTCAAAATATAATCATTTTTCTTTAGAATTTCTATAGACTGTCATTTTAGTCTAAGGTCATCATGGCCTCTCTCCCTCAGTTTCCGTTATGGACACTGATTTCTGTGGGTACAAGAACCTAGCATAAGTTATCCATTAACTGGGGTCTGACTTCCTTTTAGAGCTAATATCTGAATTAGAGCTTGGGTCTTGAATTTTTCTATTAACCCTGTTTTGCCTCATACATCAGTGAACATTTCAATATACAAAGAACAAAAAAGGAATAGTATATGAAACTGATTTTCAAATATATAGTTTCCCTTTTTCCCACTACATAGTTTATTAATTTTGTATAATTCAAATTTAACATAGTAGTTACACCATTCTCCCCTTCCAAACATCCTTTTGTGCTTTAAAAAAAAATTGACACTCTTTTCTTCCTTTTTCTATTGCTTTACATTTTCTATCACAATTACTACTCTTCTTCCTCCCATACCCTCAAGAAAAAAGAAAACCTTCCCTTGTAACAAATCAATCAGTCAATAAGCATTTATTAATCGACTACTATGGGTCAGGTATTGTTTTAAGTGCTTCAGATACAAAAAAAAGCTAAGGTCTTGCTTTCTCATATACTTTATCTTCCATCTCCCACCTTTACACCTTTGTACATACTGTTCCTCATTCCAGGAAAACTCTCCTTTCTCACCTTCACCTCTTGGAACTTTTTGGCTCCCTTCAAGACTCAGCTCATATACCACTTCTTTTAAGATATCTTTCCTGATTTCTTTATTTGTTAGTTTCCCCCTGCCACTCCTAATGATTACGTATTTATTTCTTGTATACCTTGTACTTACTTATTTGGAAACATATTATTTGGGGGGGGCAGGGGAACATTCTTATCTCCCCTTCCTTCCCCTACTAGAATTTAAACTTCTCTACTGGCTCATTTTTATATTTGTATCCCCAACACTTGGCTCATACTAGGTGCTTGATAAATATGTGATGATTGAAGTGTTTCTAAACGAATACTTGGCTTTTGAGCACCTGGAGCCTGGACATAGACAAAGGGGGCTACTGAGGCAATCGTCAATCAGGACAGTAGAGCCCCAAGACCTGCCTATGCTCCAGACTCTGGCAGTGCAGAGCCAAAAAAAAAAAAAAAATCAAGTCTTTCTCAAGGCAGTTACATCTGCTGGGCGTGGGCAGCAGCACTTAGATAATTAGGTACAAAATATGTACAAAGTAATTGGAGGTAGTACTGAAAACTGGGAGAAGTGTTTATAGGAAATGGTATTGCATGTAAGGACAGAGGCAACAAAGAATTGACCTAAACGCTGAACAAAGTAGAGGATCCAGAGATGCTGAAGGGAGGTATTGCACTCCAGGCATCAGTGACTAAGGCTGGGCAAAAGCACACCAAGATCCCACAGAGGTGGGATCCACGGACAGGGTGCAACAGATAGGGCCATACAGGGAGAGCACAGAATGTATGAAGTACAGTGGTGTACAGCAAGCCTGCAAAGGTAAACTGGAGCCAGGGCAGTTAAGGACTTTCAAAGTCAAACAGGGGAGTTTGTATGTTCTCCTGGAGGTAATAGGGAGCCACTGACACTTCTTAAACCAGGGAATGACTTAGGTCTGTTTTAGAAATAGATCAATTTGGGCAGCTAGGTAGCACAGTGGATAGAGCACTGGCCCCGGATTCAGGAGGACCTGAGTTCAAATCCAGTCTCAGACACTTAACACGTACTAGCTGTGTGACCCTGGGCAAGTCACTTAACCCCAATTGCCTCCCCAAAAAAAATTTAAAAAAAAAAAGAAATAGATCAATTTGGCAACTGTGTCTAGGATGGATTACAGAGGCATCAATTAAATATCTTACAAAAGTGGCAAGATCATAAGTGATAAGGACCTGAACTAGTATGGTAGTAGTTTGACAGATGAGAAATTTTGTGACAACTGGCAACTGATTATATACTGGGGTGGGGGTAAGAGTTGTGAATCTGGGTGACTAGAAAAATGGTGCTACCCTTTACAGAAATAGGGAGGTTAGAAAAGAGACGAGGAACTGGGCCTGTCCTGGGCAAGGGGTGATCCCAGTGTTGGGGATGAGAAGATAATGAAGTTTCTTTTGGCAAGTTGAGTAAAACTTCTGTGGCTGTTGAGTCATTTTTCAGTCATGTCCCACTCTTTGTAACCCCTTTGGGGGTTTTCTTGGCAAAGATACTGGAGTGGTTTGCCATTCCTTCTCCAGCTCATTTTACAGATGAGGAACTGAGACAAACAGGGTTAAGTGACTTGCACAGGGTCATACAGCTAATATATGTCTGAGTTTGGGAAGAGGAATCTTCCTGGCAGTCTACCTGTCCCATAATGGGGTATCTGCATAATGGGTAATTGGTGCTGGAGGCCTTTCTTTTAAATTCTTTTAAAAATTTTATTATTGTGGTAATTTGGTTTTCCTTTATCATTAGAAAAGAAGTATCTAACAGTTTTTTAAAAACTTTATAATTTTATTTTTCCTTGTATTTTTCAAAAATTCCATTTTTCCTATTTGAAGGTTTGTTAGTTTGATGGGGTTTTTCCTTTTTTTTTTTTTTTTTTTTTTTTGGTGAGGCAATTTGGGTTAAGTGACTTGCCCAGGGTCACACAGCTAGTGTCAAGTGTCTGAGGCCGGATTTGAACTCAGGTCCTCCTGAATCCAGGGCCGTTGCTTTATCCACTGCACCTCCTAGCTGCCCTTTCCTCATTTTTTTAACTGCAGGTACTCATTCTTCCATCTTCTTGCCTTTGAGCTTTTGCATGCACCATCCCCATTTCACCTGTACCTCTTGGAAGGTTTAGTTCAAGTGCTACATCTTTCAAGATTCTTTTCCTGATTCCCCTAGCTCCTTGTAATTTTGTATTTATTTTCTATATATCCTGTGCTCTTTCTTATGTGCCAGGCTACCTCTTCCTTTATTTACTTTACTAAAAACAGAAATGAAAAAGCATTTTTAAGTGCTTACTATATACCAAATACTGCTAAGCACTGGGGATACTAATACAAAAATCAAGATAGTCCTTACCCTCAAGGAATTTATATTCTAATTGGGGAAGATTGCACGTAGTGGCTTAGGTTAACTATAATTGGAGGAGGTGGGGAATGACCCCTGTTGGTGCTACTGGTTCCAGGCAACAAAAGGTGGAAGTTCTTTTGTTAGAGGCCTGGGACCTAGGGGCAGGGAGAAGTTGTATTGGGAGGAGTATAAACATAGTTTCAAATTGGCTGGGAGGTGGGTGCACTGACTGGGATATTGGCAAGAGAAGATAAAAGTACAGTTGTCCCAGCTCAGTCCCTAGTGAGACCCTAGTTGCAGTGGAAAGAGTTTATTAATCAATCAGTAAATATTTATTAAGCACTACAGGTACTTTGCTGTATTCTGCGAATACGAAAACTAAAATAAAACTACTCCAAGCATTCTTAGAGTAGAGCAAATTTCGTTTCTAGGGTTCTTGCTGGGTCGTTTTGGTTTACTTTGTTTTTTTACTTAAGTGTCCTCTCCTTGGTCCTTTTACCCCATAATATTTATTCATCATTTTGGAACTTCCTCTTCCTCCTTCATTTTAGGTGATTTTCTTACAAGGATTTTTCTTTTTGTTGTCTTTATATTGTATTTGGTCATATGTTTCTAATTGATGTGCTAGAGGGGATCTGGACTCAATTATGGGTATTGCTAAAATGATAGGCCATTGAAATTAGCTAGTGTTTTCTAATTCTTTTAAATAGCTATTTTGGTTGAAAAATCTGTGGTTATGTAGCAGTGATGGAGGAGGTAAAAAGGTGTTAACACATAAACTGAGGCTTGAGTCCTCATTAATAGTACCTAAAAGGGTTAACAGAAACTTAGGTTTGTGTTCTTACAGTAACTAAGAGGGTTTGTCCCTATCGACCCTCACCATCAACAGAGACAGTAACTAGGGACTATTAACTGAGGTGGGATAGAATTTAGGGGTCAAATTGATTGTGAGTCGTCCCAAAAGAATTACAAGACTCAGTGACTCAGTTTCCCAAGTTTTATTGCAATACTGTGGGTGACCACAGGGAGAGAACCAGAATAGTGGAAAGTTATCTTTCGAATAGTGAAAGGAAAGACAGTTATATTTATAGTATGGATAAATTGATTATCAGTCTCATTATAATCATCTCCACCTTGGGGAGGTACAGGGGAGGGCCTGTCCTACTCATTATAATATCTAAATTAAAGCTTGGGTCTTAGGTTTTTCTGTTAACCCTTTTTTTAACCTCCTACATCATTCATCATTAATAGCCATTAATATTCCTAGATGACCAGACACCTGGAAACCAGATCTTAAGTAAAGAGATATATATCATGAACACAGAGACCCTTTGGGTCTGACACGTTTAAACATGTCTTTAGGAACATGCACAGAAAAGGCCAAATGTGTCCTTAGGTTCACCTTATGTTGGGTAAATCCCAAAAACACACCTCCAAGGAAAAAGGTACACACCTTGGGGGTTGTCTTAGGACCCAGTGAAGTCCAAATTAGGATAAGACCTCCCATGAACCTCCCACAAGGAGATTAAGATAATGAGGAGATAACCTACTTTTTCTTACTATAAATATAACCATCTTTCTTCCCCCTGTTTGAGACACCTTTGGGTGATTCTCCCTGTGGTCAGCATAGTATTTCACTAAAACTTGGGAAACTGAGTCACTGAGTCTTGTAATTCTTTGGGATGCCAATTTGATCAATTTGATTCAACTTAATCAAACCCACCCCCTACATCAGTAGTATGTCCTCTATGTTCTAGGGCTAAAGTCTTATGAATCTGCTCTCAGAAAGGGGAACCTGTAATTTAGTTCCACCAATGAAAAACATTCCAGGTCTTTTGAGTAGGGAGCACATGGAAGAATGAAGCAGGAACAACTGACAGTAACACTAACAGCTGACATGTATATTTCATTAAAAAGACTGCAAAGGACTCTATCAGAATGATCTCATTGAAACTTTACAGAATCTAGTGAGACGGGTACTGATGAGGGAGCTGAGGCTCAGAGAGGTTAGGGGAATTCACCCTCTGTACACCTCTAATCAGTGTAGGGCAGAATTGACACCCAGCTTCCCCTGACTCTTAAGTGCAGCCTTAACTTGTTCTGCCTCCTTGGTATCTGGCTTCAAACCATGACTGACCACAGGCCAGTCATTTAACCTCTGTGTATCTCAGTTTCCTCTATAGAATGGGGAAACTCATGTCATTGTGAGGTTCATGACATAGGAGACATGAGATCATATATGTAAAGTGCTTTGCAAATCTCAAAGCGCTATGTAGAAACTGTTTGGTTTTTTGGGTTTTTTTGTTTTTTTGAAAGTTGGGCAATGAGGGTTAAGTGACTTGCCCAAGGTTACACAGCTAGTAAGTGTCAAGTGTCTGAGGCTGGATTTGAACTCACGTCCTCCAGACTCCAGGGCGGGTGCTCTATCCACTGCGCCACCTAGCTGCCCCCAACACTATTTGTTAATATTAATGATGCTGCCTCTTAAAGTTGCATTGTAGGCAGTAAAAGAATCAGAATCTAGATTTGATTAATTTTTCATACTTCAGTTTTGAGATGACAATGATAGGGGGCAGCTAGGTGGCACAGTGGATAGAGCACTGGCCCTGGATTCAGGAGGACCTGAGTTCAAATCTGGCCTCAGACACTTGACACTTACTAGCTGTATGACCCTGGGCAAGTCACTTAACCCCCATTGCCCTGCAAAAAAAAAAAAAAAAAGATTTCCAGGATCTGCCTGGAAATGAATTACCTGTTTACAATGGACTTTAAGGGTATATATTACAGAGATTTGTTTACAGTAGAGATCTATCTCCAGACCTTCCTCATGGGCCTTTGCTGATTTGATGCATGCTTTGTGTGGCTCACTATTTCAGGTAGTCCTAGTCGTGCTTTTTCTTTCATTCCCAATCTATTTCTTCAACTTCAGTCAACCCAAACCCCTGTCTTCCAGTTCTGGAACTAGGGTCAAATTAATATTACCATTGGAAAAGGCATGTCAGTCTACTCCCTTATGGTTCTGTTCACCACTGTAACTTTCCACACCAAAGCAGTCCTCCCTCTAGCCCTTGTCTCCTTAGATGTCTGGTCTTCCTCTGTTAGAATAGTCCTGGAGAACAGACTGTCTGCTTTTGTTGGTATACTCAGGACTTAGCACAGTGCTTGGCACTGTTGTTATTTAATCGTTTTTCAGTCGCGGCCAACTCTTTGTGACCCCATTTGGGGGTTTTCTTGACAAAGATACTGGATGGGTTTGTCCATTCTTTCACCAAGCTTGTTTTACGGGTGAGACAAACATGATACCTTCCCCTTCTTCCTGCTGTTTCCATATTTTTAATAATGAGATGGTTTCATTTCTTACGTTATTGTTGTCCCTAGTACAGGACTTGTCGTTGTACTTAATTGATGACCTTCAGTGCTTGTACTGTGAAATTCTGTCACACAGTGCTTCCAAGAAATATAATGTGGAGGTTTCCAGCAGCATTGATGAATAGAGCTGCCTGAGGCAGTTACTACACAAATGCATACTTTTACCTATAATCTACCTATAATCTCTTTGTTCCTTTGGGGAGATCTGCAAGTTTGGGCCTCTGACTTAATTTATGGAAGTTATGCTTTTCAGAGTTGTCAGCTTACGGGCCCTGAACTTCATCAGTGCCTTTGTTTTGCTGGTTGAAGAGCAGACTGCATTGAGGAACAAGATCTAGAATAACTGCATAATGGGGAATGAGTTGGGGCCCTAGAAAGGTTTGGAGTACAGGTGATCCAGAGTGCAGAACAATCTCCAATACTGGTCTAGAACCCAGCTTCCAAAGAGAAGTGTTAGGGAATATATGTTTTGGCTTGCTGAGTGTTTGTACTGCAGGTCCAAAGAATGCAGAGGAAATTTTTTTCCCCTTTTGCCTCATATAGCCTACATTCTGGGCTGAAATAGTTAGAAAATTACTTTTTTGGTGTTTAGAAGCAAACTTTTCCTTTAATATTTCATGCTGTAATTTTCATTTCACAGACTACTCCTGGAAAGGGGATGGCAGGTGTTTAAGTTTCTGCCATTTACCTGCTAGAATTGCAGTACCTTATCAAGTGTATTAGTTTCTAGAATGGTGAAGAAAAAAATCTTTCCTTGGTGTAATTCTGTTGGGATCAGAGAGTAAAAGCAACAGACCCATCCGTACTTTTTGGGAATTCATGTTTGAAGCAAAGAGAATGCTTCTTGTTCTTATGTCCTACTGTGAACAAAATATGTCAGTGTGTGCTGAGCAGAAACACTCAGCTGGTTCTCCAAATTGTCCTCTTCCTTTGAACATAAAGAGGATAGATAAGACTGTGATAGCTGAATCAGGATAGTAGCATGTTAATGGTATAAGTTTGGAGATGAAGAATCCCATTTCTGCCTACCAATTATTGTCTTCTGAGTGCTGGTTGTTTCCATCTTTCAGGAGAAATTGATCAAGTTCATAGGACTCTGCCTTCACACAGTTTATAGTCCTGGTTAATGGCCAGAGGTTGATGGACCGTGTTTCTGATGTGAAAATGAAAATGCTGAAGATTATATTTCTTTTACCAGCTCCATTTCTGTAACACATCTTCCCTGGGAGCAGTTTGGAAATTGAAGTTAGGACACTCCATTGATAAATTTAGAGTATAGAAGTAGCATGAATTAGCCTTTGAGGGGAAGTCTGGGTTGGGAAACAGCTTCATCACCGTCCAGTACCTATTACAAGGTACCTTAATACAGGTCTCTGCCCAGCTTTCTTCAAAAAACATTATCACTTACTGCCATCAATATCCCTACCAATCAAATTACTGCCCTTTGGAATTTCCCAGGGAATCCTACAGGGACTCACCTTCGTAAACACCGTGCATCATTTATTAGCTTGAAAAGTTTTGCCTATTCTGCAGCATTTCTCCTAAAATTTCTTTAACTTAGGATAGAAAGAAGATAAGGGGAGAAAATGGGCCTTTTTAAAATTAGGGGGAAACTCAAAATATAGAATAATTAATGATATACAGATGAACACTTTTAGGTATTTGCTGTGTTTCAAATGAACAATTAACTTATAAGACCATTACTGGCTAAAGGAGTAGATCAGAATAATTTTCTCTTCATTACTGTGAATTATTTGTATTTCCATGAAATGCTATCAAAGTGGTTTGAATATATATATATATATATAAATTGATTTGTTTTAATCAAGCCCTCTGCCCCATGCCAATTAAGACCACAGAGAACTAGGAACCTTTAGTAAAGCATCAGAGCAGGACTTCGGTGGGAGATAACAATCACTTCCTATATTTCTATAGTATCTTATAATTTATAAAACTTCCTCCATAAATTATTCATTCATTCATTCGTTTGTTTGTTTGTTTATTTATTTATTTATTTGCGGGGCAGTGAGGGTTAAGTGACTTGCCCAGGATCACACAGCTAGTAAGTGTCAAGTATCTGAGGCTGGATTTGAACTCAGGTCTTCCTGAATCCAGGGCTGGTGCTTTCTCCACAGTGTCACCTAGCTGCTCCCCTCCATAAATTATTTCATTTGATCCTCACAACAGCCCTGTGAGTTTGGTAGGATTTGGGATTATTGCCCTTATTTTACAAATGAGGAAACAGAGGTTCAGAGCCTTTGAAAATACATTATTATCAGTGTATTAATACTTTGTTTAACAGTCATTAAGCATTTATTAAGTACCTGCTATGTTCTAGGCACTGGAGATACAAAGAAAAGCAAAGATAGTTCTTGTCCTCAAAGAGCTCAAAGTTTAATAGGAGAGACAACATGGAAACAACTGTACAGACCAGGAAATAATCAATACAGGGAAGGCACTAGAATTAAGGAAATTGGGATAGGCTTCCTATAGAGGGTGGTATTATAGAAGGTGGACTTGAAGGAAGCAAGGGAAGCCAAAAGGGGAGATAGGAGGGAGGGCATTCCAGGCCTGGGGGACAGCCAAGGAAAGTGCCTGGAATTGAAATAGGAAGTGTCTTGTTTGAGGAATAGCAAGGGGGGAAGTGTCACTCGGTTGCAGAATCCATGGTGGACAGGGTGTTTGTAATAAGACTGGAAAGGTGAGGGAGGAAGGGATAGGTTAGGAAGTGCATTAAACCTTAAAACACTATATAATATAAAGAGGGTGCTTTGTTAAGGAAGAGAAATGACTTCTCAAGATTACATATAGCTAGTAAGTAGTGGAGCTAGGACTCAGCTCAGATTGTCTGAATCTTCATTAGCTGCACTTTTCACTACACTTGGCTACCTTCTGTGCTCTAACTCAATTGCCCCTCAGTAAAGTCATTCAGCTTTTTTTTTCTTAGTTTCTCCATCTATAAAATGGGGACAATACCTGTATCATATATAAATATAATGTTATATTCCTAATATGTACATATTACACGTGGAATGTATTATGTGTATGGCATGTATGATATATGTATATATACCGGCTGTGAGGATCAAGTGTAATAATATATAACAGTTTCCTTTTTGAACATCACTCTACTAGTCTTGGGTAGAAAGCATGGGTCTGACTGATCATATCCCGCTCCTGACTACAACATGCCATTGGCTCCCGTGCCTCTAGGGTAGAACACAAGCCCTCTGTACGGCAGGTTTATTACGGTCTGGCTCCAGCTTCCTTTCCCAAGCTGGCAGTCCGTGACATTCCCTCTGATGCTCTCTAAACACCAGTGAAGTGAGCCTGCTCCCCACTCCCCATGCCGGCCATTTCCTCAACTGTCTTTGGGCCTTTGCACAGGCTACTCTCTGCCTCCTAGAATCTCTGGCTTCCTTCATAGCTTGGCTCATGCCACTTCTGACATAAGATCTTTGTGGAGTCTACTGCTATTCCTCCCACACACACCCCAAGTTACCCCATGTTTACTTTGTATAGAGTATGTATATGTACTTCAGTTCAGCCAGCATTTATGAAGCACCTACTCTGTGCCTGGCCCTGTATGCTAGGTGCTAGGAACACAAATATAAAAGGAAAGTAGTCCCTCCAGAAACAGGGCGAGAAACAATATGTACATAGAAAATAAAACATAAAATATGTACAGAGACAGCACGGGTCTAATAGAAAGGACAGCTCGTTAAGGATAAAAATGGCAGTTCTAGAGGGAACAGAGAAATAGTAGGGTAGAGTGGGATAGGATCATAGGAAGGAGAGCTTGGGAGTAGTGGCAAAGGAAAGAAGCTTTGGAAAGGACCCCCCAGAATCTCAGGGATTCTTAGTTGGAAGTTGGGGGATGGGAGAATGTATTGAATGGGGCACTGTGCTAAGTGCTTTACAAATATTATCATATTTAATCCTCACAGCAGCCCTGTGAGGTAGAGCAATAGGTCAGTAGATTATCACATTTCACATTAGCAATGGTAATGTTGATTTGATTATTCCTGGACTAGAGGGGAGTCAGGGTAGGGCTGTCCTGGTTGGTAATATATTCAGCCTCCAATCCTTAAACTTGTCAGCTCTGCTTAGTGAATTATTCCAGTGTTGAGTAGATCATCTGGGGGCGAGGGTGTATGGAAGGGGTTAGCAAGGTCTTTGGTCCAGGACTGTTAGGCAAGTGTAGAGGTATTTAGCTGGGTGGCACAGTGAATAGAAGCCTGGGCCTGGAGTCAAGAAGACTCATTTTCCTGAGTACAAATCTGGCTTCACACATGTATTAGCTGTGTGACCCTGGTCAAGTCACTTAACCCTGTATACCTCAGTTTCTTCATCTCTAAAATGAGCTGGAGAAGAAAATGGCAAACCATTCCAGTATCTCTGTCAAGAAAATTCCAAATGGGGTCACAAAGAGACACGACTGAAATGACCAAACGAGTCCCCCCATTATTTGAGGACAGGGACTGTTTCAGTTTTGTCTTTGTGTCCCTAGCACCTAGCATAATGGTAGTCAGGAGCATAATAAATGCTTACTGATTAACTGATTGGGGATTAGTATATTTTAAGACTGGCTAAAGAGCATTCAAACATTATGTTTGAATTATGTAATTATGCAATCGTCATATAAATAAGCCCTAATTTACAGCATTATTTCTACCTTTTTGCACATAGAGCCCCATCTGTGGCACTTGTGGTTTCACAAATGACCGTTCTGTGGACTGTGAATTAATGAGATATGCTAGAAGCAGCAGAACCTGGCTGAGTGCCAGTAGATGTTATGACTAGAATTGGCTGGGGTTGGCACAGTCTGGTAAAGTTTAACATTTCAGACTGAAGTTCTCCCCACCCCCATACTTGGTCATCCTCTCACAGTCCAGATTGCTCTCCGTGCCTTTTTTTTTTTTAAGTTCCTGCTGTACACAGCCATAGGTGACTTTATAGCAGCACTTAAAGTGGCTCTTTCCTGACCTTTAAAGAAGCCTAATCAGAACATTATGTAATGTCAAGATAGTTTTCTGTTGACAAGTTATGAGTGCTTTGGGAGGGGGAGGGGGAAGATAATCTGGCTTCTGATTGCTCCCAAGGACTTAATCAAAGGTGCTGTGGCTCAGGTGATAATACTTTAAAATTTTTAGATCTACAGGGAACCTTATATGTCCTCTAATTTTTATAGACAAGAGAACTGAAGCCCAGGGACTTGCCCAAGCTTACACAGGTAGTGGGTATAGCTGGGAATCCTGGCCCTGGGCGGTCTAGAATGCAGTTTTTTGAACTCCTGGTACAGCGTTCTTTCTATTTCCCCATGCTAGATCCTTGCCTTACACTGTTACTGGAATCTTTCTCCTGTGTTCTCCTGATGATAAAGTGTTAGAAAACACTTTAGTTCAAGTAAAAGTAACTTGTTTGAGGTAAGTTTTGTTACATCTTCACTTGTGCAGAATTAATAAATGGAGAGGTTGCTATGGGGTGCATGAAGCAAATTTTAATGTGCATGTATTAAAAACAACAACAAAAACACGATTCTTTCTTATTTGGTGTTATTGTCACTGAGGAGTTTCTGAAATAGCAAAATTTCAGGTCTTGCACGTATAATGAATTATACTCACATTCACTCCTCGTGGCTCTCTGTCTTCCCATAGAAATGTACCACTCTCTCCTGCCTATCTGACTATTCCTTCTAAGTTTTTGCTCAATCATTATACAGCTCCTTTTCTTCTTCCTATTCCACAGTGTGGATGTCCCACAAAACTCTTTTCTCTATATATTCTATCCCTTAGTGGTTTCATCTGTTGCCCATGAATTAATGTATCATCTCTACAGAGGCAGCTAGGTGTCACAGTGGATAGAAATGAATTCTGTTTGACTTTCAGACTAGCTGTGTGACTCCAGGAAAATCACTTAATCCTTCTCTGCCTCGGTTTCCTCAACTGTAAAGTGGGGATAATAATAGCATGAGGATCAAATGAGATAATATTTGTTTGGGGTTTTTTTGGTTTTGTGGGGCAGTGAGGGTTAAGTGACTTGCCCAGGGTCACACAGCTAGTGTCAAGTGTCTGAGGCCGGATTTGAATTCAGGTCCTCCTGAATCCAGGGCTGGTGCTTTATCCACTGCACCACCTAGCTGCCCCCAAATTAGATAATATTTGTAAAATATTTAGCACAGTGCCTGGCACATAGTAGGCATTTGTTAAATTTGTATTCTGTTCATCCATCCAAATAACTCCAGTTCAAGTAACCAGCTCTGGACTCTTACCTGAGCACCATTTTCACATCCTCTACTACTTGCCAAACATCTTTGTCTAGCTATCTCATAGGCATCTCAAACTCAGTATAATGAACAGAGAACTGATTTATCTTTATCATTACCCCCAACTTGGCTGTCCTCCAAACTTTGCTTTTTCATTTGAAGGCACCGTCTTCATCACTATAAGGCTTGGAATGGAATCTCCCTTTGCTTCTCAGTACCCTTGTCTTTCTTCAAGGAAGGCTCTGCTTGTTTTCCACTCTATACCCACCCCAGGAAGAGCTGATTCCCCCACAATCTCTCTGCCATGCAGATTGATTCATCTTTTGATACTCAAAACCTTCTTGAACCCTTTAGGTGCCTCTCCCCTTTGGAGGGCTGGAGGGAGAAATAATATGCTCCTTTATAGAGGGCTCAACTTTCCAGGTAACTCTATATTTTCCATCATCACCTCTGCTTGGTTTCCTCTTCAGGTAACATTATGCCCCTGTGCCAGCTTCCCCTGAGTATGTTCCCTCCCTCGACTTTTCAGTTTCCTTTTGTGTGTCGTCTTCTCCATTAGATTGTAAGTTCCTTGAAGACAAAGATTGTTTTTCTTTTTCTTCTTTGTATCCCCAGGGCTTAGCACAGTGCCAGACACATAGTAAGTGCTCTGTAAATATTGCTTGAATTGAACTGAAAATTGAATTCAAGGCTCCACTGAGATGTCACATCTTCCATAAAACCATCCCTTATCCTACCAGCAACATGCATTCACTCCCTCTTCAAATTACCTTATATAATATACTTATTTATTTACATAGTCAGTAGAATGTAAGTTTCTTGAGGTCAGGAGTATTTGCTGTTTGTATCTCTAGTACCTCACAGAGTACCTTGCATGGTCAGTCAGTCAGTTAAACATTTTTTAAGCACTGTATGCTAAGCGCTGGGGATACAAAGAAAAACAAAAATGGTCCCTGCTCTCAAGGAGATCACATTCTAATGGTAGAGACAACATATTAATTACTGTGTACATATAAGATATATACAGTATAAACCAAAGGTAGTTGTAGAGGAAAGGACTAGCAGTAAGGAAGGATGGGGTGGGGGGGGAGGCAGAGCAGCGGTGGTGATTGGGCACATCCTCTACAGAATGTGGGAGTTGAGCTGAATCTCAAAGAAAGCCAGGGAAACTGCTAGGAGTTGGAGGTAAGGAGTGAAGAAGAAAGAGAACGTGCATTTATTTAGCACTTACTGTGTGCCAGGTACTGTGGTAAGGGAGACCATGCCAGGCATGAAGGATAACCAGTACTTATTGCATGGAGTATGGAGGTCTAGTGTGATGTAAAAGGAAGAGCCCATGGTCTCCAGTGTGTAGCTGGGTTATGGAGTATATGGAAGGAGTCAAGCGTATGAAGACAAGAAAGAAAACTGCATCCAGGTTTTTGGTTTTTTTGCAGGGCAATGAGGGTTAAGTGACTTGCCCAGGGTCACACAGCTAGTAAGTGTCAAGTGTCTGAGGCTGGATTTGAACTCAGGTACTCCTGAATCCAGGGCTGGTGCTTTATCCACTGCACCACCTAGCTGCCCCTGCAGCCAGGTTTTAAAGAGAGAGCTGTAAGTGCCAAACACAGTATTTTTCATTTGATCCTAGAAATAAGAGAGGACCATTGAGTTTATGAAATAAGGAGGGGAGGGCCTTGATGTTGTCATTCCTGAGCTTTAGAAGGATCACTGGCAGCTGAATAGAAGATGGATTGGAGTGAGGAAAAACTTGAGGTAGGGGGCCAATTAGAAAGTTATTACAGTAGTCCAGTAAGAAGGTTTAAGGATCCATGTGAGTAGACAGAAGGATATAGAGGAGAGACAATTCAAAGGTAAAAACCCCAAGATTTGACAATAGACTGGATATATGGGGTGTATGAGAGTGAGGTGTTGAGGATGACACAAAGGCTCTGTACTTTGGTGACTGGGAAGATAGTGGAACCCTTACCACCAGTGGGAAAGCTGGAAAAAGAGAAGGGTTTAAGGAGGGAGGATGATATTACTGGTAAAATTATTTTCCAATGAAACATGATGCCTCTAAGAATGAGATCTGGACAGGTAAGGACTGCTCTGCACAGAATGATGTGTACCCAGAAGAGCTGGCTTGCTTAGCTGTATGAAGAGGAGGGCCAGTCAGCACACCTGAGCACAGCAGTGCTCTGTGTTGCTCAGAGTAGCCAGCTGTTTGGTCTGTTGTGCTTTTCCTCTGCTTGTTGAATCCCTTTAAAGCCTTCTCAAAACCGTCTCATCAGTGAAGTCTTGCTTGATTCCCTCCTACCTCTCACCCCTTGAGTCCTTTCTATTCAAACCTCTTATTTTGCAAACTTAATGCATTTAACATGTCGTGCGTAGAATCATTATATTGGGTCTTTGTCCTCTACTAGACTCTGAGATATTTGTGAAAAGGGACTCTATCCTACTGAGGCCCAACAGGAGTCCAAGAATGTCGTCACATGCTAACATGACCCTATGATTGGTGGTTCTTCTTTCTGAGAAGAGAATAAGATCTGGGAAAAAAGCTTAGAGATTGTCAGGCATCTCACTTTACAAATGGAGGAATGAACTTTGTATCCTGACATCTATACCATAGTGTTCTTCACATGGTAGTCACTTCATAAATGTTTGTGGTTGGATATGCTATGTGACAATTTATTGTTATACTAGTGCTGAGACATGGTTTGTTTTAACAGAAAAACAATATAATGTGGTAAAAACAGGAGCTGAAAGACAAAAGGCAACAGTAAAATATTGAAAAGAAAGAACACTAATTAGGCTTTGCTACTAACAAGTCGTGTGGCCTTAGGCAAGTCACTTCCTCACCTCTAAAATGAGAATAATCTTGGCCTGTCAGTTTTACAGGGTTGTGAAGCTCAGATGAGATAATTGATGTTAAAGTGTTTTGAAAAGCTGTCCTGAAGTAGAAAGAATACCTGATTGACAACCAGAAGCCAGGAGACTTGGGGCATGAGTCCAAGCTTTGCTCCTAATTTGGAGTTTCGCTCCTTATATGACTTTAGGCAAAGCCCTTGACTTCTCAGCATCTCAGTTTATCTATCTGTAAAATGAAAGAAACTTGATCTCTGAGATTTTTTCTGGACCTGATCTTATTTTCTAAGAATGAAACACACTATAACTGTATGATGGTAATAATTAAGTTATATTAGCATTGCATTGTGATAGGGAACCTACATTTTTAGACTCCTGCTGGGGCTCAGTAGGGCAGGTGGAATTTGGCTTGGCAGGAAATAATGGTTTCCTCATTTGAGTTCTGGAAACTGTTGGATGTAATTGATTCTACTTTGGGGCTTTAATTTTCCCCAGGTGATTAGAGACTTGGAGGGAAGGGAACAAATACTATGAATAAAGACATCTGGCCAAGACTGAATCAGTGGAGAAAAGTGTGGGTTTTTTGTTTGTTTGTTTTCCTTCCTTCAATGTGAGTTCCTAGTTTAACATTATTTTCTTTCCTGCTGTTCTTGGCCTGCATTATTGTTCCTTCCTGGTTACTATGACACTGTTGACTTGGTAAAGGGAATGAGGAAGTCAAAAATCAATTAAAAGTGAGATTGGGATCCAGTAGGGTTGGTTACTGATGCCTAAGGAAATTGCTGTTGAAATTCCATTTAGAAGATGCCAAAAGCAGTCTTCCTATTCATAAGCAAGTAGCATTGATCATTTTGAACAAGGTGCTGGACCCTTTACCCACAATGAATATAGCTTATAGAGTTCATTGAGAAAGATCTGGTATATATGCAGGAGAAATGCGGTCATTAACATTAAAAAACAAACATGGAATTTTGTCTCTGAGCCTTTGTTGCAGAATAACTCATACTGCTCATCCTGCTTTTAAATTTCCTATTAAAGACTCGTCTCTTTTCTTTTTCTTTTTTTTTTTCATAAAAGTATTTTATTATTTTCCAGCTACATGTAGAGATCATTTCCAACATTTGTCTTTATAAGATTTCTACTTTCAAATTTTTCTCCCTCCCCAAGACAGCAAGTAAGCTGATATAGGTTATACATGTACAATCACATTAAACATATTTCTGCATTAGTCATGCTGTGAAAGAAGAATCAGAGCAAAAAGGAAAAACCTCAAAAAAGAAAAATAACAACAACAATAGAAATAGTATGGTTCAATCTGCATGTAGATTCCACAGTTCTTTTTTTTTTTTCCCTGGATTTGGATAACATTTTCCATCATGAGTCCTTTGGAACTATCTTGTAACGTTGTATTGCTGAGAAGAATCAAGTCTATCACAGTTGATCAACACATAATGTTGTTGATACTGTGTACAATGTTCTCCTGCTTCTGCTCATCTCACTCAGCATCAGTTCACGTAAGTCCTTCCAGGTTTCTCTGAAATCTGCCTGCACATCGTTTCTTACAGCACAATAGTATTCTATTACATTCATATACCACAACTTGTTCAGCCATTCCCCAATTGATGGGCAACCCCTCAATTTCCAATCCTACATTGTCAGAGCTAAAAGGACCCAAGGGATCATCTTGACCAGGAGTTCTTAACCTTTTTTGTGACATGTACCCCTTTAGCACTCTCATGAAGCCTGTGGACCCCTTCTCAGTATGATGTTGCTTTTTTAAAAAAATCACAATTGAAGAAAATGCTAAATTTCAGTTAGAGGTTAGTGAAGATAGAGATGTAATTTTTTTCCCATTCCAACTTAATAAACAGCTGTACAGGGTGGAACATTAAATTTTTAACTGTTTTGCCAAATCAAAAGGGAGCTAATAGAAAAACTTATTATGTGTTTCCTAAAGATCCTGGTAGCTTGTGACCCCAGACAAAACAAAACAGCACACATATAGTCCATCTCTCTCCAGTAAGTTCCTTACTGGGAATTAGGAAGTAGCTTGTTGAAGCAGCTTCTGGTTTCTTGGGAACTCTTGTAGGAAGGACAACTGGTGGACATCATGGCAAACTAGTTCAGAGGACAGTTAGGTAGGATCCCATAGACTAAAAATACTAAAGGAGGAAGTCAGCTCAGGAGGGACTGGAGATGCTCAGAATGAAATCCTAAAACTACAAAGAGGGCAGCAATTGCAGGAAATAAGAACAAAGGGGAATGATTTCTCTGAAGAGACATCCTCCAATGTGGATGTACAGGGAACTCACCAACTAAGATTTTTAAAAAATGTACAGAAGAGCTAAGCAAGGCTAGATAAAAGAGGGTAAATAGAAGAACAACGTGGTGTAAAGAGTGCTGAAGTTCCATATGAGATTAGTGAGGGAAACTAAGGCCAACCAAAAAAGTCTTTAAGCAATGTTGGGGGGAAAAGGTAAAAGTGAGAACTTTCTCTGTGACTGGACAACTGATAACTGATGAGACAGACAGAGACACAGACAGAAAGAAGACAGAGCTACCCTGTTCTGATTTTGCTTCTTTTTTTCCTCTGCAAAGGAGAATGGCCTTTGCTCTGCTAATGACAGAACAATTTAGATTTAAGTTGTGGTCATCTGGCCATAAACTAAGAGAATCCTAGAATTGGAAGAGATCTCAGAGACTGAGTTGATATCCCAAATAAGTAAGGAGATAGATCACTTTCAGTATTTGAAAACTTTTTGAAGGGGTAGCTTCCTCCCATTGACTCTGTACTGGTAGGTAAGTGTATCTTCATAATAAATCTTAGAAAAACCTGGATTCAAATCCTTTTCCAGTATTTACTTGCTCTGTGACCATAAGCAAGTCACCTAACCTTTCCAATTCTGTCTCATGTGAAGAAGTGGCCCTTTTCTTTGCCAAGACAAATCCCTCTACAGGCACCCTTGATCCCATTCCATCCTGTCTTCTCCAGCAGATCACCCCTCCCTCCCTGCTACTTTCTCACTCTTCACTCTCTTCTCATCTCCTGGCTACTTCCCTGCTGCCCACAAACATGCTAATGACTCCGTTGTTTGATCCTACCATCCCCACTAGCTATCAGCTTGAGAGTACTTTCCAGAAACTGTGCTTCTATTTCCGTTCTTCTCACTTTCTTGACTTCTCTGTAATCTTTGACTCTTTTGAGCTGTCTTTTCTGGATTCTCTCTCCTCTCCAGGTTTTATGACACTTCTCCCAGTTCTCCTACCTGTCTGCTCCTTCTCAGCCTCCTTTGCTGGATCTACTTCCTCCCTCCCTTGTCCAAGGATCTGTCCTTGGCCTTTTCTTCTCACTTTATGTCATCCTACTTGATCATTTTATCAGGTCCCACGGATTTAATTATCATCTTTATGTAAATGATTCTGACATATCCAACTCTGACCTCTCTTCTATTGAATATTTCAAATTGAATGTCCTGTAAACATCCCCAACATGCCCAAAATGAAACTCATTGTCTTTTCTTCCTTTTTTCCTAACTTCTCCTTTATTGTCAAGGGTACCACCATCCTCCCGATCACCCATGTTTGTAGCCTGGGTATTATTCTCTATTCCTCGCTTATGCTTATTCCACATATCCATTCTGTGGTCACATGTTGTCATTTCTACTGTCACAACATATTTTGTATATATCTCTTACCTGATCTATTGCAGTAGCCTGCTGGTCGGTCTTCCTGCCTCAAGTCTTCCCTACTCCATTCCATCCTCCTTCACCCAGCTGCCAAATTCATCTTCCTAAAGCACATGACCCTGTCACTCTCCTCCTCAGTAAACTTCAGTGGTTCCTTATTAACTCCAGAGTCAAATATATAGAATCTCTTTGACTTTTAAAGCCCTTCACAACCTGGCCCCATCCCCACCCTAGCACTCTAGTCTTGCTTCATCTCTCTCCATGGACTCTGAATCCAGTGATACTGGCTTTTCTTCTGTATCTGGAACATCATACTCCATCTCTGGACTCTGGGTGTCTTCACCGGCAGTCCCCCTTTCCTGGAATTCTTTCCTTCAAGTCTCAGCTCAAATCTCACTTCTGCAAGGGACCTTTCTTCTTGTCCCTCTTTCTCAGTGCCTTCCCTCTTAATTTATCTTCCATTTACAATATAGATAGCTTGTGTGAACATAATTTTTGCATGTTGTCTCCACCTTTAGAATGTGAGCTTCTTTTGATGGCAGGGACTGTTTTTTGGCCTTTTTTTTTTTTTTTTGGGCATTCTTGGTCTTTAGCACAATATTTACTTTATTAATATACTGGCAGTTAAGAAGCCATTGTATAGGGGCAGCTAGGTGGCACAGTGGATAGAGCACCGGCCCTGGAGTCAGGAGTACTTGAGTTCAAATTCGGCCTCAGACACTTAACACTTACTAGCTGTGTGACCCTGGGCAAGTCACTTAACCCCAATTGCCTTACCGAAAAAAAAAAAAAAAGAAGCCATTGTAGAATTCTGCTTTTTCCATTATTTCTCCATCAAAAAATTGTGACAACCCAGCAGGTTAGTTCTTTGTTGAGAAGTAGCTAGCATTGATTGACTCTGGAAGGTCCTTTCTCCCGACCTCCTTCCACACCGTCATTAGCAGCTCATGAATCTGTCAGAAGTTGTTTCTTAATTATAAAATATAGGAACACACATCTTCTAAGACTTGTGTTCATCTTTTTCCTACTACTTTATTTTTGTGTGGAGAAGCAGCATTCTCGCCACTCATGATATTTTTATTGATGGCAACTGATGAAAAAATATTTTGCCTGGGGGCTGAGTAAGTGAGTACAAAGTTAAAAACAACAAAAAGCCTATGTTTTTTTGTCTGTAGTCTGATAAAGGCCTATTGCTCTGACTACCCATGCAAGGACCCATTGATGGCTCCTTGTGAGCCAGGTTTAGATTTCTTGCTTTTGAGTTTTATGTTTCTGCCACCTCTTCTGGGCTAATACAGAGATATTTGTCTATAGAAGACATTCAGAAGTTAGATGCTGGTCTTCTGTTAGAATCAGGAAGAACTGGATTTGAACGCAAGCTCCAACACTGGGTGGCTTTTTGCCCCGGGCAAATCACTTAGACAGTTTCTTCATTTGTAAAAGAGGAATAAAACTGCTCCTATCACTTACATTATTAGTATCTTCTTTTTTTTTCTGGGCAGTGAGGGTTAAGTGACTTGCCCAGGGTCACACAGCTAGTAAGTGTCAAGTGTCTGACCAGATTTGAACTCAGGTACTCCTGAATCCAGGGCCAGTGCTTTATCCACTGCGCCACCTAGCTGCCCCCTATCACTTACATTATAAGGTTGTCATAAGGAAAATACTTTATAAGCTTTAAAATACTACATAGATGTAAGCTATTATTATTTGCTCTACTAGTCTCAATACCTTAGGTTTTTTCAACTTTTATTACAAAGCATGCTTTGCTTTAAGGAAAAGGGAGATATTAGTTTCCCATGTTATAGAAAGTTCTACAATTAAAGTGCAATTCTGATCTTTGTCATGGAAGGCTGATTTCTTTCTCAGAGGTTATGTTAGCTAAATGTAAATTCTGGAGGGTCTTACAAGCTAGAAAGGTTTCAGGTTTGAGCTCAGCAACAGCCTAGGTACGTTCTCTTAAGTACTGTCTGCTGAGTTATAGGTGGATCACCATCTGTAAGTGATCAAGGGGATACAGCATTGCAAAATTGCATTCATTTTTAAATTTGGTGTTCTAGAGTCTTAGTAAAAAATTTTTTTTAATTTGTTTTAATCTGCCAAGATCCACCTTCTCACTCTTCCTCCACTCACCCCTGCCCCCCAAGCTAATTGAGAACACAAGAAGAACAAAACCCATTATATGTATAGTAATGAAAAACAAACTTCCACATTAGCCATGTCCAAAAATTTTTTTTGCATTCTGAATCTTTTGTGGGTAGCATGTTTCATCATTAGTCCTTTGGAATCTTAGTTGGTCATTATACTTAAGAGTTTAGCATGATAGTATTTCATCACATGTATATATCATAACTTGTTCATCTATTCTCCAATTTATGGGCCCCCCTCGGATTCTCATCCTTTGACACCTCTAAAAGAGTTATAAATATTTTTGTACATCCTTAAGAGTTTATTATTCTTAGGACTATTCCCTCCCTTAAACCACCTACCTTATGATTCCCCTTCCTCCCTTTTCTTTACCATCTATTTCTTTTTTTTTTATTATAAACATTTTTATTTAAAGTTTTGAATTCCAAATTCCATCCCTCCTTCCCTCTCCCTCCTCCCTGAGGAGGTAAGCAATCAGATATATTTAACATTTCTTTATTTCTCTATTGAGGAAACTGTATTTTTATACTCAACTGTGGGTGTGGGTGTGTGTGTGTGTGTGTGAGAGAGAGAGAGAGAGAGAAAGAGAGAGAGAGGAGTACCTAGAATTTTGCAGCCACTGCTATAAAGGAGTGGAGAACTTGGAATATAGTATAAGAGATGGCATAAGATATGGGCTTATAGCCAAGAGTAACTTACCCAGCAAACTGAGTATAATGCTGTAAGGGAAATGGTCCTTTTGGCCAGTTCAGGAGAAAGTGTGGTTCATGTGTCAGCCACCCCTCTTCACCCCCTTCTTTTTGGTATAGATGTCTTGTACCCCCTCATTATGTGAGGGTCTTTCTCTCCCTTCCTCTGCATTACCTCTCCCACCCTGTGTATTCCTTTTCTTCTCTCTTTCCATTATTTTCTTAAGATCATCAAGACATAACAGAACCACTCCCAGGCCTTGTTTAATTAGACACCCTCTATAACCCCTGGCAGTAATAGGAATCAGAGGGGACACAGGTATCATCTCCCTGTATTTGAATGTAAGCAGTTTATCCTAGTTTAGTCCTTGATCATTGTCTATTCATGTTTCCCTTTTTTATGTTTCTCTATACCCACTCCTGTGTTTGAACTTCAGAGTTTCTGGACAGTTCTGGTCTTTGCATCAGGAATACTTGCAAGTTCTGTATTTTGTTAAAGATAGACTTTTCCCACCTCTAGCATTATACTCAGTTTTTGCTACGTAAGTTATTCTTTCGTCTTCTGAATTAATGAATTCCAAATTCTTCATTCCTTTATAATGATGGCTACTAAATCATGGGTAATCCTGACTGTGGGTCCTTGAATATTTTTTTCCTTCGGCCTGGAAACACTGGATTTTGGCTATGATGTTCCAGGGAGTTTTCTTTGGGGGGTTTCTTCCAGGAAATGACTGATGGGTTCTATTTCCACTTTGCCATCTGGTTCTAAGAAGACTGAACCTTTTTCTTTTGAGATTTCTTGAAAGATGATATTTGGGCGGGGGCAGCCAGGTGGTGTGGTGGATAAAGTACCAGTCCTGGATTCAGGAGGACCCGAGTTCAAATGCGACCTCAGACACTTGACACTTACTAGCTGTGTGACCCTGGGCAAGTCACTTAACCCTCATTGCCCTGCAAAAAACAAAACAAAAAACAAAGATGATATTTAGGCTCTTTTTTTTTTTTTTGGTCAGGGCATTCAGATGGTCCAATGATTCTTAAATTTTTTCACATTGATCAGTTTTCCATTTCACTTGTTTTTACTATGAGATAACTTTGAATTTTCTTCCATTTTTTTTCCCTCAGCCTTTTAACTTTATTTTAACATTTTTTGTTGCCTCGTTGAGCCATTAACTCTTATTTTGGCCATTCTAATTCTCAGAGCTTGTTGCTTAGACAAGATTTTGAACCTCTTGTGCCAAGCTGTTAATTCCTTTTCTGATTTTTTCTTCCATAGTTCTCATTTCTTTTCCAGTTTCCCCCTCATATTCTCATTCCATTTGTAAAAAACATTTGAAACTTTTTTTTCAACCTTTTCTTCATCTCTTCTAGGAATCCTAGTCAAGTGTGTGCCCAAGCTGTGGTTTTGTCTGAGGCATTGCTTGTAGATGTTTTGTCATTATTTTCTTCTTCCTTTATGTCTTGCTAATCCCTCTCACCATAATAGCCCATTATGGTTGAAGTCTCCCCCCCCCCCCCTTCCAGCTCACTTCCTGACTTCAGACTTGATGGTAGGGTTGGGCTCCATCACACTGCTAGAGGAAGGTCTGGGCTGGTCCTTGTGGTTACTTTTTTGTGGGTATTGAGTGTTGTGTTATTCCAGGATCTCAGGGACGAGTTGGGTTTTTTCCAGCATCTTTCAATGCTCCCAGGGTGGTCTGATTCAGGGCAAAGTCTTACTGCTCCCTCTCTTGGTCTGAGTTCTGCAAGTTCCTGCCTTGGGTTTAAGTCTGTTCACTAGTAGATTGCTTCTGGATTCGACCTCCTCAGCTCTCTTGGTTCAGCAACAAAATTGTAGACTTCTGCTTAGTCTAGGATTCCTGCCTTGATTATTCCTCAGCAGGCTGACCTGGATGAGACCCTGTTCTGGTGTGTGAGCCACACTGCCGCAACTACTGGCTTCTGAACTTCCTTTTTTCTCAGTGTATCATCCAGGTCTTCCCCACTTGAGAACCCCAGTTTCCTATGCAGGTTCCCTTCTCAGTCTGACTTGTAGCTGTGACCTAGACCTGGGTAGTGGCAGAAAGCTGCTACTAAGCACCTTTCCTTTATGGCATGTTGGAACATCTCCAGACCAGTGTTAGTCTGGAGACACCCCAGTACCAGTCTAGGACCTTCTCTTGCCTTGTTAGCCTCTCCCTAGGCACTGTAGTGCTCCAAATGCAGTGTGCTTTTGGCCAATCCTGTCTCTATTGACCATAGACCTCCCTATCTATCTTCCTGTGCTGAACTGGCCTAGACAAATGATTCACTGATTTTTTCTAGATTTTCCCTTTAGGATTCCAGGTGGTCTATTTTCTAGATCTGTTGGAGAAGTTTGTGAAGCTTACTGTACTCCCTACTACTCTACTATCTTGACTCTGCCTCAAAATCACATATTCTTGAAGTCTTGTGAGAAGTTATGAATCCATTAGGGTAGTAGACATATAGAACATATATTTTTTTGTAGATATTTTTTTTATCTTGCCACATGTTCAGTATAAAGACTACTTCAGTCTTGTGAATACACTTAGTGTGCTAGTCATCCATCGTAATCTTGTTTCTTGGGGAATCCACAGTGACCTTCTTTACCTTTTTTTTTCAGTCAAACGCTTCAGAGAACCAAAGCATGAAAGGCGTCCATGGAGGATATGGTAAGTTTTAAGTATTAATGGCTTCAGAATGCTTTTATGTGTGTGAGCTGCTCATTTTGTGAAAAAAGAAGAGTTATCACTAACATGGAACATAAAATACCTGGAAGCCTTTTGTGTAGAGTCAGACATCAGGGGGATATGAAAGATAAAAGAGAGTCTTTTTCTCCTGGTATTTTAAAAAGTCTCTCTTTTTATGGCACCATCCCTCTGCTTTCTGTTTTTGAAGATAGAATATAATACAAATTCATAGATTTCCTCCTGCAGACTCTTCTTTTGAAGACTTCTCAGAATGTGATAGGCTAATGAGTTAGAATCCACTTATGATGCAGTCTGTGAACTTGAATATGTAATAGTCATAATTTAGAGATCAAGTCTGTCCTTCCACATCTATATTAATGGTTCTCTTTGGCCATTGGCCCTTTTATTCTTCAATGCTACTTAAGTCAGTGGCTAGCCAATAATGCTGCAACTTTCCTCTTCAGGGTACAATGGTGGTACTTCTGAAAGGAAGCTGCACAGAGCCACTTAAAAGGAAATAGGCAATTCTTCTGGGGATGACCTTTGAAACCACTTCTTTGGGTATCTGCCCTGCCACCAATAAAGTGGCCAGTCTCCACATGGGTAAAATTCTCTGATAGAATCACTGCAAGACATCCCTTTGTCAAGTTCTTGAGAGATTAGCACAGTGTACTTCACTGTTGTTGAACTCATTGCTATTGCCTGTGAACTCTCCATTAGAATAGCTTAGATTCTGTCTTGGCCACGTTTGCTACTAAAAATCACCTCTCAGGAGACCTGGCTACAAAAAGACCCAATAGCAACTGAGTACTCTGGGTAGTTAAAGAAAGGCAGGCTCTTTCTCTCACATATGTTGCAACATTAACATTCTCTGCCCAAGTCTTCACTTTCCATCCATCTCCTTTGTCATTCTATGATGTGGCACAGCTGGAGGCCATTGGAAACCACAGCAGTGGGCATACAAGGTTGGGAGGTAAAGGGGCAGTCACAGACATCAACAGGGTCAGCCTTTAGCCACAGATCTGTGGGCTGTCTTGAGGGGATATGTGTCTGTGGGGAAAAACTGAGATCCTACACTTTGCCTTCCAACCACACCTGAATCATACACAGAACACTCCCTTCAGGCCCAGTACAGAGGTCTGGCAACCTCTGTTGTTCTTCTATCAGTCACGTATCATTTAAATGGCAGCAACTCATATTGTTGCAAGATGGGGAGTGGTGATGATGATGAGTTTGTTTCAATCTTGTACCAAATCAGACCTAATCAACAAGTCTCGAATGGTCTTTAAAATGAGCTTTCTTGGACTTCAGTATGAAGCATGATATACTTTAGTATGATAACCTTTTTAAAAATTGTGAATGAATCAGATGGAAGAGCAAAAAGAACTTTTAATTTCAGTGACTGGTAGTAATTGTGGGTCTATCAAATAGCATGTTGTTGATGGCATCTGGAACCATGGCAAAATGCTCATCATAAATTGTCTTTGACTACCCTAGTGAGAGATGAAATGGGAGAAATCTCTCTCTCTATAGACTTGTTGCAGCTCTCAGCTTCCCTTACATCCAATAATTCCCTGATACTGTGCTTGTCTTTGGGAGATGAAAGCATCCCATTCCTTTCAATCATTGCTTTTGGTTGCTCTTTCTTTTTCTATACAGGTTTCTAGACACTTCAAAACAAGCCATAGGAATGTTGTTCATCCACTTTGCAAATGTCTATCTATCAGACCTTACTGAAGAGGATCCTTGTTCACTGTAAGTAATCTGAATTTGACATAGCTTTGCCTGAACTTCACTTACTCATACTCTTGGCTTCAATCTATTCCATTTCCAATGTGGAAATATTTTTACTAACTTGCTGGGCCTAACCTGACTGGAGGACTAATCTGGGGACTTTTGACTGGCTGGCTATCTGACTGCTATTAATTTAGTATGGGCCCTTTAAAAATTTCTCCATACCGGGGCAGCTGGATGGTGCAGTGGATGGAGCACCAGCCCTGGAGTCAGGAGTACCTGAGTTCAAATCCGGCCTCAGACACTTGACACTTGCTGGCTGTGTGACCCTGGGCAAGTCACTTAACCCCAATTGCCTCACTGAAAAAAAAAAAAAGAAAGAAAGAAAAGAAAAGAAAAAAATTTCTCCATACTGCTCCAAGCAAAAGATTAAGAAGCCTCTTAATTAAATAATCAAAGCGGGTTTTATTTAGGTGAATAAATGTAAGAGATAAGGGTAAAGAAATGCAAATTATGCTACCTGTCTGCTTTTAATAAGGGCCTTTGCTGCCTCTTGCCTTAGGGTATGCTCCAGCTTTCTCCAACTTTCACTCTTTTTCTCCTTCACTCCAGCTCCCCTGTGCTTTCACTTTCACTACTCCTTTCTTCTAACTCCAAGCCCCTTGCTTCACTCTTTAACTTCTCTCTCAGTCCCCTTAGCGAACCCCCTTTCTGTACTGTTGTGACGAACCCCCAAGCACTTCTTCTCTCACCAACGTCCTTGCGTCCTCCTAGTCCTCAGACTTTCCCCAGTGTCCTCCTTCTGTATGTCCTCCCTTCCTCTCTACCTTCTGACTGGAAAGCCCTTTCTCCAACTCCTCTGTGCTGACCACCCCCCTCAGCATCTCTAATTTCTCTGTATCCTAGCCCTTTCTCACTTGCTCCAATCCTTCGGAGTCCTTCTGCCTCCTTGCTCTTAGCTTTTTCTCTGTCTCCTTTTCAGTCTCTTTAGCATCCTTGTAGCAGCCTCCCTCCCTGTCTTCTCCAGCCTCCCTGTGCTGACACCCCCCCCCATATATATCTTCCTTCTCTCCCCTCAAACCTCGGGCTCCCTGTACCCCTGCACACACCAAGTTAATCCACTGGCCGAACTAGGGCTGTGGCTGGGTGGGGGCTTGAGTGTCCCGTGCGTACCGCACCCAGGCCTCCAGGGACCCGTGCCCCCTGCTGCGCTCCTGGGACCTCCACACAGGCTGCACCAGAGGCTGGCCTGCACAAGCCCGGGATCTCTGGGGTAGATCCCCCCAGGGCAGAGGGAGCTGGGGCTTTTCCCCCCAGCGTCTGACCTGGCATCCCGTAAAGTCCATGGAGCTTTTTGGCTCAGCAGAGGGGGAGGGGCACTAGCCCCTCTTACACAGAAAAAAACCCTGAGGGCCTAAGGCTTTTTAATCTCAGCCCAAAGGCAGGGTCCCCAAATCAAAATAAATTCCCACACCAAGAGACACAAGAATTTGGGCTTCTTATTAGCAGATGATGGGTTCTTCCTCTTAGACCTCCTTCAGTTTGGAGAGCTTTTCACCCATTTTTGTTGAATTCTCATCTTTGCCTTTAAGATCAATTCATATGTATTGATTTAAGGATTTACTATGTGCTAGGTTCAAGGAATACACATTTAGAAGTGAGTTGTTGCCCCAAGGAGCTTACATTCTAGTAGGAGAATACAGCATATTTAAATATAAGTGAACCCAAGAAATGTACAAAAATAAAACAGTGATTGGCTTTGGGGGGTGGGATGGAGTGAGGGACTGAGAAGGAGAGGGAACACCTATGGCAATCAGAAAAGGCCAATTAAAAGCACTATCCCTTGAGCTGAGCTTTGAAGGGAACTTTGAAGGGGGAGGAACATTCTGTGTGTGAGGAATAGAATGGAAGTAGAGAGCTAAATATGGGAGATATGGGATGTGGCATACAGTAAATGACAAGGAGGTCTACAGTGTATGAGGGTTAATTGCTAAGGCAGGCTCTGAAGGGCTTTGAATGCCAAACAGAGGGCATTTCATTGAAGGTTGTAGTGCAAAGTAATGACATGGTTATTAGACCTGTACTTTGATTAGAACACAGTTTAGTAACTGTGAGTGATGGACTAGAGAGGAGAGAGACTAGAATATCTGTCAGGAGGCTGTGGCCGACTTTTGAGTCATATGTTGTTGATTGTCCTTCATTCTTTTTCTTTTTTTTTTTGGTGGAGCAATGAGGGTTAAGTGACTTGCCCAGGGTCACACAGCTAGTAAGTGTGAAGTGACTGAGGCAGGATTTGAACTCAGGTCCTCCTGAATCAAGGGCTGGTACTTTATCTACTGCGCCACCTAGCTGCCCCTTGTTCTTCATTCTTAAAGAAGACCATGACATCAGGGTGATGTCATGACTTGCAGTGAATTGGATTTAAGTGAAAGAGTGCTATGCAAGGTCACTAACCTCACTCTCTCCTCCAGAGCTCTCTGGGTCCAGTGTCAAGATATATATCAGGATGACTGGAGATGGCCTGGGATATTTAAGGCAGTTGAGGTTAAGTGACTTGCCTAGGGTCACATAGCTAGTACATGTCTGAGGTTAGATTTGAACTCTGGTCCTCCCAACTTCAGGGCCAGTGCTTTATCTACTGTGCCACCTAAATATAAAAAGATGAAGGACTAGACATTTTCTCTGATCCCCACACTCTCAAACCCCTCTAAAACAGAAATTGTAGGCCATAAATAAAGCAATTTCAACTATTTCCATGTTCTAGAAGGATAAAAAACAAACAAAACAAACCCATGACCTGATGCTGACTGATGCTGAGCTCACTCAACACCTCTCCCTAACTCTCACACTACCAACAGCAAGGCTTCCCTAGCCCACCAAGAACCCAACATAAGCTTACAACAAAACCATCCCCATGCCCTGGTCCCTCTTTCCAGTGCCATGGAGACCCCAGCTCTTAGCTTTGGAAGTTTGCATCCCTTCAGGAGGAACATCCTGCTGAGGGCCACAGCCCTGTAGCATCAGTGTTGCAAAGGTCTGAATTTCCATTGCTGGGCCAGAGAACTAAGGAATATAGAGGGAGCATGAGAGAACACTAGGATCGGACACATGTGTGCACACACACATGCGTGCATTGTGCAACACCTCACTAAGCTGGAGGGAAAAGGCATCCAGCTAGGCCAGTTCTGACCACCCCAACACTACTTGGGGTAGAGATGTGAGCCAGTGAGCTATGAATAATCCAATGTGGGAGGAGGCTAAAATACTTGGAGATCCAACCCGCAGAACAAAGGAAAATGATCCAACACCTGATGAAAAAGAAGAGGACCTTATGGAATGTAAGGAGAACATGGAACTACAATCTACTTATCCTGAATGGTTCAAAAGAGAAATGAGAATTTGGAGAGCAGAATTTATGGCCTGCATAAGAGGCTATTGCAGTAGTCTGGCTTTGGAGCTTGGATTGGAGTGGCCATGGGATGTAGGAGACCCTCACTCAGGGGTACTTCGTTTCTACCACAGACAGTGTGAGGTTCAAGTGTGGAGGGGATGGAATTGCTGCCACAAAGCTTATCATTTGCCAATAGGTACTTAGTTATATCCATATCCTATACTCTGTGTGCAACTTGTCCTGTGCCTCTGTCACTAAATGAGGTCCTGGGAGTTCCTTTGGAGCACTTGCTCCTAGCTTAGTGACCAACCGCTCCAACGGTAGCAAATCCAACCAAAATTCAGTCTAGGTACAGTTGCCAGGAGCTTGGAAGTTTGTTGTTCTGTTCCGAGCCCTCCCCACACAAACAGCCACCCCGGCTCAGCCTCTTCCACCTGTTGTCCAGGGGACTGGAAACACAAAGACCAAAAAACCCCAGCTCTTGCCCTAAGGCATTTACGTTTCACCCAGACTTGCCACAGGTAAATAGACAGATAATTTGAACCTTTGAGGCCAGCCTGGGGAGAACCCCCAGCCAGGAAGTGGAATGACAAATTAAATCAATGGCTAGGAGGCCAGTTTGGTTGGCATTTAGAGTGTGTGAAAGGGATAGGTGTGAGATAAATTTAGAAAGGTAAACTGAGGCCAGAGTATGCAGGACTTTGAATGCCAGGCTGAGGAGCTTGTTGTTTGTTTGTTTTTCGTCTTAAAGACAATAAGGAACTGTGAAAGCCTAGAATAGGATATGAAGAGCATTATGTTGGCAGCCGTGTGGAGCATGGATTAGAGAAGTGAGAGGCTGGAAGATCGATTTGGAGGCTGTTGTGGTAGTCTAAGAAAGAGGTGATAAGGGCCTAATTTAGGGTCTCTTCTCTATCCCCTTTGCTATCAGGTTTCTTGAAAAAGTTTTTTATACCAGGGCTTCTTAAACTTTTTCCACTGGTGACCCCTTTTTGGCTGAGAAATTTTGACGTGACCCCTGGTATATAGGGATATAAATAGGTACACATAACCTGTTACTGTTGTCAGTTTTCACCACCCCCAGTCAGTTACACTACCCGCCATGGGGTCATGACCCACAGTTTAAGAAGCTTTGCTCTAGGTGCTCTCTAAGGGTCCCTTTAGGTTTTGATATTCTGTAATTGTACGTTATGATGATGGAAACCAACTGCTGTTTCTTTTCATCCGTGATCCAAGAGTGACCTCTTGTGATTTTGGGGGGAAAGACAAGTGGGTGGGCAAAGCAACTGTTTTTCCCCTCCCCCCAACCACCGTATTCCTATTTTGTCTCTTAGAATCCTCCAGCTTCCCTGGAAGCTTAGCTCACATGTCACCTCTTACACACAACCTTCCTGTGTCTCCCAGCTCCTACTGCTGACCTCTTACATGATTTATACACCTATTCTGGGCCTCAGTTTCCTTGTCTTTAAAGTTAAGAGTTTGGGCTAGGAGTATAAGTGAATGAAGACATAGGAGCTCTCAGTTCTCTTTCCACTGTGCCACTTTGGAAATGCTCTGATTGACCATTTAAAAAGCCTCCAAAGATCTGCATGGGAGCATATCTTCTTTACTGAGGGTGTTTCCAGCAGGTGGAGCACTGCTTCTTCTTGTTGCTTTCCTTCTCCTTTTCAGGCAGATGTCATCAGGAGATGACAGCACTGGACAAAGGGAGAAGGCAAGGAGATTGTTCACTTGAGGTTTCAGAAGGATGAAATTAGAGTTCCTTGGCGGTGTAATGGCAACCAGACAGAAACAGATTGAAAAAGATCAAATTGAGGATGTGACACTTATCTTTACCTCCTACACTTGAGGATAGAGAATATGGATATGCCTTGCTTTGTATGGTTCCCGTCCCCATTTTCCTGAAAAGCTAGTATGGTACCTTGTACAGAGACATTGCTCAGCAAATATGTGTCAAATGAACTAATATTTGTAAACCAAATCCCTTTTTTTCCATTAATTTTTTTCCTTTTTTTTCCCATTAATTTCTGTTATTTCTTTCTGTTTTGTTTTGTTTTTAGTGAGGCATTTGGGGTTAAATGACTTGCCCAGGGTCACAGAGCTAGTAAGTGTTAAGTGTCTGAGATCAGATTTGAACTCAGGTACTCCTGACTCCCGGGCCGGTGCTTTCTCCACTGCGCCACCTAGCTGTCCCTCTGTCCTCATTTCTAAATAGTTTTTAATGTCTATTGAATCACCTCTTGGTTGATATAGTCATTCAACTTCAGCTTTATAAATTATTTTTATCCTTTCTCTGCCCTTCTTCCCAATCTAATTCAATCCAAAAGACGTTAATAGTACCTGTAAACCAATACCTTAATTCACCAGGGTAAGCATATTTAAAGGAAGGGGATATAAGTGAATCCTTTCATAAGTTGAAGAATCCTTTTAAAATACAAATAATCACCCCCTCAGTGTACTTGTTGGGGAAGAATTGGGGTATGCTGCTGGGTTATCTTTAAAATTGGATATGGTCATAATGCCTTATGAAAATAATAACACAACTTACAAATAAGCACCCCAAACATAGCAGCCTACAGAGATGCTTAAACTATTTGCCTTTCTTCAAGGCAGTATATTTAAATTGGCCATCACTGCTCTGTGATATAGCACTTTCTGGAAGCATGATGTCCTGTAAATGAGGGTGCCTTTGTCTGAACTAGAGAAGCTGATGCTTCTGCTTTTCCTGACTATGCCTATGCACACCTTTTCCTTTAGGTATCTTATCAACTTCCTCCTTGATGCCACACTGGGGATGCTGCTAATCTACATAGGTGTTCGAGCCGTCAGTGTTCTGGTGGAGTGGCAACAATGGGAGTCCCTTCGATTTGGCGAATATGGTAAAAACAACAACAACAACCAAACATGCACGTGCACAACACATACCCCTTCTGCTACTGTACTGGTGCAGGGAGATTGACTTGAATGAATTAAATTCATAGCTCTTTGCTGATTAGCAAGGCCAAGTCTCATTTCAGAGAAGAGATAAGAAGCTGATTGGTACAGCTTAGCATTTGATATAGATAATACCTGGCTTGATTGTTCTGCCTCTAAGCTAGTAAAATGTCATTTTTGTGGAATGTTGCTAGCTCAGTGAGCCATTTGTATGGCAGGGTGAGGAGTGTGGCCTATAAACTATACTCTGTATGAAATATTCTGATGTTAGTAAAGAAGGTAGTCAGATCTCCACAGAATCCTCATGACTCAGGGAGGGACTCAGGCCAAATAAAAGAATAGAGAAATGAAGAGACTAACTCGTGGTCACATAATTGGAAGCAGAGCTAGAACTACTCCCATTCTACTGTTTCCTCCCTGGTTTATGTTGTTTTCTGTGCCCAAATTTCTGTTAGGTTTAGGTGGTATCGGCAGATGGCAGAATTCCGTCTATCTGTACTGATGATCTGGGGCTGCTCAGTTTGCTAACTTAAGCAGTGCTAGAGAGGCCAGGGGCAAAGTGGGGACCTGCCCTAGGAGGGTGGACTTGCTCCCTCCTCTGGCCATTACAGTCATGGTGCATAGGTTCATTACACTATAGACTTAGAGTGGGAAGGGTCCTCGCATAACCTCTCAGCTTCTCCACATTGTTGGCCGACCAGTCCTTTTATGCTATGATCAATATTTTAAAAATTATTTCCTGTATCAACTATTCCTGACCTTTTATTCTCTTCTCTTGTTCCCAACAACATCACTACCTCCCATTCTGAACAACAGTTCCTTCAAATCCACAGAATCTCAGGGTGGGGAGGGACCGCAGAGGTCATCCAGTTCAGTTTATACCTGAACCAGAATCTCCTTTATGAGATTCTGAACAACTGATAATCATACCTCATCCAGAGAGGGAACCTGTTACCTCATGAAGCAACACTTTCCCTTTTGGAAACCTGTAATTGCTAGGAAGTTTTTCCTTAACATTGAGCAATCAATTAATTAATCAACATACATTTATTAGGTACCTACTCTATGACAGACCCTTAGATAGTTACTGGGGATACAAAGACAAAAATGAAACAATTACTGCCCTCGAACATTTAATATTTTATCAAGGAAAATAACATGTATACATATAAGTATATACAAAAATGTAATGGGGGAGGCTATAGGTTCTAGACCTGTGATTTCACTGGTGTAGGAGGAAATTCCCTCCTTCTGAAGCAACTCGTCTGCAACTTAATAGTCTTAGAAAGCTTCCTGGGAACGCTCAGAGGTGAAACAACCTGCCCGGGATTGCCCAGTCAAATGTGTGTCAGAAATGGAACTTGAACCCAGGTCTTGTTATCTCTTTTCTGCCTTTATATAAAAAAGATATACCCAGTAAATACAAGCTGATTTCACTCGTGTCTGGAAGAATGAGAAAAGGAGGGGCTACTGAAGGAGGCAAGGGGCTCTGAGAAGCAGAGGTGAGGAGGGGTGCCTCCAAGAGATGAGGAACAGGCTGTGAAAGGTGGAGTGTCATTTGTGAGCAACAGCAAGGAGCCTGTGTGGGCTGGATAGAGAGCGTATGGAGAGCGCTGAGTGGGAGCTGGAGTTAGAGAGGACTTGTATTGGATCCTGGAGGCGGCAGGGAGCTTATTGAGTAGGAGAGCATCTGGCTAAGAAGAGGTGAGAGGACTCCACAAGTCCACCCATTTCTCCTCATTCTGCTTTCTGGAACTGTGCCAAACGAGACAATCCATGCAGTTATACCACCCGTACTTAGGTACCACAGTCACATCTTCTCCTTTTCAGTTAAGAACATTGTCTTAGCACCTCCTCTTTGCTAGGTCCTGGGCTCTGGGCAATAGGCGCCAGGACAAAATGGGAAATCTTCCCACAAGGAACTCACATACTCATGGGAAATATATACCACCTATGTGCACAAAGTATACATGTACATGAAGAAAACAGGAGGTGAGAACGCTGACAACTGGTTGGGTCAGGGAAGTCTTGGTGGAGTTGGTGTCTGAGCTGAGAGAACAGCAGGATATCGAGAGGAAGAGAGGATACCAGTTTAGGTATTGAAGGGATTGGGAGTAGTGGAGGGGAGGCGCGGGGTGCTGACTTCTATAAATGCACAAGAAGAGGGAGAGGAGAGTTCAAGGAATACATAGTCCATTGTGGCTAGAAGGAAGAGTTTGTATGTTATCCTATAGGCAACAGAGAGCCACTGTTAAAGATTTCCTATGATTAAGTGACATGATCAGACCTTCACCTTAGGAAGATAATTTTGGCAGCTGTATGGAAGATGGTTTGGAGAAGCAGGAAACCACAATCAGGAAGACCAATTGGGAAGCTGAGGAAATTTGGAAGACAAATAGGCCTAAGAGGGAAGATGCTGTTTTTAACATTTTAAGTTTGAGGTGTCTAGCAGGTACTGGACGAACAGCTCAGTGGGTCAGTGGATGGAATGGTAGACTTCAAGTCAGGAAGGCCCAAGTTAACTTCACCTGTTTCAGCCTCAATTTCATCATCTGTAAGATGGAGATAATTATAGCAACTACCTCACAGGGTAATTGTGAGGATCAGATGAGATAATATATGTAAATAATTTTGCAAACCTTAAAGTGATGTATATATAGGCTAGCGATTTTATTATTATTTTTTTTTTTTAGTGAGGCAATTGGGGTTAAGTGACTTGCCCAGGGTCACACAGCTAGTAAGTGTTAAGTGTCTGAGGCCGGATTTGAACTCAGGTACTCCTGACTCCAGGGCCAGTGTTCTATCCACTGTGCCACCCAGCTGCCCCTATTATTATTATTATTGATGAGTTCAAGAAAATATTAGGGCTGAATATATAAATCTAGTAGTCATCTATGCAGAGATGGTGCTTAGAGCATTTAAGATCACCAATAAAAAGATTATGTATAAAGAAGAAAGCCCTAAGAGACAACCACAGTTAAGAGACAGGAGTCAAGTGATGATCCAGCAAAGTAGACTGAGAAGGAATAGCCAGGTAGACAGGAAAGCTAGTAGAGAAGAAATGGGTGTCCTGGGAACTGGGAGTGTTCCAGAGGAGGCTGTAATCAGTAGTATCAAAACTGTGACTGGAGGTGAAGGAGACAGAGGACTGAGAAAATATCACTGGATTTACCTGTAAATTGCAGAATTTCAGAGCTGGAAGGGATCTCAGAATCCATGTAGGTCAAGCCCTACACAAAAAGAATCCTGACCAATGGTCATCCAGCATGTGCTTAGAGACCTCAAAGGACAAGGAGCTCAATACTTCTCAAAGCAGCAAATTCAACTTTTGGATAACTGATTGTTAGGAAGTGTTTCCTGGCTTTCCATCTAAATTTACTTCTTTGCAACGTTAACCCATTACTTCTGACTCTGCCCTTTTGTGCCAAAGAAAGCAAACTAATCATTTTTCCATAGGGCAGCAAACCAGCTATTATATCATCTTCTTCCCTCACCACCTTCCCATCATTTTTTCTTCAAGCTTTATAAAACATGCCTAATTTCTTCAGTCTACCCTTGTATGACATAAACTACACCATTCTGATTGCCTTCCTCTGGACACTATCCAATTTATGCATGTCCTCCTTAAACTGTAGGGCCCGGAACTTGACAAAAGACTCCAGATGAAGACTGACAAGGGCACAGTACTGTGTGCCAGTTTTGTGCTTGGCTCTGTGCTGTTTAACATTTTCATTAATTATTTTGGTTTTATTTTGGTTTGGTTTGGGTTTTTTTGCAGGCCAATGGGGGTTAAGTGACTTGCCCAGGGTCACACAGCTAGTAAGTATCAAGTGCCTGAGGCTGGATTTGAACTCAGGTCCTCCTGAATCCAGGGCCGGTGCTTTATCCACTGCGCCACCTAGCCGCCCCTTCATTAATTATTTAATGAAATAATAGAGGAGACCATCTACTCCTTATTCTTGGTACCTATGCTGGTCTAATCATACTAGATTTTTGGGAACCACTGTATCATAGTCCTGACTTCTTGAGTTTGCAGTCCACTAAAACCCCCAGATCTTTTTCAGATAAACAGCTGTCTAACCATGCCTTCCCCATCTTTTACTTGTGAAATTGATTTTATGTACACAAGTATAAGATTTACCTTTATCCTCAATGATTTTTGATTTTAAGGTATTCAATACAATGCTCTTGCCTGTCAAAATCTATTTGGATCTTGACAGGTACCTGCTAACCTTGTATTATTTGCAAATTTGATGAGAATTGCATCTCTACCTTTATTTAAATGATTAATGGGGGCAGCTAGGTGGTGCTGTGGATAAAGCACTGGCCCTGGATTCAGGAGGACCTGAGTTCAAATCCAGCCTCAGACGTTTGACACTTAACTAGCTGTGTGACCCTGGGCAAGTCACTTAACCCTCATTGTCCCATTTAAAAAAATAATAATTATTAATGAAAATGTTAAACAGCACAAAGCCAAGCACATAACTGGCACATAGTAAGCACTTAATAAATGTTTACTCTTTGAAGTGCTCTGCTAAAGACCTCCTGCCACATTAACATTCAGCCATTCATAGCTACTCTTTGAGTCTGAATAGCCCATTAGTTCTGAATCATTGGTAGCTTTGGAGAGAGCAGTTTCAAAGAAGTGGGGCAAGGGAGCAGTCGGTAGGGAAAGGGAGGTCAGGAGGCATTAAGTATAAAGAATTCTTAGAATTTGGCAGTGAAAAGGAGAAAAGGTTTAGAGATTTTTCTTTTTCTGAAGGGATGACAGGATCAGTGGAAATTTTTTTGAGGGTAGGGGTAGACTGGAAGAGCAATAGACAGGGAAAGATTGAAGATGAAAGAGGGGAAATGAAGAGGCAAGTTGCTGGAGGGGAATGAGTTGAGGGGCACAGGTGGAGGGGAGTAAAGAGGATGGGTGAAGCTGTAGAAGGGTTTTGAAATATGGACTGGGAGAGATGGAGAGAGCTTTTAATGGATAACCTTGAATTTTCTTAATAAAGTGAGCCCTGATGAGTGGGGGTGGGGGTGCCCTCATCAATAATAGGGAAGTTTAGAAGAGAGGAGAATTTGTGGGGGAAGATAAGGAGTTCATTTTTCGATGTGTTGAGCTTAAGATGTCTATAGGGCATCTACTTTGAGGTGCCTGATAGGCAGCCAGTAGTGTATTGGAGATGTGAGACCAGAGGTTAGGCTTAGACAAGTAACTCTGAGAATCATCTGCATGGAGATAGATGATAGTTAAATCCATGGGAGCTGATGAGATCTCCAAGTGAAGTCATATAGAGGGAGAAGGGGGCCCAGGACAGAGCCTTTGGAGACACCATAGTGATGGGCTTGACCTAGATGTAGATCCAGCAAAGGAAGCTGAGGAGGAATGGCCCAACAGGGGAAGGTTATGGAGCAGGGGAACTCAGAGAGAATGATATCATGAAAGCCTAGAGAGAAGACAGTGACAAGGAGGAGAGGGGGATTGACAGTGTCAGAGGTCACAAAGGTCAAGAAGAATGAGGATTGAGAAAAAAGCCATTAGATAGGCCATTTAAGAGATTATTAGTAACTTTGGAGAGTAGAATCCAGAGAGATCAGAAGTCAGACGGCAGAGTTGAGAATGAATAGAAAGGAAACAGTGCATCAGTTGTAGACAGCGTTCTTAAGGTGTTTAGCCACAAAAGGGAGAAAAGAGATATAGGATGACAGCAGAGATGGGTGGGTCAAGGAGAAATTTTTTGAGAATAGGGAAGACATGGACATGTTTGTGGGTAGTACTATCCCACTTCTGGCTCTCCCTTTGCTACTGATCTTCCTAGAAAATGTTATCTGCACCTTTGACTGCACTATTCACCTGTACCAGTTTTCTCAGAGACCACCTGTTGCCTCTCCAACCTCTCACCCCACCTCCATCACCAGATCTCGTGTTCTTTGTGCAGTCTACAGCCTTTGCCCTTCTGCAGCTTTTGATATTCCTACAAAGTACTTTTCTCCTCCCTTGGTTTCAAAAATAGCCCATTCTCCTGATTCTTCTCCTACATTTTACATTCTTCCTTTTCTGTTTTCTTTGTCTTCTTCCTTTCTTCCCAAGCTCCTAATGTGTGGGTTCCTTAGAATGCTTTCTCTACACTCACTCCTTTGGTGATCCCATTTGTTGCCATGGCCTCAACTAGCAGACTTCCAAATCTTCGTCTCCTGCTTTACCCTGTCATCTTCTGAATGACATCTGTATCTGGAAGTATCTACAGGATGTCTACACCAAGATATCCCGCCAGTACTTCAGATTCAGCATGTCTAAAACCAAGTTGATAATTTTTCTGCTAAACCTGTTCTTCTTTTGGACTTCATTGTTGTCTGTCTGTGACACTACCATTTACCTGCTGTGTTCAAGATTTTGGTTTTCAACTCACCTCTTCACTCCCACAACTCAAAAAGTTGTTGATTGAACCTCATTAACATGACTGCCATTTGTCATCTCCTTTCTTCCCACTGACACTGCCCTCATAGCATAGATTCTCACTGTTAGTCACCTGGATTGTTGCAGTAACCTCCTAACAAGTCTTCCTGTCTGCACCCTCTTCCCCTTTGCTTCTGGAATATTTCTCCTGTATAGATCTGGTTGTCCATTTCTCTGCGCAAAAATCTTTTATGGTTTCCTTTTACCTTCCAGGTCCTCTGGCATTTAGTGTCCCACTGTAACTTTTCCCTTCTCCACTGTTACTTATCACCAAAATGTCTTCCTCTCCACCTGTTTGCCTATTATATTCCTACCTGTCCTTTAAAGCCTACTTCAAATGCTATCCCTTCTGTGGTGCCTTCCATGGTTTTGCAGTTGTGTACCATAGCTGTCTTTGTGGGTCTTTTCCCCTCAACTAGTAAGTTCTTTGAAGGTAGAGACCACGGCTTCCCTGAAGTTTCTATTTCTCCTAGCACCTAGTACATTGCCTTGCACACAGTAAGTACTTCATGTTTCAGTGAATGTTGATTATAATTGTATTGGGTAGATTATGAGAAAGGTTGTTGGGTTTTTTGGTTTGTTGGGTTTTTTTTTGGTTTTTGCAGGGCAATGGGGGTTAAGTGACTTACCCAGGGTCACACAGCTAGTAAATGTCAAGTGTCTGAGGCCGGATTTGAACTCAGGTACTCCTGAATCCAGGGCCAGTGCTCTATCCACTGTGCCACCTAGCTGCCCCCAAGAAGGGTTGTTGGAAAGATACAAAGTGTCATAGAGACAGTCAAAGACCATAAAAGCAGATAGAGGCAGATGTATGGAGCTAATTGGTACTGAGCCAGAATGGGATGGATTTTAGTTTTTCTTCCAGAGTAATGCTGTATAAGAAACAATTGCATACATGAATGCCTCAATGTAAGGCATCCCTGCTGCCCTCAGCTGGCATGGCCTGAGGAGCTTTTCCTGCCAGGCACAGGAGAACTTTTCTCCTGATAGAAAATGGGCCCCTTTCTTCTATTGACATTACAGGAAAGCTCTCCTTATCAGGAAGAGCTGAACTAATTAAGTGTTTGCTGGAGGAGGAACACCAGCTAAGAAGAAAGGCATGCAGCAAGATTTCTAGGTTCTCTTTGCCTGTTCCTCATCAGATTCCTAAGACAGCCTTGTGGCTCTAGGCCCAAGCTCAAGCCTACTTTGGCCAGCCAGGGACTCAAAAGGCAGTGGCATTTTTCCCCCAGAGTCCATGTGTACATTTTTTTAAAAGAGCTGATCTATAAGCTCTGGCCCAGAGTTGTTTGTGTATTTCTAGAAGCTGCAGTCATGTGTTGCTGTTAGCTGAGCTGAGAGAACGTACTTTCTTAGTCCCATTACTTGATGCTTTATGAGTCATCTACTTGAAATGTTTGCAAATAGAAATACTATTCCTGCTGTTCGCCTTGAAGAAGGCTTCCCTGTGGTAAGAAGCCCAGATACCACCTTGGATCTGAAAAATAGCTTGTAGCCCCTTCCCAAAGTCAGTGATGTGCTGATTTTATCCAGATAACCCAGCTCAGGAAGTAGGACGGCTGCTTCCTGCCTTCTCATTGGGTCCTTGTTCTGCTCTGCCAGGCAGCCCTTCAGTTACCCCTTAACTGCACTCAATGAAGATACTTATTTGTGACTACAGTTCTGCTGTTTTTGCTTTGCAGATATCAGTTGCTTCCATATAGGGGACTTTTTCTTTTTTTTTTTTTTTCAAGTTGTTCAGTACACCAGAACTTCTTCCTCTTTGATGATCAGAATGAATGTGGGCATGGAGCCTGACTCTCATGCAATGGTTGATTTATTTTCATTATATACCTAAATACATTTTAGATGAGGAGGAAGTAGGCTATAGTTTGTGTTTTCTTCCTTTTGCTGCTGCTGTTTCTTCTATGGGATTGCTAGGTCAACCATTCACATCTATCCTAGAATGTCACAGAGCCATTGGTGGTCTCCCACCTTACAGGCTCCAAGTTAATTTACATGATAGAATTGGTATGAGGGGAGGAACTTTGGGCTTGTTACCATAAGCAAATCAAGATGGAGTATCTGCACTCCTGGCAGGTCAGAATCATTCAAATGGTTTCCACAATTCTCTCAAGAGCCTTCACTGAAGAGATAGGCAAGGCCACTCTACAGTAGGTTTGAACAGATTACCTTAAGTAACAGAACTTCAGTAGCCATCCAGTCCATCCTATGCCCAAACAACAGTCTCTACAGCATACCCAAAGAGTGCTCATCCTGATCTTTGCTTGAAAGACTTCAGTAGGGGTGGGGGGATGGGGAAGTGAATGACCCACCACTTCTTCTTCTTCTTCTTCTTCTTCTTCTTCTTCTTCTTCTTCTTCCTCCTCCTCCTCCTTCCTCCTCCTCCTCCTTCTCCTCCTCCTCCTCCTCCTCCTTCCTCCTCCTCCTCCTCCTCCTCCTCCTTCCTCCTCCTCCTCCTCCTCCTCCTCCTCCTCCTCCTCCTCCTCCTCCTCCTCCTCCTCCTCCTCCTCCGCAATTGAGGTTAAGTGACTTGCCCAGGGTCACACAGCTAGTAAGTGTTAAGCATCTGAGGCTGGATTTGAACTCAGGTCCTCCCTGACTCCAGGGCTGGTGCTCTATCCACTGCACCACCTAGCTGCTCCCCCACCCCCCACCACTTCTTAAGACAGCCCAGTCCCCTGGATAAACTAATTGTTAGGAAGGTTTCCTTATATCAAGCCTTAATTTTTCTCTTCTCCAGGCTAAATATCACCATATCCTTCACTTAATCTTCATTTAGCATGAACTCAAAGCTCCTCCCATCCTAGTTACTGTCTTCTGGACACTCTTCTGCTTATCAGTGCTCTTTCCAAAATGTGGTGTCTAGAACTAAACTGTGTACAGCAGTACTGTAACCTTCTTAACCAATCACAAGCCTTTATGAAGCCAGGCACTGGGGATACAAATGCCCAGAGTCCTGTCCCTAAGAACTTATATTCTACTGGGAGAAGGAGAACAGAATATGTTCACTGAGAACTAAATACAGGCTGTATAGATAAAGTGATTTGGGTGGACAGGGTGCAGAAGGGGCACTTGAGCTGAGCCTTGAAGGGAGCTGCAGGTGAGGAGGGGCACTATTCCCAGTGTGGAGAAGCTCTGTCTCTAAGATTGGATTAGCTTACTTGGCTGCCCAATCTTGTTTTTACTGAGCTTGAAATACACTAAAGGTCTCAGGTAATTTTCAGACAAAAACTCTTAACTAGTCACCTCTCCCCCATGTTTGAATAAACACAAGAAAAATGCTTTCAATTTATCCTTGTTATGTTTTGTTTTAGTAGAGTTGGTGTTATAGTGTTTTAGCCTATTGAGATTTTTTTGAATCTTGACTTTTGTCTAGTGTGTTAACATTCCCTCTCATTTCTTTCCTGTTCTTTTCTAAGTAGGATTGATGACCCTGGAATGTGTCAGGTTAAGAAAACCAAGGTGTCCTTGATTACTATGAAAAACCTGCCCTTTCTGCAACTGGAATGAACCACCCCATAGCCCTCTCCTGTCCCAAGCTTCTCCTTCCTGTTTGGCTTCAATTTTTTCGTGTTACGTAAAAAAGTTGTACTCTAATGGCCTGTTTGCCAATCCTTTTGTGTCCTTGGGAAAAAAAAGTCAGTAAGTTTGCTTTTAAAAAAGCAAGGTTTGGGAAAATGACCCTGGTGACCCATCTCCCCATAGGCCTTTTCTCTTGTAACCATGGCCTGAGTCATAACATTGTAAACTTGTGTCCTGCTTCAGTCCAGAGAAGCAGAGCAAATGCTGTGCTTAGTTATTTGTCCTTTCTCTTTTTAATCTGTTCTTTCTCCAGTTAAGAGAAAGACTGTCCATTTATACATGATTACTTCGAAACTCCTTGGTTAGACAGCCTTTGTCAGGAGCCCTGGGATTCAGGAAGTCAGTGTATTCAAGGTGATCTTGGTTGGGGCTGGGGAGCATGAGCACCTCACCATTCATTCCAGGGCACCAGGCTTTCTCTCTGCTATTCCAGTACTGGTACTTTGGCTAGGCAGAGGCCCTGCTCCTCATCTGCATCTCACATTTTAGTGGGGAAACATGAAGGGATGAGGCTGGCAGGGTAAGATAGGGTAGGGATGCCTGACCTGTTTGATCCGTCAGGAAAGGCACACCCCCGAGTTTGCCCTTTCAGCCTTCCTCTTGCTAAGGCCCTTGGGACAGAAGCAGCAGTATGGTGTGGTAGGAATAACAGCGGAAGTCAGAAACCCTGGCTCCATGACTAACTAGTAATTTGATCTTGGAAAGGTTCAGTCGTCTTCCTGAGCTTTATGGTCTTCTCCGTAGAATGGGTACTCCTATTTGGCTTCATTCATGAAAGTGTTGAGGATCCAGTGAGATACTGGAAGTGAAAGCTCACTGTAAACTCTAAAGCCCTATGCTTGTCCTAGTCATAGTACCTTCAGACAGCACCTCAGTGGGTCACAGGCTGGCTCTTGCCTCCCCACCTGCATGTACATAAGTTATTGTCCTTCAGGGTCACAGAGCAGGTTTCCAAGCACTGTTCACTGTGTTCATTATATCCCAGCTGAGCTTATGTAACTAGCTGGCTGTCCTTTTCCAGCACAGCTGTAGCCAAGACTAGCCTATTCACCTATTCTTACTAGATGACAGATGGGATCTCCCTTCTGAGGGATACAATTGTTAGAAAACATTTCAGTTTCATCTCAGAGGTGAGTGTCACCAGGACTTCTGGAAAGGATGTAGATTTCCTTCTGGTAGTGGGATGTGGGCATCCAGCCCAAGCAAAACTTCATGCTCTATCAGCCAGTCAGTTGGTTAACGTGAGTGACTACTTTGTGTAAGGTTTCATGCTCAGGGCTGTAGGGATAGAAGTTAGAGACAACATGACCATAGAATGTTGAGCTGGAAGGGTCTTTAGATTTGTGAGTAGTGTTAGAGCTCTGGACCAAGAGTAAAGATCTGGATAGAGGCCTACTTCTGATGCTTACTATGTATTCTTGGGTCATGCAGCCTCTCTTGTACTCCTCATCCATAGAATAGGAAAAAGAATCCCTTCCTCATGGGTAGCTTTCAGCATGGGATGAGAGGCTGGTTGTGCAACAGGGTTTGAAAATTGTATGTATACAAATTGTATTATACAAGTTTGTTTGTAAGATGGTTTATGAGACAATGTCTCTGTCTTGGTGTATTTACATCGGATTAGATAGGGACTGTATGAATAAAAGGATAATTCACAGTGTCTGGCAGGGTGTTAGTAAATTTCAAATGCAGGTTACAGTAGGGGCTAGAAAAGATCAAAAGAAGAGGCCTCTGTAGCCTGAGGCTGTCAGGAAAGACTTTGTGAGGGGCTCTGTTGGACAGGCTGGATTTGGATCTTACTGGGAAAGAGCCTCAGGCTAAATAATCAACAAGTAACTTCTTCAACTGGCATATAATTGTTGTTGACTCTATTATACCATTTGAAAAGGAAGTGAGTGAGTTGGTGAATCAGGCTTATCCCACCCTTCTGAAACAGAAACCTCTAAACAGCAGTATCATTTCAGGGCCCAGGACATCCGTTCTTCCCAAAGGGTGTGAATGGACACTAGGACTGAGTCCTGCCCCAGGACCTAGCACTGAGCTTCAGTTTTGCCCCACCACTGCTTGGCCAGACAGGGCTTCCAGGTGACATCTGCCAGCACCTCCATCCTGACTCTGGATTCACAGGTTCTGCAGGGCTGGTTGCTGCTCCCATAGTTTAACTAAGGGTCTTCCTTTGCCTGCTCTTTGAAAGTTTATGATTTTATCACCATCATTGTCATCATCGACTGCAATAATCTCTGATCATTTATAAAACATGTTTATTACTTCCTTTGATCTTCCCAATAGCCAAAGGCCAGGCAAGTATTTTTATTGTCCTCTTACAGATGAGAAAGTTGAGGTTGTCACTGGAGAGAGAGTATAGTAGTATTTATAGAGCCCTGGACTTGAAGTGAGGAAGACTTGGGTTCAAATCTTACCTCTGTAACGATTGGAGTGACGCCACCTGCTGGGGAGTTACTGTAGGAAAGCTCCACCATGAGGAGAAGGCATCTGAGGGCAAGCCATGCAGTTTTCCTTGGCATCAGGAAGTGATGTTTGCTTGTGGGTACTGTCTACAAAAGAGGCGAGGCTTGCTCTCTCATTCACTCAGGGGGGAGAGGAGCTGGAGACATTGGCTCCCTGAGATAGCCAAATCTAGGCTTTTCTCTCTCTCTCTTCACCAAATTCTTATTTTTCTTAATAAATGCTTAAAAGTCTAACTCTTGCTAAAGCTTATAATTTATTGGCAACCACTCATTAGATATTTTAGACAAACTAGCTAAGAATTTTAGCCGCTTACACCTCAAAGTATACATGTTCTGTGTCACCCTGGACCAAATCACTTAACCTCTCTGAGATTTCATCTCCTACAAAATGGTGACAGTAACAGGTTGTACCTACCTCCCAGAGTCTTGGTACATGTGAGCTCTTACTGCCTAAGGCTCCACAGCATTTCAAGTGACAGACCCAAGACTTCAACTTGGGTGGCTGACTCCCTGTACTCTTACCACTACATGCCCTTCTGTATTTACTCTCCCAGAACTGAGAAGAAACCAGGTTTGCCTTCTGGGTCTACGATGGCAGGATGTAAATGGGCATTGCCTGCAGTGTTATCTGAAGACTGTGGGGAGTTCAGTTTTTGTGATCCTGAGGCCACTTCAGTAAAATCAGAGTCAAGAAGTGTTCACTTTGTTCTCCGGCTTACAGGTTTTGCCCCATTGTGACAGGTGTTGTCCTTAAAATGTCCTACAAGACTGTGGCTTGGCTGTCTTATGGGTATTTCTGTCATGAAGCCAAGGAAGTCATTTCCACCATGGTCAGCTACTTGGAAATAGAGAATGGAGGAAGGAAACTTTAAGCAAGTATGATTTGTTTTTTCTTTTGGTATGAAATAAATTTTTGTACTTGTCTATTGATTAAAAACAGACCCATTGAGATTCAGGGAGCTTTCCTCATAGTTCTGTGTGCCTGAGTGTCGGGAGTCTTACTTTGTGGCCTTCAACAAGCTTCTTTGATGATAGTTTCATTGACTTTTTCTGAAATGGGCCAAGGATTATATAAGGATTACAAAAGTCTGTCTAAAAAAAGCACCAGCAGGCATTATGCTGTTGTCATTATTTTAGGCCAAAATGTCCATTGTCCTTTTTATTAAAGTAGACAGAAAACCTAAGGATGGAAAATTACTGAATTTGAGCATATCAATCACATATCTTTTAAGGCTTTCCAGAAAAGGGAATGGTCTTGGTCTCTTAGCCATTATAGCTATATAAAGGCATTCACTTGCATTTCTGCTCTGTATGCTTGGCAGGTTCTGTCTAGCAGCGAAGGGGACCTATTGCACAAATGCCCACAAAGAGACTGCTTTATAAATAGTGGAATCATGTGATCAGACTGTCATTCTCTTGTTATAGCCAAGTTTTCATTCTCAAAGCTTGGTCCCCAGAGCAAGTTGTCTACTTTTGCTGCTTCTTAAGCTGAAGCCTTGCCTAAGTCTGTCTGAAGTCTCTGAGGCTCCTGCCTCTAGGACTAAGCTGCCCAGAGAGCATGGCTCAGGTATTGTCTACAAGGCCAGCTGTCCTAGGCACAACGATGCCAGTGCTTCAAAGACAGTCAGACAGGTGCCTGCCATTTGTTCTTCAGGGGATTCTGAGCACTGCAAAGAGCCTATTTCCTGTGCTCTATTTGAAGCTTAGGATCTTCGTTGATATTCTCTATAATCCTTGTCTTCTGGAATTCAGCTATTTAGGAGTCACTTATTCAGTGAATAGGGCTCCAGTACCAGTCTAGTTCCTCTGAGATAACATTTATAAAGCACCTAACTCTGTGCCTGGCATATCGTAGGCACTTAATAAATCCCTCCCTCCTTCCTTTCTTTCCTCCTTCCCTCCTTTGCTCTTTTTCTTTCTCCTTCCCTCTTCCTTCCCTCCTTCCCTAATTCCCTTACTCTTTCCCTTCCCTCTTCCCTGATTAAGTAGGAAAGGCCAGGGCCAAATTGGTGTACTTTTCTCTTTTCCTTGCCTTGAGAGTTTCTCTCTTCTCCCTTTGAATCTTCCTTTCTAGTCACTACCTTTTACTTGGAACCTCTGTTGAGGAGCCAAGTCTAAGCCTGGGAGGTTCTGATTTCTGTTGAAAGGTGTGGGACCGAGTATTGCCCAGTGCCTAATAGCTTCTTTTAGGATTCAGAAAAAGGGTGAGTTGGTTACAGATGTTAGGATTGATAGTGGCTTGGAAAAGTCAACCAACAATGGGTGAAAATGATAATCTTATGGTTTCTGATTCCAGGCTATTCATTAATGTGCAACCAAGTAAAACAAATCTACTTTTCCAGAGTGCCAACCTGAAGCACTTTGGAAACCCCTCCAGAAAAGATGAAAGAAGAAAGCCATTTTAGGCTTCAGATTAGGAAATCTCTGAGCCTTCATATCTGAATCACTAGGATCTGTTTGTTAGTGACAGTTCCCAACAGATTTTACTATTTCATTGTCACATTGGAATCTGTCATGTGGGACTCTTGTACTGTGTAGGATTTTAGTTAGGAGGTAGTGGGAGGAGAGGACTAAGAGAGAAGTGAGCATGGGGAAGGGAGATGAGAGGAACTGGGAATTGGTTTTGCTTGGACACTTCTTCCTGTTCTTGGGGGGAGTGCCCTTAGTGTCTATTTAGTATCTGCCATTGTATTTGCAGGAGACCCACTGCAGTGTTGTGCCTGGGTTGGGCAGTGTGCTCTGTACATCGTGATCATGATGTTTGAGAAAACCATCATCATCATCGTCCTCCTAATACCTCAGTGGAAAAAGGTTTGCATCTTTCTTCCTGTCTTAGATGGTTCCCTGACAGTATCATTGGCCAAGGGAAATAAGTCTGTGAACAAGATAAGCTTTGGGGCAGTACCCTGCTGCTGCTCTGGCTCCACCGCCTCTGTGGTTCAAACTTGTCTCAGTGTTTCCTTGCCCCAGCTCATTAGATGTATCCCCAAATCCAGCCAGATCAAACAGTGGACTCATCAGTCCAGGCCGGGCACACCCTTCTCAGTGCCTGATAGCATCAGGGGAGGAGGTATTACTCTTACTGAAGTTCTTCCTTCGAGATTTTTTTAAGACTCTTGGCCTCTGGATGTGTACTATTTTCTAAAGTAGCTTGACTGGTTTGGTATTTGTAACCTGGTATACAGTTTAGTATTGAATGTCTGAATCTAACATTTAGCACAGTGACCCCATCCTGTGACTTTCAGTAGATGGGAGCCTGGTCCTGCCTAGCAGCATGGTTTCTTTCTTGGGAATCTGTGCCCATACTCTAATCTGGGCAAGTATCTAAGCATTAGCATTATTTCCCCATGTGCCAGTAGGAATGATGGCTTAGTTCTTGGCCTTCATTACATCATTGGCATCATAGCTGCAGGTTCTAGATCTTCTGACACATCCTCCAGGTTGGCCTGTCTGGGCACTCATTGAAAAGAGGTTAGCTAAGCCTGTAAAGAGGAGACAGAACCACCAACCTTAGCACTCTCCTAAGTCCCTAAATTTGTGAACTTGTTACAATGATAGAATCCAGAAGAATCACATGAAGATGATGGCCTCTGAGGAAGGACCTGTGTAACTCCCTCCCATCAGCTCTGTGCTGTGTCAGACACACCTGCTTCTCCTTTACAAGCCTGAGCTAAACTTCCAGAAGGCTGCTGATGGCCCATTTGTCACTTTCTTCACAAAGATCACTAGAAACATGGATCCTGGCTCAGAAAGGCCAACTCTGCTGCTCACCAAGTGACTAAGGCAGTGACCAGGGAGAAAGCCAGTAGGGCCAGGGCCATGCTAGCTTCCTTCTCCCTTTCACACCTCAGCTTAGGGTTCAGATTTTCTGCTCACTAAAACAGACCCTCTTCTCTTCACAGGTAGCTCTTTTGAATCCTATTGAGAATCCCCAGCTGGAGCTGGCCATCGTCATGCTGATAGTCCCTTTCTTCGTCAATGTTAGTATGGATAGCTTTTTTCCACATTTTTCTCCCCTCCCTGAAAGGTGCAGGGTTGAAAGCTTGAAATACTATGCACAGTATCTTCCTCATAATTCTCTAGACCTTTCTCTTGTGACTTGCTCTGTCCTCACTGTGCCACCCCTAAAAGTCTAAATGGGCCTCTGGATACTTGTCACAGAGGGCTGAAGTAACATTTCTATCACTGCCACCCACCCCCAAGAAGTCAAACGTGGGGAATGGAGCCCCATCAGTGGCCTTTCTCTGTGGTCCTGGCAGCCGCAGGTGGTTTTGTGTGATGTTGACCCAAAGTCCTCATTCTGTAGCACAGGCTCCTAGTAGAGTATTCTTGAGATTCCTTCCTCCTATAGGGTCTCTTCTTGCTGGCCCATGTTTTTGAGATTTCACCTAAACCATCATCAAAATTCTCTATATGAGAGATTAAAGCACCAAACATGGAACAGGAATTAGAAGCCATCAAAAGAAGTACAATAAGCATCTAGAATGAACAGAAGACTAAATTAGGACAAAGGTACCAGAACTGGCTGAGGTCAAGGATGCTTTAGGCTAGTAGTAGAAACTGTAGACTGGGAGTCAAAGGTCATGAGTTCTAGACTTGGCTCTGTCTATTACCTGTGTGACCTGAAGCAAGTCACTTCAAAGAGTTCTGGGTTTAGAGCAAGAGCCCCTGAGTTCAAATGCTGCCTCTGCCATTTATTGACTGTAACCTTGGGCAGGTCAACCTCTCTGGGCCTCAGTTTCCTTATCTGTAAAATGAAGGGATTGGAGTAGATGATCACTAGGGTCACACCCAGCTCTAAATCTCTGATCTTGTCATTTCTATCCAAGCTTCAGTTTCCTCAGGTGTTTAAATGAAAAAGACTAGACTCAAGGTTTCTTCCAGCATTAGACTTGTATTGTTCTAAATGGTCTCTCACAAAAATTTGACAGAGTTGAAGAAGGGAGTTTTTAAATTGCTTGCATCTGGTAGTGATGAAAATGTCATGTTTCTACTTTGGGGGGGGGCAATGAAGGGTAAGTGACTTGCCCAGGGTCACACAGCTAGTAAGTGTCAAGTGTTTGGGGTGGAATTTGAACTCAGGTCCTCCTGAATCTAGGACCCATGCTTTATCTACTGTGCCACCTAGCTGCCCCAGAAAATGTCATGTTTCTAAGTGACTGACAGATGCCAAATCATAACCTTGCCCTTCATCCTTCCACAGGCATTCATGTTTTGGGTTGTGGATAATTTCCTTATGAAAAAGGGGAAGACAAAAGCCAAGCTAGAAGAAAAAGAAGCCAGCTTGGACTCTAGAAATGGAAGCAAAGTCCGATACAGGCGGGCTGCATCCCATGAAGAGTCAGAGTCTGAAGTAAGTAGCATTTTTGATTCTCCGTAGGTAGAAGTCCAGCATTATTGCTCCAGGACTTGCTTGGGGCATCTGGCACATTCTCTCTTTTCCTAATGCATTCCCTGAGAATGACTTGCTGAGTAAGCAGCATTTCCTGAAACACAAGAGCATTCCTAGCCATGCAGCCGCAGGCTTAGCAACTCAGGTGCCTTGCTAATTAAGATGGAGAGGAAAGGGACTGGTCTCTTCTCAAGAATCCAGAGAGAATTGTCTAGTATTTGGAAATAGATCTGCTTATTCTTTCCATTGTCCTTCTCTCAACTCCCCTCCCCATCCCAATCTGCTCCAAAGAGGAAGTATTACTAGGGGATTAGTGTGATTCAGTTAATCAGAGATTCTTAGGGCACCTCATTTGTCTGAGCAATGAGTAGACTGCTAAGTCCAAATGAATGAACAGGGTTATATACTGGTCCTGTATAGCCCCATAACTGGGTTCACACATTCAGAATGAGTAGAACAGACTCCCCACAAGCTCCCCCTTTCCCTTGCCTTGTTTTGGTACATTCTCCAAGCTAGCTGGTGTGAGAAATAGAACTCCAATAACTTCTGGAACTCAGCGTTGGTCACGTGTCAGAGGCTCATTTGTTGTCATTCTGGAGAGAAGGGCAACTCTCTAGCTGAGCGAACAACAAAATGGAGGCTTGGAGGCTCGCAGCCCTTTTTTTCTCTTAATGGGACTGGCCCCTCCCCTTCTTCCCCAATTACTCAAGGATTACAATCCATGTGCTAAAAACTAGCAGTATTCTTTAGCCAGTGGGGAAGGCAACCGGGACAACTCTTCAACTCCTCCCCCATATGGACACAGTTCAGGAGCAGATCTAATTGTGGTGAGCCTAGGGTTTCCCTGAATCATGTGATTTTGTTTGCTGGGGCAGGGAGGCAGACCTTTTAAACAGGTCCAGGTTGAGAGGAGCCCAACCCCCATTTCCTCACAGCTAGGTTCCAGGACTCTACCCTGAGATATCATACCATCAAGCTTTCATTGGAGTGAGGGAAAAGCAGCACTGTCCAAGCTTCTCTTCCTTGAATCCCAAGCTTGGGCTCCAGGGCACCCTGTTTTGCATATGAATAAATAGGATTAAAGTGGAGGTGATTGAAACCCTGGAGCTTGCCTATATTTGGGGATGGGGGCGTGGCGGGGTAGGGGTCCACACCTATGGTTTGCTTAAGTAAAAAGATTTTATTTCCATATAAACAATATAAACCAGAGAAGCCCTTGGTGCTCTCTTGCCTTTGAGAAGCATCATTTTTTATTTGAGGGGTGATCTGGACTTGTGACTTCCTCAATAGGGAACCCTTGACTAATGCAGAAAGATCTACAGTGGTCTTCTAGTTTTGGGGTACCAAGATCATAGAGCCTTGCCTCATCAGCAGTGAACCTCTGAATCCAGTTTTCTGTGCATTCAGCTACACTGATTCTCTTGATTATTCTATAGCACAAACCATAAGAAATTCTCCACATCCTCTAGGTTTTCCCCTCCAGCAGTTTTAGGTCCTTTACTCTGTAAGGTGGGTTTATGGTTCTTGGGTTCTGAGGAATGCTTAGAATTCAAGGCTGGGCCTGCCTACCAAAATGACATTAGTTAGGAGTTTCTCTGGTGCTTGTCTAGTTGTATTTTTTTTCCAGCTGAATCGGTGTGGGAATAAAGGGGAATATACCCAAGACAGGCAAGAAAGGATAGGGTTTAGATCATAGTCCAGCCGCCTTATTTTAGTACATATGAAGAAACTGAGGCCCCGAGAGGAGGAATTGATTTGTCCAAGGTCTCCCAGGTAAGTTGTTGTTTGTCCTTTCTTCTTGAAGAAGATCAGTGACATCAGGAGGGTGATGTCTTGACTTGCAAGTGAATTGGATTTAGTGAGGCAGAGTCTTCAGCCTCACTCTCTCCACCAGGGTCATCTGAGTCCAGTGGCAAGACATAGGTCAGAATGACTGGAGATGATACCATCCTTTTTAAAAAACCTGGGCAATTAATTCTTTTGTCCCATGTAATTTCATTTATGATTTCTTGAAATAGAGCTCTGAAAAAACAGGTTTTGATAAAACCTTTAGGATTCAAATAGAGCTACTTGACCATGCCTTAAACCCAAATCATTTTGGCTCTCATTGATTGACCAATAAATCTCACTTGGTCATTATTTGATTTGATGGCTCTGAGTGAATGTATAGAGCAGTTTTTTCTGTTCTGGCCAGTAACCCTGAAGGTCTTCCTCTCCCAGTTTGATTTTCTTTTTTGAGTAGGCAGACTAGGTCATCTTTTAGCTTGTTTCTTACCTACCCTTAAATCACTGAATGGGTGTTGCCTCCAGACAGAGACCTGAAAAAGACCTTAGCTTAAAAAGGCCAGCGTCTCCCAGTGCATCCAGGGCAACCAGTTGTCCTGACCTATAACTTGCCACTGGACTAAAATGATTCAGGAGGAGAGTGGAACTGATGACTTTGCACAGCCCTCCCTCACTTACATCCAGTTCACTTGCAAGTCAAGATGTCACCTTCCTGATGTCATTGATCATCTTCAAGAAGGAAGGACAAACAACAACACCCAGGTAAGGAGTTAAGTAGCAGAGGCAGGGTTTAAATGTAGAATTTTGTAGCTGGCAATATGTGCCCCTAAGAAATGTGCTCTTGGGGATAACACTGGAGCCTCCCTGACACCTTTTCCCAGGGAGGCTCTATCATGCATCCCTTCAAGCTAGTCAAGGACACGGTGGGTAGGGCCAAAATGCTGTCACCTCAGGTTTGGTCCTATGACTCAGTTGCCACACCATTCCATTTCCATTCCAGATTCTGATGTCTGCTGATGACGAGATGGAAGAGTCAGATGCAGATGAAGACCTCCGAAGACTGACCACCTTGAAGCCAGTGAAAAAAAAGAAACACCGATTTGGGCTGCCCGTATGACATACTTCCTGACCTGGGGCCTGGCAGGTCTAGGGGCCACGGTCACTCCTGGATTGGCAGGTTTTCATTCTGCAGTGTCACTTGACCTTTTCCCTCCCTCCTCCTCATCTCTGTCCTTCCCTCTACCCTACTCTTCCTGCTGTCCTACCTTCTCTGACACCTGTGACATGGAACAAGAGAAGGAGAACAAGTGCCCTGAAGAGTCCGTGGCAGTTGAAGGCTACAATTCAGTTGCACTACAGATCCTGACCGAATATGCAACAGAAGGTTTCGTTTGGGTTTTCTCCATCCATCTGGCATATCCAGTGTGGTCAGGGATCAAACCTACACCGACCTTTCTCTGACTCGACGGAGCTGCCAAAGAGGATGAACGGACTGTGTGCTCACACACACACACACACACACACACACACACACACATTCACACTCTGCAGCTGCCTCCTTTCAGTTCTGTGGGGAATGATAGGATATGTCACATTTGGAGGAAAAAGTAATCAAGACTGATCAAGTTGGAGCCAGTATGTTTTCTTACTCAAAAGTGGCTTTTGCAACAGTTAATTCCTAGAACCCAGGATAGTTTTATGGTTATGAGCCTTAACCATGTTGATGTTTTTAAGTCTCCGTGTTTGTTTCCTACAAGGTACCTATGGAATTGATAGGCAGGACATCGATTTTTTTAAAGTCTTCTCTATCCTATTTGACTTTTATAATTTAAGTTATATTTTCGTACTGTTCTATTTAAGGATTCTTTTTTTTAACCACCACCAAAAAGAAAAGAAAAGAGATGGTCTATTTACCTTTCAAGTAATGTGTAGGTGGGGAAAAGGTTTACTTCAGAATAATCATTTCATGACTTAGCAGTTAGGCAGAGGGCTAATGAAAGGAGCCATTTCTCAGCTGTAATCATCAGTCCCTGTCTGTGCTGGATATCAGCCCCAGGCATGGGGCTCCTTGTTCTATCTGGCCAAAGTTCCTGTGCTTTCTCTGCTCATTTAGGCCACAGGCACCTTACAGTCAAAATGATATGACTTCTGATAGGGTACAAGTGTTCACTCCCCATAAAGGAAGACTAAATCTCTATGAGAATCAGCATTCCCAATCCACATTCCCCATTTGTTCCTGAGCTAGTAGAATGTTCTCAAATCCGCCTCCCTTTTCATTCCTCCTTCATTCTCCTCAAATACAAACCTTGCTAAAGTTTAAACCCAGAATCTCTTCCCACATCCAGAGATTCAGCCTGCAGAGCTGGCCTGGGCATCCTACATTGCTGACCCCCTTTAATGTTTTCCTGGGTCCTGAGATGGCTGACCTGTTGGGTACCCCTGATCCTTCTCTTCTTAAGCGTCCCCCAGGTGACCTTCTCTTCCCCACCTTCTCTGATTCTTTTGAGTCACAGAGGTGAGAGAGTCCCAGGCGTCTTTGGATCTGCAGATAGGAGCTTCCCGGTTTGCATTTGCCTTCTTCACAAGGCAGACTCCTGCCCTCAGCTGGGCTTCAGGCACCTGGGACCCAGCATTTCTTCAATAACAGACCAGTTTGCAGAAACCTTCTCTTCAACATGTGGAGCCCCAGGCAGGGAGAAACTGCGGGGGTATTTGACAGTGTAGAAAGAAATAGTAGAATGACTGCTCTGCTCTCTGGATAGCAGCTGTTCTAAGCCTTAAGCCAAACAAATTCAGTGAATGACAAACAACTCAGAACGTTTTAAAAGATATTTTTAAATGTTTTACATAGACATATTGGGTCTGAATTGTGGTATGTTAAATAGGCTGCTAAGTGGGATCTCACAGGGACCTCAGAGAATATTGAACTGTGCACTCCCATGTTCTCTTGCTATTCTAACATTCCTGTTTATTGGCCTGTGGGCAACAAGCAAGCCTTGATGGAGATTTCCCAGCTGTGCTGCTATGCCTTGTCTGCCAAGCAGCCAGCAAGGGACTTGTTCTCAATCCCAACCCAGAGAACTGAGTGGAGCCACTGACCTGTAACTGTGGGTTTACACACCCTCTTTGCAATAAGTGATTCTTTGTTCCTCTGTAATCTGTTCCATCTGAGGGCTTGAGAGTGAAGGAGAATCCTTCCCCTGATGTTATTCCTTCCACCATTCCCTTATTCCATTTCCCTTCCCCCCATGGCAATACAGACACCTTCTCCTAGGGGAGGAGAGAAAATAGCATTTGGGGAAGCCAGCTCCAGTGTCATCTGTGAGATCCAGAAAAGAGACTGTTCACAGGCACCAGGATTTAGGAAGACTGAAACTGATTTTCCCACATAGAGGAAAGTGACACATGGCCTCTCTAAATATTCACCCTTTTCCTTTACCCTCTTACCTGGTAGTTTGAACAGCACACATACCTACCTTGTTCCCTCTGTCCCTTTGGATTCAGAGCACACAGAGTGTCTGATTCTGAGCTTTGTTTTAACCTTGAGCTAAGTCTATAGAAATCATCTATTCCCTATTTTTAAAAAGCCTTAATCATGTTAAATGTGTTAACACAGACCTCAGATGATCCAAAGCTCTGTTTGAGCAGTGGTATTCTAGGTAATGGGGGAGGGGAAAGGAGGAAAGAGATGGTGAGAATGTGGTATATTTTTCTCTGAATTATTTTTAATAAGTGCTCTGAGATCTCTGGGTTGCAGTCCTGTAGCTAACAGGGTGATGTTGTAAGGCCTCACAAGCCAAAGACCATTTGGGAATGTGAGTTCCCTGCTCTCTGAGGATAGGATATAGCATTTCCTTAAAAGGCCCCTTGGTGATTGGTTTGTCTAGCATGACTCCATTTTTTGACCATAATTCAAACAGGTAGCCTTCAGCTTTCAATGCAGTATCCCAAGTGGCCAGGACTTCCTTCTCTCCAGGGTGTCCTGTAATAGAAATAGTTCTCTGGAAGCATCCTGTATCAGATAACACATCTGTACAGCTACTAGCCTCAGTGGTGCTCATCCCCATTACCCAACAGGGTAGTTGGACTTTTTTGAGGAGCAAAGTCATACTGGCTGAATTCTTGTTGGTAGCTGATCCATTGTTCAAATTTGAATGGTGATCAGTCCCTTGCATAAAGATTGGATTCAGAGAGTATTGCTCCAAGTCCAATGGAATGCATGTGATCCTGGTAACTATGATATATATGTCACAAACAAAGGGACAGGACTGTAATTTTCATTTGGTGAGATGTGAAAGTAGCATAGATCTGTCTATGAAACCTTGTGTGTAGAAAGGGCTATCTGGCTGAGCAGCATTGAGGAAGCTTCAAAGGTCAGCTGAACCACATCCCCCATCTTATTTCTCCACTGGACTGTCATGTGTTAATGTCGACGTATCTTGCCTTTTTCTTCAGGGAAAAAAATAAAAGACTTAGAAGAAAGACTTCTCCCAGACAGTGAAAATTGGTGCCTTTTGCTGGCACTAGACCCAGGCACGGCTCGTAGCCAGGCCTCAGAAGGCTCTGTTGGGAGCTTCCAGAGAATGTGGCCACCAGCGATGCCCACCACTGTGCTTCACTAACCTGCCATCCATGGGGCTTTTTTTTTGCAGCAGCAGCAGCCGAATAAACTGAAGGGTGAAACAACCCAACTGTGCTACACAGTAGGGCAAATTTCTTTAAGAAAGTTTTCAAACATTCCCAGCAGAAAAACGGAAAGCATCTGGTTTTACAAAATAGAAGGACTGTCACTTTTCCAAAGAGATTGTTTTCCTTTGGTGCGGGACCTAGATCTTATTGGGAAATAGGTTGGGTTTGGGGTGATTGGTTTCTGAACCTTGGGCTCAAGAGGTTTTATTGGAGCTTTTTTCTGATGAGTCAATGAGGGGTTGGACCTTTGTGAGCAAAAAACCACGCTAGAATACTGCTGCAGTCAATGGTATTGTCCAATCAGTGGTATTACATTAAAAACAACAACAGCTTTTTTTAAGTGTAAGGGAAGATAATGTACTTACATTGTATAATGGTTTACAATAAAGTTTGACACCTTATTACCAATTTTTAAAAAAAAAATTTGGTTGTATGTTTTTGTTAGGGTTAAACTGTAGGTATGGCAGAAGGGATAGGATGTCTGAGCCAGAAGGGGATCCCAGAAAATGCCCAGTCCGGTCCCTTATCACGGAGAGGAGAAATGGTCTGAAAGAGGGCCCTGAAGCTGTTTCTGGCTGAGTCAAGGACCAACTGCAGAGGCAGCAAAGGGAATCCAAAGGGCTAATGGGAGATTCACAGAGAACTCATGGCATCAGGAGAGAAGGGAAAGGCTGGTGTTGTTTCTTATGTTGCCTTCTCTTATGTTGCCTTCTCTTACTGAAAAGCTGGCTATTTCAAGGATTGGATTCCATTAGCGAATTAGGAAGCAAAAGAATGCTGAGAGAAGCCCTCTCTGAAACCCCATGGAAATATTTCTGTGTTGATGGAAAAGACAGGAGCCACCCTTTGCCAAGAGGGATGGACAGAGTGTCAGTTTCAAGTTATGGTCAGGAATTAATCACCTGCCCACGTTGTTGCCCCACAAACTCCTGCCCTTGGGCTGGAGCCTGAGGGGATGGGGGAGGGGAGGGCAGTACCACCAAGGCTTTCTGCAAGGCCCAGTGCAGTGATGTCCTCTTATCCTCTAGAGAAAATAGTCAGTCTTAAACCCAAGTGAGCCAGGGTCCTAGCCCCACAGAACACTGTGTAAGGCGGGTCTCAGATGAGATGCTAGAATTTGGACATCGATTTTCTTCAGCCTGAACCCTCGATAGAGGCTGGATGGTGTGTCAGGTAAAGCTCTATTTAAGAGAACTGTCTCCTGGGTTTAATTCCATCTTTCTTGATTCTTCATGGGTAAGTTTCTAAGTAGATTCTCAAAGCTGGAAGGGACCTCAGAGCTCATCTAGTCTCTCCCATACCTCACTCTAAATTCCTCACTGGTGGTGATACACTCTGCTTGAAGGGGGAGCTCACTAATCTTCACAAATTAAGGAAGTTGGTGAGCAATCCCAATAGTAAATTGGTTTCCCAGTCAAGTACTCTTTAAATGTATGGCACAAAGGAAGGAAGGGAAGAACAGAATGTGGGCTGGAATATTCAGAGAAATCTTCCTGGGGGCAGAGATGGGGTTTGATACGGGCCTTGAAGAGTCACGGGATGTGAATGATGATAGACGATGGTATACAGTCCATACAATACATCAGAGAGTCGCTGCTAAGCCTAAAGGCTCATGGTTTGTGGCAAAGCCAGGACTAGAAGCTGAGGTAGTGCTTGCTCATATTTTTGGATGAGCATGATCATTAGAGACTCAAATAGAAAAGCCATCATTCCCTTCTCCCTCTGAGCCCTTTCCTTCTCCAACAGGTGGCTGGAAAGTGAAAGAATACAGGACTCCTGGGAAGTAGGACCCCAGATAGAATAGCCATCCATCCCCCCTCTGAGTCCCCATCCCCCAACCCCACAGGGATACAAAGAGTTCATGGAGAAAGTGCTTTGAAAATTGTATTTCCTATTTTCTTCCCCAGAGGAAACTGGGTGAGAATGGGTGGAGAAAGAAAAACAAGCCATGGTATTCAGCTTTTCTCTCTCTCTCTCTCTCTCTCTCACACACACACACACACACACACACAAACTTCACACACTTTAAAAATACAGACACAGTCCTCAGGAGCCTAAGCCTCAGCTATAAATAGAACATCTTGCTCCCCACGGACTGGGGTCCCTCCCCCAGCTGTTACTTCTCATCAAGGCATCGGGGTCTTAGCTGGCCAGACCCCCAGTCATCTCTAAGAATAAACTCAGGACCCAAGCAGCCTGTGTGGACTTGACTCATGGGGGGAGCCAGGCCAGGGGAGTGACTTCACAGGGATGGGCTGGCTATATAAGCCCCCATGAGCCCAGCTCCTGCTTAGATCACTGTAAACAAGGGCACTTCCACAGCTCTCCATCGGGGAGAAAGCCAGACTGCCTGCTGCTGGTGCCCACAAATACCCAACTTACAGCAATGTCCCAGGTAGGCAAGGACCCAGAGATGGCCACAGCCATCAACTGCTTTCAGTCAGAAAACATTGATTTCCTTGACTGCTGCGGGGAGGGGAGGTCAGTGGAGGGGGTGGGGAATAAGTGGTAAAAATGTGAGATCTGGTGGGAGGGAAGGTGTGGATAGCTGCATAGAAAGAGCAGGACTCCTGGAAAAAATTGGTTGTTTTTGTTGGCTGCAAAACTAGTATGTAGCTGTGTACTTGTGTATCTGAATGTGTTCATATTGTATATAAGGGGAGAGATTTGAGCCTCCTCTCCCTCAGCCTTACCTGAATTCCCTCTTCCTTTTATGTCTGTGTACTTAAATAATTGAGATTTGTAATTAATATGTTCAGATAGTGGGAAATGCATAGTCTATTGTGGGTAGTTATGGACAGTCTCTGACCTCTCTGTCTCTGTCTCTTCTGTGGCTGGGAGATAGCTGAGCATATGATGGGAAGCATCACAGCATACAGCTAGATCTACTCCTACCTCTCCAAATAGGGAGTAAATGCCTTTTCTCCACCCTTTCCCAGTCCCAGTTATCAGCCCCTAAATCTTCAGGTTTCCTTAGAATACAAGGAGTCCAGTGGGCAGCTAGGTGGTACAGTGGATAAAGCACTAGCCCTGGATTCAGGAGGACCTGAGTTCAAATCCAGCCTCAGACACTTGACACTTACTAGTTGTATGACCCTGGGCAAGTCACTTAACCCTCATTGCCCCACCAAAAAAGAGAAAAGAATACAAGGAGTCCAGCTAATATGATATAGTAAACATTTATTAAGCACCCAGTGGTGTACACTTTCATACTGTGCTAAACTCTGGGGATGCAAGTAAAGATAGCCACCCTATGCTGCCTACCCCAAACCAGCTACAAAGAAGGGAAAGACCCCAGCTCAGATCCTGCTCATGGAAAAAACCTCAGAGCTCAAATGGATTGTGGAGACCACTTAGAGACTAACCTCATTGTATAAAGAAAAAAGCAGACTCGGGAAAGTGATCATCAGATTGAGAACCAGAGGGGATGTTGGAATCCATCTAATCCGGAGATATTAAGATACATGTCTAGATTCTTTTGTCTCCACTTACCTTACTTAGGGAATTTACCCACTTCTGCCCACTCCCAGTCATGGCTTGCTTGTGCCCTCTGAATGTGAGTGGGAATCTCTAAAACCCTTCATTCAAGTTTACAAGTCCTGGGAACCACTTTACCTAGTCTGAGTCCTGTCTCATCTATAAATCTGGGTTGGACTGGTGTTATTGAATTGTTTCAGTCATGTCCAACTCCTTGTGACCCCATTTGGAGTTTTCTTGATTTGCCATTTCCTGCTCCAGTTTATTTTATAGAAGAGGAAACTGAGGCAAACAGGGTCAAGTGGTTTGCCCAGGGAAATACAGGTAATAAGTATCTGATTCTGGATTTGAACTCAGATCCTCCTGACTCCAGGGCCAACATCCTATCAACTGCTCCACCTGCCAGCCCCAGGGTTGACTAAGTGATCTTCAAAGTCCTTTCCAATTCTAAAACTATGTTCCTATGATTACCTCTTGTCCAAACAATCATTATACTCCCCTTCCTGGTCTCACTTCCCCCAGGTTTACCTCCACTCTAATCTGTCTTTGACACAGATGTCAAAATAAGCTTCCTAGTGCATATGCCTTGTCATGTCGCTCCTCTGTTCAGAAAGCTCCAGGTGCTTCATACTGCCTGCAGGACAAAATGCAAATCCTTTGGCTTGGCATTTGAGTCCTTCCAGAGACTGGCTCCAAACTACCTCTTCAGCTTCATTTCCCATCTCTCCCCTTCGCATGCTGTGTTCCAGTAAAACAGGATGCCCGACTGCCCCCACCTGCCTCCTGCATTTGTAAGACACGTCTGTCCCTGTAACCCCCCACTTTCTCATCTCCACCTGTTGGAATCCTTTTCTCTCTTCAGTACTCATCTTAGGTATAGTCTCCTCCAGGGAGCCTCCCTAATTCTCTCCCCTCCCTCAATGATCTGTTCCCCCTCAGATTTTGCTAGTTCTTTGAATGGCTCTCTCCTCTGACCCCATCCCATTCTTAGCTTGTCTCTTGGTCATGTACACATTATATTCTTCCATTAAACTGTAAATTGCTTTATAGTGAGAAGTACCTGATGTACCCTTCAATCAATGTTGAATTAGGAAGCCCCCCATTACTCGGGCCAGGGGTAGGCTGACCCATATGTACCAGCTATCTCTGAGGAGCAGGGGAGAAAAAAGAGGGGAAGGGCCTAGGGTGGGGGTTATGGGGACAGATGGACCAGCCCTGTGCAAAGAGAGCACTGAGATTGGAACCTGTGCCCAAGGCAGGAGGTTTAGGGAGTCACTGCCCCTTGGTCCCTTTCCCTATAAAAGAACACCTGTAACCAGAGCCCATGGATACTTAGCCCTAGAACCTGGGCACTGGAGGTCCAGAGCTGCCCTTGACCCCCCTCAATAGCCTGTCCCTTCTAGGGGTAGATGCTGGTGAAGAGTATACTCCAGAGAACAGAAAAAGGTGGCTTTACCATATATCAACATCACTTACTTTCAATGAAGTTGTGCACAAAATGTCCCCGGGCTTTTGTGACAAAGCAGGCAGACAGGAGGGGTATTTGGAAACAGTAACTCAGAAGCTCTCTACCAGCCCCATTGGGCTGGACACGTACATTGGGCTGGCTGGCTCACTGAATGAGAATCAACCTCTGGGCCCTTTCCAGCCACATGCCTGAGCAGGACTGGCTAGGAAATTCAAGGCCTCTTGCAACAGGATGATTCTTGGCCTCCTTTAATCTATCAGTCAGCAGGTTTCTGAGTCCTGAGTCCCTGTGTCCAAGTTCCTAGTCAGTCAACAAGCATTTATTAGAAGTGTCATTCTCCAATTGCCAAATTCCCCAATAGCCAAATGATGTAAATGGGCAATTTTCAGAGAAAGAATTCCAAGCTATCAATAGCCATGTGAAAAAAAAATCCTAAATACTAATAATTAGAGAAATCTAGTTATTATTAAATAAAATCTAATTATTAAACTAAAACAGTTGTAAGGGTCTACTTCATGCCCATCAGATCAGCAAAGTTGACAAAAAAGGAAAATGACAAATGCAGGAGGGGCTAGGTACACATACATTAATGCACCATTGGTAGAACTGTCAACTATTCCAACCATTCTGGGAAGCTGTTTTATAACTGCCTCCAGAGCTATCAAACTGTGCGTGCCCTTTGACAGTGATGCCACTACTAGGTCTGTGCTCTTAAAGAGATCAAAGAAAGAAGAAAAGGGTCTTTTCGAAATTATAGTAGTTTTTTGTGGTGGCAACTTAGGGGATGCCTATCAATTAAGAAATAGCTGAATAAGTAATGGCATATGTGACAGAATATTATTGTGCTTTGAGAATGGATGAAAGAGTTGGTTTTAGAGAAACTTGAGAAGCCTTTTATGAACTGATGCAAAGCGAAGTGATCAGAACCAGAGGAACCATTTACACAATAACAATATTGTAAAGACAAACAACTTTGAAAGACTTGGGAATTCTGCTTAGCATCAGTGACGAATCATAATCCCAAAGGATTTATGAAGAAAGGTGCTACATACTTCCAGAAAGAGGGGTGATGGTCATGGTCCCTTTGGAAATTTGTATTGCTTGACTGTACATGTTTATACCAGGGGTTTTGTTTTTCTTTCTTATGGGGACTGGGGGTGGGTAGAGATGGGGAGTGGGAGAACTCAGATCTGAAAATAAAATTAAATTGAATTTTAAGAAAAAGCAAAAACCCAAGCAAACATTTATTAGGTGCCTACCATGTGGTGCAGGCACTGTGCTAAGTGCTGGTAATACAACAATGATAATAACTAGTGCTTATGTAACATTTTAAGATTTGCAAAGCACTACATTATCTCATTTGAGATATCTACCTCTCACAACTCTCTTGTGAGTAGATAGTATTATCCCCATCTTGCAGCTAAAACACGCTGAGAAGGTTAAGTGCCTCGTCCAGGGTCACACCACTTAAAAATACCTATGGCAAAATTTGAACTCAGGTCTTACTTATCAAGGCAAAAACAGTCTCTCTCCCTAAAGGAATGTACATTCTAATGAGGGAGAGAACTTATAAATAACCGGGTGGTAGTTGTTGTTCAGCCATGTCTGACTCTTTGTGATGCCATTTGGGATTATCTTGGCAAAGATACTGTAGTGGTTTGCTGTTTCCTTCTGCTCATTTTTTTAAATAGATGAGGAACTGAGGTCATAGTCATGGGTCACACAGCTAGTAAGTGTCTGAGGCCAGATTTGAACCTAGGTCTTCCTGACTCCATGCCTGGCACTCTATGCACTATGGCACCACCTGGCTGCCCCCAAGTAATACCTAGTTACAAACAATACATGGGTAGAGTGATACAGCCTCTACCCTCTGAGAGCTCTTAGTCTTTGGAGGAAGAAGAGGGGAAACAGACCTTGTGCTGTGAGCTAGCTAGAGAGTTACAGGTCCAAGGGAGGTAGGGAACTTGTTCCTTAACCTCTGGGCATTCCCAGTCTTGGGAGAGATTTGAGTAATACATAAAGACTGCCTGTGAAAAGGGCTGGCATGTAAATGTAACCCATGATTCATAACTGAATCTCTGTACTCAAATGGGCTGATTTCAATGTTGGAGGCTTCTCAATCATAACTTTCTCTATAGTTCATTTAGTTCCCATCCAGGGCTTTCCCTGGATACATTAGAAAGTGACTAGAGGGGCAGCTAGATGGCGCAGTGGTTAAAGCACCGGCCCTGGATTCAGGAGTACCTGAGTTCAAATCCAGCCTCAGACACTTGACACTTACTAGCTGTGTGACCCTGGGCAAGTCACTTAACCCCCATTGCCTAAAAAAAAAACAAAAAGAAAAAGACAAAAAAAAAAAAAAAAGAAAGTGACTAGAAGCAGCTAGATGGTGTAAAGGTAGAGAGCATTGGGCCTGGAATCTCAGAGACAGAGTTCAAAAGACAGAGACCTGAGTTCAAATTTGGCCTCAGATACTTATTAGCTGTGTGACCCTAGGCAAGTCACTTACTTTCTGTTTGCCACAGTTTCTTCAACTGTGAGATGAGGGTAATAATAGCACCAACCTCCCTGAGTTATTGTTAAGGATCAAATGAGATAATATTTATAAAAAGCTTAGCACAGTGCCTGGCACATAAGTAATTAATAAATACTTGCCTTTTTATTTTTGCTCAAATTCAATTATTTTCCTCTGATACAAGTATTCAGGCTAACAAAAAAATCAAATATAAAACAGGTTTTATTAATCCAAGTATCTGTGTGTAGCCTCTTGTTTCATTTAAAAGTAATGCCCAACGAAGTAACTTGGATGCATTGAGGAGGTCCCTGTGTCTGATACAATGTAAGATTCAATTTTCTTTCCTCTTGGCATCCTTAGGAAGCCCCCATCAAAAAGAAACGGCCTCCCATGAAGGAAGAGGACCTAAAGGGAGCCCGAGGGACCCTCTCTAAAAACCAAGAGATCAAGTCCAAGACCTACCAGGTCATGCGAGAATGTGGTGAGTGTCCCATGTGTATGTATGTGTGAATGTGTCTGCACATGTCAAAAACCCTGGAAGGGAGGGAGCTCACCACTGCTGGGAGAAAACAGGGAAGAACCAATAAAAGTGTGTCCCAGGATGGAGGAAGGGGGAAGAACCTTCCCTGCCCCTGGAGCCTTGTTCTGGTTGGAACAACCAGCTAGGCCTAGTCCCCCGAATACTACCTGGGAATCCGTTAGGGCCCCCCTTACTAACCTCTTTCCCACTCTTCTTCCTAAAGAGGAAGCTGGCTCAACTGCCCCGTCTGTGTTCAGCCGAAGTCGGACAGGCGGAGAGACTGTCTTCGAGAAGCCCAAGTCTGGGCCCCCCAAGAGTGTCTTTGGCTAAGGAACTCCGTGCTGCTTCCTGGCCCTGTGCATCTCCACCCCACCTCACATCTGAGCCCCAGCACCAGCCCTGACATGGACAGCTAAGCAGACACCTCTCTTTTAAAGAACTTTTTTTTTTTTAATACACAAAATGTCCACTACTTTTTTTTTTTTCCTAGAAGTACAGGGTCTAGGAGCTGGGCTCTGGATCCAGGATCTTAGTCTCTTTCTACTGCCCTTGATTGTCCAGGACAGACCCCACAGACACAAGGATGTGTGAAAATCTTTGAATCATCAGTAAATCAAAGTAATCAGAGATGTTTGGGGCACTGTTCTCTCCTGCCCTTGGTCTAGACCCAGATTGTGGTCCAAGGGCCAAGACAGGAGGGGAGGAGGCTTCAAACATGGGTAGACCTCTCTACAGGAAAATCTGTTGCTGCTGTTTAGCCCCAGCCCTAGCCCCTTCTCTCCCTCCAGATCATCAACTTTCTACTCCATAGGTTGTCACTGAACCCCCTGCCATGTACAGAGCTCAGGCCACCTTGGGGAGGCTGCCCAGAGAAGATGACACAAGCCCTTACCCAGAAGCTGCCAGTCTGGCTACAAAGAGAAGACTCCCATCTGACAGCACAATAAAGGATAAATTGATGTGTGAAATTGTTGGTATAGACAGTGAGGGCATTTGGATTTTTTTTTTGAGGTGGGGGGGGGCGCAATGAGGGTTAAGTGACTTGCCCAGGGTCACACAGCTAGTAAGTGTCAAGTGTCTGAGGCCAGATTTGAATTCAGGTCCTCCTGAATCCAGGGCCGGTGCTTTATCCACTGTGCCATCCAGCTGCCCTGGGCATTTGGATTTTAAAAGAGGGAGGGATCCCCAGGTTGAGGAGATTAGAGAAGTCTTATTGGGGAAGTGGTTTTTGAGTGGGGCCTTGACAGTAAAGATTAGGGTTAGGGGAGGACAGGGAACAGATTTTTAAAAGGTATGGGAGTCAGAATAAGCCTAGAATGTGTGGGGAACAATGAGGCTATTGCCCTGGATGGAGTAAAGGATTTTGTGTAGGATAAGCATAAGAAGTGAGTTGTCCCACCAATTAGTAGGATCAAATGAGATAATATTTGTAAAGCTCTTTGCAAACCTTAAAATGCTACAAAATGCTAGTTACTATTAGTTACTATCTGACCCTGAGCTAGATCTTTCATTTCTTTCTTTCCCTTGACCTCATTTTTTCTTATCAGTAAAATGAGAAGGTTGGACTAGAGCAGAGGTTCTTGGGCAAGGGGGAGGGATGAGTGGGTGGGTGGGGGGGTGGAGAGGCAATTGGGGCTGAGTGCCAGGATCACATACCTAGTAAGTGTCTGAGGCAGAATTTGAATTTTGGTCCTCCTGGACTCCTTGGTCATCACTTTGTCCACTGTGCCACCTAACTGTCCGTTAGAGCAGAGGTTCTTAACCTTTTTATGTGACGTGGACCCCTTTGGTACTCTAGTTAAACCTACAGATCCCTCCACAGAATGATGTTTTGAAGTACTTTAAGGAAATGCAAAATTCCAGTAGGTGGTTAGTGAAAATAAAGATGTAATTTTTCCCCAACCAAGTTCACAGGTCCCATGAAATCTATCTATCCACCCCTGGGCTAGATGATCCCTTCAACAATCAAGTTCTCTAAAGGTTCCTTCTGGCCAGGGGGGGGGGGGCGGGGAGAGATTGAGAGATCTGAGAAGAGATTTTGAATGTTGGGGGCCAGCTCTCATTGCTGAGACAGAGGGCCAGGCACACCCTCCCAATGTTCTTGCGTTTCGGTCTTTTCCATTATTTTATCAGGAACCACTCTTGCTAGGTCTGCTGACCTGACCCAGCAGTCTCCCTTCCCTTTAGCTGCCTTGAAGAAAATATGCTTTATTTTTTCCTGAAATGAGTTTTGAAAGATATTAAATACCATTTAACTTAAAGAAAATAAACTACTGATAGAATTAACAACACATAAATACCAAGTCATCAATCCCAGGACTTTATAAAGTTATACAAATTCACTATGTGGCCTTAGGCCAGTCATAGGATCTAGAATTTAAGAGCTGAAAGAAAGGGGAATAGGGCATACACATTTTTATAGTACCTGCTATGTGCTAGACACTGTATAAGTGTTTTGTTTTTTTTTTTGGCAGGGCAGTGAGGGTTAAGTGACTTGCCCAGGGTCACACAGCTAGTGTCAAGTGTCTGAGGCCAGATTTGAACTCAGATCCTCCTAAATCCAGGGCCGGTGCTTTATCTACTGTGCCCCCTGTATAAGTGCTTTTTACAAATATTATCTCAACCCCATGAAGTAGGTGTTATTACCCCCATTTTACAGCTGAGGAGACTAAGGCAAATGGAGGGGAAATGGCTCGGCCAGGGTCACACAGCTAGTAAGTGTCCCAGGCTAGATTGAGCTCAGGTCTTTCTGACTCCAGATCCAGGCTTCTATTCACTGCACCACCAGCTGCCTGTGAAGCTTCTAAGAAACCTTAGAGATCTAATTCAGTTCCCTCATTTTACAGATGAGGTAAACCGAGGCCTTAAAAGAGGAAGGTCACAAGGTAGTAAGGAGAGGAGACCTGGACACAAATCCAGGTGCTTGAATTCTTAAGCCTAGTGGCCTTTCTCCTGTTTTCTTTGGCCTTGCAGCCTCCCTCCCACCTGAGAAGGTCACTCTGTCTGGGTATGAGAGGGAAGGGAGAGTTAGGATTAATTCCTCCACTTCCACCTTCCCTGGCCCTGGCCCAGTCCCCTTCGTTCAGAAATTCTTGTTCCCTGTATTCAGGGAAAGGCTTGTCTTTTAAGCAAGTCTCACAGAAGTAGTGTGGTACAAAGAGATGGGGGCTGGAAATTAAGAGGCCAGGGTCTAGTCCCTGACTAAATGTGCAGCCCTGGACAAATATTTTGCCTTTTCTGGGCCTCACCCTCCTGATTCCTAAAATAAGGGCGGGGGTTAGACTAGGTTCCTTGCATCTCAGACATTCTCTGGGAAGTCACCCTATTCCTCTCTGCCTTATACATACATGGAACTGGTACTTTTGTGTCCTCGTCCTCAGTAAGGAAGGATCCCTCCCTCACTGGGGGCATTCTCGAAGGTTTTGTGCTGGGCCCCCTTTGTTCTTCCTCTCTCCTTCCCCCCTCTTCTCTATCTTTGTCTTTGTATCTGTATCTGTGTTTCTCTGTGTCTGTTTCTGTCTGTCTGTCTCTCTTCTCTCTCTTCTTTCTCTCTTTCTCTCTCTCTCTCTCTCTCTCTCTCTCTCTCTCTCTCTCTCTCTCTCTCTCTCTTTCTCCCCCCCCTCCCTCCCTCCCTCCCCCCCTTCATCAGCTCTCATGGATTCAAAGATTTCTATTCAGATGACTCAAAAATCTATATATGTAGTTCTAGTCTCTCTCCTGGTTCCAGTCATGCAACACCACCTCCCTATTGGACATTTCAAACTGAATGTCACAGAGACATCTCCAACTGGATATATCCAAACTTGAACTCGTTATCTTCCCCCTGTCCCAAACCATCCCCTCTTCCAAACTTCCCTAACCGACTACCATCCTTCCATTCTCTCATGTTCAAAAACTCTGCACTCTCCTTGACTCCTCAGTCTTCCTTAATCTCCCTATGTCCAATCCATTGCCAAATTTTGTAGTTTCTACCCCCACAGCATCTCTCATATTCATCTCCTCTTCACTCACACAGGATATCACTCTTGCTTGGATTATTGCAATAGCCTCCTAATTGGTTTCCCTGCTTCAAGTCTATCCCAGCTTCAACCCATCCATCACATAGTTTGGAAAATGTACTTCCTAAAACTCAGGTCTAATCATATCATTCCCCAACTCTAATATCCTATTACCTCCATGAACAAGTATGAAGTCTGACATTTAAAGCTCTTCGCAATCTGTCCCCAAACGATATTTCCATTCTCATTATGCATTTAATTTCCTTTCTACACTTTACAGTTTGGCCAAACAGACCTTCTCTCTCTTCACACTCTGCTCCATCTCTTAGTCTTTGCCTTTGCATCAACTCTCTTTCATGTGTGGAATTTCTCACGTTCTTTCACTTGCTCATAGTGTCCTTCCCTTCTTTCAAGATCAGCTCAAGCACAAGCTTTTCCTGATCCCCTCCCAAATGCTGGTGCCTTAACTCTCTGTGTCTTTCCTTCTCTAACTACCTTGTATAACTACCTTGCATTTAATATATGTTTATTTTTGTTTATGTATATGTAAGGTTCTGCCCCTTTTGTTGACGGGATTAATCTCTCCCCTGATAGAATGTAAACTCCCTAAGAACAGGGACTATTTTTCATCTTCTGTGTCTGTTCCCAGCACCTAGGACAGCACCTGGAACATAGCATGAATTTTAAAATGTGGTTGGTTCACTGATTGATGGATCCCTCCTGAGCATCTCCCCCATTTACTTTCTCAATCCACCTTGTAGGTGTGAGAATTGTGGGAATCAAGGGAACCACACTGACTCCATCTTGTGACTCAATTCTGGATCTAGCTCAGTTCCCTTTCTATTCAACTATGGGTCTAGTTCAATTTCTGTCATCTGAAAAAAACTATTCAATTATGGGAATTTTTCTGATGATATCCTTTATATCTTCTACATAATTCCTATTTTCAGTGTACTGTGGTCTGCTCACATGCACCATGGACTTCTCCATTCCCATTTGGGTGATCATCAACTTCAATTCTTCACATTCTAGTCAATTTAACAACATAACTCAATTCAACAAGCAGTTATTAGACACTAACTATGCACCAGATGCTGGGCAAACAAAGACAAAATTAAAGAATCCTCCCCATCAAGTCTCTTACATTCTATTGGGGAGCAGGCAGAGAAGCAACATGCTTACTAAAAATTGTTTAAATTCAATTTTATTTTATTTTTAGGTCTGTTTTCTCTCTCTTCCACCTACCCTCCTCCAACCCATTTAGAAAACAAGAAAAACAAAACCCATTCCAAACATTTAAAGTCAATCAAAACAAATTCCTCCATTGTCCAGGTTCCCCTATGCTGTCAAAATATTTCAATCTGATTTCTGAGTCAATCAATTCTCTATCTGGAGGTGACTTCTCTGGAATTGTGGTTGCTCATTGTATTCATCAGAGTTCCTAAATATTTCAGAGGTTTTTTTTCTATACAATATTGTTATTGCATTAACTGTTTTTCTGGTTCTACTCACTTCACTTTTCATCAGTTCATGCAATTCTTCCCAGGTTTTTCCTTCATCATTTCTTACAGCACAATAGTATTCCATCACATTCACATAGCATCACTTGTCCAGTCATTTCCCAATTGATGAACAGCTCCTCGGTTGCCAACACAAAAAAGAGCTGCTATAAATATTTCAGTAAATATGAGTCCTTTTTCTCTCCCTTTGGTTCTCAGGATATAGATCTACTAGTAGTATTTCTGCATCAAAGGGTATGCACAATGTAATAGCCTTTTGGGTGTAGTTCTAAATTGCTTTCCAGAATGGCTGGACTAGTCCATAGTTCTCCCAACACTGCATCAATGCACCTGTTTTCCCACAGTCCCTCCTGTAGTTGTCATTTTCTTTTTTTTCCTCAACTTTGGCAAAATCTTTTACTGAATGCATGTGGGGTAAAACCTCAGAATTGTGTTAATTTGCATTTCTCTAATTATTAGTGATCTAGAGCATTTCTTCACATCACTATTGATAGCTTAGATTTCTTCCTCTGAAAACTGCCTAGTTATAATGTTGTATTTCTCTGAACAAGATAACATTTTATTCACAGGGCATGAACCTGAGAATAAGATGGGTCAATGGCTGCCTCAGTTTCCAGTCAGAGACCTAGATCAAAAGGACAGCTCCCCTTTAATAGGTTTTGGGGAGCACAAAACAAAGAACAGGACAAGGTGGGTGGCATTATGGGGTTGAGGGCAACATGATTGGACACATAGCTGGAAGTGTGGGGAACAATACAATTGGCTGGAAGTTGGGAATGGAGACTAGCAACAACACCCTCCTTCCTTCCCCTGACTAAGAAATGTTCCTTGTTTGAGTGCACCTGCAAGGTTAAAAGATAGTGGGCCAGACTCCATTGGATGGCAAGCCGGACATCTTTGAAGGATAGTTTGGTGATATAAAGGCATGAGCCCCAAATCCCTAGCATCCATCTAAATTTCCCCAAGGATGGCAGAATTCCTTGAGTCAAGAATAGAACTGTGATTAGCAAGAGAATTGGATTTCTTTTTCCCAAATTACAGGTAAATACAAATTTTGACATCAATTTTTAAAAAAAACCTCTGTGTTCCAAATTCTCTTCTTCCCTCCCTCCTCTCACCAAGAACTTGAGCAATTCAATATAAGCCATACATGAGTAGTCATGCAAAACATCTCCACATTAGCCAGGTTGTGAAAGAAAACGGACAAAAACAAAACTTCAGATAAAGGAACTACCAAATAAAAAAATTATGCTTCAATCTATATTCATTTGTTCTCTCTCTGTAGATGGACTGCATTTTTCATAAGACCTTCTGAGTTGTCTTGGATTATCGTATTGCTGAAAATAAGCAAGTCATTCACAACAGATCATCTTACAGTATTGCTGTTATTTTGTATACAGTACATTTCATGTTGCATCAGCTCATGTAGGTTTTTCCAGGTTTTTCTGATAGCATTCGGCTCATCAATTTTTTATAGTGAACAACATTTATATAGCACTTTAAAGAGAGATTTCCTTACTTTTTTCTTTTTTTTTTTTTCCTTTTGCAGGCAATGAGGGTTAAGTGACTTGCCCAGGGTCACACAGCTAGTGTCTGAGGCTGGATTTGAACTCAGGTCCTCCGGAATCCAGGGCTGGTGCTTTATCCACTGCGCCACCTAGCTGCCCCTGATTTCCTTACAATAAACCTATGAGGTTGATTCTTGCAACAACAGTAATAGATAACATTTATATAGTACCTCGTGCCTCACAAAGAATTTTCTTCACAATAGGCCAGCAAAGTAAGTACCACACATTTTATCATCATGGTCATCATCAATCCATCCTCATTGTCATCAGTCAATCCCCATCTTCATCCAATCATCAATCAATCACCATCATCTTACATTACTCTTGCCTCTGCTTCATAAATTTTTTCACAGTTACTATTGTTAACTGTTTCCCTCCATCCTATTCCCTTCCCCATGATATTTACTCTATTTTCTATCCTTTCACCCTATCCCTCCTCAAAAGTGATTTGCTTCTAACTGCCCCCTCCCCCAATCTGTCCTCCTTTCTTTCACCCCTTCCTCCTTAACCCCTTCCCCTCCTACTTTCCTGCAGGGTTAGATAGCTTATTCCACCCAATTGAGTGTGTATGTTATTCGATAATTGGATTTCTAAACTTAACCCCTTACAGGCCAGCTGAATTCTGAACCAAGTTTACAGACAGAGAACCACAATTTAAGCAGTTATAGGACAAAATCGCTTAATTATAAATAGGATGAATAAAAATGATACAGAATCAATTTAATCTTCTCAATATCCTTTGACCATTTATCATCTGGGGAATGGCTCCTATTCTTATAAAGTTGAATTAATTCTCTATCTTAGAAAAGAGACTTTTCAGAAAAACTTTCTGCAAAGATTTTTTTCCTATTTACCTGCTTCTTTTCTAATTTTAGCAGAATTAGATTCATTTGTACAATAACTTTTTAATTTTGTGTGATCAAAATTGTTCATTTTCCATCCTATGAATCTTTCTTTCTCTTGTTTTGTTATGAATTCTTCTATCCATAGATATGTGATCCATGCTTCTCTAATGTCATGTTATGCCTAAATCATATACCCATTTGAAGTCGGGCTCTATCTAGTTTCTGCCACAGTGCTTTCCGGTTTTCCCAACATTTTTTGTTGCATATAGAGTTCTTGTCCAAATACTTGGGATCTTCAAGTTTATCAAACATCAGACTATCATGGTCCTTTTCTTTTGCATATTGTGAATCTAATTGTTCTACTGATAAACCTCTCCTTTTATCTTGTACCAAATTGTTTTGATGATTGCTGCTTTGTAGTGTAGTTTGAGATCTGGTATTTCTAGGCCTCCTTCCTTAACACTTTATTTTTCATTAATTCCATTTATTTATTTATTTATTTATTCATTTATTTTTAGGGCATTGAGGGTTAAGTGACTTGCCCAGGGTCACACAGCTAGTAAGTGTCAAGTGTCTGAGGCCGGATTTGAGCTCAGGTCCTCCTGAATCCAAGGCCAGTGCTTTATCTACTGTGCCCCAATTCCATTTATATTCTTGACCTTTTGTTTCCCCAGATAAATTTTGTTATTAAAATTCTATAAAGTGATTTTTGGTGGTGATTTGATTGATATGGCTTTGAATAAGCAAATTAATTTAGGCCATGTTGCTGTTTCATTATATTGGATTGGCCTAATCTATGAACAATTGATATTTCTCCAAAGTGTTTAGATCTGTCTTAATTTGTGTAAAGAGTGTTTTATAATTGTGTTCATGTAGTTCCTATGTGTATCTTTGCAGGTAAACTCCCATTTTATACTGTTTATAATTATTTTAAATGGAATTTATCTTTGTATCTTTTCATACTGAATTTTGTTGATCTGACATGTAGAAGTGATAATGATTTATCTGGGTTTATTTTATGCCTTGCAACTTTGCTGAAGCTGTTAATCATTTCACTTGTTTTTTGTTTTGTTTTGTTGTTTTAGTTCAGTCAGGCTCTCTAAGTAAACCGTCATATTTGCAAAAAAGGAGTAATTTTGTTTCCTCTTTGCCTATGCTTATATCCTCAATTTCTTTTTCTTTTCTTATTGTTATAGCTAGAGCATTTATAGGACTACGTTGAATAGTCATGATGATAAAAGACATCTTTACCATTGATTTTGTTAGAAAGGTCTATAATTTATTCCCATTGCAAATAATGCTGGCTCCTTAATAGGTACTACTTATCATATTAAAGAAAGCTCTGTTTATTCCTGTTATTTCTAGTATATTTTTAAAAACAGGAATGGGTATTGTATCTTGTCAAAAGACTTTTTCTGGATCTAGTGATATAATAAATATGATTTTGTTGTTCTTGTTATTAATATAGTCAATTATGTTCATAATTTCCCTAATATTGAATCAACTCTGCATTCCTGTCAGAGTATATAATCTTTGTAATATGTTATTCTAGTCTCCTTGCTAATATTTTATTAAAATTTTTGCATCAATATTCATTAGGGATATTGGTTTATAATCTTTCTCTGTTTTTAGACTCTTTTTCTTTTCCAAATGGTTTATTTAGGATTAATTGCCCTCAAATGTTAGAATTTGCTTGAAAATCCATCTGTTTCTGGAAATTTTCTTTGGGAATGAATGGACTTCTTCAATTTCCATTTCTAAGAAAGGGTTATTTAAATCCTCTATTTCTTATTCTGTTAATCTGGGCATTTCGTATTTTTTGTAAATATTCATCTATTAATTTAGATTGTCATTTTTACTGGCATGTAATTGGATGAAATTATTCCTAATAATTTTTTCTTCTTATTGGTTATGAATGTTTTTTTAAAATTTTTGATACAGGTAATTTTGTTTTCTTTCTTTTTTAAAAAATCAAGTTAGCTAATGATGTTTTTATTTTAATGTTTTTCTTTTTAAAAATAGTTCCTAGTTTTATTTATTAATTCATGGGCCTTTTTTCTTTCAATTTTGTTACTCTTTGGTGTTATCTTCTTTGATGTTCAGGATTTCTATTTTGGTGTTTAATTAAAGGTTTATAATTTATTGGTATTCTATTTTTTTTTAACTGTGTGTCCAATTCAGTTGATCTGCTCTTTCTCTTTCTCTCTCTCTCTTTTTTTAAATTGATGAAAGTGTTTATAGAGATATGAATTTTCCCCTAAGTTTTTTGTTAGCTACATTCCAAAAATTTTGGTATGTTATCTCACTTTTGTCATCTTTAGTGAAATTCAGGTTTCAATAATTTGTCTTTAACTCAGCTATTCTTTAAGATTAAGATATTGTCTTTAGGGGGTGGCTAGGTGGCGCAGTGGATAAAGCACCGGCCCTGGATTCAGGAGTACCTGAGTCCAAATCCCGCCTCAGACACTTGACACTTACTAGCTGTGTGACCCTGGGCAAGTCACTTAACCCCCATTGCCTGCAAAAAAAAGGAAAAAAAAAAGAAAGCAGTTCCCAGCTTCCTTCTTGCCTTCTTGGCTACAGATCTTAAAAATGACAAAATGGGTAGAAGAGGGTTATGGTTCTATGGTTCTTCCCTGGCGGTGGAGGGTATCATGTTAATCCTCTTCATTTGGTAATTAGGACCAATGGACTTAACTAGGAGAGCCTGTGTGGGCACCCTTGGTTACCATTGGTTCTTTTGTGTTTCTTTCCCTTTAGTAGTTGTCCTTGTGAACCTAAAAGGCTTGTTCCCTGCCCCCCCAAAAAAAGTTATCTCTGTCATTATGTTTCAAGGAAACTTCCATGAATTTGACCCATGTGTGAGTGAGATTTTCCCCATCCCTTAGTCATAAGAGATTTAAGATGATTTAATTATGATAATAATCAGCATATTAACTAAAAATTGTGATTTATTATATTTAGATATCTTATTTTAATTGTATTAGTAGATTATCTCTCTTCTTACTACTTAGTGATGTCAGATGATAGTTTCCAATGTCAAGCATTAAGTAATATCACAAGATACCATAGTCAGCAATATTATATTTTAGAAACCACAAGTGTTATTCTTGCCTCAAGGGGGTCATGCAGTTCACCAGTGGTATACTTGACTCAAGAGGGTCACACAACTTACTAGTGGCCTGCTTGACTAATAGGAGGGGGTCATGCTGCATGACTATGACCCACCCTGTTGTCATCATGAGACTTTGATAAGAATATTGGAAAATGCTGACATTATGGCCATATAGGCAGTTTCTATATTTCCTAAGAATATGCTCTAATTTTAGAAATTACTAATTAAGGTTAATACTATGCTATATAAGTACAACTTTATTAAGATTAATACTATGCTATATAAGTGCAACTTTTGGAAGGGTATATAAACCCATGGATTTTGTAACTTGAGGTCTTTTGGTAGGTTCACCCTTGCTGGAGGAGGGCTTTATTGTGAGATGAGGCCTTCTCTGAATAAACCTATTTTCTAGGGCTTGGAGACTTTGTTGTTTCTGTTCCTCTGTTGGACTTAGAAATTTTCCCGACAATTTTGGTGACCCCGACGTGATCCTGCAGTAATTCTGTCCTTCAGGTTCCTCCTTTTCAACTTGGAACTCTGTCTGAGCTCCACCTTGGGGACATTTCCCCTCAGCCCCTTCTTGAAAGAGAAAGACACAAAAGCAGAATTCTTGCTGGATCGGACCTCCAAGCTTATGAGTATTTTCTTTCTTTCTTTTTTTTTTTTTTTGGTGAGGCAATTGGGGTTAAGTGACTTGCCCAGGGTCACATAGCTAGTAAGTGTTAAGTGTCTGAGGCTGTATTTGAACTCAGGTCCTCCTGACTCCAGGGCCGGTGCTCTATCCACTGTGCCACCTAGCTGCCCCCACTTATGAGAATTTTCAAGCTGCTTAAAAACAAAAAGGGGGGCAGCTAGATGGTAAAGAACAGGAGAAAATGTACTGCTTTTATTGTAGAAAGTAGGACATTTAGCTAAAGACTATTTTAAGAAGAAAAGAGATCAAGAAAGAAAGAAACAAAGGAAAAAGCAAGGATTGGAGTAAGAAAAGTCTAGACATGCCTGAACAGGTCTGAACAAGTCTGATTTGTTAACTTGATTGTTTACTGCATTTATTTCTTTTAATAGAGACCTTAAATTTCCTATTTTGGGGTAGACAACTGTTAAGTGAATTGGAAATTGTATTCAAATTTGAAAATTGGTATTTATCCAGTAATTGTTAAAAAGTTTGATGCAGATTTTTAAAATTGCATTGTGCATTTATATATTATTATCAAAGGAGGGAACACCACCATCTCTACCTTGATTATTATTCTATGCAGGTCAGAGGCTAACATTCCAATTTTTCTAAGAAATAGTCTGATTATTTTTTTTTTGGTAAGGCAATTGGGGTCAAGTGACTTGCCCAGGGTCACACAGCTAGTAAGTGTTAAGTGTTTGAGGTCGGATTTGAACTCAGGTACTCCTGAATCCAGGGCTGGTGCTCTATCTACTGCGCCACCTAGCTGCCCCGCAATAGTCTGATTCTGACAGTAAATCCATCTATTGTTTTGTTTAGAATTTTAGAATGTTTATGTAATTGTTTTTTATTTTTGTTATGCCTAACCCAGCCACTATTGTGACTGTTATTTCTTGTGATGCCACCTGTTTGTTTCAGGATTAGATTCATAAACCCCGAATCCCTTTATCTGTTTGTATTTACTTGGTTATCATTTTAAAAGGTTCCACTTGACTCCTAACACAGAAACTTGAGACCAGAATAGCTGTCATTTGGTCCAGGAACTATTTCAGCGAGGACACAAGTTCTAAGGTATTGTGAAACTCCTTGCTGCTTGCTGCTTAAGATTTACTGCTGTGCTTACTGACTATGACGTGTTGTGGTCAGCTTCACTTCCACTAACTTTGAGTACACAGGCGGCTGAACTTATAGCCCTAACAAAAGCCTGACGCTTAGCTAGGATTTTTAACTTCATCAGTGAAAAAGATAGCCCACTCTGACTTGATCAGAGACTTGCTTGAAGTTATTCAACTACCTAGGACTTTAGCTATAATCTATTGTTCAGCTCATAAACTGATGTAGCTTCAAAGACAGCAGTCAGTAAAGGTCCTGTTTTCTAAATATTAGTGGCCAGACCTCAATTATATAGACAAGGGAGTGGAAACCTGGATACTAGGTATAATGCTAAACAGATACAATGAGTTTGGGTAAGTGAGGAAACCAGGTCTCCCTGGTGGTTCATTCAAGAGATCATTATGGTGCACAGGCAATCACAGATACAATACTTGGCAATAATTGGCTTCATATATTACAATAAGTGGTTTTGAAGATTTCGTTTTTAATCAAAGGAAAGTGATATATGGTGTTCACTCCCTAACATATTTTTTGAGTCATTGTAAATTGGTTTTATAATTTTACCAAAGGCTAGATATTCTAACTACTATTGATTAACTGAAAACTTTCATTATAGCCTTTGTAGCCAAAATAATTATGAGAGAAATTGTCCCTAGATATGGCTCTCCTGCTAACATTGTTTTAGATAAAAGGTTTTTTTTTTTGGATAGGTAGAGTATATGTATGAGAAAATTAACCTTTTGATTAGAAAATTATGTCAAGAGATTCATTTGCAATGACCTAATGTATTCCCTATAGCTCTGTTTCATCTGAAGAATAGGCCTTGAGGAGATTGTTATATTTCTCCTCATAAGATGTTTTGTCACCTTCCCTTGAAAACAAGACCATTTGTGCTTGTTGGGGGGAGGTTTATCAATGCCTAACTAATTGAATATATGAGAGAATTACAAAATAGTTTTAAGGAATTACAAATTGTTAGAGCATTATTTCAATCCGATTTTATTGATTTTTTCCTTGATTTTTGAGTTGGTGATTTTGTATAAATAATAATTTTTAAAGTTGTTCGCATACTCTATTACTATCTTGAAAGGTGTCAAGCTACTTTTAATATTGCATGATCTGATCCCTCATGGGGGGGTGTCTGTAATTGGTTTCTTTGAATTTTTGTCACCTGAGGAGGTGATACCTGAGGCAACATATATATATATATATATATATATATATATATATATATATATATATATGAGGGATAGAATAAATATGCTAGATTTTGAGTTTAACAATTCAAATGCCATTACTGAGTCTAACAATTCAATGGTCACTGGAAATTGTTCTTCTGTGCCTGCAATTTTATATAAAGGGGTCACACCCACTTTATGGATTTTGTTTACTACTAATTTATTTCATTGCATTTCTTATGTGCCTTGGAAAATTTTTTATTTTTGCAGTTACTGGAAGAGGATTTTCCCAAATCCTAGATATAGCAAGGCAGTTTCTGATATAGCAGCCATTGAGCCGTCAGAATTGTTTATACATAAAGGGAACCTTATTCTGTATTGCAGGTTGTTGAGCAAAATGCCACTTCTTTTAAAACTAGAAAGTGTATAGATGTTGCCTCATTGACCATTGACTCTGGTGATACTGACAGTTTAGATAGTAGTGCCGATGTTGATCAAAAGCAATTCCTATTACTCCTGTATTTCAGAGATCTTTTGTAGTGTGGGTTTTAAATGAGATAGTCTATAATCCCATTTTTATTTTGCTATTTATTTTACCACTGACCTTGGGATATTAGGGTGCACCTTACGAAGGCCCACCTTCTTTTGTACACTATAATGATGTTTGTTTTCCTAGAATGCCCTATGGGCTATGTGGTCATACTAGGTGGATAGACCAGACTAGAGAAAAGAGTAATATCATAGGGAAGACTATTAAAATAACACATGAGTGGATTAAGAATAATCATATTATCAGATTACATAATACTGTGGGGTATAAGTTATACAAGGCTAATCAGGTAGGCCCACAAGGATGTTGGATTTGCCAAAAATTTCATCAATACAGTGTTCAGAGATGGTCAGTTGTACCTGTAAGTTTTAAAGATTCTACAGTCCCAAAAGTAGGATTGAATTTGTCTTATTTTGGCCCATTTGCCCCATATTTGTTTCTGCTTTAGTTGATTTGAATGGAAGGTAATTTGTACAGTTTTCTAAATTTCTGTATGTTTTGGGTAGATTTGATTCTGTGACGAATCTTGGAGTTTCTTATATTTTAGTTTAAATTTATGGCACAAATATTTAGATGAATAAGATTTGAACTTTTCTTTGTGTTATGGAATGCCATCTATGGTAGCTGCTATAGCTGCTTCTCCTCCTAATGTTGGGTGTAATGTGACCTGCTTTCTTTGTTACTAGCAAAATGAGATTATGTATTTGTTCTATTAAAGTTGCTTTTCTTGTTATCCTCGAGATGCCTTGAGACTATATCCTTTAAGTTTAAGAATTTGATGATGTAATGCCCCACACTAATAGAGTTTCAAATGTAGAAGCACTTCCTCTTTTCTCTGTTAAGCTAATTTTATTAGAAGAGTCAGTTAGAAAAGTAAATATTTTTGAGATAATAATGTAGAATATCCCTCTGTCTCCCAGAAGATATTTTCAGTTGTATTTTTTTTGCAAATTTTCTTAATTGTGCTCTTAACAATTTTCATGAATTTATCATTTGAGATTTACTTGTCTTTATGAGGCAGTGCCCTATTCTGCTTATGTCTTAGAGAGTATGGTGTTAGTTTTTGTTGTTATGGTTTAGTAAAAGGGTTTCCCTCCAGGAATCACTGCCCTATAAGGAGGGATGATAGATTTGTATTGGTTTAAATTTATAATTGACATTGGTATAAATTGAACTTTTGAAAATGAACTTTGAAAAAAATTTTTTTGAAATAAGAATAATTGGTATACTTCAAGAATTCAATTTGGTATGAAAATTGTATAAAATTTCAGAAATTTAGGTTTTAAATTTAGGAGGAATATTCTGTAAAATGGTTTGGTTCTTAATTTTTTTGTAAGACATAATTTTGAGAATTAAACTTTGAATCCTGAGATTTTTAAATATAGAAGGTTATAATTTTATCTATGTGTTATTTATAGGTTGGTCTTAGTTCATTTTATTTTTATGCTGTTTGGAAATTTTTCATTGTTACACTTCTTGGAAAAGAATTGTCTCAATTCCAAAAATTAATTAGAAAATTTCTCATATGGTATTCATTGATTTTGTAGAACTCATCCCTTATGTAAAAAGAAAACTTTGTTTTATTAAAAAGAAATGGGGCAGCTAGGTGGCGCAGTGGATAGAGCACCAGCCCTGGATTCAGGAGGACTTGAGTTCAAATCTGGCCTCAGACACTTATCACTTACTAGCTGTGTGACCCTAGGCAAGTCACTTAACCCCAATTGCCTCACCAAAAAAAAAAAAAATTAATCATTTAGGGGCAGCTAGGTGGCGCAATGGATAGAGCACCAGCCCTGGATTCAGGAGGACCTGAGTTCAAATCCGGCCTCAGAAACTTGACACTTACTAGCTGTGTGACCGTGGGCAAGTCACTTAACCCCTATTGCCCTAAAAAAAAAAAAAAAAAACAAGAAATCCGTTGTGATTCTAGAAGACTTTTAAATGTTACAACTTAGTGGTTTTAGAAATATATTGAGTCTTGGCTTCTTATAAAGTCACTGGCTTCCATTTGTTCAATCCTAATTCTTAGGCAATTATTTTCATCAGAGAGCTTTTGTACCTCCTTTTCCATTTGACTTTTCAAGCTGTTGACTTTTTTCTCATGTCTTTCCTGCATCACCCTCATTTCTCTTTCCATTTTTTTCCTCTACCTCTCTAATTTTATCTTCAAAGTCCTTTTTGAGCACTTCTATGGCCTGAGACCAATTCGTATTTTTCTTGGAAGCTTTAGATATAGGGGCCCTAATGTTGACATCTTCCTCTGAGGGTGCCCCCTTGGTCTTCCTTGTTACTGAAGAATCTTTCTATGGTCCTCACCTTTCTCTGTTGGCTCATCTTACCTTTCTTTTACTAGACTTTTATCTCCTTAAAGTGGGGCACTGTTTCCAGGATGGAGTATCTCAAGCTTAAGAAGTCCCAGGTGGTATGATTTAAGGAGAATCAGGTTCTTCCCTTGCCCAGCCTGTTTCCTGGTCCTAGATGACCCCAGACCAACTTGCCAATCAACCAGCTTTGTGTGTTGTGGTTGTTAGCTCTGAGGAGCCTGTGCTCCTCCCCCACCTGGTTCTCAGCAGGGGTGTAAAATCCAAGTTCTGCCTTAGCACCAGCATAGACCCCTGTAGTCTTCCCCCTGCCCAGGGCTCTGCCCACTCACCAGACTGTGAGCTTAGTTCCAGACGACACTGGTGCTTCAGCTGATTCAGAGGCTCTGGGGGTCTCCTTCTCTGGTGAGGCCTTCCTGAGACTGGATCTGTGTCAGGGTGACTGTGGGGTTGGGCCCAACTCCTGTATCAGCACAGCAGCTCCCTCCTTCTGACCTTCCAAGCCATTCTTGGTTAGAAGATGATTTCAGCACATTCTTCTGTGAGTTTTGCTGCTCCGGGCATTTTCCTATGACCTTATTTGGATGTTTTTTGGATCGATCGTGTCATGAGTTCGGAAGCTCACTCTAGAAATATATTGAAAGGCTTATATGTTTGTTCTGTTAAGAATAGATATTCAATATATGACATACATAGTAAAGATAGTAGAAGTACATTTAAGTATTCCTATACTCAAGAGAGCTTTTGTAAAGGAGAATCAATATTATTTGTAAGATTATTTGTCTATCTAGTATGTGATTTTTCTGTAAAAAAAAAAAACCCTAAGCAAAAGTTTTGTATTAGTAATTGATTTTAGATTTTTGCACTTCAAGCTATTGTTTTAATTGATAAATTATTGATGGATGGAAATTATATATTAATGAATATATTATATAATTTGTTTGCAATTGTAATCATATTGAATTATTCTATGTTATATCCTGAGTTGACAAAACTAATTCACATTCTTTGATTATCATTATTATCCTCAATATTTAAATCCATATAGCCTTAGATCATTGGAAGTTATTTAAGAACTTTTGGGATTATTGATTTTATTACTCTGAGTCTGAATCCAGGTATGATCATCAAGGAATCCTATTGAGCTAGTGAGTCATGATGCCAGCAACCCTAAGGGGTTTTACATCTATGGACTGCAGGTGGTGGAATTGTCAAGGGAAAGGTTGGAAGAACGACTCTCAGCAAGAGCTGAGGTAGGATTCTTCTGACTTGATTTTCCCAGATATGACACATGGAGCAGATCCCACCTGGCTAACACTGACCCTGACTCAATGCACTTGGTTAGCTGTATAAACTCTTGTCTGGAGTTGTCCTGGATATTGTACCCATTCACATTATTATGTTTGTAAAGTTTGCATCTCAGTAGGGGAGTGCCCCCTCTGGAATTTTGCGCCACCCATAGAGGACTGCCCTCTATGCATAGAATTATATCCATCTTTTAGATTGTTAATGATCCAAAGGACAAATTTTAGTATTTGTCTTTGGATCAAAGGAGGGATAATGTGAGTGAGATTTTCCCCATCCCTTAGTTATAAGAGATTTAAGATGATTTAATTATGATAATAATCAGCATATTAACTAAAAAATTGTGATTTATTATATTTAGATATCTTATTTTAATTGTATTAGTAGATTATCTCTCTTCTTACTACTTAGTAATGTCAGATGATAGTTTCCAATGTCAAGCATTAAGTAATATCATAAGATACCATAGTCAGCAATATTATATTTTAGAAACCACAAGTGTTATTCTTGCCTCAAGGGGGTCATGCAGTTCACCAGTGGTATACTTGACTCAAGAGGGTCACACAACTTACTAGTGGCATGCTTGACTAATAGGAGGGGGTCATGCAGCATGACTATGACCCACCCTGTTGTCATCATAAGACTTTGATAAGAATATTGGAAAATGCTGACATTATGGCCATATAGGCAGTTTCTATATTTCCTAAGAATATGCTCTAATTTTAGAAATTACTAATTAAGGTTAATACTATGTTATATAAGTGCAACTTTATTAAGATTAATACTATGTTATATAAGTACAACTTTTGGAAGGGTATATAAACCCATGGATTTTGTAACTCGGGGTCTTTTGGTAGGTTCACCCCTGCCAGAGGCCGGCTTTAGTGTGAGATGAGGCCTTCTCTGAATAAACCTATTTTCTATGGCTTGGAGACATTGTTGTTTCTGTTCCTCTGTTGGACTTAGAAATTTTCCCGACACATGCATGGTAGACACTTTGTTGGAAAAGTACCATTGAGGTGGTATTCTATCCAAATGAAGCAAGTGCTTTTTAATCAACAGAAATAAATATAAGGGAATTTTGTTTTCTCTGTACCTTTCAGTCAGACTATGAAGTTGTGGTCTACTATAAATGATCGTTGGTGAAGACCTGCCTATTCCTTTTTCATACATTCATTTTTCAAAGCCTTTCTATTCCTTTTTCATTCCTTCATCAAGGATGTCCTCAGTAAATGTGTAGTTCATTCTCATAAAGAGATGGGAAAGTAGGCATTGATGTTTTCTTAGTCACATTTATTTATTTTTTTCCATTTATGTATTTTTGGTTTTAAAAAAATATCACCATATTTCCCCCAGTTTCCATCTGCCTTCCTCTCCCAGAGAGCTTTCTCATGTAACAAATAATAGCTTTAAAGAAAAAAATTAAAAGGAAGAGAAACCCCCCCAACACATATGATCAATACATTAAAAGAGTCTGAAAATATGTATGATGTACAACACTTATGGGCTTTGCACTTTACACAACTGCATGTAAAATGAATAATTTTGTTTGCATGAAATTAATAAAAGTTTTCCACAAACAAAAGCAATATGGTCAAGATTAGAAGGAAAGCAGAAAAGTGAGGGGGAAATATTACAGCAAGTTTCTCTGATAAAGGCCTCATTTCTCAAATACATAGGAAACTGAGCCAAATTCATAAAAAAGAAGAGCTACTCCCCAGTTGATAAATGGTCAAGAGACAGTTTTCAGAAAGAGAAATCAAAGCTATCAATAATAATTTGAAAAAAATGCTCTAAATCACTATTGATTAGAGAAATGCAAATTAAAATAACTCTGAGATACCACCTCACACCTATTAGATTGACTAACATGACAGAAAAGGAAAATGACAAATACTGGAGGAGATGTGAAAAAATTGGGATACTAATGCACTTTGGTGGAGTTGTGAACTGGTTCAACCATTCTGGAGTATAATTTGGAACTACACCCAAAAGACCATAATACTCTGCATACCCTTTCACCCAGCAATACCACTACTAGGTCTATATCCCAAAGAGATAAAAATATTCTTTAAAATGTTTGCTGTCTTTTATTTTCCAAAATATATGTAAAAAAAAAACATAAAAAAAATGTTTGCTATCACCACCACCACTTCCATCAGCCTTCTATGGATGTATTACTACATATCCAGCCAAAATCTGCCTTTCTGTAACTTCTGCCCATTACTCCTTCTTGGACCAAGAAGAATATATATAATCCCTCTATCACAGTAAAGCTCCTTCAATACTTGAAGATAGTCATTAAATGTGTACTTCTCCCTCTCCACATCTTCCTTTCTCTGGGCTAAACATCTCTACTTCCTTCAATGATCTTCATGGACCTTACCAACTTGATCACACTCCTCTGGACATTCTCCAGCTAAGCACCATCCTTCCTAAAATACAGTGCCCTGAAACGAACAGGACATGGCAGATGTGGTCTGAACAGAACAGAATACAATAGGGCAAACAGCCTCTCTACCCCAGGGAGGCACACTGTACCTCTCAATGAAACCATAGATGACATTAGCTTATCAGACTGTTCTATTCCTGTGGACTTGCACTGACCTTACAATTCACTAAAATTCCATTCTCTATCAATCTAGCTATGTTACCTCCATCTTTTACGTGTGATGCTGAGCTCTAGTTTTAGAAGAAAGACTGACAGAGTGTAATGATCCTTGGATTAGGGAAAAACAATATTAGGGGGAAAATCACTCTCTGGGTAAGAAAGGACCTTAGAGATCATTTAGTGCAATTCCATATTGTATGGAGGAGGAAACAGAGGTAAAGTACCTATCCTCAAAGTACCCAGGAAAACATTGTCAGAGCTGGGAATAGAACTCTGGCCTCTTCATTCCCAGCCCAGGGATCTTTCCATGATACTCTCCCCATCCTATCGAATAGCTCCTCTGAAAGAGGACTTAGGCAGGGAATAGGGACAAGGCGGGACTTCTATGAAGTGAAGTGATCCAATAATTTCTGTCTGCCCTCCAATCCCTCCCCCATGGATACCTGAAATTCCATCTAACTCCTTTGGACTCAGCCAGTGACCTTTCCAGGTCTCTCAGGAGCCAAACAGAACAGGTCCAGTCTCTTTCCCACAGCACTTGAAGGCAGCCAGCATATCCCCCGAGTCTTCTCATATAACAGAACTGAGAACATGTTTGTACAAATTGTTCCTTTTTTCCCCTTCAACTTCTGTCCTTGGGCCACAGCCAGTGGAATTCCTGAGAGTGGGATCACTGGGTCAAAGGGCAGAGCTGATTTTATGATATTGAAGGTTCTTGCCAAATGGTTTTCTAAAACATTTCTCCAGTATACACACACACACACACACATATGTATATAGTATATATGCATATATAAAATATATACACATAAACATATATAGTATGTATGCATGTGAATAGAAATATACATACATATATGTATATATACACAAATATACTATATATATCTACAACACACATATATAGCATGCATGCACATGAGTGTATATACATATACATGCACGTACTACACGTGCATATAAAATATATACATGTATATAACACACAAATACAAATATCTAATGTGTATGCACATGTGTACATACAAATATACACATATATAATCACATGTGTGTATATACACACATATACAATACATGCATGTGCATAATATACACATATATACATATAGAGTACATATGCACATGTGTGCATACACACATATGTGTGTATACACAAGATAGAGACATATACACAAGATTTTATATCATCTATCTATCTATCTATCTATCTATCTATCTATCTATCTATCTATCTATCTATCTATCTATCTTGTATATAGCTTTTTGGGATACATATCTGTTTGCTTGTTGTCTCTTCCATTAGACTATGAGCTCCTTGAGGGCAGGAACTGTCTTTTGCCTCTTTTTGTATCTCCAGCACTTAACACAATTCCTGGCACTTAGTAAGCACTTAAAAAATGTTTTATTGGCTGTCTGTCAATGTTGCCTTTTATCACTTATTTTTGTTGTTGTTGTTGTTTGTTTTTGCAGTTATCACCTTTTTTTTTTTTTTTAGCCAAATTGGCAGGCAGAGTAGAGTGGCTGAAATCTCAAAACTATCTGTAACAATTTAGATTGTTCTGGTGTGTGGGCTGGTAAAATCAGAGTTAGAATAGATAGTATATTGGATTGGTCTTTTGGAACCTACTGAATTTTACGGCAAGAAAAGCTACAACAGCTGAAGGAGGGAAAGGCTATCTGGAGGCTTTAGGGCCCTCCAAACTTGCTATTTGCCAACAGTATGCTATGGCAGCCAATAAACTTGATCAGATTCCAGACCGCTCTAAGAGAAGCAAAACGTCCAGGGAGTTGAGAGTTATACTGTATCCCAACCTGGCCAGATCACATCTGAGGTATTGTAATGAATCCCAAGGACCACATTTTAGAAAAGACACTAATAAGCTGGAAAGTATCCACTGTCTTTCAGTAGAGTCAAGTGACCAAGACTGTGAAGAACTTTTAGATCATGCTGTATGAGGACCAGATGAATAAATTTGGGATATGTAGCCTGAAGAAGAAAAAGATTTTGGTGGATTTCATCCATTTTTGCAAACATTTTATAAAATACTGGATTTAATTATTTTTGTATGCTTATTACAATTTATAATTTATAAATTATTCAATTTCTTTTATTTTTGAGATTAGGCTACTTAAGTATTCTGTTTGTTGTTCTGTTCAACTAGTATTTTATGTTTATAAACATTTATCCCTTTCATCTGTTTTCAGTTTTGTTGGTATATAAATCTACAAATTAGCTCCTCTCCTCACAGTTTCTTTTATTTCATCTTCGATTATTGTGAATCTCCTTTTTAATTTTTGATACTATTTGGCTTCTCTCTCTCTCTCTCTCTCTCTCTCTCTCTCTCTCTCTCTCTCTCTTTCTCTTGGGCAGTGAGAGTTAAGTGACTTGCCCAGGGTCACACAGCTAGTAAACGTCAAGTATCTGAGGTCAGATTTGAACTCAGGTCCTCCTGAATTCAAGGCTGGTGCTTTATCCACTGCAGCAAGCACCTAGCTGCCCTTCTCTCTCTGTTTAAAAAAATATATATATCTTTTTTTTTTTTTTTTTTTTTTTTTTTTTTAGTGAGGCAATTGGGGTTAAGTGACTTGCCCAGGGTCACACAGCTAGTAAGTGTTAAGTGTCTGAGGCCGGATTTGAACTCAGGTACTCCTGACTCCAGGGCCAGTGCTCTATCCACTGCGCCATCTAGCTGCCCCTCTTTTATTCTTTTTAAATCACACAAGACAGTCCACTCCATCTCTCCAATCTACAACTTTTCCCTGGCTATCTCTCAGGCCTACAATTCCTTCCATCATCATCTTCTGGTTTTTATATCTTCCTTAAATGCTAGATAAAATCCCACCTTCTACTCAAATACTTGTATGTGGCCATGGGGGAGCTGCTGAGGCATTTCTGGTCCTGTTTTCCAGTTAACACATTACTCTTCACTGCTTTTTTAAGAGTTTAAAGAACTTACAAGTGAAGAGGACCATAAAAATAATTTACTTATTTTCACTTCTTTAAGAGAAATAAAAGTAAAGAGGAAGAACCCTTTCTCATTCCCCCTGAATGCCAGTGTCTTACCTCTCTTGATTATTTCCAATTTATCCTGGATATAATTTCTTTATACATAGTTTGCATATAGTCTTCATCAGACAGTGAGTTCCTTGAGAGCTAGGCCTTTCTTTTGCCTCTTTGTAACTGTAGGTCTTAGTTTCCTTATCTATAAAATAAAGGGATTGGACTAGATGGCATATATGGTCTCTTCTAGACCCATATCTATGATTCTAAGATCCTAGAATAAAAGAAAAAGTTATATATTGGGAAAGTATTTTTGCCTCAAATAGTCTGATTAGCTTCCCATAGCCAAAATATTAAGGGAGATGACATCTTTTTTTTTTTTTTTTTTGCAGGTCAATGAGGGTTAAGTGACTTGCCCAGGGTCACACAGCTAGTAAGTGTCAAGTGTCTGAGGCTGAATCTGAACTCAGGTCCTCCTGAATCCAGGGCTGGTGCCCTATCCACTGCTCCACCTAGCTGCCCTGAGATGACATAAATTTATAAGATTAATAGTCACTCCCTGAGAGATAGGTGGTCAAAGAATATGAACAACTAGGTTTCAAGAGAAGAAATGAAAATCATCAATAGCCATCTAAAAAAAAGTTCCAAATCATGAATAATAAGACAAATGCAAATTAAAACAATGCTGAGTTATTATTACCTTATACCCATCCAATTGGCAAAGATGCTAAATGATGGAAGTAGTTGATGTTGGAGGGAAGGATTGTTGTGGCACTCACAAGACACAATTTTACTCACTGGACCTTTTTTTCAAGTTTATTTGTCATGGTTTTGGAGCAAGGGGATTCACTACCTTTTCTCAGTAATATTTCCCAAGTGCCAACAGATGATTTGGCATATGTATACACCTATAGGCATAGGGGAGTTGTGCCAAAGACCAGAAGTGAACAGACTTCAGTCAAGTCAGAAGCTTCAATTTACATTTAGTGCTCACCTTCATCCCTGGGGTCCATAGTCCTGGGAACTAGTCCTGATTAGGATATGGGTTTGGGATACATTATATGCCATTTTTCCCAGATGAGAAAAGGATAGCTGTGTGGCTGCATGTATGGGAGCGAATGAGCAGAAACGTGTCATGTCTGAAAGATAGAAGCCTAAGCTCTCAAAAGTCAACACTTATAGGGCAGCTAGGTGGCACAGTGGATAGAGTTTTGGCCCTGGATTCAGGAGGACCTGAGTTCAAATCCGACCTCAGACACTTGACACACTTACTAGCTATGTGACCCTGGGCAAGTCACTTAACCCCAATTGCCTCATCAAAAAAAAATTTTTTTTAAGTTAACACTTACAAGAACACAAGGAAGAGACAAACAGTGAGGGCCATTGGGTACCTGAGGGGGGAAAAATGGTTCTGCCCACTTTGCAAGTTTCCCCTTAAAGATTGTTTTCTTCTTCTTCCGCTCCTTTAGCACAGAAAAAAAAAATTGTGCATTAAGTTAAACTTTGGTCAGAATATAGAGCATAAAGCAATACAACAAATGAGAAAGCAGGTAGGACCGGTTTTAGGTAGAGGGAAAGAATTGTTTTTCTACTACAGCACTATAGGAAGTTAAATGTGCTAATACATTGTTGGTGGAGCCATGCTTTGATCATCCTCAAAACAGTTTGAAGTTATTTGAGAGGAATGACTAAATTTTTCATGCTTTGTTATTGGGCAATATTATTTCTGGGTTCATAATCCAAGGAGGTCAAAGATCGAAAGAAAAATCTCTTTGTGCCAGAATGTTTCTGGTAGAACTATTTGTAGCATAAAAAACTAAAAAAAAAAAATTGTACCCATTGATTGGGACATGACTGAACAAATTGTGTTATATGTATAATGTGAATGGAATGGAATATTATTTCAGTTTTAGGATCAATGCATATGAAGAATTTCAAGAAACACAAAACTTTTGTAAATTGATACAAAATGGCCAAACAAGAGAGACAGAGAGAGAAAGTTGCACATGCACAAATACACACACACACACACACACACACACACACACACACACAAAGACACAGAGAATGTGCTTTAAGGTCTACAGATTTGATCTTCACCACAAACCTGTGAAGTAGGGGGTACTCTTCTTATTCTCATTTTACAGATGAGGAAACTGAGGCTCAAAGAGGCCAAATGACTTGTCTAAGCTCTTGTGAGAGAAGTAGATAAAGACCCCACCCCACCCATTTGAATCCCAGGCATACCCTCTTCAGCTATTTTGTTGTAAGTGAGTCTCCTTCCCACCTCTTATCAGAACCAAAAGACTGTTACTGAAGGTAGGGAATTCCAGAGACCTGAGAAAGTTCTCCCAGTCTTTGATTTAAGTAGGACCAGCTATACTCAGAGGATGAATCCCTATCTCCTACAACTAAGAATATACATTTTTCTCCAAGAAGTATACTATTCTTTCTGTATGACTATCTTTGTTTTATGAATATCTATCTTCCTTTTCCTTGTTTCACACAATGTTCCTTTAAATAATGCTTAGCTTATGAATGTTGCCCTAATCACCTGAATATAAAGAGACTCTTATTTCATGCTCAGGGTAGGTTGCCATCCATCCACCTTACTATCTACCCTGGCTGGCCAGCATAAACAGCTTCTTGCTACTCTTAATTGACTCTGCACTGACATTTTGCAGCTCTGGCCTCAAGAACCCAGATTGGTGAGTGATGATCCTCTTGGGTCCCTAAAACATTTCACTTCCATACTGTCCTGAAGTAGCATGTGAACTTGGGTTTTCCTCAATCCACGTCCAACTTTCTATCTACCATGCCCCATGCCTCATTGCATCTATGATATATCCATGATGACTACACAAATATATTTAATATTTTCCCTAATTAAATATAAAAACAATTTTTAACATTCTTTTGACTACAAAAATATAAATGAAGACAGAGCTGAAGAATAACAGAACTTAGGTTAAATGCAATGGCCAACTGAGGTAAAAAATTCACCTTCCTCACTGTTAAGAAATGACCAGTTTCTGAGAACCCAAAGTGACGTGTTATCGGTCACAATTGCTAAATTACCTGGTTTTGTTTTTCCAAGGCAAGCTGCTGGGTGTGGGGGTGGACCGAGTTGGTGATTGGGAAATGATGGTCGTGTTGAAACAAAATATGACAGAGTTGATCCGCCTCCCTTGGATTTCATACTTTGCTCAGGAGATGGTAACAGGAAGAGGGGGTGCCTCATGGAATATAATGGGACTTGTGTATTCAAGTCATCTGTGTTGGCTTCTTTTCCCTGTACTGATTTGTGAAGGGGAAACCTTGGATACTGAATAAAGGTTCATTGAATTGCATTGGCTTCAACTCAACTCTCTCAATTCTGCTCAAGCCTGGGATTTCACCCTTCTTGACTTCATCTCCCCATTACTTCCAGCTCTGAGAGTACCCTAGTCTAGGTCCTGGGGTAGGAGAAAGGAAGTAATGTCCTAGGGCCAAGAGCAAGAAGAGGGGGCTGGTGTGTGGGTGGTGCAGCCTAGGGTACAGAGGGACTGGGTGATCCTTCTTGTCTGAGGGGGTGTTTTCCAACAGTTCCAAGGCCTGCTGGGAGGTTGCTATTCTGGAGGCCTGCATTTGGCCTATTAAAACCCCTCCCCCTTCCCAACTTCCCGTAATCACTCCTGGGGGTGGTTATTGATTCACCAAAGCCTCTAAATCCTGGCCCTTCCTGTGCCCCTGCCTCTGTCCAACCAGAATGGGGGCCCCGGCTCACATCCTGCCCCTCTCTATCCTCATCTTTCTGTTGGCTTCGTTTGCTCCTGTGGCTTCTCAGAAGGTACTTGGGTGTCTCTAATTAAGTACATAAATGTGGGAGAGGATGGATTTTGAGGGCATCCAGAGGCACCTGGAAGTGCAATGGACTTAGGGACTGGGTTTGACTACCAGCTCTATCACAGTATGAATTTGGGCAAGTCACTTTATCCCTTGGCCTCAGTTTCTTCATCTGAAAAATGAGGCGCTTGGACTGGATGACTTCCAAGTGTCCTTAGGCTACTGTGATGACCCTATGTCTGTGAAATGGGCACAAGTGAATGCGGGTATGAGTTGGTACAAATGAATGTCTGAGCTGGCATATGGGTATTGGTTATTTGTGCATCTGTAAAATGGGGCTAATAATAGCACCCACCTCCTGGGGGCAGTTGTGATGTTCACAAAGCACTTTGCTAACCTTAAAGCTATCATATAAATGCGAGCTATTCATATTGTCCTTGTCATGATTTATCGTTTATTGTATTTTGAACATAGACAAGTTTGATTGAGTTTGTTTTTACTGAGAGCGAGGCAAGGTATCTGCAGTCCCCTATGGTGCAGGCAAGGACCCTGAGAACAGAAAGACATGACTCTGGTGACTTGGCCTGGCCCTGGTTTGCCTGTGGAGAGAATAAGGCAGAAGAGAGAAAGTTCCTAGGATCTCAGGACCAGACTTATTCAGCTTTCATTCTCCCCATCTTTAAGAGTAAAAGACTATTTTCTCTCACAACCTAGCTAATGTGGGAATGTTTTCCATGACTACTCATGTATAACTTATTTTGAATTGCTTGAGTTCTTGTGGGGGGTGGGGGTGGAAAGGGAAGGAGGAAGAGAAGTTGGAACACAAAGTTTTTAAAAATTGATGTTAAAATTTGTGTTTACATATATTTTGGAAAATAAAATTCTATTTAAAAGAAAAAAAAAGAGTAAAAGACTAAGGGAAGTCACTTGCTCAGTCACTCAGAAACATGAGCAGAGGCAAACCCAAGACCTAAGTCTCTGATTCCCAACTCAACTCTTCCTTCCTATATTGGAATACAGTTCTGACCACCCCCATAGGAATTAAATAATATTACCCCCTTCTCTCCTAATTGGGTTGCACTGAGGAATTTGGGTTTGGTCACTTCATCCATGCAATGACTAATGGCATTTATGAATTGTTCTGCTTCCAAGGTTCAGGGAAGTGGAGATGACTGGAGGAGGCAGGGTCATAGGCTACTCTGGGCTATCTGAGGGAGACAGGGCTAGATCTTCCCTTCTTAATGATCCTCACATCCTCTCAATTCCACCCTAGGATGGTATTGAGATCTACAGTTTCACCCTGGACTCCAGGGTCACATCTCGCTTTGCCCACACCACCATCACTAGCCGGGTGGTCAACAAGGCTGAAGAAGCCCGGGAAGCTGTTTTCCAGGTGGAGTTGCCCAAATCAGCCTTCATCACCAACTTCTCCATGTAAGTACTGATCCTGGATGACCTACTCCCTTCTCCCTCCCATTTGCTTCCTGTCTGTGATGCCTATACCTCATATCTCAACTTTCTCTGCTTCTTATCTCCCCTATGAAGAGTCTAAGGAGTAGGACTCATGACTCATAGACCCAACATGTAGTGTATGGTCAATGAGTAGAATAGAATTGACATCTCAGTACAAAGAAATAAATAGGACTTCATATGAATCATAAAGACTTGGTAGGATGAGAGTCATGATTGGTGCCAATTAGGCAGAAGAGGATTGAGAGACTACCTTCCCTTAAGCTGCTCAAGATAGACTTGATCACCAACTTTCCCATATAGATTCTGAGTCTAGACCTTCCCCTCACCCCATGCCTGCTCCCCACTCTCTGTGTCATACTTTACATACCCCACCAATTTCCTGTGCTCCCCATCTCTCCTAAGAGTAATTATTCATTGCCTTCAGTGTTTGTACATCAACGAATATAGTATAGATAATAAAGTCAACTTGAGGTTTTAACACAAGAAAGAAAATACAACCTCATTGGAATCATAGACTTTACTGAATGGAAATTCATGAACACATGGGTAGCAACATAGGTGATGAGCATTTGAGCTAGAACAAAGAAATAGAGGAATATGAAAGTATATTACTATATACCATTTGGTCAGATAGAGGCTATGGATGATGTTTCCCTAATTTTAGTGGATTGAGACATTCACTACCTTTGTAATTGCCAAGGCAGAATTAATAAGACTTGATAATTGATTGTATACCATGGGTGAGGCAGAAGGAAGATTCAAAGACTGACAAAAATGGACAACTGAATGGCACACAGAGAGAAAAGTGGAAATTAGAAAGAACAAATGTAGGGGGAAAGATAATGGATTCAGTATTGTATATATTGAGCTCAAGAAATGATGGGACATCCAGGTGGAGATATCCTGGGGGCAGGTGGAGATAACATTCTGGAGCTCAGAGGAGAGAGGTCTGGACTGGGGATATAAACTGGGTGTCTTCTGCACATAGGTGCTCATTGCAGATGGGGAGTGAATGAAATTGTTGAGAGAGAAAGAAGAGAGGAGAAAAGAGGACAGACCCTTAGGGAGGAACCTCATTGAGGGGGTTGGGAGAGGATAAGAGCCATTGAAAGAGACAGAGAAGAAGAGGTAGGAGAGGAAGGAGGAGAACATGGTGTCTGAAGTCAAAGGAGCTGGTGGATGGGTTGGAGAGAGGCTGCAGTCCTGGGATGATCCATGACCTCCAAGGCTGCTTTGACCTTGAGACTGTATGATTTCCACGATGTTCCCTTCTCTCTAGCACCCTCTTACATTCTTCATTGTTCCTCCTCATCACCCCTTCTTCCTAGAGGTGGAAAGTAGAAGGTGGGCAATAAGAAAAGTGGGAGATTGTTTCTCATCTGACCCAGAACACAAGCTCTCACCTCTTCCTCTCCACTTTTTTCTCTTTCTTTCCCTCCTCTTCTTCCCCCTCTGCTCTCCTCGGACTGGTTTCCACACAGATTTTGTAATGTTTGTAGTGGGGCAGTGAACTCATTGTCTGGCCTTCCCAGGGTCATAGCAGGAAGTGGGGGAAGGGCAGAGAACCTGGGGCAGTGAATAAATGGACGCAAAGATGCGGGAGAGAGGACATTGTCATGGGAAGTCCATTAGAAGAGCCTCTTCTAGACAGGATAGGATGAGGTCCCAGTCAAGGGATAGGAGGTTGGGCTCTTTGACTTCTGGATGTCCCCCCAGGGTGAGGGACTTTGAGTCTATGCCTAGGCTGGAAGTGGAGGGGTGGCAAGTCATGATAGGCCTGCATTCTACTGTTCTGGGAGCACCTCAGCCTCTCTGGGTTGGGCAACAATTTCATCTGTTTGGAAATGAGACCAAATCCTTTTCCAGGTGCTGACCCAGCAGAGACACTTATCCCAGGGCTGGGCCACACTGGCCACACCGACACTGCTTGGAGCTTTGCCCTGTTGGTTGGGAGCTCCTAAGCTCAAGGGCCGGTTATGTCTCTTGACTTGCTGGGGGATCCAGGGACCTGTAACCTCTCTGGCCTTGGAACTGTTTGTTCCCTGAGATAGGGGAGCAGGGGAATGTTTTTCTTGATTTCAAAATCCTGCCGCAGAGGTATAGCTGGAGGGAGCCTGGATTTTTCTGGAGCCCCCAATCAGTACCCAGTGAAGTAGCTATCCAGGCTCGAGAATCAGAATGTCACAATTATAGGAAACCTTCATGACCCCTCTCAACCCCCTTCTTTTGAGACTTAAGGTCAAGAGAAAGCAAAGGACTTAAACAAAATCACACAGTGAGTCAATGGTGGAGCTAGGAGGAAGTTCCTGTTAGGTGGTGCAATGGATACAGCACTGGCCTTTAAATCAGAAAGACCTGAATTCAAATTCTGCTGCCAACATTTACTAGCTGTGGGACCCTGGACAGGTCTCAGCTTCAGTTTCCTCATCTGTAAAGTGAGGATAATGGAATATTAATAGTACTCGCTTCATAGGGTTATTGTGAGGATCAAATGAGGCACTTGTAAAGGGCTTTTGCAATCCTTAAAATGCTATCTAAATGCCAGCCATTCTATCACTCCTGGTCCAGTGCCAGAGAAGACAGGCCCAGACTATTCCACTCTTCATCTCTAACCCAACCTCCAGTTCTGTCTGGCTTTTGTAACCTTGATTTTACTGTTTCCTGAAACCATAAAACTTTATGGCCATAATTGTGACTGCATATCATTTGTACGCCAATAATTTACCAAGAATCTCCCTTCAAGGAGGTGACAAAGAACACTCCTATGGAAATAGATAATTTCTATTCTTAGGAAAGTGACCCAAATACTTCTTGGTTAACCTAGAAATTGCATCATCAGCTCCTGGTAATTATAGCAACATAAGACACCTAGGCGGTACAGTAGATGGAGTGATTTCCCCGAAGTAGGGAAGACTCATCTGTGTGAGTTCAAATCTGCTCTCAGACACTTACTAGCTGTGTGACCCTAGACAAGTCGCTTAACTGTTTGCCTCCATTTCCTCATCTACGAAATGAGCTGGGGAAGGAAATGGCAAACAACTCCAGTATCTCTGCTAAGAAAATACCAAATGGAGTCATGAAGAGTGGGATACAACTGAACAACCACAAAAATAGCAACATCCTGAAATTGTCATCTCATCTCCTATTGCCATACTTTTGCACTGGCTGTTCCTCACATCTGGAATACACTCCCTCCTCACTTCTGTCTCAGAATCTTTAGCTTCCTTCATGGCTCAGCTCAAGTGCCACCTCCTATAGGAAGTCCCTCCTGAAGTTCAGTGTTTGGTCCTCTCTTCCCCTGCCTCAAAACAATGGCATTTTGTGTTCCTAGCACGATGCTTCTCATGCAGTAGGCACCTACTATATAGCTGGGCCCTCCTCTCTCTCTCTCTCTCTCTCTCTCTCTCTCTCTCACATCATTCAGGTCCCATAGGTTCAATTTCCTCTGTGCATGTGACTAGTGTCTTTACATCCAGCCCCCATCTCTCGTGAGCTCCACTTCCCCATCACAAACCTCTTGCTAGACATCCCCAACTGGATGTCCCATAAGGATCCCAAACTCAGTATATACAAAGCAGAACATATTATTGTTTATAATAACTAACATTTATATAGCACTGAAGGTTTCAAAGTGTGTTACTTATATTATCTTCTTTGATCTTAGGACCAATCCTGTGAATTAGATGCTATTATTATCACCCCCCATTTTACAGATGAGGAAACTGGGGCTGAGAAAGGTTCAGTGACTTGTCTCACTTAGCTAATAATTGTGTGAGATAGGATTTGAACTCAGGTCATCCTGAGGTATCTATTGCACTACATTCCTCCCTAAACAGAGCCTTTCTCCTAACTTCCTATGTCTTTTTAGAATACCACCATCTTTCCAGTAACCCAAGTTCCCAACTTTACATTCATCCTCTACTCTTCATTTCTTCTGCTACTTCCATATGCAATATCTTCTGGATTCTACCATCATGGCATCTCTCACACCTGTGTCCTTCTCTCTAATCATGTTGCACCCCTTCTCATCCAGGCCCTTATCATCTCTTACCTGGACTATTGTAATTACCTTCCAATGGATGTTTTTGCTTTTTGTCTCTCTATTCTCCAATCTTTCCTTTACAGAGATAAATAATTGATATCCTTGAAGTACAGGTTTGACAATATCACTTCCCCACTCAAGAAACTTCATCAGACCTCTATTGCCACTGGGGTAAAACACAAACTCCTATGCTTAGCTTTTAATTTTTTATTAAAGATCTTTTCTTTTAATATTACCTATATTTCAGAGAAAGAGAGTCAGAGTCAATAAACATTGATTAAATGCCTACTATGCATCAGGCACTGTGCTAAGCATGGGTAATACAAAGAAAGACATAAGACAGTCCCTGTCTTCAAAGATCTCACCATCTAATAATGGAAGATAACACATTAAAAAAAGCTAAAAGGGGAGGGGGATGGTACCCAGCATGGGGGTATGATTGGGACATTTCCCAATATGTCCCTTCACCTTTCTCTCCCAGAGAACCAGCCTTTATAATGAAGAATTTAAAAAGAAAAAGAAAACACTTGAGCAAAACTAAATTATAGAGGCAGCTAGGTGGTGCAGTGGATAGAGCACCGGTCCTGGATTCAGGAGGACCTGAGTTCAAATCCAGCCTCAGACACTTAACTAACTTAACACTTACTTAAGGAGTTAACTTAACTTAACACTTACTAGCTGTGTGACCCTGGGCAAGTCACTTAATCCCGATTGCCTCACCAAAAAACAAAACAACAACTAAATAATATCTAAAACAAGTCTAATATTATATGTGGAGTTCTACACTCATATTCCGTCACTTCTGCAAAGAAGAATGGAACATGCATTCTTTTCTTTGGGGCTGAGTTTGGTCAATATAATTTCAGTGCATTAAGTTTCATTTGCTTTGGGGGCAGCTAGGTGGCGTAGTGGATAGAGCACCAGCCCTGGATTCAGGAGTACCTGAGTTCAAATCCGGCCTCTGGCACTTGACACTTACTAGCTGTGTGACCCTGGGCAAGTCACTTAACCCCCTTTGCCTCGCAAAAAAAACAAAAACAAAAACAAAAACAAGTTTCATTTGCTTTGTTGTTCTTTCCATTTGCATTGTTGCACTCTTTGTATGTATTATTTTTCTGGTTCTACTTACTTCACTTTCCATCAGTTCACATCCATTTTCCCATGCTTCTCTGTGTTTTTCTTATCCATCATATTTTTATGGCATAGTGATTCGATTATATTTATATACGACAACATATCTAGCCATTCCCTGATTGATGGACATCTGTTTAATTTCTAGTTCTTTGCTACAAAACTTTTTCATATACATATAGGTGTATATGAGACCTTTCTTTTTATGATTGATTTCCCTGCAATATATGCCTAGCAGCAGGACTTCTAGGTTAAAATATGAGTATTTTAGTTTCTTTCTTATCATAATTTGTATTTCTTTCCAGAAGCACTGGATGAATCTACAGTTCCATTAACAACACATTAGTGCACCTATCTATTTAACAAAAATTTCTGGGGAAACTGGGAAAGCTGGCAGAAATTAGACTTATGCCACCATCTCACATCATATCCCACAATAAATTCAAAATGGATATATAACCTGAACATTAAAGGTCATATTGTTTTAAAAATAGAATTAGGCTAGGGAAAGAATTCCTAACCAAACAAGGAATAGAAACTGTCACAAAAGATAAAACAAATAATTTTGATTTCATGAAATTGAAAAGCATTTTCAGGAAAAAATAATACAAATAGGATAAGAAGGGAAGTGATTCGGGGGAAAAATCTTTACATCATCTATCGCTGATGAGAGTCTAACAACCAACATATACAGGGAATAAACACAATGATATAAGACCAAAAGTCCTTCCCAATAGATAACTCATCAAAGGATATGAACAATCAGTTCTGAAAAAAAAAAATGTAAATGATGAACAACCATCTGAATGATTGTAGAGAGACAAAAGCCAATCAAAACAACTCTGAGGTTTCACCATACCCCTGGCAAGTTGGGCAAAGATGACAAAGGATGGGAATAGTCAATTTTGGAAAGGTTGTAGAAAGACAGGCACAGCGTGAGGCTTTTTAAGTCTTTCCTAATCTTGAATCAGCTTATATTTATAGACTTGCTTCATATTACTTTTCTTTGCATGCTCTAATTTCCAGCCAAAGGGACTAAATTTGTGATCCCTGTATAGGGCATTCTATCTCCTGATTTGGGACCCTTACTCAGATTGTCCCCCATTCCCAGGATGCTCTCCCTTCTCACCCCCACCCCTCAGGATCTGTGCTTTCCTTCAAAATTCCCTATCCGAAGCCTTTCTGGTTTCTCTCAGTTGTTAGAACTATCCCCACCCACACCCCACCCCCCATCACACGCACACAAATTTCTTTGTATTTACTCCATACTATGTGTGTAGATATGGTCACCTTCTAGTAGACAGTAACTGCTTAAGGACAGGAACTGCTTCCCTTCTGCTGTTCAGTCCCAAGCACCTGGTATGGTACCTTAAACAGAGCAGGTCCTCAATGAATACTTATTGAGTTGAATTGAATTGAATTGAATTTTCTTGAGCAGGTCCCCGAGGAATAGCCTGGGAAAATAGGGGGCACAGGGAAAAAAAGCTAGATGGGTTGGTTGGTTCTATAACCTTTCTCTCTTGTGAGAATCCATGGTCTGCTGGGGGAGAAAGGACTTCAAGTCAAACTCAAGCAACATTAAATAAGAAGCTACAGCCATATGTACAGAATTTTGGTCTCTGTTCTAGGGCTGGAGAACCTGCTTGAAAGAAGTTGATCCTCTAGAGATAAATGAATAACTTTGACTTAAGAGAGACAGGGCCAAGAAATAGGGAGAAATCCAGACAGGATCATGACAAATAGGAGACAGCAGAGATCACCTTCAGATTGGGGTGGGGTCATCAAAGCCTTCATGAGGAGATACTTCCATGGGCAGAATTGGAAGTCAGGAGAGTTCACTGGAGCCAGATGACCAAAGGCACCAAGACGGTCAGGGATTGAATGAGATCACCGAATGAGGAGTTCTCTAGTTTGGGAGATTCTAAGGAATACAAAGGGATCTTGGGGCTGCTAGGTGGTGTGCTGGGTAAAATTCTGGACCAAGAGTCAGGAAAACCTGAATTTGAATCTGGCCTTAGGCACTGACAAGCTGTGTGGCCCTGGGCAAGTGACTAAAACAAACAAAAAAACCCTCAGTTTCCTCATCAGTAAAACAGAGATAACAATAACACCTAAGTAACAGTGTGGTTGTGAGAATTGTATGTGTGTGTGTGTGTGTGTGTGCACACAATGTATATGTGTTTCTTTGCAAACTTTAGTGTATTATATACATTATATACTTATACTTATTATTATTATTATTTTCTGGACAGATAGGAAGAAGCCAGAGTATGGAGGACTTGAAATGCCAGGATTAGCAGAGTGGGTTTTTTTAGCAGTTTTCATTTTACAGCTATAAATAGGCAATAGAGAGCCTGGGAAGGTTTTTGAGCCAAAGGAAGCCTTAGGAAAATCAGTCATTGGGTTGAAAGGTTCTGAGACTGAAGACAGGGAGAACAGGTTGGAGGTTCAGTCAAGAAATGTCTGTTTAGCACTGTCCTAGACAATGGGGTTACCAAGACAAGAGTTTACATTCTGTACCTGAGGCCTCTCAATGCCCCCCTTTTCTCTCTCCTCAGGATCATTGATGGCATCACATACCCAGGAGAGATCAAGGAGAAGGCAGCTGCCCAGGAGAAGTACAGCTCAGCTGTGGCCAGGGGTCAGAGTGCTGGAATCATCAGGTAAGTGTCTGTGGCAGGGGTCAGGCTGGGGCAACCAGGGGATCAGGAAGTCCCACCCAGCCAACCCCCTGCCTGAGAGCACCCCCTGCCCTGCCTGTTTAGACTGTGGCCGTGCTGACAACAACCTCTAACCTAACCAAGCTCTGCCCAAGCTCCCCCTACCCACCCTGTCCCTTCCCAGTGGCACTAAGGGGCTAACCTCCCACCCAGGGCCACAGGGAGGAATCTGGAGCAGTTCCAGGTGTCTGTCAATGTGGCCCCAACTTCCAAGGTCACCTTTGAGCTGGTCTATGAGGAGCTGTTGAAGAGGCAGCTGGGGAAATATGAACTGATGCTGAAGGTCCAGCCCCAACAGCTGGTCAAACACCTGCAGGTAATAGGACTGAGCCCTAAGTCTCCTCCTCCAGGAAGCTTGCCCTCATGCACTCATTCCACTCCTCAGCCCCACCAGACAGAAGTCTGTTTCTCTCCCTCACCCTCTCCCAATTCACAGCAGGGGCTTCCTGGGGCCAGAGGCTCTTCCTCCTCAGATCAGGGGTCCCCTGAGCAGAGCTCACTCCCTCCTCCAGACCTCTTCTCATGCCTTATGTCCCTTCACCTCACAGATAGACATTCACATCTTTGAGCCTCAGGGCATCAGCTCCCTGGAGACTGAGAGCACCTTTATGACCAAGAACCTGGCAGACGCCCTCACCACGACACAGAACCAGACCAAGGTTGGATGCTGAGACCTGGGGGAACAGAGTGGAACAGAATCTGCGCCATCTCCCACATAGCCCAGACGGCCCCCCTTCTGATTTCCAGAGGCTTGGGGTGTCCCATACTCACAGAATGTTAGAAGTGAAGTTGGCTTAAGGTCCAGTTAGTCCAACCCTTTATTATGCAGATTGGGAAACTGAGCATGAGAGGGGAAGTGACTTACCCTAGAACCTGGCTTCTTAAACGGTGGGTCGCAACTCCACATGGGGTCACCTAATGATGCTGGGCTTGTGAAAAATTTGGCAACAGTAAAAGGTTATGTATACCCATTTAATGTACCTTTATACCTGGGGTTATGCAAAAATTTCTTGGGCAAAAAGGGGTCATGAGTGGAGTAAGTTTAAGAAGCCCTGCCTAAGAGCCTAGATTTCCCAATTCCCTAATTCCAGTGCCCTTTCTCTAGGCTCAGCCCTAGGCTGGGGGTGGAGGGAGGAATCTCTGATCCCCAAATGTAATGGCTACAAGTCATAACAGGGACAGGAGAAACTGAGGTAGGATGGGACAGGGATTGGGCAGGTCACTGGGATTAACAGGTTGTCAAACCCTAGGGAAGGACTACTCAGAGAGTAGAGGCAGTTCAGTTTTTCCATTGGCTCTTGGCTAAGGCCAGCCCCAGAAAGGGAAGAAGGAGGTCCTAGTGGAAAAGATTATCTACTGTTCTGGGGCAGCTAGGTGGTGCAGTGGGTAGAGCACCGGCCCTGGAGTCAGGAGGACCTGAGTTCAAATCTGACCTCAGCCACTTGATACTTACTAGCTGTGTGAGCCTGGGCAAGTCACCTAACCCCAATTGCCTCACCCCCCCAAAAAAAGATTATCCACTTTTCTAGCCCATGCTCTCTCAGCTTCTCTGGCTTCTCCACTCACTTCTCAGTACCTGCTTCTCTTCTTCCAGGCTCACATAGTGTTCAAGCCCTCTGTGGCCCAGCAGCAGAAGGAGCTCGGGAAGCCGGACACGATTGTGGATGGTACCTTCATCGTCCGCTATGACGTGAACCGAACCTCTGCCATTGGGGACATCCAGGTGAGTGCTGCAGGCACGTGGCAATGAGAATGGTGGGCTCTGGGAACCCTGTGGAAGGGAGGCAGCTGCCTTTCCATCCAAGAAAGGCCTGTAGGTGCATAAGTGGATAGAGTTCTGGGCCTGGAATCAGAAAGAAGTATTCAAATCCAGCCTCAGCTATGTAAGCGTCAAGTGTCTGAGGTCAAATTTGAACTCAGGTCCTCCTGAATCCAGGACTGGTGCTTTATCCACTGCGCCACCTAGTTGCCCCCCTCACAATACTTTTGTTTGTCTACGCCTAATTTTTGTTGAATTGTTTTCCAGTTTTCCCAGCAATTCTTATACAATAGGAAGTTCCCCCAAATAATTTATGTTCTTGGGTTTATCAGATGTGAGTTATAGGACTTCAGTTGTTTCAGATTCTTCCCTATCTAATCCACTTTGTTTTTTTTCTAATGATCACAAAACAGTTTTGATGATTCTTGCATATTGTGCAGTCTGGATATTCTTTCCCCTTTCATTCCTCTATTTTTTAGTTATTTCCCTTGTGATTCTCGATCTCTTGCTTCCCCAAAGAAAGATTACTATTTTGTCTAGCTATAAGAAGAGTCTTCTTGGCCGTTTATTTGGCATGGCCCTAGATCTGTAAATTAATTAAGATAGTCTAGTAATTTTATTACATTGGTGCAACCCAGCCATAAATACTCATCATACGTACTTGCAGTTACTTAAGTTCTGGGTTTTTTTTTTTTATTTCAAGAGCATTTTGTAATTACATTTCTATAGTTCTTGAGATTGTCTGGGGAGCTCAGCTCCCAGATATTTTGTGCATTTTGTAGTAATTTGGAGTGGAACTTCCCTTTTTATTACTTCCTCTTGGATTTTGAATGACATGGGGTTGAATTGCTGTTGAGGACCTCAATGGCTGTGGATCAGATCCCTCAATAAGTCTCATCCTTGGGTTAACCGTCAGTTTTCTCATGCAATGAAGATAATTCCTCTAGTCTTCCCCCCCACCCCCATCCCGCACCTCTTTTATCTTAGGATCCCATAGTTAATTGCCAAATCAGTGAACTTCTGTTAAAGGGAAATAAGAGCTGGGGACCTTTGCCCCACTTAATTGGTGGGGAATGGGTGAGTGACAGATTGTCAAATCAGCTTCATGTGAGCAGACCCATGAACTCAATGTGCTCTTTCCCGTCTCCACCTCCGTCCTTAAGAGTGCCCAGCCCCTTTTTGTTGATGGTTTTTCCCATCCTATGTGTATCCTTGTCTGCCCTCCATCTTGCATCTTGGGGATAACCCATGTTTTGAGACCCATGTCGCCCTGTGCCTTGATGACAAAGGATATAGACAGTAAAAGCAATGGGAAGGAGTTTAGAAGAGGTCAGGGTTAGGCCTTTAGGCCTAGATCCTATTTCCGCCCCCGCCCCCCCATGTTGTAGTTCAGGGAATCAGAGGATCAGAGATTTAGAGCTGAAAGGGACCTTCTCACTCATCTAGTCCAGTCACCTAGTACCCTTCCTCCTCCTCCTCTTCTTCTTCCTCCTCCTCTTCATCACAATAACACTTAGTATTTATATAGCACCTACTATGTGCCACACACTGTGCTAAACATTTTTAAAATATTATATCATTTGATCCTCACAACACACCCCAGGAGGGAGGTGCTATTATTATTCCCATTTACAGTTGAGGAAACTGAAGCAAACAGAGGTTAAGTGACTTGTCCAAGGTCAAGTAAGTATCAAGTTAGTATGCTCATAAGTATCTGAGGCTGAATTTTAACTCAGGTCTTCCTAACTCTAGGCCCAGCACTCTATCCACTGGGCCACCTAGATGAGGCCCTATAGGACGGTCAATGGAAGAGTCAGAGTTTCAAATTTTGGCCTCTCTTTCACTTCCCTCCTCCCCAGATAGATGGGGTACAGCCCTGTTATCCTTTCCCTATGTCATCTGCCCCATCTCACACTACTTTACTAGGTTCCCTTTAAAAATATTTTATTTTGGGGCAGCTAGGTGGCACAGTGGATAGAGCACCAGCCCTGGAGTCAGGAGTACCTGAGTTCAAATCTGGCCTCAGACACTTAACACTTACTAGCTGTGTGACCCTGGGCAAGTCACTTAACCCCAATTGTCTCACCAAAAAATATATATATATATATATATATATATAATTTTATTGATGTCTTTTTTCTTTTTTACCTCAATGTCATATTACAATGATGAGAAGATGAGAAAGAGAGAGAGAGAGAGAGAGAGAAAGACAGACAGACAGAGACAGAGACAGAGAGAGAAACAGAAACAGAGAGAGGAGAAGGAACGAGGGCTGATTCTCATCTTGCTGTTGGCAAGGATAGGAGATATGTAGGTTATGGGAGGTGTAGCTCTGACCCACAGCTGTCTCCATGGTGCAGATCGAAAATGGATACTTCGTGCATCACTTTGCCCCAGCAGACCTGCCTATGCTGCCCAAGAATGTGGTCTTTGTCATTGACAAGAGTGGATCCATGTCTGGCAAGAAGATTAAACAGGTGAGTTGGCCACTCTACACAAAGAAAGCCACTTCTTTGACCCTCTGATCTGCACCTTCTCCATCAGCCTCAGCTCAGGGCACCCCTCAGGTTTAGGGTTTATGCCACTATTGCCACCTTGAGTCAGGAAATGGCCCACATTGCAACACACCAACATCTTCTGGTCTCAATTTCTCATTCCCTGAGGCTTTTGCCCACATATGCCCTTACTGCCCTTGATCATCCACCATGCCCCTTCTTTGCTTTCTGAACTTCTCCTCCCATTCCTTTCCTTCCCTCTTAGACCCGTGAAGCCCTGGTAAAGATTCTGGGTGATCTCAAGCCAGAGGACCAGTTCAACTTGGTCATCTTTGATGGATCCGTGACCCAGTGGAAGCCAGTGCTTCTTCAAGCTTCAGCTGAGAATGTGGAAGAAGCCAAGAGATTTGCCTCCAAAATCTTAGCCATGGGTGGTGAGTGAGGGACCAGGACTTCAGGGGGTGGGCAGTGTGACTGATCCGATCCCTTCTACTTAGCGGCTTAGCTGAGGATTTCTGGGGAATCTAATATGGATGATCTGATTTTTTTTAAAAAACAACAATGCTTGCTGGGAAGCTATTGAGAAGAGTGTTGGCATCTCCCTGACCCCATTCCCAGCTACTCCTTGGCCCCATGACCCAACTTTATTAAAAGGATGTCTATTCAATCAATAATCTATCATCTATATCCAACTCACACACGGTACTTAGGACCCGAGGCCGCCCCCAGATTGTCCTATCTGCATAGAATCCAAGTGCGAATGTCAGTTTCTCTGTTCATTGATTCAGACCTTTGCTTGATGTTCCTGAAAAAGTTCAAGCCCCACTTTGCTGACCTGGCCTGCCCCCTTGACCTCCCTGTCTGACCCCAGCGCTAGTCTCCTTCCCTTTCTGCTCTGTCCCGTAAATTTACTTGATCTCTCGCTCTATCCCTGGACAAGCTTCCATCCCTCCTCTTCCTCCCAGGCCTCCCACCCTCCACTTGTCTCAATTGGTACCAAAGCTGAGGCAGGTGTGTGAGCAGATTTCTTTCCCCAGCAACCAACATCAACGATGCCGTCCTTCTGGCTGTGAAGATGCTGGATGACAGCAACAGGAAGGAGCAGCTGCCGGCAGGGAGTGTGTCCATGGTCATCCTGCTTACCGATGGGGATCCCACTGAGGGTGAGGTGGGGGTGGGGAGGACTTTCTCTGCTTGGTCCATTCCCAGCTCTCCCTCCAATTCTCTGGGTGACCTTGAATTTTTAGAAGCTTCACTCTGATGGAGTTGAATTCCTTCAGGGTGTTTTCTTTTTGGAGGGGCTGTTGGGGAGGAGATGCCTATCTCTATGGAGGGAGAGGTGGCTCTAGAGTCAGAGGTCATGTGTTCAAGTCTCATCTCTGATATTTGCTACCTGTGTGGTCCCTGGCAAGTCATTTGGCCACTATGGGCCTCAGTTTCCTCACCTGTAAAATGAGGGGCTCTGGTCTCCAAGGTCCCTTCCAACTCTATCTAGTTTTAGCTCTGACATTCTATGATTCTACCTTAATACTCACCTGCTGAATAACTAACCACTATCTCTCTATTCCCCACCCCCACCCCCACACACTCCCACCCATTCACTGGCCTCTGTTACTATAGGAGAGACGAATCCCGAGAAGATTCAGGAGAATGTGAAGGAAGCTATTGGGGGCCAATACTACCTCTATTGCCTGGGCTTTGGCTTTGATGTCAACTACGCCTTCCTGGAGAAGCTGGCCCTGGAAAATGGTGGGGTGGCCCGGCGCATCTATGAGGACTCAGATGCTGACCTGCAGCTCCAGGTGCCAACACTCCACCCCTGGGATCCCATGGGGAGACCTCCCAGGGGAGCTTATGAGTACCCTTCATTTGTGGGATGCTATGTCAGGTACTGGGGGGTGGAGGAGTTAGAGGGGGAAAGAGGAGCCCCAGCACCTTGAGTACAACTCATTATTTGATTCCTGTGCAACTTTGAACAAGTCCTTTCCCCTCTGTAGACTTTACTTAATGTTACCTTAATGTTCAATGGGGGAGTTAACTGGATTAGACCATCCCTAAAACCCTGTCTAGTTCTAAAGTCCTACAGCCCCCAGGCAGCTGCCCTGCCCACTGTGCCTCAGTCTTCCCTAACCTCTCCCTTCCTTCCCAAAGGACTTTTACCAGGAGGTAGCCAACCCTCTGCTGACCATGGTGAAGTTCCAGTACCCAGACAATACTGTGGAGCTGCTCACACAGGACAGCTTCAGGGTCTTCTTCAAGGGCTCTGAGCTAGTGGTGGCTGGGAAGCTCCAGCCTCAGCCCCAGGTTCAGGATTTGCTCTCAGCCCAAGTGAAGGCCCAATCGGTGAGTGAAGCCCAGAAATTCTTAGATGGAAGAGTCTTAGCCTGAGAGCCAAGATTGTTTTAAAATGATGAAAAAGAGTTGAAGAATTGTAAAGTGGCCGTTTGCAAAATGAGACCAGGAGGAATTGCTTAGTCAGTATTTTGTGAACTAGAAGACTGGATAGTATTTTGAAACTGATAACCAAGCCCATCTGAGAAGTCATTATTTTTTGAAACAGGATACATTTCATATCCAGAGAAGATTTTCCAGTAGAAAACTTCAGAGGTGTGCTTAAATCAATACAAAAATATTATAGGGTCATGTTAGGAATCATTTTAGGACAAGATCACTATCCTGGGTAAGAATCAATAGAGGTTTGAACTAGGCATGCAATCAAATTATTAAAAAGCTGGAAGATGTGTAATTTAATGGAAAATACCAAAGGACTCATTTTTTAAATTTGTAAGCTCTCTGAGATCAGAAAAAGTGATAGCCAGTTCTAGGCATCCCAGTTTTAGATGTAGCTAGGTGACACCATAGTGCACAGAGCACTGGGCCTGGAGTCAGGAAGACCTGAGTTCAAATCAGGTCTCAGACACTTATTAGTGTCTGCCCAGGTGTCCCTGGGCAAGTCATTTAATTGCTGTCTGCTTCAGTTTTCTCACTTGAACAATGAGTGGCTTGTATTTGATGGCCCCTAGGATCTGTCCGGTTCTAAATCTATGAGCCTGTGTATGACTGAAAAAGATGGGCTAGTGATATAATGAGTGGAATGGCAGATGGGAAATTAAAGTGAACTTGTCTTCCCTGGCTCAGATGTATTCTTTTTTTTTTTTTTTAAGTGAGGCAGTTGGGGTTAAGTGACTTGCCCAGGGTCACACAGCTAGTAAGTGTTAAGTGTCTGAGGCCAGATTTGAACTCAGGTCCTCCTGAATCCAGGGCCAGTGCTCTATCCACTGTGCCACCTAGCTGCCCCAGATGTATTCTTGAGAACAATGTGTAGAAATTCAAATTTCAGCTCTAGCTAAGGACAAACTTCCTAACACTTCAAGGTGACAAAGAGTAAAGTGGAAGTCTTAGAAGTTTCTTGAGCTCTCCAGGGTCCTCTAGGCTGATGATCCCTGGTGGGGGATGTTGTTGGAGGAGCTCCTCCTCAGGTAATAATTGGACGATGATATGCCTTGAGGTACTTTCTAATTCTGAGCCACTGGGACAGGGCCATTGGGTGAAAGGGGCAGAGAGCATAGATAGCAAGGGGTGGTGAAGCTGCACCTGTTCAAGGTGTAGGAGGAGGAGATGATCATACCTGGTCCTGTACCACGCCAGAGCCAGTGACTCTAATTGGGGAAGATTTTGGTTGAGGTGAGTGGGGAGAGGGGGCTAAGGTGAATGAAATGTAGAAAGATTGGATGGTCCTTCTTAGAAAAAGGAAAAGAGGAAGGGAGAAGAATGATGATCACAGTGAAGATTCTCTGGAGCAGGAGAAAAGTCTGACCCCATCAGTGTGAATATCATCAAGTCATAAATGCTGGTGACAAGGTGATAGACACTTCAGAGCAGGGTGGGTTGGGTGTAGCTTCCCTAGTTAGTGTTGAAATCATAGGACACACACTGAGAAAGGCCATTGACCCAATTTGTTGTTTACTGCTAGCTTCACTAACGAATCAATCATGCTCAGGAAAAAGAGACAGAAATCACAGGACCCAGATCAATTCATGTGACCAATCAGTTGTAAGCCTTCCCTTCTCCTGCCTAATCCCCTGAGGTTGCTTAGCATCAGTAATGTAGGTGTTGTGTCTCTACCTCTAGAGCTGCGTGCTGTTTCCCTTGCTAGAATTTAAGCTCCTTGAGGGCAGGAGGTGTTTTGTTTTTGTCTGACACCCAGTAGGAACTTATAAAATGCTTGATGATTGTCCCCAAGCACTAAGAAGAGAGGACTGACATGGCACTACTGAGGACTGGTTGGAGGAAATGAACATGTTTAGTCTAGAGAAGGGAATCCCCAATTCTCTTCAACTGTATGAAGGGCTATCATGGACATTGACTTAGATCGGTTCTTCTTGGCCTGAGAAGGTCCTTCGGTTCTGAGGAAAAGCTTATTTAGCTGCGGGGCAAGAAGTCCAGCTCTGCCCCTTGCCACCTATTTCATCTTGGGCAGATCTTTTTAATCATTTGGCCTTCAGTCTCCTCATTTGTAATATGAGGGTACTGTAACAGGTGATCCCTGAGGCCTGATTCCATCTCTAAGCCCCATGGATGGTAGGTATGCATAGTATTTGGGGTTATAACCTTTTAAAAAGATGCAAGATGGCAAAGTGGAGTCAATAAGCCAGCCAACAAGGGCCTGGAAGGTAGCCTGGAGCTGTAGTTCAGGCGCTGTTTGATGCTGCTTTGTCCAGTTTGGTGGGGGGGGGGGGAGGGAGAAGAGACTTGGGGGCCTGAGCAGAGCCCCAGGCATATGCTTGGTTTCACTCCCTTTCTCCTCTCTATTCAGCACACCCAGAACTTCACCTTTGAAACAGAAGTAAATGTTGAGGACAAGGAGAAAGTCTTCCAGAGCCCCAAGTACATTTTCCACAACTTCATGGAGCGCCTGTGGGCATACCTGACCATCCAGCAGCTGCTGGAGAAAGCGTGAGTGACCCTTGTCCGTGTGACCTTGGGGAAAGCATCCAGGCTCTCTGCCCCTCGCTTTGCTCATCTGGGTCACTGACACCCCTCAGTGAGGGGTGAGATCTTCCTGGGCAATCTTTCAGTCTGGCTGAGGGGTAGAGGGGGGAGATGAGGGACCGGGGTGGGTCTGTTATATCCTGTAAGGGAGAGAGAAGAAGCCCACTGCCTCATCTCCAAAGCAGTGGGTACTAGAGTGCTGAGCCCCCTGGGGCCAGAAGGAGCAGAAAGAATGATTGATGAGAGGGAAAGAGGCCAGCATTGATGGTCTGGACCTTCAGTGTTTCAGCCTCAGGTGATGAGCAGAAGAGCCTGGAGGCCAAGGCTTTGGAGCTGTCCCTCAAATTCAGCTTTGTCACTCCACTCACATCGATGGTGGTCACCAAACCCGAGGGTCAGGATCAGGCCCAGGTGGTTTCAAAGCCAGTGGAAGCAGGTGAGCAGTGGGTGTCCTGGAGGTCAGGGGCATTGCCTGAGCCCGACTTTTCCAGGTGCTTCAACCTGCCTTGCCTGTCCCGGCTGCTCCCAGACCTGCCCTGCCCTGAGGGCTCCCGTGCTCTGTTTCTCTGGGAGCCTGGCCACATCTGGGGGTTGGGGGGCAGAATCAGAGAGGGCCTGAGGGCCAACTTCTCTTTCCTTTTCTTCCCCTCAGATAATGATCAATCGTCTTCATTTTCACTATTGGCACAAATGCCTATATCAGGTAAAGACTAGATTTCCTAGAACAGAGCCCAGGGCACACATGTGACCATATGACTGGGGTGACTTAGTGGTTTCATGACAAACCTGTCCACGGACAGCTTTTACACTAACAATAGAGTGAGCACTGACCCTGGCCCCAGATTCAGTCCTCACCCTGACCTTGGCCTCCAACCAAATGCTCACAAAGCATGTAGAACCATAATGACCTTCGGGGTCATCTGGTCCAGCTTCTGCCCCCACCCCCCTCCCCCACCCTGCCCACACACATGCACAGAACATCCTGGACACATTGTTATCCAGCTTTAATTTGAGCATTTCCAGTGATAGGCAACCCAGTATGTACCATTGTTAAGTCGAATCAATCGGCCTTTATTAAGTCCCTTCCAGATACTGTCTTTTTTTTTTTTTTTTTTTGGTGAGGCAACTGGAGTTAAGTGACTTGTCCAGGGTCACAGAGCTAGTAAGTGTCAAGTATCTAAGGCCAGATTTGAACTCAGGTCCTTCTGACTCCAGGGCCGGTGCTCTATCCACTGCACCACCTAGCTGCCCCCAGATACTGTCTTAAGTACTGGGGATACAAGAAAGGCAGAAAACCTTAGTCCCTGCTCTCAAGGAGCTCACAGTCTAATTGGGGAGGCCACATGCAAGTGACTATGTCTAAAGAAGAGATATACTGGAGAAATTGGAGATAATCTTGGGGGGCGGGGGAAGCAAGGAACACTACAGAGAAAATCTGAATGATGCTTGGGGAGCCCTCTCCATCGCTCTGCTGCCAGAGATGTGACTGGCTCTTCCCTGGAGAGAAAAAGGTGTGTGTGTGTGTCGGGGGGAGGTGACACAGGTCATTTCCCATACTTTACACGTGAGGAAATTGAGGGAAAGGAGCATGAGTGACTTGGCCAATGTCATACTAGAAGTTAGTGGCCAAGGGGGAATGAGGCAGTAACAATTAGGATTAGGGAGACACCATCATATCCTTGCAAACAGCAAGATGCATTTACCCAGGGGCAGCTAGGTGGCACAGTGGATAAAGCACCGGCCCTAGATTCAGGAGGACCTGAGTTCAAATCTGGCCTCAGACACTTGACACTTACTAACTGTGTGATCCTGGGCAAGTCACTTAATCCCCATTGCCCCGAAAAAAAAAAAAAAAGATGCATTCACCCGTACCAGCTATCCTGGGAGAGAATGTCAGGGGGACATCTCTTGGGGGAAATGTCTTCAAGGGGTGGGGGACACTCTCTGGAGCTAGCCAGGTCACCCGACCCTTGGAGGCCAGGCCCTGGGAAAGAGTTCTTGTCCAATGGTTCAGGCATTGTAGATCCCTGGTATCTCTTCTCAGAGGAACAGTCCCTGGGAAGAAGCCTCTCTCTGTTGGCTCCTCTCCCCAGGAAGAGCAGACTTTGCTGCCTGCCCTCATGCCAGCCTTTCCCCACCTCCTTTTCAGCTTCCCGCCGAGGTTTCAGAGGCCCAGTCCAGCGATTCCCCATGGTCGCATCAAGGCCACCAGGGCTTCCAGGACCTCCAGGGGCTTCAGGACTTTCAGATCTTACAAAAAGGTTCTTTCTTAAGTCGGGACCTCCAGTATTTCACATTGACTGTAAGTCAACTAACAGCCTTGGGACCTTTTCTCCATCATTAAGGGGAGAGGAAACCTTGATTCCTAAGCAATCCCAGAAGGCTTTGAGGAAAAGGCAGAGCTCTGTCCACACTGTCCTCTAGAGAGGTGTGGATGTGGGCCAAGAGACACGCTCAACGTTTCTTACTGTCTGCCCTTGGCCTTGAGCATTGCTAAACTTGGTCATCCCTTCTCTGTCCTGACCCTTCTCCTCCCAAACCTTGCAAACATGTGGGCTGAGACAGAAAGAGGGGTGTCTTCTACCTTCTCTTCTCTCTCAGCTGTGGCCCCCATTGATGTTCCACGGATTCCCGGCTTCGGTTTGATTTGACCTCTGATTTATCTGGTGTTGAAGTTGAGATTTTCAGCTGTCAGTTTAGCTTGAGAGCAGGACCTAGATTGTCAGAAAAAGAAACCGTGAGCTCTAACCCCATCATTGTGCTGCAACTAGGTGGCCCCATAGAGCACTCTGCCTGAAGTCAGGGAGACCTAAATTCAAGTCCAGTTTGTATGCTTAACTAACTGTGTGACCCTGGGCAAGTCATATAACCTCTCTCATGCTCAGTTTCTTCATTGGTAAAATGGAGATGCCAAGAGCAACACCTACCTTCCAGAGTCATTGGGAAGATTAAATAAGATAACATATAAAGTGTTTTGCACACCTTAAAGTGCCAGACAGGGGTATGCTGGAACAATTTTCAGTATGAGCACTTATACCTTGGAAGTTTGCAAATGCTACAAATCTTGATTTATTTGTTTTGTTTATTTTCTAGACTTAAGAAAGTGATGGAGAAAATATTAATGCAAATTCAATGTAAAAGTGTGTCGAGTTTATTTTTTTCTTCTATTGAGCCAGTTGTTAAACATTTGCCAGTGGGATAATGTTAGCCACAGAGAAGGAAACTGGGGCCCAGAGGAGGGAAAGAACACTTATATAGACTGCACCTCCTATGTGCCGAGGACTGTGTAAAGTGCTTTGTAAATTTTATCTCATCCGATCCTCACAACAACCCTGAGAGAAAGGTGCTATTACAACCCCCATTTTACAGTTAAGGGAACTGAGGCAAATAGAAGTAAAGTGACTTGCCTAGGGTCACACAACTAAGTAACTGAGCTTAGGTCTTCCTGACTCCAGGCCCAGCGTTCTGTCCATTTTGCCACTTTCCTGCCCACAGGGACACAGTGGCTTCTGGGGACTAGAATGCTGGTCTCCTGAAGATGAGCTCACTCATCTTGGCTAGGTACTTAGTTGCTACCCTCTGTAAGGCCTGGCAAACACTCTTTGGAAAGGGCAAAATGAAAGTTTTTCATTAAATCTTTTAAAAAGCTGCAATGGCCTGCTTAGGTTTGGCCCTTTGTATGGAAAGTGTTTGTTCTTCAGGTGGCTCAGGGAAGTGTTTGCTGGGTTCCTTGATCCCAGCGTCCTCTGTCCTGGGCTTTTGTGCCTGACCTCTTCTTCTCTCTCTCTCTCTCTCTTATTCCTAGTGCAACCTGACTATGACGAGTTCTACATAACATTAAGTCCAGGTAAAACCGACTCATGGGGAATATAAATGGTTAGATGGAGGAGATCGGGTGGGCTGGTGGCTGGAAGACCCCTAGCCTTCTGTGCCTGGTCTGCTAATACAGGGGACAAAAACATAGTCACACCGTCCACAGCCAAGTCAAAAAATGCTAGCGTAGAGGTGTCCTAACTGGGAGACCAGAGCTGGGGGAGCATGGAGGCTTTTTGAAAGGAATTAATATTGACCCCCCCCACCACATAACTTCCCCCTTTACCCTTCCCCACACCCCTAAAATGAGTAGATATGAGCCTCGTTGGTCCCTTTCTCCCAACTCCTAGAGCCCTACGTTATACTCCCTCATACCCTGTGTATGAGGACAAAGGGCCAGAACTCAGAAAGTCCTGAATCCATACCCCTGCAGGATCCTTCCTTTTTCTTTTCTTTAAAATCGATTAATTGATATATTAAATTTTCATATCAACTCCCTTCATATCTTTCTCCCAGAAAACAATTACTTATAATAAATAATATAAAAGGAGGGGAGGGGAGCTATTCAATTAAGCTAATTAACCCATCATACAAGCCTAACAGTTTATGGTCTTCTCTGTATCCCTACCTCCTTCCCACCCCTTTTCAAAGAAGAGAGTCTGTCTATAGTATACTTCCCTAAGAGATTTGACAAGGGGGAAAGGGGGAGGGGAAAGTGGAGAAGAGACTAAGAACAGACCCAAGGACCAGAAAGGAAGCAGGTATTTTGATGTTCTCTCCAGTTGCCCTGGGCAAGAGGCCCATCCCTGCCCTGAACCAGTTCCAGGCTCCCATAAAAAGAATACTGATTGGGGCGGCTAGGTGGCACAGTGGATAAAGCACCAGCCCTGGATTCAGGAGTTCCTGAGTTCAAATCTGGCCTCAGACACTTAACACTTACTAGCTGTGTGACCTTGGGCAAGTCACTTAACCCCAATTGCCCCACCAAAAAAACAAAAAAAAAGAAAGAATACTGATCTTAGAACCTGGAGAACTGGGTACTTGGGCAGCTCCTTGAATCTGTGTGAGGCTCACTTGATTCATCTTTAAAATCGGAGCAAGGACGCTTGCAGGACTCACCTCCAAGAGATGTTGTGGGAGAGGAGATTTGTAAACTAAAACGTTATTCTTTTCTATTTCTTTCTTAGACAGCTTTGCATCTTCATCGCTTCCACGTAGTAAATCTGGTTCTCGGATGAGACCATTCAATGTCCCAGCTGCTTCCCCAACTGTCTCAATGGAAAGGGACCCTCATTTCATCTTGCTAAGAAACAACCGCCCTGAGGAGACGATGTGTGTGAAAGTCAAGGGATCGTCCCAGGCCCCACAGAATCTCTTCTCTGATCCTGTCCAAGGTGAGCGAACATATATAGATGCACACACACACACACACACACTTGGAAGTTTAGATTTCCCCTCTATCTTCCATCCTTAATTAGGCAGAATCTCCCATTTCATTATATTTTGTTCCATGTTGGGGAATTCTTTCTTCTGTTTGGGAACTCCCTGAAGAAAGAGCTAAGGTCTTCTCCCTTGTACCTTCTACATCTTGGCTAAAAGAAATATCAATATTTTGTGGGCTTGTGCTTTCCTGGAGTAGACAAGACTCCCCCCCCAAAAAAAGATGGTGGGCCCTATACAAAGCTATATATATAGATGGGCACTAATGAGTGTAAATCAAGCCTGAAGGAGCAGAAGAAACACAGGGGAGAAGATCAGTCAGGGCTGCAAGGGCCTGTCTGCCCCAGGCTTCCCAAAGAGGACACTATCTTCAGTGGGGAAGGATTTCCATTGAGAGAGTGGTTAATCAGAATGGGCTTCCTAGAGGAGGTGACTTGTTGCTTCTCTCAAGCCTTCTGATCTCATGGGTTTCCAGGCATTGAGGTGACTGGCGAGTATGAGGGGAGCACAGATAAATTTGTCTGGCTCGAGGTGAGCTACAGGACTCCGGAGGTGAAAGTATATGTGACCCAGGACAGCATCGTGGTGACTCGTGGCAATGGAGGAAGGAGCTCCTCTTATCAATGGCGATCACTGTACTTGTCGATGCCTGGGTAAGCCTGGGGACATTACGGGACTCAGAAGCAGGGAGGGTTTTTAACCCAGGACTGGTCAGCTCTTTGAGCCAGCAGAAATGGGTGGGATCCCCACAGAGCCTGTGGACAAGAGCCAGTCTCTATGTTGGGGAAGGAGAGGCAGGGAGTATCTTCACTTGAACATCTGCTTCCCTTACACCTGGAGTGGCAGGAATCCCTTTTCTGACTACTGGGTCCCAGACTTTAAGCTGTCTACCTGGGTCTCCCAACTGCTCTGCTTGGGACTTGGTTTCTCTACAGGCTGAAGTTGACCTTGGAAGATGGCGTTTTGCTGTTCAGTGACTCAGACAAAGTTACCATTGGCCTAGTGGCCTTGAACCATCCCACACCTGCATTGCAGCTCTTCCTAAGTGATCCAGGTCACTTCTCCAGCCAAGCCAGTGGAGTCCTCGGTATGGCCTGGACCCCATCTACAGTAATCTGTGACTTCTGATCAAGCACTGCTTTCTTTGACTCATCTCCCTCACCTCATCCCGACACCGCATTTTTAAACTATCCTCTTTTCTGACTCTTTCCTTTTTCTGATCACCTCCTTTCTGAATGTTCCCCTCTGGGGTCATCTATTCCTCCCCACCCCCATCACTCTCCACCTCTCAGAACATTCCCTCTGCCCTTCCTATCACCTACTCCTCCACCCTTCCCTAAAGCTCTATTCATCCCATCGTCCCCCATCTTTCCATTTCCTTCTTTTTTGTCCCTGCTTTCCTATCATTCTCCAACTCTGCTCAGAGCCCAGCCCTCCGACCATCTTCTTTCTCCCATTTGTGTCCATCTGACACTCTACCCACACCTCTGAACATCTATCAATACTCCCCTTTCAGAAACTCTTTCCCCAATGCACACTCCGAAGCTACCTCCTTCTGGGAGTTGAAATCTGAGTTTTTGAATCTCTTTTTCTCTGCCCCATTCTTTTATTCATTCTGCCTTTCTGCATCTCTTTCCCCTTCTCTAGCTCTCTTCTTGCTTTCTCTCCATTTCTTTTTCTGTCTCTCTGACTGTCTTGATTTTTCTCCTTGGTCTCTTCTTATTTCTCTGTGTGTACATCTTTCTTTTCGTGGGTCTCTAATTCTCTTCTCTTCTTCCCTCTAACATGTCTCCCTGACCTCTTGCTTCTCAGGTCAGTTTTACCAGGACTTGCAGTGGGATCCTGTTGGGCCAAGCACAGTTGGAGACACACGAGAATTGAGTGTGATGGGAAAGACATATACAGTCACCAGGTAAAATTGGCCAGTCTACTGTGGGTCCAGAAGGCTAGGAGTGAGGGTGCCTGAATTCTGTTTCATCAATCCCTTCTTTCCCCAACTTCATGGAGAATCCCAGGTTCGAGTATCTGATGCCCAATCACTCATCTGGCCACTAAAGGCAATGGTGACACCTTTGGCCAGGTGGCTTCTTATGTCGGAGACAACCATGGGATACTCTTCCATGCCCAGAAAATTCAAAACCCATAGACCTTCTAAATACCCACAAAAATGAAAAGCAAAAAGATCTTCAAAACCAACAGTTAATTAGAACAACATGTATTGTAAACAGTAGAGATAATTGGAATTAAAATAAGGGAAAGAGTATTTGGAGAAAAAAGGTATAGATCATTTTAAAAAGATGTATAATCTGAAAACCACAGCTAACCAAAGGAAAAAATAGTTAATGTAACACCAAAGATATTAGACAATTAACAAAACCTTCAATAATTAATTAAGGATTTTCTGACAAGTTGTGTTTGTGTATTTTGCAGAAAGTCCGTGGTGAATTTCCAAGGAGGCAGAGATATTGTCCCACCGCCAAAGCTATTGTGCTGGTACCTAGAACAGCCATTATGAAGTGGAAAAAAATCAGGGCCAGCTGTCCCCTTCTGGTCCCCATGCCTGGCCCAATCAGGGCCAGGAACTGCCCCTGTCCTTTGCTAATTACCCATCTGTGAGGAGGGGGGGGGCGGGATGCTATAAAGCAAAGTCTTTCTCAGCACTTCTGTGTGTGATACCTCTCATTTCCTGGGGTACAGTGGTGGGGAATGTCTTTGGTGATTGAATCCTACAATGATGTGTAGAATCTGTCATGCAGGGTTCAGGGACTTCTGGACCAATTTGGAATGCAAACTCAAAATTCACAGATGTTCCAAATACCCAGATAAATCGAACCCAAATAAATCGAACCCAAAGAACTCTTCCGATCAGCTGATCAACAAACAAAGCACCTATGTACCATTCACTGCGCTAGGTTCTGAGGATTCACGTACAAAGAATGAAATAATTTCTCTCTGCAGATCTTTGGAAATGATGAATTAACTCCTGGAGTTCATTAAAGAATAAATGCAGCCTTTCTTCTGGAGCTGCTCCCACCACTCTCACTCAAACTTTTGGTTCGGTCCCCTCAGAAGAGTAACTACCTCCTCAGGCTCAAAAGGTCCTTGGTGGGTCCTTACCTCTACAGTTCACACTGATGCTCTTACCTTGAATTATTAGTCAGTAAAGGAAAACAATTACCTCAAAGCAAAGGCATTCACTAGAAGGGCAAAGTAAGAACAGTAGCTACAAAAGATTCCCTTCATAAACCTGTAGCTCACTCACAAATACACACATTAGGGGCAGCAGACTGGAGAGGGGAACAAGGTGAAAACTAAGTGGGAAGTTGTAGACTATAAGAACCTTTCAGTACTAGAGTTGAGAGTTGCCTTGGTCACGGGTTCCATACATGATTATCTCACAACCACCTTATTTTAAGTTTGTGCCCAATATTCTCACTGATAATGAGTGTATTTGTTTTGGATTTTGTTGTTGTTGTTGTTTTGGTGAGGCAATTGTGGTTAAGTGAATTGGCCAGGGTCACATAGCTACTAAGTGTTAAGTATCTGAGGCCGGATTTGAACTCAGGTCCTCCTGACTCCAGGGTCAGTGCTTTATCCACTGCGCCACCTAGCTGCCCCAACCTATGCTCTTTTAAAAATGTGTTTGCTGTTTCTCACTATAATTGGTTCCCTTTGTAATCCTATGTATTTTGTGCATTTAAAAATACTATTTTTGAGAAGGAGTCTCTTGGCTTTACCAAAGGGGTAAGACCAAAAGGGTCTATGACACACAGAGAAAAGTTAATAACTCTTGCCCTAGACAGCATGTCCCATTTTTTAAAGGTCCCCAGGGGCATGGCCTATCTTTTACCAGCCAATAGCTAGCTGTTATCTGATTCTATCAAAGATAATTTTATACTTCATAAAAGCATAAAAATAAAGCTTAGCCACTCATTAACAATACTTTCTGTGATTTCATTAACTGGGCTGGAGGAGGGGGATTAGTTGATCAGGGACAGATTTTTCCACCTCACCCCCAATAAATAAAACTCTTAACATACTTCACCAAAGGTGTTTATAATAAGCTCTGTGTGCATACAGAACTATCAAGCGCTGGGATCTTAGAATGACACAACCATGAAATCTTGCAACTAGAGGAATTCTAATCCGAGTTCCTCTTGAGCAAGAATCCCCTTTATAATAACCCTGACAAAGGGGCAGCTAGGTGGTGCAGTGGATAGGGCACTGACCCTGGATTCAGGAGGACCTGAGCTCAAATCTGGCCTCAGACACTTAACAAGGCTGTGTGACCCTAGGCAAGTCACTTAACCCCAATTGCCTCACCAAAAAAAATAAATAAATAAAAATAACCCCAACAAGTAGTTATTCAGCATTTATATGAAGACTTGAAATGACAGGGAACTTCCCAAACAACATTCCATCCTTGGAGAGTGTTAATTAATTTTTGATTGTTAAGTTTTTTGATTATCTTATTATTAAGAAGGGTTTTTTTTTCTTCCACTGAACTTCAGTCTACTTCTTTGTACCTACCCTAAAATGATCTGAATTTTGCTCCTTTAGGACCAGTTTTCTGTTTTCCATGACAGCCTGCAAACATGAGAAGATGACACTCATGTCTCTCTTTCCTCCAGCTTGCACCCCCAAGACTGATTTCTTCTTTTTTTTTTTTTTTTGCAGGGCAATGGGGGTTAAGTGACTTGCCCAGGGTCACACAGCTAGTAAGTGTCAAGTGTCTGAGGTCAGATTTGAACTCAGGTCCTCCTGAATCCAGGGTCGGTGCTTTATCCACTGCACCACCTAGCTGCCCCAAGACTGATTTCTTCTAGTTACTTTCTCCCTAGCTCCTTTAATGATCTTCTTCCTCTCACCATCCTGGTTGTCTTCCCCTGGGTTGCCTCTATCTTTCAGTATCCTTCCTGAAATATGGTGCTCCAAACTCAATCCTAATAGCTCCTTATTAACATAGAACTTTCTGATTTACAAAGTCCTTCCTCCATAATGACCCCTTCAGAGAGACAGCATCCCTGGAAGTTTTTACTATAAGGGAAAGGATTCTCCTCCTCACCTCAACTGATGTTGTCACACATGGTACAGAATGTACTTACAAGGTGTTTAACTACTAGTAAAGGATGTATCCCTAATCTCTTGTAACATGCAAATGCCTTGGGAACAGCTAGGTGGTACAGTGGATGAAGCACTGGTCCTGGATTCAGGAGGAGCTGAGTTCAAATCCAGCCTCAGACACTTGACACTTACTGGCTGTGTGACCCTGGACAAGTCACTTAACCCTCATTGTCCCACAAAAAAGGGGGGCAGCTAGGTGGTGCAGTGGATAAAGCCCTGGATTCAGGAGGACTTGAGTTCAAATACAGCCTCAGACACTTGACACTTACTGGCTGTGTGATCCTGGGCAATTTAACCCTCATTGCCCTGCCCCACCCCAAAAGATGCAAATGTTTCTCTGATTAGGGCTTTAAATAGCTAATCCTTGAATGAATTTCAGCAGTTTGAAAATTTTCTATTTTCCCCTGACAACTAGTTGCTCCATTTAATATCTTTTCTTTTTCCCCCACTTAATAGTATTCAATTTTTTCCCCAATTACATGTAAAGATAGTTTTCAACATTCATTTTTGTAAGATTTTGAGCTCCAAATTTTTCTTCCTCCCTCCCTTACCTCCCCCCTCCTTAAGACAGCAACCAATCTGATATAGGTTATATACGTACAGTTATATTAAACATATTTCCACGGTAGTCATGTTGTGAAAGAAGACTCAGAACAAAAGGGGAAAACCACAAGAAACAAATTTTAAAAGTGAAAATAGTCTGCTTTGATCTTCATTCAGACTCTATAGTTCTTTTTGTGGATGTGGAGAGTATTTTCCATCATTAGTCTTTTGGAACTGTCTTGGATTATTGTATTGCTGAGAAGCACTAAGTCTATCACAGTTGATCATCACACAATTATTGCTACTGTGTACAATGTTCTCCTGGTTCTGCTCACTTCACTTTGCATCAGTTCATGTAAGTCTTTCCAGGTTTTTCTGAAATCTGCTCATCATTTCTTATAGCACAATATTATTCCATTACATTCATATACCACAACTTGTTCAGCCAATTCCAATTGATGGGCACTCCCTCAATTTCCAATTCTTTGCCAATATCTTTTCAATAGGGAAGGGGAGGGGGGCAGCTAGGTGGTGCAGTAGATAAAACACCTGTCCTAGATTCAGGAGGACCTGAGTTCAAATCTAGCCTCAAACACTTGACAGTTTCTAGGTATGTGACCATGGAAACAGGTATTTATTAAGCACTTAATATGTACCAGGTGGCAGCTAGGTGGAGCAGTAGATAGAGCACTAGTCCTGGAGTCTGGAGGATCTGAATTCAGATCTGACCCTGCACTTACTAGGTTGTGTGGCCCTGGGCAAGTCACTTAACCCTTTTTGCCTCAGTTTCCTCATTTGTAAGATGAGCTGGAGAAGGAAATGACAAACCATTCCAATATCTTTGCCCCACAAAAAACAAAAACCCCAAGTGGGATCATGAAGAGTCAGACACCATTAATCAAAAAATATGTACCAGGGACTATACTAAGTATTTTTACAAATAGTAACTCATTTGATCCTCACAATAACCCTGTGAAGCAGATGCTATTATTATTCCCATTTTATAGCAGAGGGAACTGAGGCAGACATATAAAGTGACTTGCCCAGGATCACACAGCTAGTAAGTCTGATGCTGGATTCTAACTCAGGTCTTCCAAACTTCAGGTCCACTGCTTTATCTGCTGTACCACCTAGCTGCCTCCACATGGGAGAAATTATAAACTGGGGGCTTCCTGCAGAGGAGACCCCTGAAGGTTAAGAAGAAGGAATTCCTTTCCTCATCCCTCCTTTCCCCCTCTGTAGCTCTGATGGGGTGTTCTTGGATCAGTAGGAGACACTGAATCCAGGAAGGAGTAGAGACACTATTATGTGATGCTGGGCAAGTCAGTTAACCCTGTTGGCCTCAGTTTCCTCATCTGTAAAATGAGCTGGATAAGGAAATGGCAAACCACTCCAAATGGGGTCATTAAGAGTTAGACACAACTGAAACAACACCACTATGGGTAGGAGGGCACTGAGCATTTGGGGGACCAAGAAAGGCTTTTTGCAGAAAATGGTGCCTGAGCTGCATCTTCAAGGAAGAGAGGTTCTTTTTGAGATAGAGATAAGGAGGGATGACGTTTTACGTATGGGAAATAGCTAGTACGAAAACACAGAGATGAGAGATGGAACTCAAAAGAACACTCTCCTGGTACTGAGGTTCATCTCTCCCCACCCCCAAGTAGGAAGGGTGTGGTGGGGTCAAGCCATTATCTCTAGCACTTAGTTTGGTCTTAGGATTTCAGCAGTGGCTAATACATTTCCCTCTTTTTTTAGCTTTATGGTTCTGTTTTATTTGCTGCTATGACCCCTGACTGTGCCTCCCACTCCTCACTTGTCCCTGTTTTTATCCCTCACTTGCTGCTGGACCTGTTTCATGCCCAAAGCATCTAATCTCTTTCCCTTACCATCTCTCCTGGTGACCCACATGTACAAAAATATTTATAGCAGCAATCTTCGTGTTGGCAAAGAATTGGAAATCAAGGGAATGCCCATCAGTTGGGGAATAGCTGAACAAGTTGTGGTATATGAATGTAATGGAGTACTATTGTGCTGTAAGAAATGATGAGCAGGCAGATTTCAGAAAAACCTGGAAAGACTTAAGTGGACTGATGCTGAGTGAAGTGAGCAGAACCAGGAGAACATTGTACACAGTAACAGCGACACTGTGAAGATCAACTGTGATAGACTTAGCTCTTCTCAGCAGTGCAATGATCCAAGACAATTCCAAAGAACTCATGATAGAAAATGTTCTCCACATTCAGAAAGAACTGTGGATTCTAAATGCAGATTCAAACACACTGTTTCTATTTTTGGTTTTGTTTTGACATTTTTGAGGATTTTCCCTTTTGTTCTGATTCTTCTTTCACAACATGACTAATGCGGAAATATGTTTAATGTGATTGTACACATATAACCTATATCAGATTGCTTTCTGGCTTGGAGAGGGGGAAAGGAAGGGAGAGGAGAAAAATTTGGAACTAAAAATCTTATGAAAACAAATGTTGAAAACTATCTTTACATGTAACTGGAAAATAATAAAATACTTTTATGATTAAAAAAATAACATAAACCATCTCTCCTGGTGGTCTCTGCACTCCCCAACTCTATTCTCCGGCTTTCAGGAGAATGTCCCCTTTGGGACATGGCAAGCAGGGGCAGGGTAGAGTAGGGAGAGATGTAAATGTGCCTAGTATGAGCCTCAGTGTTAGAAATGTGGGAATACAAGCACATTAATGCATTGATGGTGGAGCTATGAATCAACAGAATCTAAAACATGCATATGCTTTGAGCTAGAGAATCCATTGCCAGCCTTATTACCCAAGGATGTCATTGATTTCTTTTGGGGCGGGAGGGGATTTTGGTGATTGTAAAACACATACACATCCATATATAAATAAAAATGTACTTAAAAATCAATTCAGCAAAACTATCAACCAATTGTTTAAAAAAGGATAAGGAGGAGTGCACCCCCACCCCTGGGGGCTGTAGGTTGTGGTATTTTCAGGAGATGGTCGGGTTTCCTTGAGAACCAGAACATGGGAACAATGTGAGAAGAAGATACCTAGGATGAGTCGGATTTTCTTTTAATTTTTAATTAAATAATTCTTTTATTTATTCATTTAGAATTTTTCTACCTTACGTATAAAAACAAATTGTAATATAAATTTTTAAAACTTTGTGTTCCAAATTCTCATCCTTCCTCCCTATTCCCCCTTAAGAACTCAAGCAATTCAATATGTGATACATGTGCAGTCATGCAAAACATAGCAGACAAAAAAATCTTTAGAAAAAGGAACTAACAACAACAAAATATACTTCCGTCTGTATTCAGATACCATCAGTTCTCTCTCTGTAGATGAATTGCATTTTTCATAGGTCCTTCAGAGTTGTCTTGGATCATCGCATTGCCGAAAATAACTGTCATTTGAAGCAGATCGTCTTACAATATTGCCATTATTTTGTATACGGTACATTTCATTTTGCATCAACTCATGTAAGTCCAGGTTTTTCTGATAGCACCCTGCTCATCTTTTTTTTTTTTTTTAATAGTAAACGACATTTATATAGTACTTTAAAGGGAGATTTCCTTTACCCCCATGAGGTTGATTATCGCAACAACAATAGCTAACATTTATATAGTACCTTATACCGGACAAAGAATTTTCTTCACAATAGCCCAGCAAAGTACTATCATCCTCATCCTCATCTTACATTGCTCTTGCCTCTGCTTCTAATTTTTTTCCATGACTATTGCTTAACTGTGTTTCCCTCTCCTATTCACTCCCCATGATATTTACTCTATTTTCTGTCTTCTTTTACCCTATCCCTCCTCAAAAGTGTTTTGCTTCTGACTGCCCCTCCCCCAATCTGCCCTCCCTTCCTTCACCCCTCCCCCCTTATCCACTTCCCCTCCCACTTCCCCAAAGGGCAAAATATATTACTATACTGTGAGGAAATGGGAAATGTTCTCCTCTCAATAAGAATATAACAGTCACCATTCAAATTACACTCCTCCAGACCTGTTTGAGAAAAAAGGCAACATCCCCCTCCTGTCCCAAACAAAATCAAGTGGCTCAGAGAAACTTTGAGCTGATCTCAATTAGGTCCACTCCTGAGTTATGTCCATATAAGGGAGGATTGAAGAATTGTCCCTGTATCACCTCCCCCATTGGCTAAGAACCCAGAGAATAATTATGGAAATTAAGGTTAGGGATACTGCATTCTGGTTAGCTAGTTTTTGTGCATAGATTGTAACCCCAGAGTAATCAGACCAGTGATAAAAAAGGGGAGGGTCCATTCACATTAGGGACTAGGGTTTAAAACAGAGCCTGTGAGCCCCCATTCTTTGCACCCACCAGCTGCACACTGGGTTGCCCGTTCTCGTGAGAATGACAATAAATAAGCCTTTGACACATCACCTTTTCTGAGTTCCAGAGAATTATTGAGCAGGAGTAATCTTCCTCACATATACCCACTTGAGTGTGTATGTTATTCCCTCTTTGAGCCCATTCTGATGAGAATAAGGCTCATTCACTTCCCCACTCCTCCCCCATCTTCCCCTCTACTCCATAAGGTTTTTCTTACTTCTTTTATGTGAGATAATTTGCCCCATTCCACCTCTCCCTTTCCTTTTCTCCCAGTGTAATCCTCTCACGCCTTAATTTTATTTTAAAGATATCCTCATGGGGCAGCTAGGTGACACAGTGGACAAAGCACCCACCCTGGACCCAGGAGAATCCGAGCTCAAATCCAGCCTCAGAGATAAGACACTCCTGAGGGGGATTTTATTAACTGTACACTGCAGTGGAAAGGGAGGGCAGACAAGGGTAGTGACTGGGGAGGACAGTGAAGATGAGGATGTCAGGAGAGGTAGCCAGAGAAAGGGGGTTTCATCTAGGCAGAAAGGTGTTCTGAGGCACTGGGACTAGAGAAGCAGGGTGAGGGGAAAGAAGGAAGCATTTAAATAGCGCCTACTCTGTGCCCACCACTGTCCTAAGCTCTTTACAGATAGAATCTCTCAAATATAAACTCCAGGAGCAGGAATTTGCTAATCTAGTCACAGGACATCAACTAAAACAAGGAAAGAGAGGCGAAATCTATTACATAGCTCTAATCAGAATGTGGCCTAAGCATCTGCCAAGCCTAACTGAGGTGGAGGGACAATGGGGAAGGGTAGTAGGAGTATTTGTTTTGACAGGAAACAGCTACTTAGCAGAATTAATGACAAACGTTTACTGAATGTTTATTCTGTAGAGAAACCAAAGGAGAGGAGAGGGCAGGGTGCAGTCCCTGCATCCAGAAAGTTGACTTAGAGATGGGATGAGGGGGAGGGGGAAGGAATCCATCTTTTCACTTTTCTGGAGCTAATCTTCAGCATCTCCTGTGATGAGGGTCTACAGGCAGAGGGTGTGTGTGTGTGTGTGTGTGTGTGTGTGTGAGAGAGAGAGAGAGAGAGAGAGAGAGAGAGAGAGAGAGAGAGAGAGAGAGAGAGAGGTATGGGGGTTATACACTCTGGCAGGAAGGCAGACCTGAGAGGGCAGGACAGTCATTGGATCCTAGTGGGTGACAGGTCAAACCTGGGAAAGGAGGTGGAGGAAGTTGGGCAAGTTTTCTTGCAAGAGGTTTGGGTGGACCAAGCATGCTCTTTGCCCTTCCCTCAACCCCCTGCAAGGATCAGCATCTGAAACAAAACCCTGGATTTACCATACTAGCTTTGGCTTTGTCTCCCACAGTTTTTCAAAGATCATTTACACTGATCCAGCAATAATAGCGTGTGTGTGTGTGTGTGTGTGTGTGTGTGTGTGTGTGTGTGTGTGTGTGTGTGTGTGTCTTTGAGGGAGGACAGCATGTGAAATCCTGTTTGTGTTGTTTTTCATTTTAAAAAATGAGTTTTATTGATGCCTTCTGTTTTCCTAATTGTGGTTATTATATATATATATATACATACACACATATACATACATACATACATACACATACATATACATACATACACACATATACATATATATACATATATACACACACACATTATCATTTTTCTAGAGGAGGAAACTGAGGCAAAGAGAGGTAAAATGACTTGCCCAGGATCACAAAGCTAGGAAGTATCTAAGGTCATATTTGAACTCAGGGCTTCCTGACTCCAGTCCCAATACTCTATCCATTGTGCAAACAAACATAGCAGTACAGTATTCAATAGATCCAAAGCCCCCATCTTACTGGGGTAAGTATTCACTATTTGACTGAAATTCCAGGGAAAACTGGAAAGCAGTCTAACAGAAATCAGGTTTAGACTACCTTCTCACCCCATATGCCAACATAAACTCTAAAGAGATACATGGCCTGGACACCATAAACATATTAGAAGAATAAGTCTGTACACACCCCACCTTCATCTCCTCCCCTTTGATTAGCCTATTCCAGGGGTCTGGACTGTCCATTCTTTCCCAATTCATTATTGGATTCTTCCCTGTCTTTTAAAGTTCAACTCAAATGCCATCTCCTCCAGGAAGCCTTCTCTGATCCCTATCATCTGTAAGCTCTTTTCTCTCAGACTTCATATAGTACTTTTGTTTGTATTTTTCTGGTGGACTTATTTTCTTATATAAGATGTATGTGTGCTCATGTAAGTGTAATGATTGGAATGACGCCACCTGCTGGAGACTTGCTGTAGGAAAGCTCTGCCATGAGGTGAAGGTCTCTGAGGGCAAGACCACACGTTTTTTCTTTGGCGTCAGGAAGTGACATTTGCTTGTGGGAGGAAGAAGGGGGAGCCTGGCGCTCTGACTTGCTCTCTTTCCTGAGGACTCTGGTGGAGAAGGGAGCTACAAATGTGCTCTCCCTTTAATAGATAGAAGAATCTAGGCCTTTCTCTCTCTCTTTACCAAATTCTTATTCGCCTTAATAAATGCTTAAAAGTCTAACTCTTGCTAAAGCTTATAATTTATTGGCGACCACTCATTAGATATTTTAGACAGTACAGCTAGAATTTTAGCCCCTTATATAAGATATACATGCCTACATGAGTTGTCTAAATGTGTAGACATATGGCTTGTGAGATTTATGAATAGATACATCTTTTTTATCTGGGCCCCGTCTTTTTGGTTTCCACCTTGAGGAAAGTAGGAGAAGGACCATGACTAGGCACTTCAAGATGGGTGTCAGAGTAGAATTGTATCTATCTGTTCCCCCTGTAAGTATTGCTGGTCGAACTAAAGCCACTTCGTTGGTTGTTTGTCCTCAGCTTATACTTGCCAGCTGAATTCACCAAATGCTAGTTACACAGAAGTCCATAACAAATAACTGGGAAGGAGGTAGAGCCCTCAGTAGTGATAAGGAAGTTAGGAAGAAGGGAGCAACTGGGAGTAAAGATAATGGGTTTTGTTTTGGACATGTTGAGTTGGAGATGTCTATGAGTCATCCAGTTTGAACATATCCAATAAATAGTTGGTTATACAAAACTGGAAATCAAGAGAGATGTTAGAGCTGAGAAAATATGTCTGAGAATCATCTGAAGAGAAAAAATAATTGAATTCACAGGAGCTGATGGGGTCATCAAAGCTAGACAGTGTGGAAGGAGAAGAGGGTGAAGGATGCTTGGGGGACAGCCAACAGTTTAGTAGGCATGACATGGAAGAAGATTCAGCAAAGGAGACTGAGAAGGAGCTATCATACAGGTGGAAGAAAAACCAGGATAGAAGAGAAGATTCAGGAGGAAAGGATGGTCAACAATATCAAAGGTTAAAGAGAAGTCAGGAATGATGAAGATTGAGAAAAGGCATTAATTCTGGCAAACAAGAGATCATCTACAACTTTGGAGAGAGCAGTCTCAGATGAACAATGAGGTCAGAAATCATGTTGCAGAGGGTTCAGAAGAAAGTAAGGGGAGGGGAAATAGAAGCACCAACTATGGAAAACTTTCTCGAGTGATTTAGCCACAAAAGGGAGTAGAGATATAGGGTGACAGCTACTAGAAATGTTCAGATATAATGAGAATTTTCTTTAACAAAGGCCTGTTGGGGCAACTAGGTGGTGAAGTGGATAGAGCACCGGCCCTGGAGTCAGGAGTACCTGAGTTCAAATCTGGCCTCAGACACTTAACACTTTCTAGCTGTATGACCCTGGGCAAGTCACTTAACCCCAATTGCCTCACTAAAAAAAAAAAAAAAAAAGATGGGGGAGAAAGGGCAGCTAGGTGGCACAGTAGATAGAGCACTGGCCCTGGATTCAGGAGGACCTGAGTTCAAATACAACCTCAGACACTTGACACTTACTGGCTGAGTGACCCTGGGCAAGTCACTTAACCCTCATTGCCCCCCCCCCCAAAAGAATGGGGGAGAAAAAACTTTTTAAAAATAAAAACAATGGGAGAGAAGCTAGCATGTTTTGGGGAAGCAAAGGAGCCAGTAAACCGAGAAAGATTGAATTTTAGTGAACTATGGAATTAACAGATGCAGAACCGCTGAGAACCTTGAACCCAGAGAGCTTCTCCTGCGGACTAACCCTGTGAGGTGGGAAGTGGCTCCTGGTGCTATGAATATTTTTGAATAGAAATGAATTGAATTGATCTTCATACTACTCTCTTCTTAATTTTTATTAAATTCATAGCTTCTTATTCTCTTCATCACCCTCTCCTCTCCCTCAGTCTTACCTAATCCAAGTAATAGAGCTGAGAAAGTTGTGTTGGGTGGACCCAAAAAGGGGAGGTCTCTAGGTGAGATGTTTTGACCTTTTAGAGGCAAAGAGAAGCTATGCTAGGCCTTTCACTCTGAGTGTGTATGGGAGTTGTTTCCCAATAGATCAAAGGCCCTCTGGGAGATGGGTATTGGCTGTTTATCCTGAGCTGCTGGCTGCATTTGGCCAGTAAATACACATTACCTTGGGAACAACTTCCTGGAATCTATAGGAGTAAGGAGTGGGGGGGAGCCAGGGGCAAACTGGGAAAGAGGTGAGTTACTGATTCTAAATTCCAGTCCCTCCCTATTCCTGCATAGTCAAAATGGAGCCTGCAGCTCATGTCCTGCTACTCCCCTTTCTCCTTCTTATGGCCTCCCTCAGCCCTATCACTGCCCAAGAGGTACCTATATGTGTTCATGAACTATTATAACTATATGTTTGTGAGAGTGTGCTTGTACGGATGTATGAATGTGAGCATTTGTAGATATATGTGAATATATGACAGTATGAGTGGTTTTTAGGGGGACTTGGTGGGGAATGTCCCAGACCCGAGAATGGACATCTGATAATGAATGTGTTCCAGGGGAATGGGGATAGTGGTAAACATCCCAGGAGTTTAGTGGGTTGTCCTTAGCTGTTTGCTTCTGTAGAAAGACTCAGAGCAGAACTTCCATTGAGTTTGGGTAGGTTGGGGAAGTCTGTCTAGGGACAGGGAAAAGCTTTGGCCTAAGTCCTAGACACGAGACTTGGGCCTAGCTCTCTTATTGAGAGAATTGTAGTACCTTAGGGCAGAGGAAGGAAACATTTTGAAGGTCTCAGGCCCCAAACACTCCTATCATTCACTCCTTGTGCTGCCCTTGATAAGAGATTAGACTAAAATAACATTCTCTACATCTTTAAGATTGAGAGACTAAGGTCCAGATAAGTTTGATGACTTTCCCTAAGTCACCCAGATCTAGATTTCTAATACATCCTAGCTTTCTATGCCAAAATTTGTTCCAGATTCCACAGTCCTAGACTTCAAACTATACCCCATATGCACTTTGTCACCTGATGCCCATAGTGAACCATCAGGTTTGTGAATGGGCTAGTCAGATCCTTAGGGATCAGTTTATTGTGGGGGCAGGGTTAAAGGTTAGTGAGGGGGGAAATTATCAAATATTCTGCCATTTTGTTTCCCTTTTCTGGCAATCCCATTCTAGGATGGCGTCGATCTCTACAGTCTCACTATGGACTCCAAGGTGACACTGCGCTTTGCCCACACCACTATCACCAGCCGTGTGGTCAATAAGGCAATAGAGGCCCGAGAGGCTATTTTCCAGGTGGAGCTGCCCAAGAGAGCTTTTATCACTAACTTTTCCATGTAAGTACTGATCTTGGATTACTCACTCCCTCAAACTCCCCTACTCTCCCTAATACCCCATATTCCAACCTCCTTTGCTCCATATTTCTGTCTATGAAAGGTATAAGGAACAATACTTGTGACCCAATATATATACACACCAATGCTCAGAATATGGATAATGAATAGAGTGAACTTGACATTTTAGTACAAAGATATATACATATATATACACACACATATATGTATATATATGTATATTTATATATATATGTGTATATATATATATGTAAGTATGTGTGTGTGTGTGTGTGACTTTATATAACTCAAAGTGCCTTGGTGGGATAGGATTCATGAGTGGATTATTGCATTGCGAGGCATACCTTGTTTAAAAGAGTTGGATCTGAGGGTCTGCATTTGCATGAAAGTTTGTGAAACCAGAGTAAAAATCTTGGTGCAGGGTTTTTGGAGGATAAAAGAGAAGCTAAAGGGAAGTGATATTGCCACTTAAAAATCAGCTGTGCAAAGGAAGGGTGAAGAAGATTAAATGGTAAAAGTCATCTGAGATGCCAAGATTGACATAGTAGCCCAACATAGTGGCCCAAAATGATGACACAATATTTAGTTATATTAAGAGAAGTATTGGTTCCATCAGGAAAAGGATGGCAATTCTGTCTTTTCCTCTGCTCAAATCATATCTGGAGAATTGTGTCTACTTCTGGGAAGCACGTTTTGGGAAAGACATTAATAAGCTGATACATATCCAGGGAACCCAGAATGGAGAAGGAGGAGGAGGAGAAGAAGGAGGAGGAGGAAGAGGAGAGAGAAGGAGAAAGAAGAGAAGAGAAGAGAAAAGGAGTCAAAGAAAGAGGAAACTCTCAGGCAGCAACCACATTAAGGTGTCAAAGAAAATGAGCAGTCATTGAAAGGTGCAGGAAAGGAGCAGTTAGAGAGGTGGGAGGCAAAACATGGGAGTGCGATGTCTTTGGAAGGAAGGAGAAAGCATCTAGGAGATCATAAAATCACAGATTTAGAGCTGAAAGAGACCTCGGAGACAATCTGGTCTTATCCCTTCATTTTACAGAAGAGGAAACTGATTCCCATAAGTTAAGTGGTTTGTCCACGATGTCACAAGGGAAGGGTGACAGTGGCAGGATTTGAATCCAGATCTGGTGTTTTTTCCACTGTATGTCATGGATTAACTGTGATTTCATGATTCTGTATGCCTTCTAAAGTCCCTTCCAATTCTGGAATTCTGGATTTGCCTCCTTCCCCTTAGATACTCAACACTCCATGATCCTTTCTCCTTCTTTTCCTTCCAAGTCCCCTCCCCCACTGTCCCCACTTTCTGTCATCCCCTCCTCCCTGCTTTTCCTACTGGGAGTAAGGCATAAGGAGATAGGGAGGTAATGAGGGGTGCGTATGTGTGTGTGTGCATGTGTGCTTGCATGCATGTGTGCTTGCATGCATGAGCACATTCATGTACACATGTGATCCTACCCAGAACACAGGTTCTTCTTCTCCCTTTCCCCACCCCCACTTCCTGTTCTTTCTCTTCCTAGAGCTATTTTGCAATGTTTGCAGTAGGTAGAGAATTCCTGGTCCATTCTTCTCTGCCTAAGCCAGAGCTACAAGAGGAAAGAGAGGGATAAGGGGGGGAAAGAGACCTGAGATAAGTCACAAAAGGAAATATGGGCAGGTTGGTAGGGCATTGCCAAAGGTCCTTTGGGGAAGGATGAAGAGGAGAGCTCAATTCAAGACAGAATCCCCTCTGACCAGGATGGATGGAGTAAATGATATCCTTACTCAGGGGTATAAGGATAGACTCAATGATTTGGGGATTTCCCTTGAATTTTCTCCATTCCCTAGAATGAAGGCCTCTCCATAGCTGAGATAGAGTGGAGTTGGGGCATTAGGGGGACATGGTGGAGTCATGTCAGGGCCATGGGTCTTACTGCTTTTACAGTACCTCAGCATCTCTCTGGCATGGGTGGCAATTTAATTTGCAAAGGAGACCAAAGTCCTGCCAGGAACCAACCCAGCGAGATACTTAGCCTCAGGCTGGGCCACAAAGGGCACACCAGCAACATGTACCCTAGAAGTTGACTTGGATGCATACCCTCCAGGTTGGGACCCCCTGACCAGATCTCATGTTGACCAAACCCTTCTACTGTATGATCTCTCTTCCCTTTGGCTTCAGAAACACCATTCTCTCATGCTTCACCTGCCTCTCTCTGTGGAGGTAGAAATAGGTTTTAGAAGGGCACTGAATCTTTCTCCTTTACTTAGCAAAGTGTTTTACCAATGTTATTTCATTTGGCATTTAAGTGACTTAATGATAAGATCACTGTACTTGGAGTCAGGAAGATCTGAGTTAAAATCCTGCCTTAGACATAAACTAGCTGTGTGACCCTCAGCTAGTCATTTAACTTCATCTGGAAAAATGAAAGGGTTGAACTGGATGATTTCTAAGGTCCTTTCCAGCTCTAAGTCTGTGATTCTATGATCACAAAGTCTGGTCATGTCTCTCCTTTACTTGCTATGTTATCTGCATAACCTCTCGGGGCTGAGGGCTTTTTGTCCTCTGAAACAGGAAATTAGGGAAATGTTTATCTTAGGCTTAAAACCCCACAGGGAAGATGCAGCTAGAGGAGGCTTAGATTTTCCCTGGACCCTCAGCTCAGCCTCCAGAGACATGCATTTGGCCTTAGAAAGAGATTCAACTGGAAGAAACCTGAAAGGTTCTCTGGCCCAACCTCTTCATTTTATAGATGGGGAGACTGAGACTCAGACCAGGCAAAGAACTTGTACCAGGTCACATAATGAATTGGTGACAAGACTGGGAGAAGATTTCCTACCCTCCTCATGCCTTGGTTCAACTTTGGTTCCTAGTTAAATGATAACCTCAATTTAGGGGAGAGGCAAGTCCAGATTCCTCCACACTTAATCCCTAATCTTGTCTGATTTTTATAATTCTGATTTCACTGTGTCTTAGACCCATCAAACTGATGGCCATTTTATATCTATATAAGGTTTGAATGCCAATAATTTACCAGGCATTCTCCTCTATGGAAGTAAATGGTTTTTTCTCAAGGAAGTGACCCAAAGACTTGGTTATTCTAGAAGTCAGAGCATTAGCTCCTTCATATTTGGAGGTAATAGCAACTCATACCGTATATATTTTGTATGTACAATTTTTCCATGTTAGTATCCTCTATTAGAATATAAGGTCCTTTATAGCAGGGACCCTCTTTTTGCCATTCTTTATATCCTAGAACTTCACATTGTACCTGACACATTGAATGCTCTTAATGTTTGTTGTCTAATGCCAACATTGCCAAATTGGCATTTTGCCTTCCTCCTCACTGACTCTGCACTAGCTGCATACCACGCCTAGAACCTCTCCCACCTTATTTCTACCTCTTAGAATTTCTAGCTTCCTCCTTTTCTCCCTCAGCCTCAATTAGAGCTATTTTGTATCCAAAATTATCGCATATCATTGTAACTTAGTGAACAGTTGTTGTACAACATTTGGTGTAGGCCTTGAGTCTCATGTGTTTCAGTAACAGTGGCAGCCCACACTAGCTCATATTCTGCCTTCTGTAAGGCAACAGAACACAAGATATCAATTTGCATTTAACCAGTGAGGAAGTAGAATATATATTTTACCCACCAGGTGGAGATGTACTCTTGCCATCAAAAGAATAGTCTTAGGGGGTCCATTGCAAGTCTCTGAAATCTGGACAGAATATTTTCTCTCTACATATAGACCAGTCACTCAACTCTGCAAATAGGTACTTTAAGTGGCTGGACCAGAAAGAAAGCCTGTTTTCTTTTTTTATTTTCTTTCTTTCTTTCTTTCTTTCTTTTTTTTTTTTTTACAAGGCACTGAGGGTTAAGTGACTTGCACAGGGTCACACAGCTAGTAAGTGTTAAGTGTCTGAGGCCAGATTTGAACTCCTGAATCCTGGGCCAGTGCTCTATCCACTGCGCCACCTAGCTGCCCCGAAAGCCTGTTTTCTGACATCAGACTATAGGATGATGAAATGTGGCTCCAAATTATTGGAACATTAGAGGTCTAATACCCATTCCTACCCAGGCAAGGGAGGGGGGGAGTTTGTTTGTTTTTTCTTTTCTAAGCAACAACCCTATGCCACATGCTACCTACTAGGAAGGAAACAAAATGCCTGATTATCTGAGAGAAGGTGGAATGAGAAGCTGTGTACCTTCATTGGGGACTTAATTCAGTTGGTTACAGAGACTTTGAATGAGTTGGGGAGGAAGAGGATGAGGGTAAGAGAGATAGAGACAGAGAGGCAAAGCCAGTGATAAACTCCACATGGAGCCCTTATCCCATCTGCCACCTTCATTGTCAAGTCAGCTGCCAGAGCAAGGCTACATCACCCCTTCAGCATTTTAGGGGTAACCAGGGAGTTGGGTTGTTCTTTGAAATATTCTTTTAAATGAGCTCCCATTCCATTTTGTTCTCCCCAATATAAATCCTAATTACAGTTACTATGTTCCCTATATCATTGTTTGACCCAGCGACTGGTGCCCCAGTATCATTTAACCAATTAACATCAATTAGCTTCAAAACTGACCTCATCGTCACTTCCTTAAAACCCTTTCCTCTTCTCAACTACCCTACTTCCAATGGAGGTACCCACTCATCCAGGTTTGCAAACTCAGTAATCCTTCACTCTGCCTTCTCCCACCATTCCCATTTCCTCTCTCCTGTCCTATTAGTTGTCTTTTTTTTTGGGGGGGGGGTGAGGCAATTTGGGTTAAGTGACTTGTCCAGGTTCACACAGCTAGTAAGTGTTAAGTGTCTGAGGCCAGATTTGAACTCAGGTCCTCCTGAATCCAGGGCCAGTGCTTTATCCACTATACCACCTAGCTGCCCCGCCCCTCATTAGTTGTCAGGTCTTATCCATTCTACCCCATGCCATCTCTCAAATCGGAATAGACTGGAACAGTAACTTCTAGTTGATCTCCCTGCTTCCAGTCTCTTCCCTCTTCCATCTGTCTTCTACACAGCTCTACAATTATATATAGCTAACGCACAGTTCTGTGGGGGTAATTATCACCAGGCACATGAGCAAAAGTGCTAAGATGGGCAAGGACAAGGCAAGATTAGGGAATAGTGAATTTCTCTCTTTTGGCTACATCTAAGCAGATACGTGGGAACCAGAGTATGGAGGACCTTAAATGATAGGAATGGAAGTTTTTACTTTATCAAGTCAGCGAGAGGGAGCTGCTTACAGTTTCTTGAGCCAAGGGCACATTAAGAAGATTAGTCCTCTAAGAGCATGTATTGGATGGATTGGAAGGGGCAAGATTAGAGGCAGGAAAACCAGTTAGGAAGCTCAATCAATGAGTCAATAAGCATTTATTAAGCACCCCCTAAGTGCCAAGTACACAGCTAGATATTGGAGTCATAAAGATAAAATTGAAACAGTCCTTGTCCATGAGGAATTTACATTCTATTGGGGAAGAAACACATAGAAATAGAAGTGAAAAGTATTACACGGTAAATACAAACATTTCAGGGAGGAACCAGTTACCAGGGAGATCAGGAAGGGCTTCATGTAGGAGGAGGCATTTTATCCACGCACTCAAAGGATATAAGATTTTCTTCTAAGAGGCAAAGGTTCGGTAGGAGTACATTCTAGGCATGGGGCATTCTGGGAAACAGAATGTCATATACACACAAGAGCAAAAGAGCAAATGGACCGGCTGAGTCTCATGAGGAGAAGCCTTGAGGTGAAGTCTATAGCCAGATGGTAAAGGATTTTAAATGATAAATGGAGGGGTTTGTACTGGAACTTCTCAGAACAAGGAAGGACAATCCAGAATAGTTGCGTTGCATCATGTACATTAAGTAATATGAGAGGTCAGAATTCAGCCTTCTCCCTCCTCTGTCCATCCCTCCAGCCTTCTTCCCTCAGCATCCCTGGGGGAATTCCTTCCCCAATATCCCCAGCCCTAGCTCCTTCCCTGAGGCCTCTCAATGCCCCTCTTTTCTCCCTCCTCAGGATCATTGATGGTGTCACATACCCAGGAGAGATCAAGGAGAAGGCAGCTGCCCAGGAGAAGTACAGCTCAGCTGTGGCCAAGGGTCAGAGTGCTGGAATCATCAGGTAAGTGTCTGTGGCAGGGGTCAGGCTGGGGCAACCAGGGGATCAGGAAGTCCCACCCAGCCAACCCCCTGCCTGAGAGCACCCCCTGTCCTGCCTGTTTAGACTGTGGCCGTGCTGACAACAACCTCTAACCTAACCAAGCTCTGCCCTAGCTCCCCCTACCCACCCTGTCCCTTCCCAGTGGCACTAAGGGGCTAACCTCCCACCCAGGGCCACAGGGAGGAATCTGGAGCAGTTCCAGGTGTCTGTCAATGTGGCCCCAACTTCCAAGGTCACCTTTGAGCTGGTCTATGAGGAGCTGTTGAAGAGGCAGCTGGGGAAATATGAACTGATGCTGAAGGTCCAGCCCCAACAGCTGGTCAAACACCTGCAGGTAATAGGACTGAGCCCTAAGTCTCCTCCTCCAGGAAGCTTGCCCTCATGCACTCATTCCACTCCTCAGCCCCACCAGACAGAAGTCTGTTTCTCTCCCTCACCCTCTCCCAATTCACAGCAGGGGCTTCCTGGGGCCAGAGGCTCTTCCTCCTCAGATCAGGGGTCCCCTGAGCAGAGCTCACTCCCTCCTCCAGACCTCTTCTCATGCCTTATGTCCCTTCACCTCACAGATAGACATTCACATCTTTGAGCCTCAGGGCATCAGCTCCCTGGAGACTGAGAGCACCTTTATGACCAAGAACCTGGCAGACGCCCTCACCACGACACAGAACCAGACCAAGGTTGGATGCTGAGATCTGGAGACAGAGTCTAGGCTCTCTCCCACATAGCCCAGACCCCTCCCCCATCTGATTTCCAGAGGCTTGGGATATTCCAACCCCTTTGTTTCTGCGGGGCAATGAGGGTTAAGTAACTTACCCAGGGTCACACAGCTAGTAAATGTCAAGTGTCTAAGGCCAGATTTGAACTCAGGTCCTCCTGAATCCAGGGCTGGTGCTTTACCCACTGTGTCACCTAGCTGCCCCCAGTCCAACCCTTTATTATACAGATTGGGAAACTGAGGTCAAGAGGGGAAGTGACTTACCCTAGAACCTAGATTTCCCAATTCCCTAATTCCAGTGCCCTTTCTCTAGGCTTAGCCCTAGGCTGGGGATAGAGGGAGGAATCTCTGATCCCCAAATGTAATGGCTACAAGTCATAACAGGGACAGGAGAAACTGAGGTAGGATGGGACAGGAATTGGGCAGGCCACTGGGATTATTAGGTTGTCAAGCCCTAGGGAAGGACCATCTAGAGAGTAGAAGCAGTTCAGCTTTTCCATTGGCTCTTGGCTAAGGCCAGCTCCAGAGAGAGAGAAGGAGGGTGTCCCAGTGGAAAAGATTATCCACTGTTCTAGCCCATGCTCTCTCAGCTCTTGGGCCACTGGGAGGGCTTGTAACTCTTCTGGCTTCTCAGCTCACTTCTCAGCACCTGCTTCACCTCCTCCAGGCTCACATAGTGTTCAAGCCATCTGTGGCCCAGCAGCAGAAGGAGCCTGGGAAGGTGGACACGATTGTGGATGGTACCTTCATCGTCCGCTATGACGTGAACCGAACCTCTGCCATTGGGGACATCCAGGTGAGTGCTGCAGGCACGTGGCAATGAGAATGGTGGCCTTGGCCTAATGCCTTGTATACTGAGCTCTGGACTAAGTAGCACTGTGGGGGAGACAGAGGGTTCAGGGCAGGGCCCTGCCCCGAAGGAGTTCCCAGTGTGAGAGAGCTAGGATAGTGCTCATCTCCATCTTAGCGGTTGGCATTGTTTGCTGTGTATCTCTCAGGAGATTCCCTCCTCTGCCTGGCTCTTAGTTTTTTCCTCTGAGCAATGAACAGTTACATTGGATATTCCCATAGTCACTTCACCTCACTGAGGTAAATCAGGGTTGTGATATGTAAAACAGTGGTAATAGCCCCCCCTATGACCTACCTTCAGAGGGCTGTAAAGGAGGAACTATCTCTTTAAACATTCGAATATCCTAAGCACATGAACAGTTAAGATTGTCAGGATGACACTGAGAGATCGGGAAGTCTTTGCTCAGTTGGTAGGATTGAGGGAGGAAGTGGAAGGATGTTTCTTGTCTGAGGAGAAGGGAAAGAATCCAGGAGAAGATAGAGAGGGCCAACTCGCTAAGCATAAAGGTGCCCATGTGCCATTAGAGTGAGGAAGGATGGGAGCAGCAAGCTGAGTCCCCAAACTACTCTTGGCAAGGTGGTGAGGTAGGGAATGGGACATATTTCTCTGACCCATGGCTGTCCCCACACTGTAGATCGAGAATGGATATTTCGTGCATCACTTTGCTCCAGCCGAGCTGTCTACACTGCCTAAGAATGTGGTCTTTGTCATCGACAAGAGTGGGTCTATGTCTGGTAGGAAGATGAAACAGGTAAGTGGGCCACTTCAGACATGGGAGGGCTCAAGTTCGCCTCAAGCCACTTCTTTGTTCCTCTGTCACTACCATGTGCCTTCTCTATCAGCCTAAGGCCCGGAGGTGATTTGACCACTGCCACCATGTGCCAAAGAATGACCGAGGTGGGAAGAGAACCTCATGCTCTAGGCTCCAATTCCTATTCCCTAAGCATTCTGGCCCATCTCTCCTTCCTGCTTCTTGAGTCTCCATTCCTCTTAGACTCGGGAAGCCCTGGTAAAGATCCTGACTGATCTCCAGCCTGAGGACCAGTTTAACTTGGTCATCTTCAGTGGGCATGTGACCCAGTGGAAACCAGCACTTCTTCAGGCCTCGACTAAGCATGTGGAGGAAGCCAAGGACTTTGCCCGCAGTATCCAGGCACAGGGATGTGAGTAAGGAATCAAGGCTCCGGAGGGAGGGCAATAGGGCTGGCCTCACATCTCCTAGCCTGGCTGCTTAGCTAAAGATTTGGGAGGAATATAATCTGGGAGATCTACTAAAACAGGACCCACTGAATAGCTTTGGAGAAGAATGTTGGCATCTCCTTGACCTCATTCTTAGCTGACCACTAGCTCTATTTCCCAACCTCACTAACCCAACAGGACAATCAACTACTTTATGATCTACAACCCTTCCCAAACTCTGTGAGACCGCCCCCCTTCTTCTGCCCTCCCCCCAAGTGTAACTCACTGCCTCAAGTTAGACTGAACAATCTGAAAAGAATCCAAGTATTCATTTCAAGTCATTCTCTGTTCATTGAAGGAAGCCCCTGACTAGGTCCTGAAAAATGATCAAACTATACTCCTCTGTCCTGGTCCCTTGGCCACCTCCCCTTTCTGACTTATCTCTCAGCCTCCAGCCTCCATCACTCTGCTGTGCTTTTGTTCCTGGACAAGCCTCCATCCCTCCTCTTCCTCCCAGGCCTTCCACCCTCCACTTGTCTCAATTGTTACCAAAGCTGAGGCAGGTGTGTGAGCAGATTTCTCTCCCCAGCAACCAACATCAATGAGGCCGTCCTCGTAGCTGTAAGAATGCTGGATGACAGTAACAGGAAGGAGCAGTTGCCAGAAGGGAGTGTGTCCATGGTTATCCTGCTCACGGATGGGGAGCCCACTGTGGGTGAGTTGGGGGTGGGGAGGACTCTGCCTGGCCACCAACTTTCTGGGGAGGGGTTGTTCTTTAGCAGTCTATGTGTCCTGGGAGGTCTTGTTCTTTGTCCCCTTTCCTAAGACGAGAGCAGCAATTTAAGGGAGACATAGGTGGAGAAGATCCTTATCCTGCCCTCAGAATGCACACAGTCTAGGAGAGACAGAGGAGAATTAGAACTGGCCCTTGACAGCAAGCAGCCAGGCTAGGAGATGTGAGGCCAGCCTGAGTGAGTAGATGAGATACACATGGGAATAAAGAAGACAAATGAAGACAGACTACAGTGCTCAGCTGGATGGACCTGTCCCTAAACTCTTTAGGAGACCTCAAGAGGGTCGGCAAAGTTAGAGAACATCTCATGCAGTGTGCTTCAGAGAAGGCATGTTAGAAAGGGCAGCTGTCTGGGATTCTCAAGTCCTTAATGCTAACCTAAACATGCCACTAATTCTCCAGATGATCTTGGGCTAGACCTCTGAGCCCCAGCTTTGCCATCTTCACTCTGAAGGAATCATGCTCTTTTCAAGATTTGGTGGGGGTGAGGTGGTGTGTGTGTGTATGTATATATGTATATGTGTGTGTGTGTGTGTGTGTGTGTGTGTGTGTGTGTGAGGTTATGGAGGAGATTCCTGTTCAGATAAAGGTAAGATCATTTAAATATAGTAGAAAGAGCACTGGCTCTAATGTTAGAACACCTGGGTTTAAATCCCACCTCTGACACTATCTATGTGATTTGTGGCAAGTCCCTTAGCCTCCAACAGCCTCAGCTTTCACATATATAAAATGAGAGACTTGAAGTAGATGATTTCTAATGTCTTTCTGTTCTTTTTCTACCACCATCCTTTTTCCTCCCTACCTGACTCCCAGCATTAAAAAAAGCCTTTATATATTAGATTTAGCAAAATCTAGATTTGGGAAACTTAACTATTGTCCCCATAAGAAATCAAAGGTTAGGGTTAGGGCTCTGGGTTAAAGTATTCCATGAAGTTGCATATTTGAAGCACAAGGAGGATCAGGCTTGATATGCACAGCGTTTGATTTAACATGGAAAGATTTTCTTCAGTCTGGCATCACTTGCTTTTATTAAGCATCTGCATTTCTCCTGATTTTCTGTTTGCATATCAAAATTCCTATTTAGCTCTAGTCTTTTCATTAGAAATGTTTAAAAGTTCCCATAAATACCCATCGTTTTCCTTTTAGGATTATACCCATCTTTGCAGAGTTTAGTTATTCTTAGTTGTAAGCCTAAATCTTTTGCCTTTTGAAATGTTAGATTACAAAATATCCTCTCATTTATTGGAAAAGCTGACAAGTCTTGTATGATCCTTTCTGTGGTTCCTTGGTGCTTGAACTGGTTCTTTCTGGTTGTTTGCAGTATGTTCTTTGATGTAGGAGTTCTAGCTTTGGGCTATGATATTGCTGTCACTTTTTCTTTTGGGATTTCTTTTAAGAGATGATTGGTGGATATTTTCTATTTTCACAATGCCCTTGGTTGTAATAGATTTTTGGTTTTTTGGTGAGGCAATTGGGGTTAAGTGACTCACCCAGGGTCACACAGCTAGTATTAAGTGTCTGAGGCAAAATTTGAACTCAGGTCCTCCTGACTCCAGGGCCAGTGCTCTATTCAATGCGCCACCTAGCTGCCCCTCTAATAGATTTTTGGTAGTTTTTGTTTATGATTTCTCGAACTATACCAATTTTTTTTTTTAAATGAGGTTTTCAAGGAATATGATGATTCTTCAATGAACTCTCCTTGAACTGGTTTCCAGGTCCGTTTTTTTCAGTATCACATATCTTACAGTTTCTTCTATTTGTTCCAATATTTTTGCTGTCTTGTGAAGTAGTTGGATAACATTTCATCTGTTTTAGTTTTTAGGGAATGTCTGACGGGTAGGCTTTACCATTTTGTCTCCTAAACTATTTCTTCTCTTTCCAAATTTTTTCCTCCAGAGTTGTTTTTGTTTGTTTGTTTTTCTGGGCAGTGAGGGTTAAGTGACTTGCCCAGGGTCACACAGCTAGTAAGTGTCAAGTGTCTGAGGCTGGATTTGAACTCAGGTCCCCCTGAATCCAAGACTGGTGCTTTATCCACTGCACCACCTAGCTGCCCCCAGAGTTTTTACTTCATTTTTTTTTCTTCTCTTGCTTCATTTCTTTCAGATATTCATGCAGTTTTTGTGGAATATACTTTTCTCCCCTTTGAGTATCTGTTGTTATGAAGTTACTTTCTTTTTCTCTGGCAGGATTTCTAGATTTGCTATAACTTTTCATACTGGTCCATGTGTTCTGGAATTTACTCATCTTTCCAACTTTAGTTCCTGAATTGGAACTTTGTACCAGGACAAGGCTGAATGTCCTACTGAGGTGGGGGTTTTTTGGCAGGGAGGTGGTAAGGGTTGGTCCTGCTTGATCTCACCCCATGTTACCTCAGTCCTTATGCTGATATCCCAGATTTAGACATCCCTCCTCCTTGATCTTTGAGGTTCGGGGTTCTGAATCTTTAGACCCCTCTTTGACATCTCAGAAGAAGTGATTAGGGATCTCCAGAACCCTGGAGTGTCTAGGTTCCAAGCCATATTCATAGTTGACCCTGCCCCATATGCACAAGTCACAGCTGCTCCTCTTGGTGCTGTTCTGGGGAGCACAGTGCTCTTGCTCACTACAGACAGAAAGCATTGCAGGCAACACTGGTCTCTGACCCTTCTCTGGTCCCTCTGGGAGACTACTGGCTTGATTGCCTATACTAGTGGCCTCCTTTCTTATTGCCCATGGGCTGTTGACTGACTTTTTGTATAGTTCGAGGATGGATAAAGTTTCTCATTAGATTTCTTGATATTCAATCTAGAGTGAATTTCTGGGTTTTGCTGGAATAGGTGTGGGAGAGCTGGGCAGCCTCCTTCCTTTCAAGGTCCCACTTTGGCCTTAGGTTCTAGTTGGAAACAAGGCTCATGTCCTCTTTGGACCTCAGTTTTACTTCATTCTGAAGTGGAATTGTTGTGGAGGTGATTCCTGTTCATGTGGAGGTGGAGGCAACAAGGAACACTGGCTATGCAATCAGAGGACTTGTATTCAAATTCCACTTCTACCTATGGGCAAATGACAAGACACTTGGCCTCTGTGGGCTTCCGTTTTCTCATCTGTAAAAGAGGGGCTGAAAGTAAGTAGTTGGTCTCTGAGGTCCCTCCCAGTTCTAACATTCTATGATTCTAGCTTAGTACTCACCTGATGAATAACTAACCAATATCTCTCTCTTCCCCCTTCTCCCCCCCACCACTCCCACCCATTCACTGGCCTCTGTTACTATAGGAGAGAGGAATCCCGAGAAGATTCAGGAGAATGTGAAGGAAGCTATTGGGGGCCAATACTACCTCTATTGCCTGGGCTTTGGCTTTGATGTCAACTACGCCTTCCTGGAGAAGCTGGCCCTGGAAAATGGTGGGGTGGCCCGGCGCATCTATGAGGACTCAGATGCTGACCTGCAGCTCCAGGTGCCAACACTCCACCCCTGGGATCCCATGGGGAGACCTCCCAGGGGAGCTTATGAGTACCCTTCATTTGTGGGATGCTATGTCAGGTACTGGGGGGTGGAGGAGTTAGAGGGGGAAAGAGGAGCCCCAGCACCTTGAGCACAACTCATTATTTGATTCCTGTGCAACTTTGAACAAGTCCTTTCCCCTCTGTAGACTTTACTTAATGTTACCTTAATGTTCAATGGGGGAGTTAAACTGGATTAGACCATCCCTAAAACCCTGTCTAGTTCTAAAGTCCTACAGCCCCCAGGCAGCTGCCCTGCCCACTGTGCCTCAGTCTTCCCTAACCTCTCCCTTCCTTCCCAAAGGACTTTTACCAGGAGGTAGCCAACCCTCTACTGACCATGGTGAAGTTCCAGTACCCAGACAATACTGTGGAGCTGCTCACACAGGACAGCTTCAGGGTCTTCTTCAAGGGCTCTGAGCTAGTGGTGGCTGGGAAGCTCCAGCCTCAGCCCCAGGTTCAGGATTTGCTCTCAGCCCAAGTGAAGGCCCAATCGGTGAGTGAAGCCCAGAAATCCTTAGATGGAAGAGTCTTAGCCTGAGAGCCAGGAGACCTGGGTCCTAGTCATGGCTATGCCTCTGCTTGAAATTAATCAATGTATTCATCACCTAGTCTTTCCTAAGCCACAAGAATCCCCTTCTCTGCTTTGTGCCCAACTCTGTGCTCTTCATTGATGCCTTAATGTGGAGAGAATCAGGTCCTGGTCCTATTCTCAAGAATCTCAGAGTCTTTGGGGAAAGGGAGGAGAGGAGATGAAAGAAGGACCCAGGCCCAGAGGTGTGATTACTGTACACTTGGTCCTTACCCAAGAAGGGCTACTGATCCCTTGGGACTGGAAGTGACTTACTACCCCTCAGGGCTTCCACTCCCTCTTGACAGAAGGTCAAGTCTTCTCCACCCTCAAGACCCAGAAGTGGATTTAGTCAATGAAGTTGCCAAACAATATCTACTCCTTCCTCTAGTGCTAGCACTTTCTGACCAGTTTCCAAGTTCCCTTAGTCATTGGTTTGAGAGCTGCTGAAGCTGCTGCCGCTGCTGTTGAGATTACCTAGTCCCACCACTGGCTCCAGGACAGCCTCCTCCCTCACATCACAGATTTCTCTTTCCACCCTCCTATGTTGTCTTGGGTAGGAAGAATATCTCTCTAACCTTTTGTTGGCTCTGACACTCCAGAATTCAATATGAGACATCATTTTAAAGTTGTGTTAGAGGGGAATGTTGGGAAAGCTCAGCTGAGTGTTCTCTCTACTCTATCATCTTTGCAAAGACTTTAAAAAATACATGAGGGGGCAGCTAGATGGCACAGTGGATAGAGCACAGACCCTGGAGTCAGGAGTACCTGAGTTCAAATCCGGCCTCAGACACTTAACACTTACTGACTGTGTGACCCTGGGCAAGTCACTTAACCCCAATTGCCTCACAAAAACAAAAAAACAGACAAACAAGCAAAAAAAACCATGAAAATACATTTCTCTATTATACACAGCTCGCTTCTTTAAAAGATATAATCAATTTAACATGTTACTTTCTTTTTTTATTAAACTTTTTTATTTATAATTTTGGGTTCTGGGGCAGCTAGGTGGTGCAGTGGATAGAGCACCGGCCCTGGATTCAGGAGGACCTGAGTTCAAATCTGGCCTCAGACACTTGACACTTACTAGCTGTGTGACCCTGGGCAAGTCACTTAACCCCAATTGCCTCACCAAAAAAAGAAAAATAAATTTTGGGTTCTAATTTTTATCCCTCTTTTCCTCCCTCCCCTCTCCCCTCCCTGAGGCAGTGAGCAATCAGATATAGGTTATAATGTACTATTATGTAAACACAATCGTATTAGTCATTTTGTATAGGAAAACTTGAATAAAAGAAAAAAATGAAAGAAAGTGAAAAATAGCATGCTTTAGTCTGTGTTTCATCAATATCAGTTCTTTCTTTGGAGGTGGATAGTATGTTTTATCAGTAGTGCTTTGGAATTGTCTTGAATCATTGTATTGCTTAGAAGAGTTAAGTCATTTACAATTCTTCATCAAACAATATTGCTGTCTCTGTGCACAATGTTCTCTTGGTTCTGCTCACTTCACTATACATCAGTTCATACAAGTCTTTCCAGGTCTTTCTGAAATCATCCTGTTTTCATTTCTTATATATAGCACAATAACATTCCATCACCATCATTTGCCACAGCTTGTTTAGCCATTCCCCAATTGATGGACATTCCTTTGATTTCCAATTCTTAGCCACTACAAAAAGAAGAACTATAAATATTTTTGTACAAATAGGTCTTTTTCTCTTTTGGGGAACATGTTACTTTCAAAGCTTTCCTGCTCATCTGATTCCTTCTGATTTATCCTCTTTTCTCCTGTGCATTAAAAAAAAATATCAGAGGCTCTTGTCTTTTCTCTCTTCCTTTTTTTGGCAACCATAACCATAATTTTTTCTCTTTTTCTTTCCCCCTTGACAACTTCCAGACTCCAGTGAAAAAAGAAAAAAAAAAACCTTATAGCAAATAAGCATAGATGAGAAAAAACAAGCTACAAATTTGCCATGTTCTTTTTTCTTTTGTTTCTTTCATTTCTTTCTTTCCTTCCTTCCTTCTTTCTGTTTTTTCTCTTTCTTTCTCTCTTTCTCTCTCTTTCTTTCTGTCTTTCTGTCCTTCCTTCCTTCCTCCCTCCCTTCTTTCTTTGTTTTTTGTTTGTTTCTTTTTTTTTTTATCAAATAGTGAGTCCTTAGCCCAGTACTTGGGGTCTTTGGATGCATCAAACAGTAGACTACTAGTTTGTTTCCTTCTATATTTTGTCTTTCACTGATTAATCTTTCTATTTTTTAACCAGTACCAAATTGTTTTGAAAATCACTGCTTTGTAGCATAGTTTGATATCTGGTTCTGCCAGGCCCCTTTTATTCCCATTTATTTATCCATATGAATTTGAATACGCTTTTCCTCATTCTATAAAATAATCTACTTTGATAAAATAAGCCCTTGGTATTTTGGTATGGCATTGAAAAAGCAAATTGCTTTAGGTAGTACTGTCATTTTTATTATATTGATTCATTCCACACATGACCAATTGATATTTCTACAATTATTTAGATTTATCTTTATTTCTATAAACAGTGGTTTATAGTTGTATTTATGTAGTTCTTGTGTGTATCTTGGTAGGTAGACTCCCAAGTATTTTATGCATTCTGCAGTCATTTTAAATGAAATTTCTCTATCTTTCCTGCTTGGTTTTATTGGCATTATATACAAATGCTGATGACTTGTGTGGATTTATTTTCTATGTTGCAACTGTGCTTAAGTTAGTAATTGTTTCAATGAACAGAGTTTTCCCAGGTTTTTCTGGGACCACCCATTCCTCATTTCTTACAGCACAATAATATTCCATCACATTCCCATTCCATTATTTTCTCATTCATTCCCCAGTTGATGGGCACCTAGTAGGCCTTAAGTTCTTGAGCAGACTTTTGTTCTCGGTTGAAGATTGTCTGGGGCAACAGAATTGCTGGGAGTCATGTCTTCAAGTTGTAGCTTCTGGCAGCAGGGCTGTGATTTGGGGGCTCACAAGGTGCTTGGCTCCACTAAGTGCTGAAATAACAGGACATGTCTCAATGCATAGGCCTAATCAGCATAAATTTATCCTTATTCTCTTTTACTTTGTCATCACTAAGGAAAAAGACAATGAAATTGTGCCAGTTATGGACTAGTTGAAGGAACTCAGGATGTTTGACCTGGAAAAGTCATCAAGTATGAGAGGGGCTGTCACAGGAGAGAGGGATTGATCTGCTTCTGCTTAGAGGAAATGCTGGTGTGCTCTAGTGGGGAAAGAATCCTAGGTCTGCTACCTACCCTATTGACTTTGGACAAATCATTTAACTTTTTGGGGGCCTCATGTTCCTCATCTGTAAAATGAGGACCCTGGAATAGGTTACCCTTAAAGTCCTTTGAAATTCTAAACTCTATTGACCTTTGGATGATAGATGTATAAAATAGCTTTTTGTTTTATGATGACCTAAAAGGGTGAAATTAAGTTACTGGAGCCAATAAGGACCTGGGAGGTAGCCTGGAGCTTAGTTCAGGCACTGTTTGATGCTGATTTGTCCAGTTTGGTGGGGGGGTGGGGTGGGGTGTATAATTTAAAATTCTAAATGTGGGTCCTAATCTGTTCCCCCAGTTTTGGGGGAAACTGACTAAAATCACTGATAAAACAAGTTTAGGTTTTAAAGGGTTTATTGAAAGATAGTAAAAGAGAAAGATGGAGAACAAAATCCCTACAACCTGGCAAGCCTATATTTCCTCAACTCCTCTGTCTCGTCCTCTGCTGCCCCCACCACCAAGGTGAAATCAGGAACCCAAAGAGACAGCGCTCTCTGCGCAGGCTCTCCTTCCTCCTTCCTGTCCCCTCCCAGAAATGGGAGGTTCTTCAAGCTGGTTGGTTGACTGGGCCGGAAGTTCAAAGTTTTTTTAGATTCTGAGAACCATACTTTCTTAAGTACTCTCAAGTACCAGACAGATGTGCTTAGAATCTAGTCAACTACTAATCCCGTCAAATCAGCCAGTAATCCACTCAGGTGGGCTCCTGAGTATCTGCCAAATGTCATCACATTCCATTATCTTGACAGGGGGGAAGGGACTTGGGGGCCTGAGCAGAGCCCCAGGCATATGCTTGGTTTCACTCCCTTTCTCCTCTCTATTCAGCACACCCAGAACTTCACCTTTGAAACAGAAGTAAATGTTGAGGACAAAAAGAAAGTCTTCCAGAGCCCCAAGTACATTTTCCACAACTTCATGGAGCGCCTGTGGGCATACCTGACCATCCAGCAGCTGCTGGAGAAAGCGTGAGTGACCCTTGTCCGTGTGACCTTGGGGAAAGCATCCAGGCTCTCTGCCCCTCGCTTTGCTCATCTGGGTCACTGACACCCCTCAGTGAGGGGTGAGATCTTCCTGGGCAATCTTTCAGTCTGGCTGAGGGGTAGAGGGGGGAGATGAGGGACCGGGGTGGGTCTGTTATATCCTGTAAGGGAGAGAGAAGAAGCCCACTGCCTCATCTCCAAAGCAGTGGGTACTAGAATGCTGAGCCCCCTGGGGCCAGAAGGAGCAGAAAGAATGATTGATGAGAGGGAAAGAGGCCAGCACTGATGGTCTGGACCTTCAGTGTTTCAGCCTCAGGTGATGAGCAGAAGAGCCTGGAGGCCAAGGCTTTGGAGCTGTCCCTCAAATTCAGCTTTGTCACTCCACTCACATCGATGGTGGTCACCAAACCCGAGGGTCAGGATCAGGCCCAGGTGGTTTCAAAGCCAGTGGAAGCAGGTGAGCAGTGGGTGTCCTGGAGGTCAGGGGCATTGCCTGAGCCCGACTTTTCCAGGTGCTTCAACCTGCCTTGCCTGGGTGTCCCTGCTGCTCCCAGACCTGCCCTGCCCTGCGGGCTCCCGTGCTCTGTTTCTCTGGGAGCCTGGCCACATCTGGGGGTTGGGGGGCAGAATCAGAGAGGGCCTGAGGGCCAACTTCTCTTTCCTTTTCTTCCCCTCAGATAATGATCAATCGTCTTCATTTTCACTATTGGCACTGTAAAGGGCTAAAATTCTAGCTATGGTGTCTAAAATCTAATGAGTGGTCATCTTAAATTAGAAAAAGTATAGCACCAATCTTTGGGCATTAAGTATTTATTAAAGTATATTAGGGGTAAGTAAAGAGAAACACGTAGATCAAGTATGAAATTTGCTTGCTCTCCCTATCCTGCCTGTCTCTTGCTCCCCCACCAAAGTCTCCCACCAAAAGTCCAGGTCGCTCCTTGGCTTCCCCCAGAAGCCTCCTGAGAAACCAGAAACAGTACCATCCACACACACACAGCTCCAAGCTAATTGGCTGGTAGCTCTGATTGACAGGTCCCACAGGTGGTTCTATAGATGTAACTTCCAGACACTAAAGTCATATAGTTTCTAAATCATGTGGTTTCTCCTCATGGCGGAGCTTCCCTGCAATATCTTTCCCAGCAGGGGGGTGTCATTCCAATTCTCACAGCATCAATGCCTACATCGGGTAAAGACGGAATTTTCTGGAGTATGGCCCAGGGGACACATGTGGCTGTGTAACTAGGGTTAGTCTAATGGTTAGAGTTCAGTGTGAATGAAGTCAAGGAATAATGGTTGGTTGTCATGTAGGTCAGTTTGTCTCCCGACTCAGACCCCAGATTAAACCCTAGCCTTGGATAGACTGAGCTCTGAATTCAGGCTCAAACTATACCCCAATCCTCCCTGGGCCCCACTGCCCCCTGCCCCAAACTGTTTGGCTCAAACATTTCCAATGATTGGGATCTTACTCTATGTTATTGGTAAGACAGGGATCAAGTTGATATATTGTGAATGGTTCTATGGAACCCACTGCCAAGAGATGGCTAGGTGGCTTAGTGGATAGAGTGCTGGGCCTGGAGTTAGGAAGATCTGAGTTAAAATCCAGACCCAGACATTTACTAGCTGTGTATTCTTGAGCTAGTAACTTAATCCATCTTAAGCCATTTAACTGAGTTTTCTCACCTGTAAAATGGGAATAATAAAAGCAACTACCTCTCGGGGTTGTTGTGAAGATAAAATAAGATAACATTTGTATGGTTCTTGGCATGATGTCTGGCACACATGTTTATTTCTTTCCTTCCCCCCTTGCCTTAGCATACATGTCTGCACTTCTCCCTTGAGGGGCCTATGGGAGACTCTTCACTCACTTTTTTCCAAGTCATTTAGGATACCACCTCATGGGGACCCTTGGTAGAATAGCCCAGGTCATTTCTCTAAGCTTTGTGTATAACGAAACTGAGCCACAGGGGAGGTAACTCATTCAACCAAGGTCATGCAGTGAGTTATTAGCAGAAAGAGGGGCCTAGGGGCAGCTAGGTGGTTCAGTGGATAAAACACCGGCCCTGGATTCAGGAGGACCTGAGTTCAAATTTGGCCTCAGACACTTGACACTTACTAGCTGTGTGACCCTGAACAAGTCACTTAACCCTCATTGCCCTGCAAAAAACAAAAAATTTAAAAAAGAGGGGCCTGACCAATTTGAGTGAGGTCCTGATGGTCAAGTTGAGAAATATCACATCTTTGGACTCCTAGTCACCTCTGTGGCTAGAAGAAAATATCTAAGGACCATGTTAGTTTCATCCAGATTACATAGGCTCAGTGAGGCCATTGTGGTGGAGAAAACTGGAGCTGACTTCTCTGGGGAGATGCCTTAAGGCTTTGATAGCTGACATCTGTGTGTGGGCTGGACGGGCACTCTTTCTGAAGCTAGCCAGGACATCATCCATCACCTTGAGGCTGGCCCCCAGATGAAGAGTCCTTGTCCAGTGGTTGAGACATTATAGGAGCCCAGTGTCCTTCATTTGGAGAAAGGGATCAGTGGAAGAACCGCCTTCTTCCTTGGACCTTCTCTCTGGGGCATCAGAACAGACCTGGTTGCCTTCCCTTGTGATAACCTTCTTCTCTCATCTTCTCCATGTCTGTTTTCTTCCAGACTCAAAGACCATCAGAAGCAGGTTAACCTTCAGGTCAAGACCACCACTTCACTTTAAGAGTAAGATACCTAAGAGGAAGCCAGGTGGCACAGTGGATAAAGCTCCAGCCCTGGATTCAGGAGGACCTGAGTTCAAATCCGACCTCAGAAACTTGACAGGTACTATCTGTGTGACCCTGGGCAAGTCACTTAACCCTCATTGCCCCATCAAAAAAAAAAAAAAAAGAGTAAGACACCTGGAGACATTCAGAATAGCACTTGCTACCTCCCCTCTTGGCAGCCTTCATTTCTCAACTCTTATGTAAGACTCATTTCGATGCCAACCACAGGCACATCAAGGACCATTATTATATACCTTCAGACCCTGGGACTGGGGAGGAGGATAAGAAGCCAACAGTGGGACTTTGGTCCTGTCACTTAGTCTATCTGAGCATCATTTTCTTTCTTCATCTGCAAAATGGGCATGATGATATTTTGTAGCACCCAGATCACAGGGTTGTTGTGAGGAAAGAATTTTGTAACATTAAAGTGCTATTAGGTTTTTTTTATTCTTTAGGTGTTCAAAGTCGTTATAAATATGATGTGGAGGAATCTCATCACTCAATTCCCTCCTCTCCTGGGCCAATAAAAAAGAACTCTCATTTCATCTTGTCACTGTCTGGACAGAGGAATAACCGTACGCAGGAGGCCCTGTGTGTGGATATCAGGGAGTTATCCCAGACCCCCCTGAATCTCCTCTCTGATCCCGTCCAAGGTGAGAGACCACCCACCAGCTCATACACAGTTTAGATTCCCTCGATCTTTTCCTCTTGGTATTCTGTAACCCCCCACCCCATTTCTTTACACCAACTGGCTCTATGTTGAGGAGTCCATTCTTCCTTACTCTAGAAGTTCCCTGAGGACCAGGCTTGGGGGAATCAGCTCCTACGCTGTCTCCCCTCAACCAGGACTTCCCTGAGGTCAGGGTCAGGGTCTGCTCTTCCTCTCTCTTGAATAGGGTGGCTAAGAATAGGGCTGGATTCTCAATGGAGATCCAGAAAGACTGGATGGCTTGAGAAACTGTCACTATCCTCAAGGAGCCCCAGGTCTGGTAGGGGAGGCAGGACCCCCATAGAAAAAGATGGTGGGATATTTTTTTTTGGTGAGGCAATTGGGGTTAAGTGACCTGCCCAGGATCACACAGCTAGTAAGTGTTAAGTGTCTGAGGCCGGATTTGAACTCAGGTCCTCCTGACTCTAGGGCCAGTGCTCTATCCACTGAGGATTCAGGAGGACCTGAGTTCAAATTCGGCCTCAGACACTTAACACTTACTAGCTGTGTGATCCTGGGCAAATCACTTAACCCCAATTGCCTCACCAAAAAAAAAAAAGAAAAAAAAAGAAAAAGATGGTGGTCCCTATACAACACTATGTATGAATGGACACCAATAAGTGTAGACCAAGCCTGAAGGAGCAGAGGAGACATAGGGGAGAAGATTGGTCAGGGCTGGGAGGGCCTGTTTCCAGCAAGCTTCCCAAAGAGGATGCTATCTTCAATGGGAAAGGATTTCCACTGGGATAGTGGTCAATCAGAATGGGCTTCCTAAAGAAGGTGACTTGTTGCTGCTCTCAAGCCTTCTGATCTCATGGGTTTTCAGGCATTGAGGTGACTGGCGAGTATGAGGGGAGCACAGATAAGTTTGTCTGGCTCCAGATGAGCTACAGGATTCCGGAGATGAAGGTGTATGTGACCCAGGACAGCATCGTGGTGACTCATGGCGGGAGAGGAAAGAGCTCCTTTTATCGATGGCAGGGGATACTGTACTTGGTGATGCCTGGGTAAGCCTTCCTGGCTGCCAGTCTAGTGCTCTGGATCGAATGCCTGGGCAAACCTGGAGACATGAGGGAGTTCAGAAGCAGGGAGGCCTTTTAACTCGGGACTGATCAGCTCTTTGAACCAGCAGAAGTGGGCAGGATCTACAGTTACTGGACCTCCCCTGGGGAGCCTGTGGACAAAATGCCTCTGTTGGGGAAGGGGTGGCAGGGAGTGTCTTCACTTGAACATCTGCTTCCCTTACACCTGGAGAGGCAGGAATCCCTTTTCTGACTACTGGGTCCCAGACTATGAGCTGTCCCCCTGCATCTCTCAACTGCTCTGCTTAGGGCTTGGTTTCTCTACAGGCTGAAGTTAACCTTAGAAAATGGCATCTTGCTGCTCAGTGGCTCAGACAAAGTCACCATTGGCCTAGTGGCCTTGAACCATCCCACGCCTGCATTGCAGCTCTTCCTAGGTGATCCAAGTCACTTCTCCAGCCAAGTCAGTGGAGTCCTCGGTATGGTCTGGACCCCATCCACAGCTCTCTGTGGCTTCCTGACTACCTACTTCTCTGACTGTGCCCCTATCCACAATCTTCACCTTCTGAGCATCCCCTTTTCTGCCCATCAGCCCTATGAACACCCCCTGCTAGGACCACAGTCTCCTTTTAACATGTTCCAGCCCTCAGAGCACTCTCTCTACCCCTGGCCATCATCTACCCTCTGTCCATCCTGCTTAAGACATTTGGGACTCCCCTCCTTCCACTCTCCTTTTCTTATCCCTTTCTATATTCACCCAACTCTGATCATGTTCTATTTATCTGACTACCCCCACTCTCTGATTATCTGCCCACAAATCTGAATAGTTATCCTCATATTTCAGGGGGGAAAATAAATCCTTATCCCAACATGCATTTAGACGTTACCTCTTTCTGGAAGTTGAGTCAATTTCTTCTGTTTCTGTTTATCTCTTTTTCAGCCTCCTGTGTCTCTCTTTCCTCCCCTTGCTCTGTCTTGGTCTCCCTTTCCCTGTGTTTCTCTTTTTATCCCTTTTGATCATTCTCTGTCTAAATGTTTCTTTCTTGGTCTCTTAGTGTGTGTCTGTCTGTGCCTTTGTGTGTCTCCTATTCTCTGATTCTCTGTTCCACTGCTGCTCTCCCTCTAATATATCCCTCTGACCTGTTGCTTCTCAGGTCAGTTTTACCAGGACTTGCAGTGGGATTCTGATGGGCCGAACGCAGAGGAAGACATGTGGAAGCTGAATGTGCGGGGAAAGAAGTATATGGTCACCAGGTAATATGGGCCAGCCTACTGAGCCCAGGAAGTATATGGAGTGAGGGTGCCCAAGTTCTGTTCTGTCAATCCCTCCCTTCCACACCATCACAGTGAACCTCAACTGTGAGCATCTTATGCCCAAGCACAGATCTGGCCACTCAAGGCAGTGGCGACACCTTTGGTCAGGTGGCTTCTGATGGTCCGAGGCAACAAAGGGGCACCTCGCCTCCCCAACATAACCTCAAACTCATAGTTATTCCAAACAACAAGATGCTTGGAGCATCTTTGTAAACCACGGTTAATTCTAATCACATGTAATAGAAAAAAGCAAACTATATAAATAATTAGATGAGAAAAAGAGGAAAGAGAATTAGGAGGGGGAAAAGGCAAAAATCATTTTAGAAAATGAATAATTCTGACACTACAGGTAATTGAAGAAAAAAGATGATTAATAGAAAAGTGACAAAAATGATTAGAAAATTAATAAAACCCTCAAATAATTGGCTGAGGATTTTTCTGATGAACTCTCTCTGTCTCTTTCTCTGTCTCCCTGTGTCTCTGTCTGTCTCTTTCTCCCTCTTTGTCTTTCTTTCTTTCTGTATATCTTTGTTTAACAGAAAGTTCGTGACAGATTTTCAAAGAAGCGGAGGTACCACCCCACTGCCAACGATCCCATGTTGGTCCTTGGAACAGACTTTAGAAAGTGAAGATTAATAGCCAGCTATGCTTTCCTCTTCTGCCCCTCCCCCCATGTCTGGTGTAGCCCAGGCCAACCAGAAGCTGCCCCTACCCTTTGCTATTTATCTATCTGGGACAAATGGGGAGGCAAGAAGGGTGACAAGATGTTATAAAGCAGAGGTCATGTCAATACCATTCTGTGTGATGCCTCTCATTTCCTGGGGACCAGAGGCTGGAGGTAACCCTGGTCCCTTAATCCCATAATGAAGTGTGGAGTCATTCAATAGAGGGAAGAGGGTCACCTGCCTCAGGGGCTTGCCCCTAGCCAGTTTGAGATGATACTCTTAGGTCTGTAGAGCTATGGAAGGCTAGAACCTTAGAGCCTTGGAATCACATTACCTCTGTGCTGGATGGACTCCTGAGGGCATCAGATCTAATTTCAGATTTGAGCAAGAATCTCCTTTCCAATAGCTCTGAAAAGTGGTCTTCTCGTATTTGTAGGAAGACCTCCAGTGACAGGGAACTCACTATTTCCCAAGCACATCATCCCGTTTGGGGACAATCCTGAGTGTAAAGTTTTTCCTTCTCATGAGCCAAAATCTACTTCTCTGCAGTCTCCCCACATTTCTCCACATTCTGACAACTGGGGCCAAGCAGAAAAATTCTAATTTCTTCCTGGTGTGATGCCCTGCAAATACTGGAAGGCACCTATCATGTTCCTCTCCCAGCCAAAAAAAAAATTCTTATCTTCTATGAGCTTAACATCCCTACTTTCTTCAATGTTCCTCATACATCCTGATTTCAATTCCCCCAGTTGTCCTTCATCTTGTCAATAGTGTTCCTAAAATGTGGCACCCAAATTTGAATCTCCTACTCCAGAGCTTCTTGTCTACCAAAAAATCAAAACTCACATTTACATAGCACTTTTATACATACAAAGTCCTTTCCTACAACAACCTTTTAAGAGGTAACATTAAAAAAAAAAAGAGGTACCATACCTAGGTCTTTTTTTAAAAAAAATTCTTATTTATTTATCTATTTATCCATTCATTCATTCATTCATTCATTCATGGTGGGGCAATGAGGGTTAAGTGACTTGCCCAGGGTCACACAGCTAGTAAGTGTCAAGTGTCTGAGGCCAGATTTGAACTCAGGTCCTCCTGAATCCAGGGCCAGTGCTTTATCCACTGTACCACCTAGCTGCCCACATAGATCTTTTTAACATGTGCACTTTAGCTCTAGCGTGTCCATCTTCACTTGCTCAGTTGATCTATTTATTTTTATTTGTTTATTTTTTATAATCACTATTACAAATGTAATTGTGGGGGGCTGCTAGGTGGCACAGTGGATAAAGCACTGGCTTTGGATTCAGGAGGACCTGAGTTCAAATGTGGCCTCAGACACTTGACACTTACTAGCTGTGTAACCCTGAGCAACTCACTTAACCCTCATTGTCCGACAAAAAAAAAAAAAAAGAAAGAAAAAGAGAAAGGAAAAAAAAGAAATGTAATTGTGATTATAAGACAACTTTCTCTGGTTTAGTGATCGCATAGTCAGTAATTTACCTTATCATTTTCAGTAATAGATGAAAAGTATAAACCTGCCACAATCTGGTTCCAACTTGTCTTTCCAGACTTATTTCCAGTTAGTTATTCCCACTCATGTGCTTTCCATTCCAAACTGGCCCACTAGTTTCCCCCGATTTTGATATTCCATTGAATGGAAACCCTGGGTTAGTAGATGAAAAGCAGGTCTCAGAGTTAGGAGCCTGACCTTTTATCTGTAACATATAGAGGCTATGTCACTAGGGACAAATTACTAAAATTCTCAGTACTCTAAGCCTGGAAGTGACTAGGTGGCACAGTTGATAGAGCATCAGGCTTAGAGTCAGGAACACCTGAGTTCAAATCCAGCCTCAGAAACTGCCTAGCTATGTGACCTTGGTTAAGTCACTTAACCTCTGTTTGTCTTAATCCCCTGGAGAAGGTAATGGCAAACCAGTCCAGTATATTTGCCAAGAAAACCCCATGGACAGAGGTCCACAGGGTTATGAAGAATCAGACACAACTGAAATGACTGAATAACCCTAAGCCCAAGATGTCAAACACATCCACTTGTGGCAAAACTCCCAGAGTACAGTCTTCAACAGATTAAAAAGGAACTGGGAAATAATTAACAAGTAATGTAATATTTAACAAATATTTTAAAAGCCAGATTCTTTTAAACTGGTTATCTTTTAACTAGGTTTACACATAAAAAGAAATGTTTAACAAAATAAATGAAAACACAATAGAACATAAATAATGTTAATCTGTGGTTTTCGAAATCAATTTGCAGCCAGCAGGGATCCTTATGTAAAGTTTAGTGACCCCTGTTTCTCTTTGAGTTTGACATCAGTATTCTAAGCAACTCTATAAATGGTAAAGAATGTGCTAACTTGCATTGGTAGACTTTCCTCATCAAATAAAATCACAGGTCCAAGCCTACCTGTTTGCAAGCTCTATGTTGCCTGGGATGTGTTCCTCCTTCGGCTCTGCCTCTAAGAGATCTTGGCTTTCTTCAAGGCTGCCTTTTTATTGAGGCAGCTTGGTGGTACAGTGGACCTGGACTGAACCTAGAGTCAGGAAGATCTGAGTTCAAATCTTGCCTCACACAAGGAGCTGCCTGACTGTGAGCAAGTCAATCAACTTCAGTCTCATCATCTGCAAAATGGGGACAACAATAGCACCTGCCTCATGAGGATCAAATGAGGCAACATTTGGAGGGTGCTTTTCAAACCCCAAAGGTTATTTAAGACTCATTTCAGGTGTTATCTAATAAAGGAAACCCTTCCGATGCTCCATTCCTCAGTTGGTATTCATCTGAAGAGGTCTTCAAATTATATTATATTTATCTATTTATCTGTTGCCCCTCCAGGAGAATCTATGCTTCTTGAGGACAGGAACTATTTCATTCCTCTTTTTTGTCCTAGCACCTACCAAATGTCTCACCAATAGTTGATTAATTTTTAGGCTTTAACCACCAGAGGTTGCTGCTGACCAGTTACCTAATCTTGTTTACTAAGAACTTAGGGTCATCAGTCATTTATTTTTACTGTTATGCACCCCAACTCAACAGCAGAGGGAATTCTGGGGGAGAGAGGAATGCCAAGTCCTTTCTAGCTCCCCTATCGCCTGTCCTTTGCAAGTAGCAGCATATAACTCATTAGTCTAAGGGTTTAATGGAGATCTGTCCAACCAGATTCTTGGCTCAGCTCCTGCTAGTACTCTGTTCATCCTATCCCTGTTGCATTTCAATTGAGGTTACCAAAAAACCCCAAAACAAAACAAAACAAAACAAAAACACACACACACAAAACCAAATAAACTGCAACAAAAAACAAACAAACAGCTGTCTAGGGGAGGGGGGAGGGAGGGGTGGGAGGGAGAAAAATCTGAAATTGTAAAGCATGTATAAACAAAAGTTGAGAACTATCTTTACATGTAATGGAAAAAATAAAATACCTCATACATTAAAAAAACAAACAAACAAACAAACAAATATATATATATATATATACATTTCTTTAATTATGCCATTATAAAGGAATAAAACCAAATACATTAAATCAGCAGAATGAAAATCCACAAATATTTCTCAGATCAGGCAAGTCAAATCCCAGGAACTCAAAAGAACATGGTTCAGGCACTCAGATTCCAATTCTCCCCCTCCTGGAAAGGCTTCTCACAAAGTCCTAAAGTTAAACAAAGTACTAGGGGTCTTGGCTTGATCCCAACATGCTTCTGCTCTCTCATTAGTCTCCAACTTGGTCCTGCTCTGCTCACTATTCTTTTCTCTTTAAAAAAAGTATTATTTATTTTAACATTCAATTTACAAAATCTTTAGTTCCAAATTTTCTCCCTCTCACTCCTCCTCCACCCATTTAAAAATATTTCCCAATTACATTTTTTTTTTGGTGAGGCAATTGGGGTTAAGTGACTTGCCCAGGGTCACACAGCTAGTAAGTATTAAGTGTCTGAGGCTGGATTTGAATTCAGGTCCTCCTGAATCCAGGGCCAGTGCTCTATCCACTGCACCACCTAGCTGCCCCTTCCCAATTACATTTTAATCTGGTTCGGGCTGCACTTGGAAATATTGTTTATATGTTTGACTCCTCTGGTGAAGGAAAAGTTGAGAGTATGTAACATAAATTTATGGTGGATTCAATGAACACAATTTTCTGATTTTCTCTAGCTCTAATTAGTGGCAAGTGAGTAGGAGCAAAAGTAGAAGTGGTAGAAGTGTCCAGGATTGATTGGGATTAGGGAAAGCATGGTTGATGATGATATATATGAAAAGGTGTTCTGGTCTGCGTGACTCAGGCCAGTCCCCTGGTAGTTTAGGTTAAATATTGGAACAAAATGAGACACTCATAAGTCTTTCAACAGTTAACAAAAGGAACTTTACTTAGCCATAACAGAGAACAATGAAATTCTATAAGAATAGGCATTGAACATACTTCTAGTTGATTCTGACAAAGTTCCTAGCTCCCTTGCCTGTGTTAACTATTGTGATCCACTAACCAAATCTCTAAGAACAATCCTCCCACACCAGGTCCTTTGGCTATTTTGTCTGCAGGTCAGCACCTGCGAAAAAACTGATAGCAACAGACCAAATTTTGAGGAATATCTCAAAATTTTTTTTTCTTTTTCCCCCCCTTTTTTCCCCTTCTCTCTCTCTCTCTCTCTCTCTCTCTCTCTCTCTCTCTCTCTCTCTCTCTCTCTCTCTGACTGGGGCAATGAGGGTTAAATGACTTGCCCAGGGTCACATAGTTAATAAGTGTCAAGTGTCTGAAGCCGGATTTCAACTCAGGTCCTCCTGAATCCAGGGCCGGTGCTTTATCCACTGTACCACCCAGATGCCCCCATATCTCAATATTTTTAAGGAAAAATTAGCCTGACCCGCAAGGAAGGAAGGGTTAATATGTTGTTCTTCCCATGGACGAAAGATTCAAGAGTATAGTGTGGAATTCAACTGAGTGACCAAAGGGTCAAGATAGGGAAAAGTGAAGGGTACATTCAGTTCAGGGATAATGGCTTGAGAAAGGATAGAGGGAAGGAAGGAATGAAGGTTACACTGAAGATGAAAAAGGGGGTTAGGTTTAAAGGGCATAAGGAAAGAAGGAATGATAAAAGAGTATGATCAGATAAGGGAATTTTAGAGTTCATGAACATGGAAGTAGAACAGTTGTGGGTGATGGCAAGATCAAGGGTGTAACCACTTGTGTAAGTAGCAGAGGTGAAATGGATGAACAGATGAATGGGGCATGGGAATTGAGTCGATTGATAAGTTGTTTGAGAGAGCATCACTATGCATGTTGAAGTCCCCTAGTCCGAGGGAATGAGTTGGGACGTATAGGCTGTAAGGTAGTTACTACACTCATTGAGATAGAAAAGAGAATATCTGAGCCACCAGGATCTGGATTGAGTAATGAATCTGAATTGAATGAACATCAAAAGAGTAGAGGTTGCTGCCTCATGATGGTAGAGGGAGACCCAAGAAATGGCAATAAGGAACAAAGAGTTTCCAAGTCCCTCATCATGACTAGTGAGTCATAGGGGCTAGGAGGATGAGGACCGGAAAGGAAAGGCAGGGATTTAGGGTCTTCGGAACAAAGCCAGTTCTTAGTGAGTGCCAGGATACTGAAGGAGTGAAGAAAGAAATGGTTGAGGAGGAAAAAATCATGGAGCAGACATTCAACAGAACATAATGGAAGGGACAGGAAGATCTGGAGTGGGGGAGAAAGGATGAGGGGTAGGCAACTGGGGAATGGAGTTTGTACATAGAGAGCAAGTAGAGTCACTAGGATTGGGAGTATATAAGGGAATGGGAGTGTGCTAGCTCTTGAGAAGTGAGTCCAAGTAGAGTGTAAGTGATTGGAGTGAGGTCTACTGAAGGAAGCAAGTGATTAGATTGTCCAAGTACTTCCTCAAAATCCAACCTCATGGCAGTTAGCAATGTTGTATCTTGGGAGGCCGACCTCAGAGCATGCAGGAACAGGAAGAGCAATGGCCTATGGGACTCTGGGCAGCGGGAGACAGAAGATGACAATGCAAGATGTGTTGGCATGGGGTTGTGACAGAAGCCTGAATGGAATCTGATAGCCAAAGTATAGGTATAGATCCAGGAATGGCTGAAGAAGTGCTAGAAAAAGCCCTAGGGTGAATATTAAGGCTGGAAATCAGGTGAGTGGCACAGTCTGGTCCCTGGAGAAAGGCCCGGGGCAAAGCCAGAAGAGGGGAGGCAAGTGGCCAGGTCTGACCCCATGAAATGCCTGGGACTGTGGCAACTCAAAGCCCTTGGAAATTTTGGGGAAAAGTAGCTGCTGAACAGGAGATTACCAGGTATAATCTAGCCTTCAGAGATTAAAAGCAGGAGACATGTGGAATGCTCACCATAAACTAGAGTAAGATTTTTGACAGAGACCCAAGTCCCTGCCAGGAAGTTCTGCTTGAGAGAATGAACTGTTTATCCAGGAACATTGCTTCCTTTTGTTCTAATGATCTTAATGCCTGTGGCAAAGACTCTCCTCCTGAAAATTAGGAGCTTTGGCCAAGCTTTGGATAGGAACACAGGTCACCTGTTAGGGGAAAAAAATCAAGAAAAGTGCTTTGTTCTGTTCTGTTCTGTTTCTAAGGGGTGGGGGTGGGGGCTGTTGCTGATCCTCTGGTGGACGAGTGGGCTGATAATTTTTTAAACAAACTTTAAAAAAGACTCAGGACTTTGAACTTAAAAACTACAACAGAGTTCACTCTTTCCATCAGGAAGATATAGCATTAAAGCCAAGGCCTTTAACTAAAGTCAGAAACTAGAAGCAGGGAAGTTCTGCATTGGGGGTATACTTGGCAGTGGTTGATGGAGAATATGTAGTCATTGGAGACTGGCACAAGCTTCATGTGCAGTGAAGCAGCATCTGGTAGAGACAGTGCACCAAGAGGGAAGAGAATAACAATATCACCAAAAGACATCAGTTGCTCTACACCATCAGAGATGAGAATTATCCCCATAAATGCACACTGTCCACAAATGTTCCCTATGTGTGTCCCCTCTTATATCTTCCCATTGATGCTGTGTATATTTGTGGGATAGCTTGCCTCATGTTTGTGGAGAAAATAATTTATTATTTCTTGCTCTATCTCACTATACAATTTATTATTTTATCACTATATTATTCATTAAATGCCTTTCCTCTGAACTAATTGTGTCTTCTGCCTAACAATTAAATTAAATACATTGATGGGGGCTCCTGAGCTGTGATTTTTTTTTTTTTGGAGCTGTAGATCCATAGAATACTTCAAACCTGGGCTAGTCTCCTCTGGGGGACCCACTCTGGAAGTTAGGAGCTGCCTCAAAAGTGCTACAAATACTTTTGTATTGAATAAAATTTACCTTGACACTATTCCCTTCTGAATGGGTTGCAAGCCCATTACTCCTCCTTTTCTGTATCACTCTTTCATCCTAGCCCAGTATGACCTAGCCAAAGTGCTAGAGTTGAAAAAGAGGCCTGTGGTCCAGAAAACAAGGCTGAGAAAGGGGAGGTCAGTGGGTGGTGTGGTCTGACCATTGTCAGTGCAGAGGGAGGCTATTCCAAGCTTTCCTGTCTGGGGGAGGAGGGGAAGGTGTTTCTCAATAGATCAAAGGCCTATTGGGAGGTGGAGCCTGGCAACTTCTCTTGAGCTTTTGCATTTGCTTAGTAAATATCTACCACCTTGGGACCAGCTTCCTGGAATCTATCCTCTAGGGTCAGGATGGCACCAAGTGAGGGAAGGGAGGAAGGGAGAGTTACTAATTCATAGAAGCTTCTAAATTCTGACCCCTCCTATCCCTATACAACCAGGATGAAGGCTCTAGCCCATACCCTGCTACTTGCCATTCTCTTTCTTCTGCTGGCCTCCTTCAGCCCCATTGCTGCCCAGGAGGTACCTGTCTGTGTGTATGTGTGTTCATGAGCACGTATGACTGCATATGTGTGAACTTATACTGGCACAAATATTTGGAAGTATGTTTGCATATCTGTGTGCCTATGTAGAGGTAGGAGGGTATGAGTGTATCCAATGCTGAGTCCATCTGGAGGGGCCTTTGGATCGAATATTCTGGGGAGCCTAGTAGGATATACCAGGAATCTGGGAGTGAGTGTTATTGGGGAACTGAGTGATGGCAGAGGTGGTATGTGGATTGTATGGCAGTGACAGTGGGGGCGGGGTACTAAATAGCCCAGAAATTTGGAGAGTTGAATCTATGGAAGGCCAGAACAAGACTGCCATGGACCTTGGGTTGGTGAGGGAGATCTGTCCTACGGAAATGGCTCTCCCTTAGGGCAGAGGTGGGAGAAGTCTTGGGATTCCAAAGGCTCTGTGCTCACTCCCCAAACACTTCTAGCTTCCACCTACCTTAACTACCATCAGCGCTTGATGAGAGATGAGGATGGGCTTCGTTCTCCTCATCTTCAAAAGGGAGAGACAGAAGCCCAGAAAGATTAAATGACTCCCCCAATTGCCTCACTAAAAAAAAAAAAAAAAAGATTAAATGACTTGATCCAAGTTGCCAAACAAGTCAGCATGGGCAGGACTAGAACCCAAATTTCCCAATGAAGCTCAATCTTCCCACTCCTGCTCCCCCATTCCTAAACTTTCAATCACATCCTTAGCAATGGGGATCGGCTACACTGCCCCATTGTCTGATGCCCGTAGTGATTAATTGGCGTGTGATTAGCCCGGGAGGGCCAGGGAGGGCTGGCAGAGACAACCAGAGATGCTCCCATTGTGTCTCCGTCTTCTGGTATCATTCATACTCTAGGATGGCATTGATTTCTACAGTCTCACCATGGACTCCAAGATCACATCACGATTTGCCCACACGACCATCACCAGCCATGTGGTCAATAAGGCTGAACAAGCCCAAGAGGTCACCTTCCAGGTGGAGATGCCCCAGACAGCCTTCATCACCAACTTTTCCATGTAGGTATCGATCCTTAACAGCTTCCAATTACCTTCATACTTCAACATCCTCTGTGCCCCAGCTCCCCTAATAAAGAGTTTCAGGGACAGGGTTCACGACCTGATGTATATACACTAATATGCAGAACATGGGTAATGGACAGAGTGAGCTTGACATTTTAGTACAAATAATAATTTGTACTATATAACTAATAAATAAAAATATATAACTAACAAAAGAATAAATAATTAATATGACTCATGAAGACTTAGTCAGATGAGACTCATAATTAGACTGCTGCAATTTAATATCACACCTAGTTTTTTTTTAAATTGAGAGTCTGCATCTGCATGGAAATTCATGGACCCAAGAAATAAATTTAGGTGGAGAAAATTTAGATAAGAATAAAAGGAAAGAGAAAGGGAACAACTATTCCTATAGGAATATACTACAAACTATCTGGCCAGATGGAGGGCATAGATGATACTTTCCCAATAGTAATTGAAAGTTTTTAGAGTGTTGTCCTCAGAACAACTGTTAGAGATATTCACTGCAAATATTGATATTCTCACTTTTCACCTAAAGAAACAGAGGCACAGAGAAATTGAGTGAAATTTACAAGGATATACAGCAATAAATTCTCTGAAGTGACCTTGAATACAAATTTTCTAAACACAAGTTTGGTGCTCTTTTCATTTCATTAGACTACCTGCAGATCACGAAACTGACACAGAGGCAAGATAGAATAATAATAGGGAATGTCAGCTCTCTAGATACTTGGTGGAGGGGTCTTTTTTTTTTGCCAGAAACATGACCTAAGAAATTCTTCATTTGCCTGGTTAGAAATTTTATCTCCATGTTCTGTTCAAAAATATTTATCAATGACACGGATGAAGACACAGGAGACTGTCTTGTGCCTTTGCAGATGATAGAAAGATGGGAGAGGTACTTAATATATTGGACAACAGAAGAATTAAGCTTCAAAGTGATTACTGGGGGTGTGGGGAGGAGTACAACTAGGTGGCACAGTGGATAAAACTCCAGCCCTGGATTCAGGAGGACCTGAGTTCAAATCCAGCGTCAAACACTTGACACTTACTAGCTGTGTGACCCTGGGCAAGTCACTTAACCTTCATTGCCCTGCGGTCCCCCAAAATAATGATCACTTGGGGCTAGAACATTGAAAATAATGTGGAATTAGCAGTTGAAATATAACAGAAATAGATTGTAGTTGAAATATAACAGGAATAAATATGCTTTAGAACTTGACCTTCAGAGAGATAGGGATGAGAATCTAGAGCTCAGTAGAGTGGTCAGGGCCTTGACCACTGGTTTGATCATCATGCATACAGAGGCAGCGATCAAAGCCCTTTGAGTGAATGAGAGTGACAGTGACAGAGGATACTCTCAGGCAGCAACCATATGAGAAATCACTGCGCCCAGCTTTCCTGTCTCATTTGTGCAAGAAGAACATGGAAAGTCAGTGAAATAGCAGCAGAGTGCTTAAAGAGGTGGGAGGATAACCAAGAGTATGATGTCTTTAAAGGCAAGAAAGGAGAAAGATCCCAAGGGAGTCAGTCAACCCTGGGATTTGGATTCGTTATGACCTCACAGGTCCCGTTCGCCTCTAGGATTAAATGACTGCCTGCCTATTTTGGTTACTCCCCCCTCCATTCTCTTTCCCCTTCAATGGTAAGCCCCTTACCATTTCCCTCTTTCTAAAGATACCTGGACAGTCAACAAACATTTATTAAGCTCCTACCATGTTCCAGAAACTACGCTAAGTGCTGAGGATACAAAGAAAGGCAAAAACAGTGTCTACTCTCAAGGATTTCACAGTCTAATGGGAGACACATGTACATGTAAGCTATAGACAGAGTTAATCTCAGGTGGAAGGGATGAGCATGAAGGGGGACAAGCAAAGGCTTCTTGCAGAAGGAGGGATTTTATTTTATTTTTTCAATTTATTTTTGTTTTTTTCCAGGGCAATGGGGGTTAAGTGACATGCCCAGGGTCACACAGCTAGTAAGTGTCAAGTGTCTGAGGCCGGATTTGAACTCAGGTCCTCTGAATCCAGGGCTGGTGCTTTATCCACTGCACTACCTAGCTTCCCCCATGAAGGTGGGATTTTAGATGAGACTTGGAGAAAGTCAGAGGAGCCAGGGGGCAGAGAGTTCAAGGCATGGAAAACAGCCAGTGGAAATGCATGGAGTCAGGAGAAGGACTGTCTTGTACAAGGAGGTTAGAAACACTGGATTGTGAACTATGTGGAAGTGAAGTGTGGAGGGCGCCAGTCTAGGAAGGGCTTTAAAAGCCAAATAGGGGGCAGCTAGGTGGCACAGTGGATAGAGCACCGGCCCTGGAGTCAGGAGTACCTGAGTTCAAATTTGGCCTCAGACACTTAACACTTACTAGCTGTGTGACCCTGGGCAAGTCACTTAACCCCAATTGCTTTACTAAAAAAAAAAAAAAAGCCAAATAGGGTGGTTTATATATGATCCTGGAGTAAACAGGGAGGGGTGTGTGTGTGTGTGTGTGTGTGTGTGTGTGTGTATGTGACATGATCAGACTTGAGCTTCAAGAAGATCAATTTTACAGCTGAGTGGAGGATGGACTACAGTGGGAGAGAGACTTGAGGCAAGGAGACCGACCTGAATGTATTTCGAGAGTTCAGGCATGAAATAGTGAGGGCCCACATCAGGGGGGGTAGCTCTGTAAATGGAGAGAAGGGACTGTATATGAGAGATATGGTAAATGTAGATTTGATAGCATTTGGCAACTGATTGGATATAGGGGAGAGATAAGGGAGAAAGAAGAATTTAGGATGACAATAAGGTTGCAATCCTGGATGACTGGGAAGGAATAGTGGTACCCTTGATAGCAATAGCAGAAGGTTTGGGAGAAAAGATCCTGTTTTGGATGTGTTCATTTTAAGATGTCTATAGGTCTTCCAGTTTGAGATGTCTAGTAGATAGTTGGTTACAGGCTGGAGGTCAAGAGAGATGTTAGGGACGGATAAGTAGAATTGAGAATCATCAAGATGAAAATTGAGTCCATAGGAATTGATGAGCTCATTAAGAAAAATGTATAGAAGAGGCAGCTAGGTGGCGCAGTAGATAGAGCACCGGCCCTGGATTCAGGAGGACCTGAGTTCAAATCTGGCCTCAGACACTTGACACTTACTAGCTGTGTGACCCTGGGCAAGTCACTTAACCCCAATTGCCTCGCAAAAAAAAAAAATGTATAGAAGAGAGGAGAGCCCAGGACAGAGCCTTGAGGGATGCCCACAGACAGTGGGTATGACTTGGATGATGATCCAGCAGAGACTGAGAAGGGGCAGTCAGAGAGGTAGGAAGAGAACTGGGAGAGAATGGTGTCACAGGAACCTCAAGAGAAGAGACTTTCATGCCTTTCATTGCTGGGGGGTGAAAGTGGAGAAAGGGAAGAGAAGGAGAGAAGGAGGGAAGAAAGCACTGAAGGATAGAAGCTCCCTTCTCATCCAGTCAGGCCATTGTCTCATCCTGTTGGGGCCATTGGCTCTTCCCTCCCTTCCCCTCCCCCTCTTCTCTCCCATCCTGCCCTAGGGCTGCTTCCAGACATATTTTGCAATGTTTACAGTGAGGCAGAGAACTTTGTTCATCTTTCCCTGCTGAACCCAGGGTCACAGTAGGAAGGAGGAGGGGGAAAGAGGACCTGGGCCTTTGACAAAATTAGACAAAGAGTGAGGCGGGGAGGACATTGTCAAGAGTCATTGGCGGGGGGGGGGGGGGGGGGGGGGGGGGGGGCGTGCAGCTAGGTGGCGCAGTGCATAAAGCACTGGTCCTGGATTCAGAAGGACCTGAGTTCAAATCTGGCCTCAGACACTTGATAGGAAAGGAAAGGAAAGGAAAGGAAAGGAGACATTTGGGGGAAAGATGAAGAGGGGAGCTCAGGCTTAGGGAATGGTTTTCTCTAGCCGGGATGGGGCAAATAATGTCCCAGTTGAGAGACATGAGGAGGAAATAAAGTAACTTCTGAATGTCCCTTTGATATTCCCTGAAGTGAAGGTCCCTGATTCTATGCCTGGGTTAGAGGAAGAGAGGTTGTGAGTCATGTTAAGCCCATCATTCTGCTGCCCTTGGCATCTCTCTGGGGAGGGCAAAAATTTAATCTGTTTATAAATGAGACCAAATCCTTGCCCCTGATCCACCCAGCAGTTAGCCTGGTGTGGCTACATTGGCCATGCCAGCAGCATACAGCGGGCACTAGCTGCAGCTTTGTTTTCCTTGGGACCTGAGCAGATCACAAAGCCTGATCATGTCTCATCTTGACTTGCTGTGTGATACAGGGCCCCTATAGCCTCTCTGCACCTGGAGCCTTTTGTCCCCTTAGGCAGCAAATCAGGGAAATGTTTGTCTTGAATGAAAAACCCTGCAGCAGAGGTGCAGTTGGAGGGGGTCTGGAGCTAGCACCCAATGGATACCTAATCTCTGAAATCATATTGTTGGAGCTGGAAGAAAACCAAGAGACTCTGATCCAACATACTCATTTTAAGGATGGGAAGACTGAGGGTAAGAGAAGGCAAAGGACTTCTGCAGGGTACACAAGAAGGTAACAACAAAGCTAGGAGGAGGCTTCCTGCCCTCCTCTATCTCTGGCCCAGCCATGGTCCCCAGTTAAACTATACCCAAAAGTTGTGGGAGATGAGAAGATAGGTATAAACTCCACCATGTCTCATATCTAGTCTTACTATAGGCATCCTCTTTCAGTCTTTATTTATTTATTTTGGTGAGGCAATTGGGGTTAAGTGACTTGCCCAGGGTCACACAGCAAGTAATTGTCAAGTGTCTGAGGCTGGATTTGAACCCAGGTCCTCCTGACTCCAGGGCCAGTGCTCTATGCACTGCGTCACCTAGCTGCCCCCTCTTTCAGTCTTTATAAGCCTAATTTTATCATTCCCTGGATCCATCAAATCCTTTAACTGTATTTATATCTGTTTGCATTATCATTTGAATGCCAATAATTATCCTAGATACATAGGACCCTAGATTTAGAGCCGGAAGGTACCTTAGAGGTCATCTAGTCCAATTTTACAGCTAAGGAAACTGAGGGTACCTCCCCCCCCCCCAGAGTGAAGTAATTTGCTCACAGCTACACAGGTAAATAGCAGAGCTGGGGTTTGAACACAGGTCTTCTGATTTCAAATTCAGGGATCTTTCCTTTGCATCATACTGACTCAATCTCTGGTAAGGAAAGGTCCTTTAGTAGTAGGCTTTTTCCATTCCTACAGAAGTTATCCAAAGACTTCTTGGTTGATCCAAATATTTGGAATATCGGATTCCAGTCTATAAATAGCAATATTCCCAAACTGGCATTTTGTTTTCCTCCTCCGTGCCTTTGCCCAGGCTTTCCTCCGTACTTGAATACTCTTCCTCCTCCTCTCTAAGTTGGTATTCTTCTTTTCCTTAGTATTCTTAGTTTCTGTAGCATGATATGATTCATGCTGCAGATTCTCTATTTTGCATCCCTAGTATCCCTAGAACAGTTCCTTGCATAGAGTAGGCACCATGAAACATTTATTGTGTAATTTTTGGTGTGGGCTGTGTGTACATTTGCTGAGAGCAGCAGCAGCAGCTCATAATTATTGTCATCCTGCAGAAGCCAGAGTTTCACACTTTACAATTAACTAGCTCAGAAATGTAATATATAATTTGTCCAACAGGTGGTGCCATACTCCAGACATCAGCCCAATGGTCTTGTCAATGTCAATGTCCTTTGACAAGCACCTTAAAGCACAGATCCCTGATACTTTTGTTGTTGTTGTTTGTCCTTTTGTTGTTGTTCTCAAAGAGGACCGTGACGTAGGAGTGATGTCATGACTTGCGGTGAATTGGATTTAAGTGAGAGAGGGCTGTGCAAGGTTACCAGCCTCACTCTCTCCTCCAGAGCCATTTGGGTCAAGTGGCAAGATATACATCAGGACGACTGGAGATGGCCCTGGATGTTTAAGGCAATTGGGGTCAAGTGATTTGCCCAGTGTCACACAGCTAGTAAGTGTCTGAGGTGAAATTTGAACTCAGGTCCTCTTGACTCCGGGACCAGCACTCTATCCACTGTGCCAGTTGAACAACCTAGAAATCTAAACAATCTATCAAAAAATTAGGTCTCTACCCAGGCTGCCCAGTGAAAGGCCATGGAGGACAACAAGTTCCCTTAGAGCAGGGCCAGAGTTTCCTCTGATTTTGTCCTCTGACTGTGAGGTCCCTGAGGGTCAGGCTGGTCCTATTCCTTCTGTCTCCCTAGCCTGTGAATATCCTGATGGCAGACCCTGGGTCTACTCTTCCTTTGTCCCAAGGCTCCCAACAAGATCTTAATCACCAAGACCATGGGCCTTTTCTCAGACTTCATCCTTCTTGGCTTCTCTGTAGTTTTTGAAATTGTTAGCCACCTGTTCCCACTGGATACTCTGTTCTCCCCTCCCCTGAGGCTTTATGATATGTCACTTCCCTGGTTTCCCAAACACCCCTCTATTCTGCTCCTTCTCAATCTCCTTTGCTAGATTCTCAGTCCTACTTCCTATGCATAGGTGTAACTCAGGATTCTATCTTGAACTTTTTTCTTTACTATCCTACTCTCTTGGGGATCTCATCAGTTCCCATTGATTCATTTCTTGTCTTTATGTAGATGCCTCCCATAACTGCATATCTAGCTCTTTGGGGCAGCTAGGTAGCACAATGGATAGAGCACTGGTCCTGGAGTCAGGAGGACCTGAGTTCAAATTTCATATCAGACACTAGCTGTGTGACTCCAGGCAGGTCATTTAACCCCAATTGCCTTAAACATCTGGGGCCATGTCCAGTAGTCCTGATATCTACCTACCTACTATCTATCTATCTATCTTTCTATCTATCTATCTTGCACTGGACCCAGATAACTCTGGAGGAGAGAGTGAGGCTAGTGACTTTGCACAGCCCTCCCCCACTTAAATCCTATTCAGTGCAAGTCATGACATCAAAATGATGTCTTCTTCCAGAACAAAGGACAAGCAACAACAACCTCCTGCTCTTATTTCTTCCCAGAGTTCCAAGTTCCTCATTACCAGCTGTCTTCTGGATCCCACTCCCTGACATCTTGAGCTCAACATGTCCAAAATGAAACTTGTTAGCTTTCTTCTTGGATTCACTTTTCCTCTCAAATTCTCAAATGTGAAAAGGGATCTGCAATCTTATTGATGTGAATGCTTCCTGGGATGATGCAGATCATAACCCATTCATGCTTGCCCATCCCATGGGACTCTTCTCCATGTCTTTCCATAGGTGTACCATTGGGGATTCACTCAACATAATGGTGGCTTTTTTCACTTTCACCTGACTTCTCAAGGATGACAGTGGAGGATTTGGTCTATAAAATCTTCTATCTTTTTTCCCTCATCGTGTAGCCACCCCCATCTTTTCCCATCAGATATTTCCCTGATGACATCCTTCCTCACTCTTCTTCCTTAAAGTTGCTCATTTTTATATATTGCAGCCTACTCATACCCTCAATTCATGCATCTCTACATTTCTCTCTTGGTGATATTAATTTTTCAATTTTTTGCATTCCTTTAGCTTCACATATCACAATAGTGATTGATTATTAGTATTAAAAAGCCAGGTCTTTGTTTCTGGGAGAGAATTGGGGTCTTTGAGTATTATAATTTCCTGAAGTCAATCCACCTGATCCATTCTCTTCCACCTGTTTAATTCGAGGCCCAACTCATTGTCCATTTGTACTATTGGCTGTGGATATATGAGTTGATGAGCGCATTCTGTGGGGTGATCATGCAGCTCTTCGTCATAAACTAGGTAACAGACTTTATTCATCTGCTAGCTTTTTCCTGGGTGGATTGTGAGGCATTATGGATCTCTTCTAGGAGGTGCTGCAGTGTTCTAGAATTTGATGCAATGAGCACAATGCCAGCCACAAATAGGAGGATCTGGAGAACCTCAAGACCCATATGGAATACTTTTTTTTTAACCTTGAACTCTGTGCTGGATCACCTCCATCAAGAGTACCAGATACCTTTGGTGAGCATCTGTCTTCTTCTTTTACAACAGCTAGGTGGTGCAGTGAATAGAAAGCTGGGCTGAAAGTCAGGAAGACTGGATTTCAAATCCAGTCTCAGATATTTGGTACTGGCCAAGTCATTTAACCTCTCTCAGCCTCAGTTTCTTTATCTGTGAAATGGCAAGGACAATAGCACCCGACTCCCTGGTTTTTGTGAAGATAAAATGAGATAAAATTCACAAAGTGCTTTGCAAACCTTAAAGCACCACCTAGATGCTAGCTATTATTATTGATTCATTTGCTGTTTATGAAAAGAGGGTCATTAAATACGATTGTCTCCTCTATTAGTCACCTCTGCAGGTGCTGTATAGAGTATCCCGGTGCTTTGCATATAATAATTGCTTAATAAATGGTTTTTCATTCAGTCATTTATTTAGTCAGCCACCTTTCACGAATTCTTTCCTTTCTTTCTTTTTGTGGGGCAATGAGGTTTAAGTGACTTGCCCAGGGTCACATAGCTAGTAAGTGTCAAGTAAGTGTCCGAGGCTGGATTTGAACTCAGGTCCTCCTGAATCCAAGGCCAATGCTTTATCTACTGTGCCACCTAGCTGTCCAATGAATTCTTGAATGATATCAATGGGAGATAGTCCATTGGAAGATAGCTTTTTTTCATAAAAGTATTTTATTATTTTCCAGGTATATGTAGAGATAGTTTTCAGCATTTGTTTTTATAAGATTTCTAGTTTCAAATTTTTCTCCCTTCCTCCCCTTCCTCCCCCCTTCCCAAGACAGCAAGTAATCTGATATAGGTTATATGTGCACAATCACATCAAACATATTTCTGCATTAGTCATGCTGTGAAAGAAGAATCAGAGCAAAAAGGAAAAACCTCAAAAAGGAAAAACCACAAAAACAATAGAAATAGTATTTTTCAATCTGCATCCAGATTCAACAGTTCTTTTTTTTTCTGGATTTGGAGAGCATTTTCCATCATGTGTCCTTTGGAACTATCTTGAACCATTGTATTGCTGAGAAGAGCTAAGTCTATCACAGTTGATCAACACATAATGTTGAAACTGTGTACAATGTTCTCCTGGTTCTGCTCATCTCACTCAGCATCAGTTCATGTAAGGAAGACAGCTTTTTAAGGCAACACTTTGCTCTACTGAATCGAACTTTAAGAAATGGCAACAAATAATAAGCATAGTGGGATCTCATATTTTCTACATATTTTAATCAATTGTGTAATGGTAAAGTGTGATCCACTATGGAAAATTGCTTTTGAAAATCTTCCTGTGCCCTACTGACTGTACTGACTATACCCTTGATGTTCATGAAGATGATCCTAAAATTTTTATATATCTAGGAACTTGGGCATATGTCAGTAGTAACTGATGTTCTCCCAGTCTTCTTTTTTAGTATTAAGAAAGTCTGAGATTTTTTCCCCCATGTCTTTGATCTCTTCCTCTCTTTCAGATAGATTTTGAATATCCTCACTGCCCTCACAATTGTGTCGCCTCCAGGATGAACCTCCCAAATAGATAGATAGATATAGATACACACACATATAGTTTAATTTGGCTGCTTTTCTCTTCCTTGTTCTTTTCTATCTCCTCTATGGATATATTAGGAACTGTGATGTTAGATTCCCATTGTGATGACTACTGTCCTTGATGGTAAAAATTACTTTCTCTAAAAAGCTTTGCAGATTTTTTTCTTATTTTGTTCTGTTTGCTTTCTTCCTTCCATTTTCATACTTAAAATATTTTCAAGGTCACTTTATTTATTTCAGTCTCTTACCAAGCTTTTTTAAAAATTATTTTACTATCCACTGCCTTTCTTGTCTGATGAGGTGATACTGTTAATAATTTTCCATTGGGGGCAGCCAGGTGGCACAGTGGATAAAGCACCAGCCCTGAATTAAGGAGGACCTGAGTTCAAATCCGGCCTCAGACACTTGACACTAGCTGTGTGACCCTGGGCAAATCATTTAACCCTCATTGCCCCCCCAAGACACCCCCCCCAAATAATTTTCCATTATCTTTCTCTGTAAGATTTTATAAACAAACATATTCTAATTGGCGCTCTCTATGTCCATCATCTCTCAGCACTTAGCAATTAAATGGCAACTAAGATGCTTTGGGGCCTCTTGTTGGTCTTCTTGTTAAGGCAATTAATTTACATTGGTTAAACTTCTGTATAAAATTATTTTAATGATAATACTGTACAGGGCAACACCATCCTCCCAGTACCTCAGGCTTGAAATCTACATATCTTCCTTGACTCCTCACTACCTCTCTCCCTCCACATCCAATCTGTTGCCAAGACCTGCTAATTTCACTTTTGCAACATCTCTCAAACACCTCCTTTTCTCTCCTCTGACATTCCACCACTGTAGCACAGGTTCTCATCACCTCATGCCTAGACTATTGCAATAGCCTGCCTCAAGTCTCTCCCTACTCCATTCAGTCACTATAGTGATTTTCTCAAGGTGCAGGTCTAACCATTTCACCCCTTCACTGTAAGAATATTTTTTAAATGACTAGCCTAAATTTGGGGGGGTTGGGGCTAAACTGTGGAGGACTAATCTGGGACTGTTGACTGTTTGGCTATCTGACTGCTGTTAATTTAATATGGGCCGTTTATAAAGTTCCACCACACTGCTCCACTCCCAAATTGATAAGCAAAATATTAAGAAGGCTCTTACCTAAATAATCAAAGCAGAGTTTATTTATGAGATACTATTTTAAATTAAGAATACAGGGAGGGGCAGCTAGATGGCACAGTGGATAAAGCACTGGCCCTGGATTCAGGAGAACCTGAGTTCAAATACAGCCTCAGATACTTGATACTTACTAGCTGTGTGACCCTGGGCAAGTCACTTAACCCTCATTGCCCTGAAAAAAAAAAAAAAGAATACAGGGAAATAAAATGTACAACCTGACTGCTTTCCTGCGGTCTCTTTCCCACCTGCAGCGCTTTGAACTTCTTGAATACAATAAGGGCCTTAGCCACCTCTCGCCTCAGGGCACTCACTTGCTCAGCTACTTTCACTAACTCCGCCTGTACCCTTTCACTTTGTAAATCCCCCTGCTTCTAACTTTCCTCTCCTTTCTGCCACCACTGAACCCCTGTGTTTCTCTCTCACCAACCTTCTGTCTGTCTACTCCGTCAGTCTGCCCTTCGGCCTCTCTTTTCCCTGCTCCTAGTCCCTCTCATCTTTTGCGTCCTTGTAGCCCTGTCTCTAGTCCGATCCCCTGAGTCTAACTCCCAGATCTATATATACCGTTTCTTCTCTCCACTCAAATCTCGGGGCTTCCTGCGCCCACACACCAAGCTAATCTGCCAGTCAGGGCTGCGGCTGGGGCTGGGGGGTGATGCTCCAGCATCCCGTGCCTCGGCATAGGCTATCCAGGATCTTTCAGATAGCTCCGCTCAGATTGGAGGGAGCTGGGGGCTTCCCCCCCCCCAGCTGTCTGACCCAGCGTCTTGCACAGCCCACCGGGCTTTGGGGCTCAGCTGAAGAGGATGGGAAGGGGCACCAGCACCTCCCACACAGAAGAGACCCTGAGGGCCTAAGGCTTTCTAATCTCAGCCTAAAGGTAGGGTCCCCAAATCAAAAGAAATTTCCACATCACCCAATAAACTCCAATGGCTTCCTATTGCCTTCAAGATCAAATATGAAATGCTCTGTTTGGCATTCAAAGTCCTTCACTACCTAGTCCCCTCCTACTTATTCCTCAACATATATTCCTTGATGCAATCCTCCTGGCTGTTCCATGAACAAAACACTCCATCTCTTGGCTCCAGGAATTTTCTCTAGCGGTCCCCCATACCTGGAACGTTCTCCCTCCTCCACTCTGCCTTCTGATCCCCCTGTCTTCTTTTAAGTCCCAAATAAAATCCCATCTTTTACTGGAAGCCTTCCCCAACCTCTCTTAATTTTAGCATTTTCCCTCTGTTCATTTTATTTCCTATTTATCCTATATATAGTTTGCTTTGTATATTGTTTGTATATTGCTTCCCTCATTAGATTGTAAACTTCTTGAGGGCAGGAACTATCTTTTGCTTCCTTTTGTATCTCTAGCACTTAGCACCATACCTTGCATATAGTAGATGATTAATAAATGTTTATTGATTGATTGATTCTCTTCTCTCTCTCATCCCCCATGTTCAATCAATTGCCAGGTCTTTGTGATGTTGCCTGGACAACATCTCTCACATCTGCCTCCTTTCCACTCATGTGACCACCAATCCCCTGGGTTAGAACACAATGGTCTTCTCTTTGGTTTCCCTGCTCCCATTCTCTCTTCTCTATAATATAGCTTCCCACACAGCAATGCCTTGTTCTTGAATGTCATTTGGGAATGTTTGCTAGTTCCCTAGTAATATGTGATGATGCCCTGGATTCATGTAATAAGCTGGGAAATGGAAGCTGCAGCTAGATGATGAAGGGTTTTAAATAGTAAGTACAAGAATTTGTATAGAAACTGTTCAGAACAAGGAAGGACAATCTAAAATGGATAGGCTCTGTTGTTATGGGCAGCTAAGTGGTACAGTGGACAGAGCAATGGACTGGAGTCAGGAAACCTGAGTTCAAATCTGGCTTGACACATACTAGTTGTGTCATCCTAGACAGATTACTTAACCCTGTTTGCCTCAGTTTCTTCCTCTGTTAAAATGAATAAGGGGGGGGGCAGCTAGGTGGCGCAGTGGATAAAGCACTAGCCCTGGATTCAGGAGTATCTGAGTTCAAATCCTGCCTCAGACACTTGACACTTACTAGCTGTGTGACCCTGGGCAAGTCACTTAACCCCAATTGCCTTGCCAAAATTAAAAAAAAAATTTTAAGGAATAAGAAATGGCAAACCACTCCTGTGACCCCCAAATGAGGTCACGAAGAGTCAGACATGACTGAACAACAAGAAGTGTAGATGTTAAGTAATATGATATGCCCCCTCCTCAGTCCTTCTGGCCCTTTTCCCTCAGCATTCCTGAGCTCTTTCCCTGAGGCTTCTCTGTGCTCTTCTCCCCTTCCTTAGGATCGTTGATGGTGTGATATACCCAGCGGAGATGCAGGAGAAGGCAGCCGCCGAGGAGAGGTTCCTCTCAGCTGTGGCTGAGGGGCAGAGTGCTAGAATCATCAAGTAAGTGTCTGGGAAAGGGTTGGGCAGGGACAGCCATGGAACCAGGAAGCCCTGCCCAGCCGGCCTCCTGCCTGAGAGCACCCTTTGCCTTGCCTGTGTAGACTGTGGCCATGGACACATGACAACAACCTCTACATAACCAGCTCTGCCCAAGCTCCCCTTGCCCACCCCATCCTTCCCACTGGCACTAAGGGGCTAATCTCCCACTCAGGGCCACAGGGAGGAATCTGGAGCAGTTCCAGGTGTCTGTTGATGTGGCCCCAGCTTCCAATGCCACCTTTGAGTTGGTCTATGAGGAGCTGTTGAAGAGGCATCTGGGGAAATATGAGCTGATGCTGAAGGTCCAGCCCCAACAGCTGGTCAAACACCTGCAGGTAATAGGACTGAGCACTAAGTCACCTCCTCCAGGAAGCCTGCCCTGATGCATTCATTCTCTGTCCCCAGCAAAGAGAAGTCTGTGTCTCTTCCCCTCACCCCTTAGACTCAGGGGCTGCCAGGGCCTCTTCCTCTTCACCCTGGAGCCTCCCTGACCATGGAACCATCACCTTCTTTCAGTGCTCCAGGCTTCTTCTCATGCCTTATGTCCCTTCACCTCACAGATAGACATCCACATCTTTGAGCCTCAGGGCATCAGCTCCCTGGACACTGAGATCTCCTTTATGACCAAGGACCTGGCAGACGCCCTCACCACGACACAGAACAAGACCAAGGTCAGATGCTGAGACCTGGGGGAACAGTCTGAGTGGGCCCTTGCCTCTGCAGCACAGCCTTCAGCCCATCTGATTCCCTGAGGCCTTAAGCGTCCCAGACTTCTAAAAATGTCAGTTGGAGGAAGTTAATCACCCAAGTTCACACATGAGTCAGTAGCTGAGCTGGGGCTAGGGTCCAGGTCTCTTCATTGGAAGTCCAGTGCCCTTTCCATGACACTACCCTGTCTCTGGTCTCAGCCTCAAGGTAAGGAAGAGAGAGGACCCTCTGATCTCCCAGATCTAGTGATAAATCATTCTAGGAACAGGATGAAATGAGGCACAGGGCAGGAGAAGGAACTGGCTGGCCAGTGTGATTACCAAGTTTTCAGGCCCCTGTATGCATGAATAGGACAGGGAATTTAGCCATTCCATTGAGGGAATTCTGTAATTCTTGCCTGCGGGTGATTTAGACTGGGACAGAACAGAAGGGAATTACCCATGGTTCTACTGCATCCTTTGTCCCAGTCTAAACACCAAGAGGAACTGGTGAGTGAGGTCAGTCACAAGCAGCTTTGCTGGGTCACTGAGGTAGATAGAGTCCAATATATTCAAGCCCCCAAGGAAGAAGAGGAAGGGGAAATGGTTATCATCTCTTTGCCTAGCTCATGTTAGAGCAGCAAAGAACCTTTTCCTAGTAAGTAGTTCACACTCCAATTGTACCATCACTCCTTGATTAGGAATCACCTCCTCTCTCTGGCTGACCACTCCCCACAAACTCTGCCGCTCCATGGTTCCTCAGAGCTCTTCCCTGGCGTCTGTGCCCCATGGCTCCTCTCTTGGGCTTTCTTGTTTCCTATTGTTTCTACTTCCATTCACATAATCTCTCCTCCTCAAGGCTAGGGCTAGGGAAAGAACTTGGGAACCTGGGTGACCACTCTCCAGCAGGTAAGCCCTTCTTTCAGAAATCTCTTGGCTTTCTATGGGCAGAGCTAAAGATGGATCACTCCAGATCCCCCAATTCTTGTGCCAATGGCAGGGCCCAGAACCACCTCTGGCTTTTCCACTCACTTCTTAGCACCTGCTTCTCCTCCTCCAGGCTCACATAGTGTTCAAGCCCTCTCTGGCCCAGCAGCAGAAGGAGCCCGGGAAGTCGGACACGATTCTGGATGGTAACTTCATCGTCCATTATGATGTGGATCGAACCACCGCTGCAGGGGACATGCAGGTGAAGGCCACGGGGGCCTGGCAATGAGAATGCTGGGCCCTGGGGACCCTGTGGGAAGGGGCCAAGCCCTTTCTATCCTTTGACTTTAGCAACACTGTAGACCTTTGGGAAATCAATCCATCATCAATATTGTTGACTCCCCCTTGTGTGCCCAGCTCTGTGCTTAGCAGCATTGCAAGGCAGACAGGCTGTGCAGCCCAGTGCCCCACCCTGAGGGAAGTGGTCTGAGAGACACAGGATATCATTCTGTATTTATTATCTACCTGTCTTGTCCTCAATTTTTGTCTTCTGTGTAATGAAAGCTTGTACAACGAAATGCCTAAGGTCTCTTTCTGCTCTTACATTCTTGCATTCTCAGATTAATGGCCAAATTTGTGAATTACAGTTGAAAGGAAGTAGGAACCAGATGCTTTTTTTTTTCTTTTTTTTTTTAGTGAGGCAATTGGGGTTAAGTGACTTGCCCAGGGTCACACAGCTAGTAAGTGTTAAGTGTCTGAGGCTGGATTTGAACCCAGGTACTCCTGACTCCAGGGCCGGTGCTCTATCCACTGTGCCATCTAGCTGCCCCCAGGAACCAGATGCTTTTGCTCAGATTGATTGGTGGGCAGTGGGAGGGTGAGGGATCACTAGTTCTGTCCATAGTCTGTCTTGGTAAGACAGACTCAGGAACTCACTCTTGTTTTTCTTTCTCCCCACCTCCCCATAAAAGGGAGACCAACTCTTTGGTCTGCTGCTGATCTTCTGTGTTCTTTACGAATTTACGTCCTTTCCCATCTGGGGAGATAGTGTTTTCTGACCTCAGTTCTCCATTCTAGCACATCCATAGGACCTTATGTTCTAACTGCAGAGGGTACAGACAAGACAGTAAGAGCAATGGGTTTGTTGGATTTACTTTGTAGATGCTTATACATTTATGTGTGTATGTGCGTGCATGTGTTTATATATACATACATACATGGATATATATGTGGGTGTGGATGGATACATATACATATGTGTGTGTTGTCTCCCTTGATAGAATTCAATATCTTTGAGAGAATTAATTGGGTGTTTTTTTCTTTATATCCTGGGCACCTAGCATAGTAGACATAGTAGATGGTTCCACTATCAAGGATCAAGGCGCTGTCCAACACAAACATCAGCCTCCTCTGAACCACCTTCTATTCAATCTAATCAATTGAGAAGCATATACCAAGTATATACCAGGGGCAGCTAAGGGGCAAAGCAGATAGAGTACTGGGCTTGGAATCAGGAAATCTCATCTTCAAATCTGGCCTCAGATATTTACTAGCTGTGAAAATCAAAAACACAATTCTTACCCGCGAGAGACTAATATTCTAATAAGGATGATAACATCCAATATAACATTCATATGTATATAAGGTTATAACACATATAAAACATATTAAATTAAGCTAATATAAATTATAATATATTATAATATAATTTAAATATATTCAATTGTGAAATATAAAGGTTAATATATTTAAATATAGATAAATATATGTGATTATGCAAATATGTTGGATATACTGAAATATATGCAAGATATATTTAATTATGCAAATACATAAAATAAACACACATGAATATACTTAATGATTCAAATACATAAAATAAACACACATGAGTATACTTCATTATGCAAATATAATTTTAATACATTGAGGTGTAGATAATTTCATATTAGTTTGTGTAACATATTTGTATATCATATATCTGTGTATGATATGGTATATATAAGAAATATATGATATAATATAACTGTGTATATACAAGGTACATATAGGGTATATATACTATATGTAAATGGAAGTGACCTCAGAGGGAAGGTACAGAAGAGGAGACTGGGAGAAAGGCCTGCAGGAAGTAAGATTTGAGCTGAGTCTTGTGCATTACACAGCACATGTTTGTTGACTGAATGAGTAAAAGTAGGATGCAGTGGGAAAGAGCTCATGATGGGAATTCGGGAGACAGAGACCAAGTTTCTTGTCCCAGGTCTGGAACTAACACCTCCCATACCCAGCCTTTAGCCTCAAGAAATCCCTTGGTTTTTATTGGTCTGCAAAATATGCTCCATGTCTTTGTATAGGAAAGTCCTCTTCAATATTTAAAGGTCATAAACATGTGAGCTGTGGTCAGGGAAGGTCTTGCTCAGTGGTCAGGCCTTGAGATGGGCCTTGGAGCATGGTAGGTTTTGGTGAGGAGCCGGGAGGGTGTTCCTGCTCTGAGGTGAAGGAAAGGGCAGGTTACAAGGAGGCGATAGAACCAACTCACTAAGTTTAAGGGTTCTGTGCCTCAATGGATGAAGGGAGGGTGGAAGTAGGGGGAGGCCACTGCTTTTTTGCAAGAGTTGTAAGGAGAGGGTATGGGAAGGGCAGCTCTGACCCACAGCTATCTCCATGCTGCAGATCGAGAATGGATACTTCGTGCATCACTTTGCCCCGAGAGAGTTGCCCCTGTTGCCCAAGAACGTGGTCTTTGTAATTGACAGGAGTGGATCCATGACTGGCAAGAAGATTAAGAAGGTCAGGAGGTGTCCTGGAAGCACGTAGAGTTGGCAGGAGGGAAGAGTTGGGAATTGCTCTAGGCAGGAAAGGACCCAAGTTCATTCCAGGACATTCCCCTTCATTTCTCTCCTTCTCATGTACTCCTCTAATAGGGCAGCTAGGTGGCACAGTAGATAAAGCACTGGCCCTGGACTCAGGAGGACCTGAGTTCAAATCCAGCATCAAACTTGACACTTACTAGCTGTGTGATTGATCCTGGGCAAGTCACTTAACCCTCATTGCCCTGCAAGAAAGAAAGAAAGAAAGAAAGAAAGAAAGAAAGAAAGAAAGAAAGAAAGAAAGAAAGAAAGAAAGAAAGAAAGAAAGAAAGAAAGAAAGGAAGAAAGGAAGGAAGGAAGGAAGGAAGGAAGGAAGGAAGAAAGAAAGAAAGAAAGAAAGAAAGAAAGAAAGAAAGAAAGAAAGAAAGAAAGAAAGAAAGAAAGAAAGAAAGAAAGAAAGAAAGAAAGAAAGAAATCATGTACTATTCTATCAGCTCCTACTCCAGAGCATCCCTCTGACTCTGCCATGATGTATCAGGGAATGGGCCAGGTAGAAAGGGACGAATATCCTCCAACCTCCTATCCCTATTTCCTGAGCATTCTGCTCCCATCTCCACTCTTCCCCTGAGCATCCCTTCATTCTCCCTTCAGGCTGAATCTCCCTCTGTCTCCTTCCCCTTCCCCTTCATCATCTCCAATCTTACCTTTCTGTCCATGATTCTCCACCATCTTCCTGCCCATGAGTCTCTACCATCTCTACTATAGAGATGGTGTGGAGGCAGCTTCTAGCACAATGAATAGGAGTGGAGTCAAGAAGACCTAGGTTCAAATTCAGCCTCAGATATCTATTAGTTGTGTGACCCTGGGCAAGTCACTTAACTACTGTTTGCCTCAGTTTCCTTAACTATAAAATGATAGTAATAATAGTCACTCCCTTGTACAGTTGTTGTGAGGATCAAATGAGATAATATTTGTAAAATATTACACAGCTTAGCACAGTACCCTGCATATTATTAAGTGCTATATAAAATGCTTATTCCCTTCCCCTTCTCTGGACCCCCTCCGTACTCCTAAGGATTCCCTCTCTCTGTCTTCTCTGCCCTTGAGTCTCTCTCCAAATCCTCTTTCTGCCCCCTAAACTTCTTTCCTATATTTCGTCCCCCTGAACATGAAACTCCTCCTAGCTTCTTTCCTTGATCCCTGAACCTCTCTTCCACCAAGTTTCTTCCTTGCCCTCTCAGACCAGGGAGGCCCTAGTACAGATTCTGGATGATCTCAAACCAGAGGATCATTTCAACTTGGTTGCCTTCAATGCACAAGTGATGCAGTGGAAGCCAATGCTTCTTCAGGCCTCAAAAGAACATCTGGAATCAGCCAAGACATTTCTCTCTAATACCCAAGCCCTGGGTGGTAAGTGAGGGGCCAGGGCTTTAGGGGGTGGGCAGTGTGGCTGGCCTTAAGGATCCAAACATCACTTTTTAGACAACAGTTTCTGAAGAGTCTAGTAGGGGATAGAGAACTGATCAAAAACAGGGTCTAGTGGGTAGCTATTGAGAAGAACATTGGTATTTCCCAATTCCCAGTGGGCCCCTGACCCTGTATTCTAACCTTACCAAAAAGACAATCAATCAATAATTTGCTCTCCACCCCCAATACCCCCACACTTGAAACTTACTGACTCAAGCTGGGCTGGCCTGACCAATATGCATAGAATCTAGATGGGGATTTCAACTTCTCTGTTCATTGAGGCAGGCCTGTGTTTGGTGGTCCTGAAAAATTATGAAGCAATACTTCTCTAACTTGGCCTGGACCCTTGACCTCCCTCCCTTTCTGATCCCAGTCTCTGGTCTCCTTCCCTTTCTACTCTGCCCCCTAACCTAACTTGGGTTCTCTCTGTCCCGACAAGCCTCCATCCCTCCTCTTCCTCCTAGGCCTCCCACCCTCCACCTGTCTCACTTGGTACCAAAGCTGAGACAGGTGTGAGCAGATTTCTCTCCCCAGCAACCAACATCCATGATGCCATCCTTGTGGCTGTAAGAATGCTGGATAACAGCAACAGGAAGGAGCAACTGCCAGAAGGGAGTGTGTCTATGGTCATCCTGCTCACGGATGGGGATCCCACTGAGGGTGAGGTGGGGAGGACTTTTTCTGCTTGGCCACCAACTTCCTAGGGATGCCTAAAGGCTTTGTGTGTCCTGTGGGCTCTTGTCCTGGGGATCCTTTCCCAAGAGAGGAGGACAATAGTTTGGGGAAAACAGAGGAGGGGCAGACCCCGGATCTTCCCTCAGAAAAGGTCATCTGGAAAAGACAGAGGTGGAACAGACCTAGCCTCTGACATTGGGATTTTCCCAACCTGAGTGGGAATCGAGAGACTCATGGGAACAAAGTGAAGGCCTGGGATATGTGGTTCCATTGCTAAGCTCTTCAGGAGACCCCAAAAGGAAGCTATCAGTGTGGGCTTGAGTAGTCAGAGGTGGACTCGGGCAAGAGTATGTAGAGCTTGGAGTAGGTCTCTCTCAGAGGTATTTATGGGGAACCAGGAGGCCTAGGTTCTAGTCCAATCTCTGCCACTAATTGTCTACGTGACCTTGGATAAGTATTTTGCCCTTTGGGGGCTCCAGCTTTGCTGTATGATCCCTGGACTCCATAACAGGTTGGGGGTAGAGAGAGTACTGTGAAAATGTTCCCATCCAAATGGAGATTGGAGTGAGTGAGCTCTCAGGTCCCTCCCAGCTCTCACATCCTCCGATTCTATCCTCTTCTTTGATATTTAACTGTTGGAGGGAAAACTGATATTTCTTTCTACTAGCACAGTTCATGGCCTATAATAACACTCAAGAAATTCCCTACCTATCCCTGTCTCTCTCCCTCACTTTATCCATCCATCCATCTCTCTCTGTCTGTCTCTGTCCCTGTCTTTCTCTTTCCTCTGTCTCTTCCCTGGTCTGTGTTGCTGTAGGGGAAACAAAACTGCAGAAGATTCGGGAAAACGTAAAGGTAGTTGTGAATGGCCAATGCCACCTCTATTGCGTGGGCTTTGGCTTTGATGTCAACTATGCCTTCCTGGAGAAGCTGGCCCTGGACAATGGTGGGGTGGCCCGGCGCATCTATGAGGACTCAGATGCTGACCTGCAGCTCCAGGTGCCAACACTTCACCCCTGGGATCCCATGGGGAGACCTCCTGAGTGTAGATGCCCACTATACATAGGATAGAGGAATTAGAAGAGAAAAGAGGAACTCCCAGCACCTTGATTAGAATCTGCCATTCAATTCCAGTGTGGCTGTGGGCATATCTGTCCCCCCTCCATAGGGTTCACTTTGCCCTTATTTCCAATGAGAGAGTTGGATTCAAACTCTTAAGTACTTCAGGCCCCAGGTAGCTGTCCTGCCCTTTGTACCTCAGTCTGCCCTAACCCCTCTCATCTCCTCAAAGGACTTTTACCAGGAGGTGGCCAACCCTCTGCTGACCATGGTGAAGTTCCAGTACCCGGATAATGCTGTGGAGCTGCTCACACAGGACAACTTCAGGGTCTTCTTCAAGGGCTCTGAGCTAGTGGTGGCCGGGAAGCTCCAGCCCCAGGCCCCAGACTTGTTCTCAGCCCAAGTCAAGGGCCATTCGGTGAGTGAGGCCCAGAAATCCTTAGATGGGAGAGCCTGGCCTGAGAGACAGGAGACCTGTACAGTACAAAGACAGGATGAAGGAAGCAGGGCTAGGCAAACATTCCTGTGAATTCAGTTCAGGTCAGGTCAGTGAGCATCTATATAATGCCTTCTAGGGGCCAAGGACCATGCTAGACACTAAGGATACACACACACACACACACACACACACACACACACACGCAAAAAACCCCCAAAACCCAGTCCCTACCTTCAACAGGCTTACCTTCTACCAGGAGAAAACAGTACACAGATAAGTAAATGTATAATACGTATGAAGTAAATACAAAGTTAATTCTTGGTGGAGACATGTACAAAGTAACTATATAGATGTGGCTAGGAAAAGGGAAAACACTAAAAACTATGGAGAATCAAGAAACCTCTCCTAGAGTGGATGGAACTTAAGCTGACCCTTAAAGTGGACTAGAGATTCCAAAAGATAGAGACTGGGACAGAGATATAGGGGATGCAGGGGACAGCTTATGCAAAGGCATAGAGATGGGAGATGGAACGTTATGTATGGGGAACAGCAAGGAAAATGCTATATAGTAAGCAAAGTGAAATCAATCTAGAAAAAGCCAGATTGTGAAGAGCCCCAGATGTGTTAAAATTTAAAACAAGCAGGAAAAAAGAGAGTGCGTGTCATCTAAAACTGCATTTATAGAGATACCACATCCAGAATGAGGGAGGCCATAGTCTTGTTCTCCTCTGCTCTGCTCAGACCATATTTGGAATATTGTGTTCATTTTTTTTTTTTTGAGACTGGGTCTGGTGTGTGAGGCCATTGGGGTTAAGTGACTTGCCCAAGGTCACATAGCTAGTAAGTGTTAAGTATCTGAGGCTGGATTTGAACTCAGATCCTCCTGAATCCAGGGCTGGTGCTCTATCCACTGCACCACCTAGCTGCTTCCTGGCTCTCTATCTTGCTGAGGGTGGAAGTATGGTGACCACTCATGGGCCTGATCCCAGTACTGATCCAGGTAAAGGGTTTTTCTGAGTTGGGTCATTGACCCCTCCTTAGGCAGGCAGCCTGGTGGTGCTCCATTCCCTGAGGGCTCGCCATACTAGCGTTGGACTTAGTTGGACACCCGATTGGTTTTAGCTCTACTCAGAACGGTAGGACTCAGGTGATGCCCCAGCCTCCATCTCCTTAGCAGCAGGAACCACCAAGCATGTGTGCCACACCCAGAAGAAATATTGTGCTCAATCCAATTGAATTCAACAAAAATGTACCTATTGAAAGCAGCAAGGCGTTGTGTTTAGTTCTGGGTGCCGTATTTTAGGAAGAACTTTGATAAACTAGTATAGGTCTTGAGGAGGGCAAAAAGAATGATGAAAAACTATGACATTAAAGGAAATAGAGATCTTTAGCCTGGAAAAAAGAAAATGACAGATATCTTCCAATAGTCACATGACAGGAATGAGACTCACTTTACTTAAATGCAAAGGGTAGAATTAGGAGAATTGGGTGGAAGTTGAAGGGTGGTATATTTTGATATACTAGACAAAATAAGACATGTAAGACAAAATGTCCTCACAGTTAGAACTGTTCAAAAACATAGTGAGTTGTGTATAGAGGTAGTGAGTTTCCTGTCTCTCTCTACAGGTCTTCAAGCAGAGGTTAAATAACCACTTGCAAGACATATAAGACATGTTTAGATGAAGGTTGGACTCTAAGATGTCTGAGGTCTCTTTCAACTCTGAAATCCCCACAAATGAATATGTCAATGACCAGGAGAGGATGCTGGGGATCAAGTTAGGATTTGAGGGGGATGGGCCAAGGGCCCAACAACCTGATAGGCCACATTTTGACCAGCTCAGTGTGAATCAAGACTGGATGCAGGCCACTGGGTAAAACGAGCAGAGGCATGGATATCAATGTCATGAGCTGGAAAGATAGCACGTGCCTGAGAGAATTGGGCTTGAGGGGGAGTCACAATAACCCCTGGCCCTTTGATGTACCAAAGTCAGTGCCTTTTGTAGCCAATTGGCTAAGACTTTGGGGGTGTTGGGGTGGGGTGGAGGTGAGGAAAAGAACAAGCCAGAGATATAAAAAAAAACTTATAGAACCTTATTAAAAGGAAGGAGGAAAGAGCAAGAGCAAAGATTTATGAACTTGGTGGTGTTAAAGGACTTTTGAGGCATCAGAAATGCTCAAAACTTATTAGGGTTTGACAGAGTCAGGAGAAGTATACAGAAAGGCAAGGGTACTATGGAAAAGAAGAGAGAAAGAAGAAAGGACACCAGTGGTGTTTCTAATTGGCTTAATGTCTGAGGAAGCTGGTTTGTTTTGCAGAAAAAAGAAACCTAGTCTCGTTTGCTTTGTATTCTCAGCACTTAGCACAATGTCCTTAATAAATGTTAGATGGTTGACTATTACTCAACATGTGTGTGACCTTGGGGAGTTGTTTGACCTCATTTTCCTCAAGTGTAAAAAAAGGGAGTTGGAATAGAGAATCTTGACATTCTCTTCTCTCTCTCAATCCTGTGATCCCATGGAAGATAGACATGCACAGTGTTTTATATTTTATAACCTTTTATAATAAATCCAAATGAAATGAGATCAATCAGTCATTGGCATAGGCATGAGACATAACATGGAGTTGTGTAGTTTAGGCTCAGATGGATGCTGCCCAGGCCTTTGGGAAGTATCTTACATCCTGGAAAATAACTTGGCTTAAGTCCATGTCTCCCCTTCTATTCAGCACACCCAGAATTTCACCTTCCAAACAGAAGTGAATGTTGTGAACAAAGAGAAAATCTTCCAGGGCCCAAAGTACATTTCTCACAGCTTCATGGAGCGCCTATGGGCGTACTTGACCATCCAGCAGCTGCTGGAGAAAGCGTGAGTGATCCTTGTCTGTGTGATTTTGTAGAGTCTGTTTGTTCATCTGGGTAAGTATACCCATCTATGAATGCCTAAGAAGTAAGGAAAAACACTCTTCCCCCTGTAATCATACATCACTGAACTCTTCTTCATCCGACTATAGAGTTAGGCTTGTCACATACTGGACAAGTTGGGAAGGGGGTGATAGCTTTGTTGCTTAAATTTTGAACTGTAGGGGCAGCTAGATGATGCAGTGGATAAAGTACTGGCTCTGGATTCAGGAGGACCTGAGTTCAAATCCAGCCTCAGACACTTAACACTAGCTGTGTGACCTTGGGCAAGTCACTTAACCCTCATTGCCCCCCCCCCCCAAAAAGAAGTGAAATTAAATTTTGAACTGTAGAGAGAAGGGTGAGTCCATGGAGGGAAGATGGGAGGTAGAACTTTTTCAGCACTAATAGATCTGATTATCAGTGTTTCAGCCTCGGGTACTGAACAACTGAGTCTTCAGGCCAGGGCTCTGGACCTTTCCCTCAATTTCAGCTTTGTCACTCCACTCACGTGTATGGTAGTCAACCAGCCTAGGGGCCAGGGCCAGCCCCGGTTGGCTATGAAGCCTGTGGAAATAGGTGAGCAGTATATGGGCACTTCCTGGCTCTGGGGGCTAAGGCATCATGGTATGGTGGGAAGAGCACTTGAGTTGGAGTCAGGAAATCCTAGATTCATATCCTGCCTCAGATATTTACTAGCTATGTGATCACTTGAATTCTCTGTACCTCTTAGTGCTGTCATCTATAAAATCAGAGGGTTGGACTCGATGACCTCTAAGGTCCCTTCAGACTCTAAGTCTATGATGTCATGAGCCTAACACCTCTTCTGGAATTACTTTCCCAATTCCCACTTGTGCTGGTAGGCTGGATCTCCAAAAGGTGACTGACTATTCCTATCTTCAGGATTTTAGAGGAGTTGAGGTTTCTAATACTGTTGTTCACAAGCCCTTGTCTGGTGTGTTCCTCCAGATCAATCTACCAGCTGACATCAATCAGCTTTATCAAAAGGAATATTTACTGAGAAGATATAGCAACAAAAGCAGATATAAACCGGTCCTCTGTTGAATATTCTTCTCTTGCATACACAAGGATCCTGGGGATAGTGGGCTCCAATGTAACGAACGCATGGCCAAGGGGTGAAGGGAAGGGAAGGGAAGGGAAACCAAGAGAAATCCTTGAACTTCTCTTGGGGAGAAAGGCACAAAGCACATGGCTCTGAGGTACCAATCTACAAAATTATATATCTTTGCTAAATTGTGTCACCATATATTTTGAAGTATGGAAGAAATTTAATTTCTAGATTGGCTCATACACCGTCACCTAGACTTTTCCTCAGACTGTTTAGGACAAGGCACAACTAAAAGGACAATGCCTGAGATTCTCCAAGTGACTAGAGATATCCAGGATTTGGGATTGTAGAGTTTGTCAAAAGCGCCCAAGTTGATTTGCTGAAGACAATAAATGTTTACCTGGGTATGGAGTGTAAGAAGGTTGTTCCATACCCCACTTCAATTAATGTAATAATATCAGTGTAAAGACAGAGGAAGTTTTAAATGTATAAACACAATAGCTCATGACCTGTGAACTCTTTGTAAGGTGTCAGCCTCTTTGATTGGTCAAGAAGGGCATAGACAATTGTTTGACCAAATACCAGGCCTCTGGAGGCTTTAAATAGCTGGAAGAATTTCAATAGAAGTCAGCCCAATGGCAAAATAGCCTAGTAATAGAGAGCTTCAGGTTCTGTAGCTGAGGGTTACAGTTTGAGAGTTGGAAACAGGTCCATGAGAGGGAATGTTCTTACTGAAAAGAAAGAGTTTTTGTTACCTTCCCCGCCCCGCCCAACTCCCACACTGACTCCTTAGAGACTTGACTACAAGCAATGCTCCCAGCTAGGTGAAGAAAGAGTTACACCAAGATGTACTGAGAACAAATGCTTATAGAGAAAGAAAGCCACATGGGGGGAGGAAGCAGCTTCAAAGAGCATGGACCCGTTGAATCATAAAAGGATACTAGATACAAAGCCAAGAAAGGGCTTCTAATAACTGGGAGCTTACTTTTTTTTCATTTTTTGGTTTTTTTTGGTGGGGCAATGGGGGTTAAGTAACTTGCACAGGGTCACACAGCTAGTAAGTGTCAAGTGTCTGAATCTGGATTTGAACTCAGGTTCTACTGAGTCCAGGGCTGGTGTTTTATCCACTATGCCACCTAGCTGCCCCTGGAGCTTACATTTTGACACACATTTTCTCTACAGGTATGTCTCAGTATTGTGGTACTTTACATTAATGCCCACTCTCTCCACTGACCCTGTATATATTTGTGGGAGACTATACCCCAGGCTTTTGGATCAGGGGTGAGGGAGGGTTTGTACCAACTGCCCCTGTTATACCTGCTTCATAAATACCCTTTCTAAAATCAAATTAACTCTTATTGACGATCAATGCAGAGCCTACCTGTAGGGGCTCATGAACTAGAGAAATCCCAACCCATCAGTGTTAACTCTAGAACCCTCAAGGAAACAAGTGGTCATGCTCTTCATTTTCTTCAGGGAATCTAAGTTACTAATTCAGTATGAGTTTAGAGAGTGAGCTTAGAAGAGGTGCTAAACAGATTTTTTCAGTCCTCTATCCTTACTCCACACCCCTCTGAAGCCCTTACGTGGAATGCAGAGCATTTACACTTCCTTATTAATCAGTGCTCCTGCCCTATAGCCTACTATGTCCCACTGAGGACTTAGAATTTCCTTCCCTTTCTGGACAAAGGCAAACAAACTCTCTGATATATGATTGGGTTCTCTGTTACTCTGAGGGCTCGATCATTCTATTTCTTCTTATGGGAAACTTAATAGGGACTCTTGGGTCAAATAGGAGTTCTTGGCTAAGTGTTGACATCTGCTCCTTAGTTTCAGATCATGCAAAGCTGAAGACAGAAAAACCAATGAAATCAGGTAAAGTTTTAATTTCTGCTAATGGGGTCCCATACCTGTTCCTAACTCCAGGCCAAGAAGATAATCTCTAAATCTGGCCACAGCCTGACCTTGACCATAGAATAACCCCTAACCCCAGGCCTAGACTGAATTTTGTTGGTTGCAGCATAAAGCCCTCTACCCAAGAACAGACATTACTACATCTCTATCCACAAACCAAATGCTAAACCCAGCCTTGAATCAAACCATCACCCAAACACAGACTAAGACTTGACATGACCCGAGACTGACTCCTGACCTTGTCGACAAACCAATTCCCTATATTTAACATACACTCAGCCATGGCCACAGAAAGAACCTCAACGCTGAGCACAAATATACTCCCAACACCCACTGTACCGTGAGCACACACTAAGTTCTAAACCAAACATATACACTCTGCTATGATTTTGTCCCTTCACTGGACACTGACTTCAGCCTCTGCCCCTTCACCCTGACCAGGACCATCTGCAGAGGGCCCTGACCTTGGCCACAGGCTGAGACCTAATGTCAGTCACAGACTAACCCCAAAATGCACGTAAATTTCAGCTACTCACTGATCCTTAACCTCACTCCAATATGAGGCCTGATCCTGCTCCCTAACCAGTTACCAACTGGATCTCTCTACTATGACCTAGAAGTCCTAACATCAGCCCGGGACTAGGTCCTAACCTTAGACTTCCCTTGACTCCATCCCCCAGGCTGAGCTCCGATCCTGCTCTCTCACTTTGGTCACAGACTAATGCCCTACCATGCTCACACACTCCTGTCAATTAAGCTCCAAAGAAGAGTTTGACACCTTGTGTCAAAGCTCTGGATATCTGACAAGACATATGGATTCTTGGGAGCTAAGCAACCCACTGGATGGAGCTCTGGGCCTGGAGCCAAGAAAACTTAACTTTAAATCTTGCCTCAGATGCTTAATAGCTGGATGCCCTTAAACTTTGTTTGCCTCAGTTGTAAAATGAACATTATAATATCACCTACCTCATAAGGTTGTGAGGATCAAATGAAATTAATATAGGTACTATATGAATGTTTATTCCTTTCCCTTCCCTGAAATCCATAAAAATAAAATACCAAGGGGAAGCTAGGTGGCGCAGTAGATAAAGCACTGGCCCTGGAGTCAGAAGGACTTGAGTTCAAATCCAGCCTCAGACACTTGACACTAGCTATGTGACCCTGGGCAAGTCACTTAACCCTCATTGCCCTGGAAAAAAAATACCAAGATTAAAAAGTAAACCAATTATACCAAAACACAATTATAAGATTTTTAAAAATATATATATGTTTACAGACCCCAGGTTAAGAATCCTAGATTCAAAGCACCAGCCCTGGATTCAGGAGGACTTGAGTTCAAATCTGGCCTCAGACACTTGACACTTACTAGCTGTGTGACCCTGGGCAAGTTACTTAACCCTCATTGCCCTGCAAAAAAAAAAGTGTAAAAAAAAAAAAAAGAATCCTAGATTCAGACAGAACCATCTTGATTCTTAACTCTGGTACCAGATTGATCCCAGAATCCATCCCCAGATTGAGTACATCACCAGATACAGAGTGAGATCCCTACCCTGTGAACATTGTTGTTCAGTCGTTCAGTTGTGTCTGACTCTTTTTAAGTCCATGGAGTTTTCTTGGGAAAGATACTAGAGTGATTTGCCATTTCATTCTCCAGTGGGTCCCCATTTCATAGATAAAGAACTGGAGCAAATAGGGGTTAAGTGACTTACCTAAGGTCACCTAGCTAGTGTCTGAGGCTGAATTTGAACTCAGATCTTCCTGACTCCAGGTCCAGTGCTCTATCCACTGTGCCACCTAGCTGCCCTGAGAATTTACTGGGCCCTAATCTCCACCCTCCAATCTTGTCCCAGACTAAGCAGTGATTGTATTTCCAAATAGCATCATCAACAGTTTCAAAATTAGCTCTAAATCCATAGTTATCCCTAAACTTGGCCCAACATGATCTCCCAACATGATCTCTCTCCCCAGTCCCAAATTTTAACCTAACCCTACTATATACTACATAAGCCATGTTCCCATTCCCAGACTAAGTCCTGATCCCACCCATAGACTGTTTTCCTCTTCCCACTTCCAATACACATATACTCTGGTACTCATTGATCTCTAAACCTGGTCACAGATTGACTTTCCATATTGAACTCTGATTTAGCCACAGACTTAGTTGTACCCTCCATCTCAGACCCAACTCTGAGCCTAGACACAAATTAATTTCCTCTGCTGACCACACTGAGCCATAATCTCAGCTCTCTCCTGAGCAGGCATCAATGAAGCTCCATGCTGATCCCCTAAACCCATGCCCAGACTGAGTCCAAGCCTGGATACAGACCGACTCCTTGACCCTGAGTACACAAGGATTCCACACCCCACTGTACCTGAGCACTATCTCTGGCTAGCCCCAGAGTGCCCCATACCATTCTGCTCACAAGCATATGTAATCAGAATCAGAAGAAATCTTGGAGGTCCTTTCCTATGCAGAACTCAACCCTATGGCATAGCTTACTGGTGGTCAGCAAGCCTTCCTGTTGAATACTCCTGCCAGTGTGTGCTTACTACAGGTCACAAGGGGATCTGGTTGAGATTGTGACGAGGTCCTTGAGTAAAGCCTATACCTCCTGCTAAGGACCAAGCTTGGAATTCATATCATATTGGGAAGAACCCTGAACCTTTCTCTTCTTCCCTAGAGAGAATTGGATTGGGCTCCTCTCTTTCTAGAGCTTTTAAACCATCATCTCTGCAGGCAAACCTGGTCTGGTAGAAGCATGCAGATCATTTCTTCTATTTTACACATGAGAAAACTGAGAGTCAGGAAGGGGAAGTAATTCAGCCAAGGTCAGACAGTGAGTTAGTGGCAGAGAGGCAGACTTGACCAAGGTGGGTGAAGTACTAATAGTTAGGATTAGAAAGATCCCAGGTTTTCTGACTCTTAGTCATCTCCCTGCAGGCAGAATGAAATTTCGAAGAAGGAAGATCATTTCCCAGGAGCCAACTGAACTAAGTAAGACACCACCTGACTTGCATGAGGCCATCTGGTGGGATGAGGGTGAGGATGAGGTCTTTATGGTTTGTAGAGAGAGGTTGGGAGAATCCACTCTGGAGCAAATGACCCATCTCTAGAAGGCCAGATTCCTAATGTTAGAAGTTCCTTCTGCTTCCTTTCTCCCACACTCTGGGGAAGAGGACCTAGGGCAGGTTCCTCCTTTCTCAGGAGAGACTTTGCCTCTTGCCCATATGATAATCCTCTTCCCCCAACACCCCACATCCTTCCAGTAAAGTGTAGTAGAAAAAAGCATTAGGTTTATAGACAAAGGACAAATCTTGGCTCTGGCATTTATTAAAGCAGCAGCCCCCTCTGGGGTCTCCTCCCACATTAAGCACCTGAACTTATGGGTCAGAGTCTGACTTTGATTACTATTCTTATGGTTCTATGGAGTTTATATAATATCATAGCTCTTAAGCCCCCATTGGTGTGTCCCTCCCCATGATCAATCAATCAATCAGTCAGCTGGACTCCATTAAGGTTTAGAAAAGGGATTTACTGAGAAAGTTAAAGAGAAGAGTTGGTGCAAAACATTCCTTCCTAATCAGGGGCATACTCTCCTCATGTACACACAAGATCCCTGGGGAGAATGACCTTGAACTTAAGAACAAATAAAGTGAGGCACACATGCAGAGAACACATGTGGCAAAGGGGTGCCTCATAACTCTTAGTTATTGGATATCTCCCTCTCCCTCATGAGCTTCCCTATAGGTGTAGCTCTCTGCTGTCCCCTGAGGGACAGGGTCTATCTAGAATCCAAAGTGAGTATACTCTCTGTCACGAGGGGTCACCATCCTAGAAACTGCTTCCCTATCAGGTGTCCATTTTGTGTGTGTGTGTGTGTGTGTCCATTTGTGTCCATGTTCGTCCTTGGTGTGTCCTTTGGACATATTGTCTGCTACTGGTCCAATCTGATACCATAATCCATGGAGGAGGGGAGTGGTGTGTAACACTCCCTCGGGCTCATTTCCTCCAATACCTTGCTGATCTCTGGCACAGGTATAAATGTGTGCTTCCACAAGAGGCTCCTGATCCTGGAGTCCTCTGTGACCTGATTGCTTCACTGCTGGGCTATATAATATATAATGTATAATATAATATGCATGTGAGTGCTTATTATCCCTTCTTCTTTCTCTAGAGTCCCGGTTGGCTCCTTTAGAAGATGTCTTACCAGGTAGAGCGCCTGAGAGGGACAAAACTTGTGCCTTATGATTGGGATTGGTGATGGGAGATAGAATTATTCCTGGGCAATCCAGGAAGGAGGCATGTCTGCTTCCTCTAGGTGTCCTTTATCCTGGAGTCCTCTATTATTTGTTTGTTTCACTGGGGGACTGGTCCACTGTTAAAATCCTTCCAGACTTTTAAAGACCCCAGAAACACAATTGACTTGCTTTACTAGTCAATCATGGTTTTCTTCCTTTGGATGCAAAGAGGCTCATATTTTATATTGGAGACAAACTTTTCAGCCTCTTTTGTTCCTGTCCCACCCCACACTGCCCTTGGCCTGAATGGAGACAGGATTCTGACCACAATGAATTGCATGGTTGGACAGAAAGAAGGCTAGTCACAGAATCATAAAATCTGATTCAAAATCTGGCTCTGGCATGTGGCTTTTGGCAAATCCTTTAACCCCTCTGAGGCTCAGTTTCCTCATCTGTAAAGTAGGGATAATAATGTGTTCTACCTATCTCACAGAGGAGCAAAGTGGCATAGCAAATAGAGAGGTGGTCTAGAAGCTCCAAAGACCTGCATTATAGTCCCATCTCTAATACATATAGTCTGTATGATCCTGGGAAAGCATCTTAACCTCTCACTGCTCTGGGTGATTCTCTAAGACTAAATTGCAGAGGTGCAATTGGTGGAGGGAGTTTCCTTGCCTGGAAGTTCTCTATACCAATAACGTCATAGCTCTAGTCCCTATCTTCCTACCTCACAAGTTTGTTGTGGCCAGTGTTTTGCATACTTAATATACACTAATCCAAGTTGTTTTCATCATTATTTCTGTTCTAGGGACCTCTAAGCCACTGTCAGTGGGGACTCCAATGCCTCCTTCCCCTGTTCCTCTGGAAGAATCTTTGAAGTCAATGGAAAGGGCCCCTCACTTCATTTTGCCATTGATTACACACAAAAAAAACAAAGAGATTTTATGTGTGGATGTCAAAGGATCACCCTTTAGACCACTGAGTCTGATCTCTGATCCAGTACTAGGTAACTATCCCCACCCCAAAACACACACACACACACACACACACACACACACACACACACACACACCGCTGTACTTTTTGGTTTTTTTACCAAATCCTTCCCCACTGAATTGGTGATGGGCATAATCTCTCATCTCATTGAAAAAATCTTGTGATATTTTTTTTGTTCCCTGTGGTTGAGTCCTCTTTTCCCTAGACAGTTAGCTCCCCAAGTATAGGACTTGAAGTCTGCTTCTTCTCCGTCTCTATCAGACTGGGAGCTTCCGGGGGGGCAAGACCTAGAATCGTTCCTTCTGTCTCTCCCAGACTAGAAGCTCCCACAGGTGAGGGCTAGGGTCTATTTTCCCCCGTCTCTCCCATAACATGGTTTAACAGAGGCCTGAGAATGCCAAATCATTCAGGATCTTCTGAATGAAGAAACCACTGCACACTTCAATTAGGGAACCTCTTGTCTACTGGGGGAAAGAAGACATACATGCAGGAAAAATGAAAAGATTCTATTTTAGGAATGTAGACTGAGCCTGTCAGAAGTGAGGAAGTGCAGAGTTAAAAGGACTAGTCAAGGTTGGGAGGAGTTAATCCCACCAGGATCTAATCAATCATTAAACAAAGATCTTATTAAAGACTAACTATATACCATGGACAGTGCCAGGTGCTGGAGATACACATATAGAAGTGATCTTACAGTGGAACTCGGAGAGATAGTTTGTTTAACAAAAAAGATACAAAGTGATTAGGGAGATAAGGTACTATCAGCTGTGGGGATCAAGAAAGCTAAGGTGAGACTTGAAGGAACTTGGGATTCTGAGAGACTGGTGGCGAGGGAAGGCATCACAAGCATGGGAAAGAGCCAATGCGAAGGCAAGAAAACAGAATACATACTGCTGAGTATATAACAGCCAAAAGGTCAGTTTAGCTGGACCATAGTAGTGATGAAGGAGAATACAATGAGGTTGAAAAGAAGATTGCAGTCATGTTATGAAGGGCTTTAAATACCCAATGGGGGAATCTATATTTGATCCCAGAGGCAATCGGGAGCCATTGGAGTTTATTGCATAGGCAGTGATAAGGTCAGATTTGTACTTTGGGAAAATTAGATTGGTAACTGTGTATAATATGTGTAAAGCATAATATATAGTATTATATATAATAGTAACATGTCTATGGTGCATTAAGGTGTTCAAAGTGCTTTCCATATGTTAATTCAATTGATCAAGACAAGGTTGGGTTAGGTGCTATTATTGGCCCCATTTTATAGATGAGGGAATTGAGAAATGAGTGGTTAAGTGACTGGTCACACAATAGTCAATGTCTGAGTTCAGATTTGAACATGGGTCTTCTGGGCTCCATGTTCTGTGTTCTAACCATTGCTCCACATAGATATATGAAGGTTAGATTGTAAAAGGGAAAAAGACTTGAGCCAAAAGGACCAATTAGACTGTTGTGAAGTCCAAGCAGAGGTGATTAGGGTCTGAATCAGATAGAATGAATTCATGAAGAAAGTCTTGCTAGAGGGGGGCTAATTGAGAAGACTGGACTTCCCAAATGAGGTGACTCGTTGCTGCCCTAGGTCCTGCTCTTAACCTCTCTGATCCCATGGGTTTCTAGGAATTGAGGTGACTGGCCATTATAAGGACTTTTTGGATACATTTTCCTGGCTCCAGGTGAGCTACAGGACTCTTGAAGTACAGGTGTATGTGACCCAGGACAGCATCATAATGATTCGTGGCAGTGGTCAACATAGAAAAAGCACCTCTTATCAGTGGCAGAAGACATTCTTCTTCGGGTTTCCTGGGTAAGCCTTGCTGGCCGCTAGCCTAGTGCTCTGGAGCCCTTGATTGGGTCTCTTTTCTCTTCCTGCTCCCATCTCAACTGATGCCTCTTGCTCTAGAGAGGAACATGATTAGCCTCCACTGCTAGAATATCTGTGAGGGAAGCACCACAGAATTATAGATTTAGAACTAGAAGGGATTTTAGAGATCATCCAGTTTAACCCCCTTTTTTAAAAAGAAGGCAGAAAAGTGAAGGGGCTTACCCAAGGTAACACAGAGAGTTAGCAGCAGAGCTGGGGACTAGAATCCAGTGGTGGAGGAGGGAGGGGATGGAGAACAGAACTGTTAAGTCCTGATTAAATCATGGCTCATGTCAAATAGCACTGGGAGGGTAAGTGATGAGTTTTCTGGATCCAGTTTAGAATTTAAAAGTTTGCCTAGCCATTTATTTTTCTACTTAAGTAACTCTTTAGTACCAAGGCTTCTTGTATCTCCTGTTACAGAACTTTTTAAGTTCACCAAGGGTTTTCATTACATCATGAGCTAGGTGGTTCATGCATGATCATCCCCATTTTGTAGATGGGGAAACTGATGCTCAGAGAGGTTGTAATTTGCTCAAAGTGATGCAATTTGTGCATGTCAATAAAGATTCAAACTCAGATTGCCTGACTCAAAGTCTAGCGATTTGTTTCCTGCACATATACTTCCCAAACTCAGGATAAATCAGGGCTGGGGAATGGGGAACAGGGGGCAAGGAGGGGAGAGGCTAGAGCTAGAAGTACCTATTAGAAGTAGTATTAGTAAAGCCTGGGGCTAGTGGTGTCTGGGTTTGGGGGGAAAGCTGGAAGATTAGAGTGAATAGGTAGCAATGTTAGTCTAGCGGGATCATCTAGGTCCCCATGCACAAGATCTGGAGACCCATGTGGTAATTTTGGATGTTGGCTGAGTCTTTTGTGAGGCTTTTTATCACACAAAATCTATTTATCTTATACCAGAGAGGCAGGAAACTCTATTCTGACTACTGGTCGCTAGACTTTGAATTGTGCCCTTGAGTCTTCTATCTACCCTACTCATGGTTTGGTTTTTTCCACAGGTTGAAGTTGGCCTTGGATAATCGTGTCTTGAGGCTCACTGCCCCAGGAAAAGTCACCATCTGTATGGTGTCCTTGAGTCATTTCACCCCTGGACTCCATCTCTTTCTGCAGAATCCAGTTCATTTTTCTGGGAAAGTCAGTGGGATCCTTGGTATGACCTGGACCCTATCCACAGATCCTCACGGGTCCTTGAACAACTATGTCTGTAATCAGCCTCCTCATCTCATCTTCACTCACCTCCCGACTATGTACTTTTGTGACCATTCCCCTTCTGAATGTCCCCCACTAGGAACATCTGCTCTAGACACTCTCCACCCCTCATAGTATTCCTTACCCCTATGATGAATCATCACCCTCTATTCAGCCTACCACCATTCTTCCATGTCTTTCTTTACAATCCTTCATTGTCACTACTCCCCCACACCAATCACCCCCTTTTCTGTCCCTGTGTCTACTCCCTCACTGCCCATGCTGACAGCCCACCACTGTGAATACTTCCTTGCCCACCCCCCCATCTCCTCAGATTTGCTAGCTAAGTTGCTGGGTTTCTCAGTCTAGCTTGGACCCTGTTTGTAACCTCTCATGCCTCCCTGACTACTTGGCCCAATTTTCCCACCTCTCTCTCTCTCTCTCTCTCTCTCTCTCTCTCTCTCTCTCTCTCTCTCTCTCTCTCTCTCTCTCTCACACACACACACACACACACACACACACACACACACACACACACACACACCTTCCCATCCCCTTTTATTAACATTGCCTTTTCCTGTACATTTCTCTTGTGATGTTCTTCATTGTCCAGCCTTCCCCCTCTGCTTTCTGACCACCTTCCATTTTCCATTTGCCCTTATGGGCAGGCACTTGAGCTTACTACTTGAGCTGCTTCATTCTTGGCACTAAAGATTGAATTATTTTTCTTCCTTTTTGTATGTTGGTTCCTTCCTCTCTGTTTTTTTCTGTCTCTCCTTCCACTTCCTTCTATGTCTCTCCTTCCTTTCTGTCTCATTCTTTTTCTCTTTGTCCTTCTCTGCTTCTAGTTTTCTTTCTATTTCTTACTCTTTCTGTCTCTGTTTCTGTGCCCCTGCCTCTCCATTTTTTTTTCATTCCTATATCTGTTTCTATTTTTTAATCTCTTTGGCTATTCCTATTATTCCCTCTTTCTCTTTTTCTGCTTTCCTCTGTGTTCCCAGATCTGTTTTTATTTTTCTATCTGCCTATTTCTCTGTCTTCATCTGTTTCCTTACCTCTTTATCTGACACATTCTCTGACTGCTCTCCCCAGGTCAGTTTTACCAGCATTTGTACTGCAGTTCCTTGGAAGATAACAAGATGGAGCTGACAGCAATGGGAAAGACATATACAATTACCAGGTAAGCATTGGTTAGCCCAGTGAAGATGCCCTGATTTTATTCCATCTGTTTATTGCTCCTTCTCTCACCATCTAGAAGGCTACATTTAGGCATTTTAGGCCTAAGCATAGAACCAGCACACAAAGGCATGATGGCAGTGGTATAATTAGTTCCTAATAATCCAAGCCAACAAAGGGCCCATTGAGACAGACCACAGATAGATAATCCAAATCCACATATAACCCAACCCCATACAAGATCCAAACACACAAGTAATCTAAATCTAAGAAAAAGTAATCTAAATCTGCAGATAACCCTCCAAATTATCTAAGACTTACAAATGATCTAAAATCCACAGGAAAAAATGGAAAATAAACAAATCACTGAACACCACAATTCATTTAAATCATTTGTAATAGAAAAGGTGAACTACAGAGACCATTGGAAAGAAAAAAAGAAAGGAAAAAGAGAAAAAGAGCACAAATCACTTTAAAATATGATATTTTTTGAACATTACCTATAATTTCAAAACACAGATAGATCATTAGATAAAACTATCAGGAAGTTGGTTGCGAGTTTTCTGATAAACTCTGTTAATGTGTGTACTTGTATGCGTCACAGGAAGTACATGTTGGATTACCAAGATGGAGAAGGAAGCACTTCAATGCCAACATTGCTGTGCTGGTCCCTAGAACAATCCTTATAAGATGGAAGAACTTCATAGACAATGAATAACATGTATTTCTGATTACACATGTATACCTATATCAGATTGCTTGCCGTCTTGGGAGGGAGTAGGAGGGGGAGGGAAAAAATTGGAACTCAAAAATCTTATAAAAATGAATGTTGACAACTATCTTTACATGTAATTGGAAAAATAAAATATTATTTACAAAAACAAAAACAAAACCATGTATTTCCCTCATTCTCTCCCAGACCAGCTACTTGGGGTCAGACTGAGAGATGCTATAAAGCGGAGGCCATAGGTCAGCATTGTTTTGTGTGATACCTCTCATTTTCTGGGGAAAAGTGGGTGAATGAATCCCACAATGAAGGGTGGAGTCAGGCTTAGGGGGAAAAGGTTCACCTGCCTCAGGAACTTATCCTGAGCCAATTTGGATTAATAGAATCTTAGAACCTTCAAAATCCCAGAATCTTAGAGCTGAAGGGAACTTCAGAGATCATTCAAACTGGCCTGCCACTGAGGAGGAAATTCCTCTGTAGTATCCTTGACAAGTGGTCATCAATCATTGGGTTTTGAAGGCCTCTAGTGGCAGGAAGCTCATTATTTATTGGGACATCTCATTCCATATCTAGGCAGATCGAATTAAGAACTTTCTCCTTATAGTGAACTAAAATATACTTCTCTGCAACAAATTGCTCCTTCTTAAGAACAAGCATATAAATAAGTAAATAGATGAACGAATAAACAAATGAATGAATGAGCAAATAAATAAATAAATTGTTGGCTGAAAAAAAAAAATAAATGAGTGGATGAGTAAATAAATAAATAAATAAATAACGAAATTGCTTCTTCTTTCTAGGAACAAATAAAATTAATTTAATTCCTCTTCCACATGATGGACCTTCAAAATCAGGGTGTGCCAAAAGTTTTTGTGCAGTTTTGATCTTTCGTGACTTAAAACTTAAAGCTTAAGTTTTAATGGCTTAAAAACAAAGACTTTTGGGACACTGTATTTGAGGATGGATGTAATGCCTCCCCAAAAAGTGCTTTCTTCAGGCTAACTAGCCCCAGCACCTTCCACTCATCCTATTATAACATGACGTTCTTTCGCACAATTGTGGTTGCCCTTCTCTGGATAAATTCTCCCTTGTCAATGTCATTCCAAAAATGTGATGCCCAGAACTGAGCATAATACTCCAAATGGAGTTTGACCAGGCCAGGGTATGGTGAGACTGTACCTTCCTGCAACCTAAAATCATATTAGGGTTTTTTGGGGTGAAGAGAGAAGGAAGGGCTGGCTGCCCAACCATGCCACACTGTCAGCTCATATTAGACTTGCAGTCAATATTTACATATTGGTTTTTGTTGTTGTTGTTGTTGTTGGGGTTTTTTTGTGCAGGGCAAAGGGGGTTAAGTGACTTGCCCAGGGTCACACAGCTAATAAGCGTCAAGTGTCTGAGGTTGCATTTGAACTCAGGTCCTCCTGACTCCAGGGCCAGTACTCTATCCACTGCACCACCTAGCTGCCCCCAAAACACTTTCAAGCAAAGCCTCGAAGACAAAAAGAACTTGCCCACAAGATCAACTAGAATTTCTAGAACAAATGATTCAAGAGTTAAAAAAAAGATAAAATTATGTTATAAATTAAATGAAAGCAGTAAAGGAAATAATTGGAAAAGAAATGAGAGTTATAGAAGTGAGCCTTTGAAAGAGAATTAACAGTTTAGTAAAGTACAAACCCTAAGCTGGGTAACAAATTCCTGGAAAATTAAAATGGGCCAAACATTAGCTAACTCCAGAAGAAAACAAGAAATATTCAAACAAAATCAAAACATTAAAAATAGAAGAAAATTTAATGTAAATCTCATGTCAAAAGCACCTGCTATGGAGAATAGTCTGAGAGGAATACCTGAAAACCATGAACCAATCCTCCTCTACCAACCCTCCCCAAAAAGGAGCCTGGATATCATATTTCGAGAAATCATGAAAGAAAAGTGTCTATAATATTAGAACAAGAGGAAAAAGGAAAAAAATTAATCACTGAACACTTATTGAAAAGAAAAAGAAAATTCTCAGGAATTTAATAGCCAAAATCCAGAGCTTCCAGGCTTGAAAAAATACTGAAAGCAGCCAGCAAGAAAGAATTTAAGTACCAAGGAACCAGAGTCAGCATCACAAGAGCTTCAGTATTTACCACCATAGAGGAGCAGAGATCATGGAATGAAACATTCCAAAAGGCAAACGTTAACAGGCCTACAACCAAGAATAACTTATCCAACAAAACTGAGAATAATCCTACAGGAGAAATAAAGGACTTCCAAGCATTCCTGATTTAATTTTTTAATAGAGCTGAATTGAAACTTTGAAATGCAAATATAAGTCCAAAAAAAATTTTTTTTAAGCAATCAGAGGGGCAGCTAGGTAGCTCAGTGGATAAAGCTCCGGCCCTGGATTCAGAAGGACCTGAGTTCAAATCCAGCATCAGACACTTGACACTTATTAGCTGTGTAACCTTGGGCAAGTCACTTAACCCTCATTGCCCCATGCCAAAAAAAAAATAGCAATCAGAAAAGAAAATGTCTACAAATACTTTTATCAACAAAAGAAAAAATAGATCAATGAGTCAGGCATGCTCCTAAAAAAACCCACTAGAAATATAATACATTTTTAAAACAATTTAATGCCAAAGTAGAAACCTTGAAAATTAAAGAAAATATTAACAAAATGGAAGACAACTATGGAATTAATAAATAAAATTAAGAGCTGTGAAAAAAAGACAACACAAATAAGCCATCAACTAATTTTATTAAAAAGAAAAAACCAAATTACCAGTATAAATATGAAAATGGAGAATTTACAACAAATGAAGAAATAAAGGACATTATCAGAAAGTATTTTACTCAACCATATGCCAATAGAAATGACAATATGAAACATGTGAATAATTTAAAATGTAAAATAGACATAGAAATAGATAATTTAAACAACTCAGTATCCAAAAAATAATTTGAATAAGCCATAAATGAACTCTCAAAAGAAAAAAACCTTTTGGAACAGATGAATTTATAAGCAAAGTATCAAACATTCAAAGAACAGTTAATTCCAATGTTACACAAACTATCTGCAAAAATATCAGAAAAATGGATCTTTCCACATTCCTTCTTTGCTACAAATATGGTCTTGAAACCAAAACCACAGAAAGTTAAAAGAGAGAAAAAAGCTATAAACCAATATCTCTAATGAACATCTTCACAAAATACAAAAATTTTAAATAAAATATTAGCAAAAAAGGCTACAGCAACAGATAATACACTATGACCAAATTGGATTTATACCAGGAATGCCAGGTTGGTTTAAGACTAGAAAAACTGTAAACATGATTTACCAAGAAAAAAAATCACATGATTATATCAATAGATATAGGAAAACCTCTTGACAAAATAAAGCACTCCTTTCAATTATTAAAAAATAAACAACCAGGGCAGCTAGGTGGCACAGTGGATAAAGCACTGGCCTTGGACTCAGGAGTACCTGAGTTCAAATGCAGCCTCAGACCCTTGATACTAGCTGTGTGACCCTGGGCAAGTCACTTAACCCTCATTGCGCTGCCAAAAAAACCAAAACAAACAAAATGAAAACAAAATAAATAAATAAATAAACAAACACACACACACACACACACACACACACACACACACACACACACACACACAATAGAAAAGCCAGGCACTTTAGTGCATATCTGTAATCCCTGCTACTAGGGAGGCTGAAGCTGAGGCCAGAGTTTAGGAGTTCTGAGCTTTAGTGGGCTCAGCCAATTAGGTGTCCACACTGTGTTTGGTATTAATATGGTAAGCACTATATTAGGAGCAGTGGGCTAACAAGTTGCTTAACGAAGAACAAACTGGTATAGATAAGAAACAGAGCAGGTCAAATTGGCACAGGAAAAGCTATTGTGCCAGTCTGAGTGAGAGCAGGCTTGTGAGTGGCAATTGGGGTCAAGTGACTTGCCCAGGGTCACACAGCTAGTAAGTGTTAAGTGTCTGAGGCCGGATTTGAACTCAGGTACTCCTGACTCCAGGGCCGGTGCTCTATCCACTGCACCACCTGGCTGCCCCTAGGTATAATTTTTTTTTTAATTTAAAAAACAGTAGAAAACAGGACTACACGTGACAGACACATAGTGTATATCTAAAATCAAGAATCAGCATGATATAGAGTAGAGATAAATTAAGATCTTTTCTGATAAGATCAAGAATGAAATAAACATCTATTGTTCATTTTTATTTAATATAGTACTAGAAATGCTATGTTAATAAAATAAAAAAAGAAAAGAAAGGAATGTAAAGAATTGTTATTTGGGGGCAGCTAGATGGCACAGATAGAAAGAGAAATTTCATTTAAAATAATTACAGAATGTCTATAATACCAGAGGATCCTGTCAAGGCATGTGCAAGAACTATTCAAATACTACAAACCACTGTTTACAGAAATAGAGACCTAAATAATTGGAAAAATAATAATTGGTCATGGGTAGTTGGAGTTAGTATAATAAAAGTGGTAGTACTACCTAAATTAATTTACTTTTTCCCTGCCATACCAAACTACCAAAGGATTACTTTGTAGAACTGGAACAAAAGACGCAGAATCTCAAGGGAAACAATGAAGGGGGAAAAAATGGTTAGGAAGAGAACTTAATAGAACCAGATCTCATATTATACTGCAAAACAATAATTATCCAAACAATCTGATACTGATTAGAAAACAGAGAGGACCTTGAGTGGAACAGATTAATTATATGATATACATAAGTAGAGTAACCTACTAGTATATTGTTTGATTCTGGCTATTGGGCTAAGGGCTCACTATTGGACAAATACTTCTGAGAAAATTGGACAGTGTTTTAGCTGGAATTAGTTCCACACCAGAATCTCATACCTTATGCCAAGATAATCTCCAAATGGATACATGACCTAGATATAAAAGGTCACATCATAAACAAATTAGAGGAGCTTGGAAGATATTAACTATCAGATCTATGAATGGGGAAGGAGTTCAAAGCCAAACAAGGGATAGACTGGTTCTCAGGAAGTAAAATGGACCATTTTGTCTTTGCATTCTCTCCCTTAGCAAGCTCAACAGCCCCCATTTCTATGAAGAGGATCCCCAGGTCTATATATCCAACTTCAATCTCTTTCCTGAGTTCCAGTCCTATATCACCATTTGCCTATTGACATTTCAAGTGGAATATTCTGTAGGCATCTCAAACTTAACATGTTCAAAACAGAAATGATTCTCTGTCCCTCCAAGCCTTCCCCCCGCCCCCCGCCCCACTCTTTTCTGAACTTCTCTATTACTGACAAAGGCATCACCAATCCTCCCAGTCACCCAAGCTCAAAACCTTGGTACCATCCCCCACTCCTCACTCTCACCCCACATATCCAATCAACTGCTAATTCTTGTCATTTCTACTTCTACAACATTGTTCACATCTGTCCGCTTCCTTTATTCACACAGCCACCACCCTAGTTCAAGCTTCATCATGTCTCATCTAGACTATACAATAACCTCCTGATTGGTCTCCCTGGCTAGATCTAGTCTCTCTCTACTCCAATCCACTCTCCACACCATTGGCAAATGATTTTTCTAAAATGTGGATCTGACCATGTTGCCTCCCTACACAATAACGTTCAGTGGTTCCCTATTACTTCTACAATCAAACTATAAACTTTTCTGTTCGTCATTTAAAGCTCTTTACAATACAATTCTCTTCTATCTTTCCAGTTTTCTTATACATTCCTCACCTCCATGCACTCTACAATCCAGCCATGCTAGCCTTCTTACTGTCCCTCACATGTGATGCTCCATATCTGTATCTCTGTACTGGCTGAGCCGCCCCCTCCAATACCTGGAATACTTTCCCTCCTTACTTCCACCACTTAGAATCTTTGGTTTCCTTTAAGATTCAACTTAAGTGTCAATTTCAACATGTCTTTTATAAATTCCCTCAGCTGCTAATGTCTCCCCCTCCAAAGTTACCTGGAATGTTCTTTATATGTGTTTTATATATGAGTATGTGTCATCTTCCCCAGTTACAATGTAAGCTCCTTGAGGAAAGGTACTGTTTCAGTTTTGTATTTGTATTCCCGGCACACAACACAGTTCTTGGTAGTTGCTAAGCTTTAATAAATATTTGTTGATTGAATGATTGTCCCTCCCAGCCACAGTACAGCACAACAGAGGCTTTGGGTTGTAAAGCAAGAAGAGAAATGACATGATGTAGTAGGAACACAAACAGTGGCAGATAGTGAAGGTCAGAGAGAGGGGTTCCAAGGCACTGTGATGGCTGCTTGATTCCTTGCCTGGGCTGGCAGCTGAACCCATTCACCTGAAGTCTAATGGATTAGCTGACCAGAAATAGGCCATCCAGAACTGGGGAAAGTATCAACCCTCATGAGTTCGATCACACGAGGGATCCCAAGTCCCATAATGAGCTAAGCTACACCTCTCTGGATGCCTGAGTTGGAAACTGCTGTTGACATTCTTTTGATAATTCCGGGGTGTGCAAGTTTGGGGAACTCATCAAGCTCAAAAAGTACAATTCCTAGAACCTCTGGGCTCAGAGCAGTTTCTGTACTTTCTGGAAGACTTCTGGGTTCAAAAAGAGAAGTAGACTCAGAGCCACTTGGTATATATTTTATTGTGTAAAGAAGGAGGAATGGGATTCCTTTCCACATACATAACTCAGCTGATAAAGAAGTTTTAATGGGTAATGGCCCCACCTTCTTTGTTGTTGTTCACTCATGGCTGACTCTTTGCAACCACATTTGAGGTTTTCTTGGAAAAGATACTGGAGTGATTTGCCATTTCCTTATTCAGCTTTTTTTTTTTTTTAGCAACAAACATTTATTTTATTTTTTTCCAGTTACATGTAAGGGTAGTTTTCAACATTCATTTTCTTTTTTTTCTTTTCTTTCTTTCTTTTTTTTTTTTTTTTTTTGCGGGGCAATGGGGGTTAAATGACTTGCCCAGGGTCACACAGCTAGTAATTGTCAAGTGTCTGAGGCCGGATTTGAACTCAGGTACTCCTGACTCCAGGGCCGGTGCTTTATCCACTGCGCCACCTAGCCGCCACTCAACATTCATTTTCATAAGATTTAGAGTTCCAAATTTTTCTCCCTCCCTCCCTTTTTCCTCACCCCTCTATAAGACAGCAACCAGGTTATTTATGTACAACCCACAAGTGCTCTTTTTATCAGTTCTTTCTATGGGGGTGGATAGTAAGTTAGTCCCTTGGGGTTGTTTTGGATCATTGCATTGCTGACAGTAGTTTAGTCATTCACAATTGCTCATTGAACAATACCCGCTGTCACTATTCACAATGTCCTCCCATATTCAGCTTATTTTTACAGATGAAGAAACTTGAAACAAACAGGGTTAAGTGACTTGCCCAGGGTAACACAGCTAGTAAGTGTCTGAAGCTACATTTGAACTCAGGTCCTACTGATTGCAAGTCCAGCACTTTATCCACAACACCACCTAACTCCCCTGCAGCTTTACTATCAGGAGATATACATAAGTTACTTGAACAAATCATAAAGGACAATGTGACTGGCTGAGCAGAAAACCAACAATGCCTCTGAGGGCCAATAAAAGACTGAGCTGCTGGCTCAGCAAGGAGTGTAGGCTTGGGGGAACTTTGTAGAGGAGACTCCTGCAGAGAGGAGGGAATTTCTCTCTCTTCCCTCAACCCCAGTGTCCATGGAATCTAGCAGCAACTTGCCCAGAGGGAGAAACTATCCAGGAGTTTTGTTGAGAGAATTCCAAGCACTAGTGTGGGAGATACACTCCAAACAGATACAGACACAGACACAGACACAGACACAGATACAGACACAGACACAGACACAGACATAGACATAGACACAGACACAGACACAGACACAGACATAGACACAGACAGACACAGACAGACACAAACAGACACAGAAAGGCGAGTGATTGAGGGAGATAGAAGCTTTGAGGAATGGGGACCCCTGATAGCAGAAGGCAGTGGACCGTGGACTCTAGTGGAGCTAGTCTTAGCAATTATAAGTCATACTATGGAGAGGAGCATGAGTCTGGGAGCCCACCTGAACAAGCCACTTAGCAGAGATGGTATACCCAGTAGTGAGCTGTATGAGGATTCTATGAAGAAAGAAACATTCAGCCCCTGTAGTTATATAGGTATGTATTGCCTTGGATGCATGTTCTACTAATCCTCAGTCTCCTTTTCAGATTCATCATCTGTGTCCCATTTCTCTTCATTGGTTTACCCCCCAAAGCTCTATCCTACCACCTCTCTTTTCTTTCTACTCCCTCCCTCTTGATCTCATCAATTCCCATGGCTTCAACTATCATCTCTATGCAAATGCCTTTCAGATCTATAGAATTAAATCCTAATCTTTCTCAGAGTTCCAGATTCCAGTGATCTGCTTTATATCTCCACCCAGAAGTTCTGTTAGATCTCAAAATTAACAGATCTTGGAACAGCTAGGTAGCATAGTAGATGAAGCATGGGCCCTGGATTCAGGAGGACCTGAGTTCAAATCCAGCCTCAGACACTTGACACTTACTAGCTGTGTGACCCTGGGCAAGTCACTTAACCCTCATTGCCCCACAAAAAAATTTTTTTTTTAATTTTTTTAACTATGCAGCAGGCCAGTGGTTGGAAGAACAAAGGGAGAATAAGAAATGCCACAAAGGAGTTTTCACACTTCCACCAGATTGCATCCAGCATTCCCTTTCCCTGAAGTTCTTCATGCAGAAGCTAGATGACTACTTGTTGAGTAGGGATTCTTGTTCAGGTATAAGCGAAATTAAAGGTCCCTTCCAATCCTGAAATTCTCTGATTCTATATTTGTAGCATGGCTTTTTGTTCTTTATTTTATTTTTTACTTAAATCTCATTATTTCTAAGCATCTGAATTTCTATAATTTCCATCAATGCCAGCCCTTTTTTTCTCACAGACTACAACAGTACACAAAAGGCCAAACCATTCTTTATTGCTTTCTTGGAGTCCAGTCTTTTGCCTATTTGTCTGATTAGAAGTGAGTTGGACTGTGGTAGAATAGGTCAGGCACAATATAGTCAGTGTGGACACCATCAATCAGCCCAGATCCATTGTCATGGATAAACCAGCAAGAGACCTTGGTGCCATGTCCAGAGTCCTTTCTATAGTCTTTCTGTGAGCCCCTGGAAAGAAAAATTATCAACTGTAAAATTGGTCAAGATAGTGAGATGTTAGGGTCATACAGGGAAAAGTGGATCTGTCCAGGGTGGATGTTTAGGGGATCCTGTGTTATAGTTCTGACCCCAGGGTAGACTAGCAGAAGCATGAGCCCCTTGACATTGGTCCTGGGGCTTGGACTTTTCCATGGACCAAACATGCCCCCTGTGGCCTCTGTTACTGAAAGGGCTCCCAAAAGAAACCCCTAAACCATGAAAATAGTGATCACAGAACTCATAACAAATCCTGTGTGATCCAAAGGACAGTCCTGAGAAGTGCACAACATCTATAGAAAAAATAGATTTTCAGGAGACCCTATTTACCTGGTGACTGTCAGCTTATTGTTTTTCACGATCATCGTGGCATCTGGCTTCTTGGGGTCAGAGCTTGGCCGAACATCAAAAACTTCAAAGTCAAAAGGGTGAAAGAATTGTCCTAGAAAGAGAAAAGTTCATAGTATCAACACCACTTCTCCTTTGTCACTTCCCTAAAATGTCATTTTGGTATGGTAGATAAAATGCTAGCCTAGGAGGCAAGAGACCTCTATACTCATGGCTCTACCAGATTTGCTGTGTGACCCTGGGTATGCAATTTCACTTTTCTGAGCTTTTATTTCCTCATCTATAAAATGGGGAATAATATTTTTCTCTACCTAGCTCTCCAGGATGTTGTGAAAATCAAATGAAATATCATTGTGAAAGTGATTTGGAAACTACTGCATTAAGTAAATATTAAGTGTCATCATTATTATTATTTGGTGGGGGGGGATATTCCAAATAATATTCCTCCAAAAATACTATTATCATAGTAATGGCAATACTTCAGGGATCTGTGATTTTAGCAAATGTGGATGCTCCTTCCCCGGATGACAATTGCAATCCCTTTCAACATCTCGGGAGATCGTTTTCACGATCTGAAAGTAAAAAGTCATCGTTTGGTGGTCAGCCAGCTTTTCCAAATTCAGACAGGCTGAACAACACGTGGGTCAGTCTTCACAGTCTTTCTCACACAATAGGACTTTTCAGAACTTGTGATCCACTAGCATAGCCTTGGAGAGCCCTTCATGATGAATCACGTGGAGGAAGACTTTCGTGTGATCATTATTATCATGACTTGCAAATACTGGGAGTAATAAGAGGACATTATACCAAGCTCAGAGCACTTGGATCCCCCTAAAGAAGGGGTTCTTAAGCTGAGGTTTGTGATCTTATATATATATATGTGTGTGTGTGTGTGTGTGTGTGTGTGTGTGTGTGTGTGTATTAAAATATATAATATATGTATATATGTTTAATAACTATATTTCAATATAATTGGGTTCTTTTGTATTTCATTTTATGCATTTAAAAACATCATTCTGGAAAGGGGGCGTAGACTTCACCAGATTGCCCAAGGGGACCATGATGCAAAAAAATGTTAAGGACCTTGACTCTAAAGTATGATCAGACTCCTACCCAGCAGTCCATGTGTCTTTGTAGACATCCGATGACTATCAACTGCATATAGCCCAAGGAAGTCCTGGTGGACAGGATGTTTCCTCCACACCTGGTGTAAGATGATCACAAAAGTGACCCCATCTCCAATTGAGACCACCATGTTTTTCTTCCTGTTAATGGCCACTGACAAACTGAAAAACAAAAAGGATTTGGCGTATATTGAGAAGGATTATCACCAGACACTCTGAAAGGCTAATTCTGGGGAAGCAACAGCCCTGAATTTTTTTTTTGAGGGGCAATGGGGGTTAAGTGACTTGCCCAGGGTCACACAGCTAGTAAGTGTCAAGTGTCTGAGGCTGGATTTGAACTCAGGTACTCCTGAATCCAGGGCCGGTGCTTTATCCACTGCACCACCTAGCTGCCCCCACAACAGCCCTGAATTAAGGATGGAACCTGAGTTCAAATCCCTGAAATGGATGAAATCCCCCAAAACCTTCTGAGATCAATTTGGAGGGAAAATATGCACCTTGTATATAATATGGGCACACAACTAGTTCCATTAAGGGATTTGTTTGAGACCTGACCTGGGGGTCAGAAGACAACTTGATCTCTGTCTCAGACTCACCTAGTGAGGGGTCACTTTCCCCTTTTAGGCCTCACGATATATAAAAAATAGGGACAAATGGTCCCTGCCCTGTCCATCCCATTGGATTGTAGTGAGTCTCAGTTAGGATTCTGGCTATGAAAATGTAAAGTGCTGCAAATGTAGGAAATCATTATTGTTATTGTTATTGCTGTTGTTATTGCCATGGTTATTGTTTTCCGATTTACAACTTCATCTATTACTTTTGTTAGAACCAGAAAAGTTCCTGTGGGTCACTCCTCCAATCTGAATCTGTCTGATGAGACCATTTGGGAGTGAGGGGAGTGGCCTCATTCCCAGACGCCCCAGCTCCTCCAACTGAGTAGGGAACTACCCTCCAGGGATTTGTCCAAACCCTTCTGAAAATGGTTCTATTTTCTGTTTGTACTGCTTCTCAGAGTATAACTGGGGCTTAGTTCCTAAAGGTAGCTCTGTTGACCTTGGGTAAGTGATTTTGCCTCTCTAGGCCTTGGTGTACTCATCTGTAAGAAGGGGAAGCTTGGTTGGATGATATTCGGGGCTCCTTCCAGCTCTCAAATTTTATAATCCACAGTTTATTATTTTTTTTCTTTAAATCATTCAGAGTTTCTGGGCCTGGAGGCCCTGAGCCATTTGGAAAATCCATTTACCCATTTTGTGCGATAGTGACTGTGTCCATCCAGGTAAAGCTGGTTCTCCTGCCTCCACTCCACAGGGTGATCTTCTCTGTTGTCACTTCAATCTGCAAGTCCATTTTGGGGTCAACAATCCCAAGTCTCCCAAAGTATGACTTCATTTTCTTTGTTTCTGAACTGGCTTTCTTTTCTCCGATGATCTCCCCATTAACTGTGATGCCTGGACAGCAGCAGAATGAGGAGTATGGCTGAGTGATTCAAGGTCCTTGGCATTTGATTCCAGGACCTCTTCCAGAGATATGAACTCTTCTCTGCCAGCTGACTTACTCCTAACTCAGCCCTCAAACTGACCCCTGATCTTGGCCTTGTTTGTAGAAGCTGTTTGCACATTGTCTCACCCATTAGGCTGTGAGTTCTTCACAAGCTTTTGCCTCTTTTTATATCCCCAATACTTAGCATAGTGCCTGGAACATAGCAGGTGCTTAATAAATGTTTATTGACTGACTGGCTGGCCATAAACTAAACTCTGACCCTAACCCTTGACTGACTTATAACCTAGCCCCCAGACTAACCCGTGGAAAGAGCGCTGGGTGACCCAGAGTATGTCAAATGAGATAACATCTATAAAGCGCTTTGTACACTTTAAAGCCCTACTAATCGTTAGCTATTGTTATTGTTGGCATGTCATTCAACCACAGTAGGGCTCAGCTTCCTCCATTTTAGAGTAAGGGGGTTATACCAGATATCCTCAGAGGTCCCTGCCTCTGAGCATCTCAGACCTGATAAGACTGCAGAGTGGACTTGTTGTTGTCACCTGATTCTGCTCAGTCTCCCCCACAGCCTTCCTAGGGATCATACCAAGAGCACGTATATGGTCAGTCTACCCCTAGCCTTCCTGTTCCTCAGCTCCCACCTGTGTCTGGGTCCCGGATGAGGTTCAGCACCACCCCTGGCTGTGCATCAATGTTGAAACAGAGGGCATCATCCTTCTGGGGCACTTCAATGATAAAGTGTGGGTCTCCGTCTACTGTTGGCACATGACAGGTAAAACATGGGTTAGACACTTGGGAAGGACAAGGTGCAAAATACTTTATAGCATTGTCTCATTGGAGCCTCACGCCAAGCTTGAAAGGTAGTTACTATAGGTATTATTATCCCCGTTTTCCAGATAGGGAAGCTGAGACTTTGAGCGGTTAATTGACTAGACCAGGCAAGAAGTATCAGATGCACAATTTGAACCTAGGTCTTCCCTGACTTCAAGTCCAGCAATCTCTTTGCTGTACCACTCAGCCTCTCAAAGGCCCTGAAATGGGTCTATAGCTCTGATTTTGACCCAGGAAGGTACTGAGGGGCTTTGTTCATGGAGGGGGTGAGAGGCTTGACCAGCCTAGGGTGACTGGTAATGTAGGGTAGCCTAGATTTTGATTCAACTCTATCTTCAGCAAGGTGGTGCTATGTACTCTGTGTACTACACAGAGTGCTGGGCCTGGAGTCAGAAAGATCTGAGTTCAAATCCAGCCTAAACCACTAGCTGAATGACACTGGCTGAGTCACTTAACCTCTCTTTGCCTCAATTTCTTAATCTGTAAAATGAGGATAATCATAGCTCCTACCTCCCAGGGTTGTTGGGAAGATCAAATAAGAATAATTGTAAAGTACTTAACACAGTAAGCATTATATAAATGCTATTATTATCATGATTCACTTAGATATTGGGGGTAGAAGAATGCTTCACTTCTTATCTTATTTTAACCTAAAATCTAATACCTGAATCTTCCTTCCTTGCTCTTCTCTCTCCCTTCCTCCTTTTCTTTGCTCCTTCTTTGGGCTTCCCTCTTCGTCTCCTTTTCTCATCTCTCCCCTCCTTCACATAGGATTTTTTTTTGTAACTCTTCCTTTGTTTCCCTCTGACTCCCCCATTTCTATATAATAACAAACATGGGTGCCTAGTACCTAGAATGACATTGTGTCTCATAATGAACCAAAGAAAGGATAAAACCCAGCCAGTTGTCATCCTGAAGGAGCTACCAGACTAATGTAGGGTGGCTCACAGTTTAATGACACCCCATAGCTCTGATAGGAACTCTCTGATAGGTACAAAGTGCTATGGGGGATGGAGTGGCTCAGCTAATCTTTCCCCACCAGCTGTCTTTCCCAAGGCCTCCTCCACCTCTCCCTCCCTCCCACCAGCCTCTTCCCCTATCTATGGACTTCCTCTTCTTCCTCATCTCCCCCAGAACTTCTCCCTAGTCCCCCTTCTTTCTCTATCAACTTTCTCTACCACCAAGACCTCTTACCCAAAGCCTTCCTTCCTTTCATCCTACAAGGTTTCTCCCATGAGCCATCTTTTTTCTTCCAACCTCTTCCCTTGAGGTTCCTCTTTTTAGGTTTCCAATTCCCTCTCCCTCTGGATAACTCTTCCTCTCCTCCAACTAAGAATTTCTCCACTTCCCTCCAGACCTCAATTCACCCCTTCCCTCTAGCCCTCTCCAACCTTATCCTCTCTCCCAGGTCCCTTTTCACTAGCTCCCTAGGTCTCTCACACTGGCCCAGAGGGAAGAAAGGGGTTTTCTCAGGGGACTTTTGCTGGTGCTGGTAATGGAATCAAAGCCTTCAGAGAAGATTTAAGGCTCACCAAAGTAGTAGGGATTAGGTGGAGGCTGGTAATTGACTTGAGTTGCATCTGAAAAGACACAAAGGAGAAAAACAGTGGTATTGCATGAGGAAGGCTTGGTCCCCAATGAGATTGTTGACATTAATACCCAGATTTGGATGCTTAAGAAAAGAAAACATTTTTATGAGTCTTTGAAATAGGAATATGCTTTGATAGTTTGATAGTGTCTTCCCACCCATCCTTCCATCAGCTGACAATATATAAAAGGCCTTAGTCATCAACTTTTATAGAAAAATCATTTCTTGAATCCTAGCCCGAACCCTGCCAGAATGGGATACTCAGGGGCAGCTAGATGGTGCAGTGGATAGAGCACTGGCCCTGGATTCAGGAGGACCTGAGTTCAAATCCAGCCTCAGACACTTGACACTTACTAGCTGTGTGACCCTGGGCAAGTCACTTAACCCTCATTACCCCACCAAAAAAAAAAAAAAGAATGGGATACTCACAGACATGCGAGATTTTATCAGCCTTCACTGTAAAGGAAAGATAAGGCAGCTGTGAGCAGATTTTTAGAACTTTCCTCCAGGCCTCATAGTCTACCCTTGGGTTTATCTACCAGGACTCCCTGTGATTCCTCCAGACTTTGGACTTGAGCTAGGTTATTGTAGTGAGGATATCTCTGGGCAAGGTGGAACCCTAAAAGGCGAGAGATCATATAGAATAGCTCTGGTTTTGTGGCTGACACCTGTGCTCCTATCCTAGCTCTGACATTTACTAGTGAGTAACCCTGGACAAGTCTCATAATGCCTTTAGACCTCAGCTTCCTCGCCTGAAAAATGAAGAGGTTCAATCAGATGATTCCCAATGTACTGCCATCACTAAAGTCTATGGAAAATATCTGCTTACACACCTTTCTTCCTGCCCTTGGACCCCAAGGGAAGGATTCTTAGAGGCTTGTGTTTTTGGTTCCTCCCTCCTCTTGGGCAGAGGTAAAAGCCAATAACTCGTGATAAAGATGGTTAGTATTTCTATAGCCCTTAATTTACAAAACTTATGCTATGAGGTAAGTAGTACCAGTATCATTTTAAAGATGAGGGAACTGAGAATCGGAGAGATTAAGTGACTAGCCCAAAGTCAGACTATGTAACTGGCAGAGTTCTGAACCCAGGTCTTCTGGCTGTAAATATCACCTCAGGAGGAATAACCTTGCTTCACCACCCTGCCTCTCTCTTATGGAGGAAAGGGTTCCACACTCTTCCTTCCATTTCCAATCTAATAGTCCAACCCAGCTTTCCTATCACAACATTGCTGTTGTGATGTGCCCGTTCTATAGCCTCTCTGTATTTTCTGAGCAGGAGGACCTCAGGCCATATCATCTGAGGCACCTATGAGATCAACTTTGGGAAATGGTGGGAAGGGGGTTGGGATCCCCTTTATAACACTACTATTGAGTGGGGGTGGGGTTAGGAGCAGGACAAGCAGGACAAGGGGCTATGAATTGTCAGGCTGTTAGGTAAATAATTCCTTACATTTGCCAAAGATCTTTCATTTCCATTACTTCACTGGATCATGGCAACCATCCTATGGGTTCTACAGGATAGGGAATTTTACAAATGGGGAAACTGAGGCCAAAGGAGGGGAAGTTACTCATTCATAGCCACATAGTAAGTTAGTGACAAATCTAGAACTAGGTCCCCTGACCTACTGTGCTCCTTCCATCACCATACAGAAGTGAGTAATATGAGTGATACCATAGCAAAGTCCTCTGATATTTAATTTCACCTTTGGCAATGCCAGGGGGTCTGGAACTATAGAGCATGGGCACAGAGACCAGGCAGTAAGGGTGCTCAGAGAAGCCTGTAGATTGCTTGGGAGGAGCTTTCCTATTTCTTTCCCATTCCCTTCCCTCTCCCCATGAACCCCAGCAAACACCAGCCAATAGCAGGTCTGAAGACTTACCTTCTGTTTTCCCAGCCAATGAAGTGATGGGGAAAAAGAAAAGAGAGAAGTCAAAGCTGGGATCTGCTGCACAGAAACCTAAGGCAGTTAATGGTCCCAGATTCTGAATTAAGAGAGACATGATTCATTTTGTGTTGAAAATGGATAAACCCAGACTGGACATTGCTTAGAATCAAGGCATTATTCAGTGGAACTATTCTCAGAGGTCATCTTGTCCAGTGCCCTTATTTTACAGAGGGTGGAAACTGAGGCCCACAGAGACCAAGTGGTCTGCCTAAAGGCCCACAATGAATTAATAACACTGCAGGGATTTGAACCTAGGCCACCTTATTCCCAGATCAGTGACCTTTTGTCCTAAATCCATTGTCTCCAGTCTGTAGAGTACCCCCACTCTGGCTCCCCCCAAGCCAGCCTCCCAGTCCCTTTTCTCTGAGGTTCTTGCAAAGCTCAGTCTCTGGGACTCCTACCTTCCCCAGGCTTGTCTGCAATGGACTGGGATTCTTCATTGTCTTCTGGTTTGGTGACCACCATGGAGGTCAACGGGGTCACAAAGTGGTACTTGAGGGACAGATCCAGAGCTTGGGCTGTCAGGTTGTTCTTCTCTTCCCCCTGAGCATTCTTCCTGTGAGGGAGTGGGCAAAGAGGTGAACCCTCTGAACAGATGTACCCCAGAGCCCCCTTCCCACTCCAGTGCTGATGTAAGACCCCCTGGGTCTTTCCCTTCCTTAGCTGCTTCATTTGCATGAGTCCTGCTTATGCATACAACTGGAAACTCCCTGGAACCACACATGTCTTGGGAGCTTCGACACCCCTCAGGGATGGATTGGTTCCTTAGCAACAGTGCCTGGGCTCTGAGATAATGGGAAGTAGATGTAGAGACAATGGTCTTCAAGATGGTGCCCTGAGAAGTCTATTTGTGGGCCTCAACTCAGTTCAACACTAGCTCCTGAAGGTAAATTTCCTAAAACAGAATCTAATTTATAAGACTAATGCTGATCTGGACACTGGTTCAGTCCCTACCAAGTGGGTTCAGCACTTGGGGCTTAGCATGAGGGCAAGAGGAGGATTTGATTCAGGGAAGCAGTTGAGAAACTGAGGAATCCTTAGCTGAGATGATGGTCAAACAAAAATCAATCCTGAAATGTACTGCTAAATGGTAATTATTAACTTAAAAGATTGATGGGAGGGGGCGTTCCCCTACCCAACTTGATAAGTTTGTTGTTGTCAGTCATGCCCCACTCTTCATGACCCCATAGACTATTCTGTCTGTGGGGTTTTCTTGGCAAAGATACTACTCCAGAGTAGTTTGCCATTTCCTTCTCCAATGGATTAAGGCAAATAGAGGTTAAGTGACTTGCTCAAGGTCACACAGCTAGTAAGTGTGTGAAGCTGTATTTGAACTCAGGTCCTTCTGATTCTAGGCCCAACACTCTGTCCACTGAGCCACCTAGCTGACCCTAAGTTTACAGAGTGATGTCTTTGTCTAGGGCTAGGAAAGCAAATCCCCATAGACTGCATGAATTGCCCACTGGCACCTTGTTAAAAGGACAAACGATAACTCCTGATTGATTTTCAGTGACCTAGGCTGCCAAGGTAACTTTCATGTCAAAAGGGAGGCCTAGTAAAGCTCACTGACACACTGTGTTTTGGCATCTTTTCACCTTTGTCCTTTTCAGAGAAGAGCGGCACTAAGACCATACCTTGGTCCTGACAGGAGAAAAAGGGGAAAGGGCTGGAAAAAGGGGGTGATGGTATATGAGTTCTGTGGATATGCACAATCTCTCATTGGGGGCATTAGTAATTGCACTGGGAAAGAAACACAGGGAAACTACATACACCATCCCATGTGACCAAAAGGAGTTCATGGACAATCAAGGACAATATCGCTCAAGTGACTCCTTGTTAGAGATAGGGAGCTTTCCTGGGAAGTTTGTTTCCAGAATCTAGCCTTCTAGCCAGAGAAGGAAGATTTCTTGGGTGGTGTTAGCCTTGGAGGTTGTCTTGGAAGTATCTTTAAGTTCAGGAGTTTGGGGACTGGGTTTCTAGAGAGAGAAAAAAGAGTTCTTTGGTGTCATGCATCTTGGAGAAAGGATTGCCCACATGGCCCTCACAAATAGAGAAGCAAAAGCAAGGAGCATTAAAGCTAAGACACAGTTGAGCAAGACATCAAGATCCTGCTACTTGGGGGCAGCTAGGTGGCACAGTGGATAAAGCACCAGCCCTGGACTCAGGAGGACCTGAGTTCAAATGTGACCTCAGACACTTGACACTTACTAGCTGGATGACCCGGGGCAAGTCACTTAACACTTATTGCCCCCCCCAAAAAAAAGATCCTGCTACTCCTCACTATTACAGTGAATTATTTGGAGGGTGCAGGTCCAGTGGGAAAAGGTTTGTTTGCCTGTCAAGGCAGCATCATAAGTCTGGGAGGGATTGTATAAGACTTTGTAAAAGAGAGAGATTTCACCAGAAAATCAGAATTGCTCTGTTAACAACCTCATGGTCAGTTACCTCCTAAGGGGAGTTAATGGGCTATAGTGAGTGCTTTCTGGTTTGTTTGGTGTGTTTTTTCCTGTATTTCTTTATAGGTACTGGTGAGTCCTTTAAATCATCTGAACTTTCTTTAAGTTAAAATAAAACCTGTCCTCTACTTATAGGCATATGTTACCTTCAGTGTTTATCTAGGAGCTGGGGACTGTATTGACCACCTTTGTATAAATCTAGATACAAGATGCATTTAGAGATTATTTCAGAGTAAATATTTGGTATAATGAGCCAAAGACTCCATTGACCTTCTAAGGGAAGTTCTGAAAAGCAGACTTTGCCCAATGAACTTGAAGTCTTGGGAGACCCTGTGCCAGGGAATATACTGACTTCAAGATTGCCTCAGAGTACTGGCTAAGAGGGAGGTGTGAACAGGTTTACCGCTTTTCTAGGAGTTGTTCAATTGTGAGGTAGGCCCAGAGTCTCTCAATGTAGTCCCCAAAGATGTATTCTTGCTCCTCGAGGGCTTTTTCCATCTCCCTCATGTCCACTTCTTCTGTGAAGGTCAGGTCATTTAAGGCCTGGGGAAAGTGGAAAAAGGATGAAGGGCAGGATCCCAACCTTGGCAGAAATGGGAGAATGGGATGCTGTGTTCAGCAGAAGATCAAGGCCTTAGACAGTAGAACTAATTCTTGTCCCATGCCAAATCCTCGATTATATGGAACATATTCATATGTTTATTTTGCAGGGCTGGCTATGGGGGTGCTTTTGCACTTTCTCGGATTCATACAGAGAGGTGATTGCTATTAGGCTTCCAGATTTCCAGAGGAAGAAGCCAAGGGAGTGATGGTTATGAAGCTAGTGACTTTCCTAACACTGGAACCTGTACCATCTATGAGAAAGAATAAAATCTTAAGAACCAAATCCCAAGTCAGCAAGCTTCTAAATTCAGATGGCACAGTGGGACAATCCCCCTTCTGATTAGGAGTCCAGTAGAAGGCCCCCAATCCAGACAGTGACTCACACCATGTCCCTTTACATCAGCAACAAAGCTGTTTGTCTCAAAGTCCACCAGTTTTCCAGCCACCACAATCTCAGAGCCATCGTAGAAGTGCTGGTAGTTGTTCTGGGTGATGTCACTGATGGCATTTTGTGGGTACTCCAAGTCTACATTGACGAGCAGTGGGTTGGCCACTTCATCATAGAAACCCTGAGAAATGCAAGAGTTGGAACATGGTTACCCCTGACACCCAGGGCTCTGGGACAGGCTCATTGAGTCTCTCAGAATATCAGGGATGGAAGGGTCCTTAATGCTTATGTAGCCTTTAACTACACAAGGAAAGAAACTGTGTCCTTGTGATTGAGAAACAGGGAAGGAAGAGGAAGTCAGAAAGGCAACCCTGCTAAGCATTTATGAATGTCGTCATGATGGGAGCAATTCTCTTAAGTAGCCCAGCAGGCTGTGACCTCCCTGCTGCTCCTTAGCAAGGAGCTACCAACAATTTGGGAACTTGGCCTTGGAAATTATACTCATGGAATCTTAGACTAGAAGATGGGATTATTGGATTCCAGGCTTGTGAATTTGAATCATAAGATATTTGAGGTCAAAGTTAAAAATCAGAGAATCTTTGATTTAGAAATTAGAATGGCAAAACTTTAGACTTATAAATTAGAATCATAGATTTTAGAAGTTGAAGAATGAACCATGGAATCTCACACTTACAAATGGGAATGAAGGATCTAGAAGTGGCAGTTAGAAGCTTGGGGGGGGGGTCTTCTTTTGGAGGGAATGTGACAGAGATCAGGTACAGACTTATTATTTAATTGTTGTAGGGAACTCAGTGTAAAAACTCCCACAACTGATTAGAATAACAACTCAACTGGAATTTACAGTTCCCTGGACACTGAGGGTTTTAATGACTTACCTTTCTTTGGTCACACAGTTAATGCATCAGAGAAATGCCTTAAACCTAAGTTGTCCCAACTCCAGGGTAAGTCTCTGACCACTATGGTATTCTGTCACTTATGGAATGCTAAATTTGTACAGTAGAATAGAATCATAGAAGTTAGATGCACAGAATTTTAGACTTTGAGGTTAGAATCAAAAAATTCTGGAAGTAGAAGTGAGAAGCATAGAATGACTGTTTCTTGTGCCCAAGATGCTGGGGGCAGAGGGAATATTTATTACTGACATGGGGTTTGACTTGTACCTGCATTTGCAAGTCGGCATCAGAATCTTCATAAATTCGTCGGGCCACCCCATGATTCTCCAGAGCCATCTTTTCCAGGAAGTTATAATTGACATCATTGCCAAAGCCAAGGTTATATAAAGGAAACTTGCCTCCAATGGCATTCCTCACATTCTCCTGGATTTTTTCAACTCTACTTTCTCCTACAGGAGGAAGTACAGATGAGTCAGGGCAGGATTCAGAGATGAACACAATGGGGTGAGTTAAAAATGGGGGAAAAGAACATGGAAAGCAATTTAGGAAATCTTTTTTAGCTTGATGAGATAAACAGTGTTTAGCAAGGGATCTGATCCATCCCTTGGACAATTAAATTCCTGTACCCAGGGCATCCCTGAAACAAGATAAGTGAGATGTAAGCCACTGGCCTTGTGTTGTTGAAGAAACAAAAGAAGCAAGAAAAGGTGGTAGCTATCCCAAATGATTTTATTTTTTGGTTCACTTAAGGTCCTCCTCCCAAACCCCGAGTTGTGAGTTGCAGTGCCACAACTGTGCAACTTCCTCCCACCAAGAGCAGGGGTCTCTTTGTCAGTAGCCCTGTCATCCCTACCTCACCACATGGTCCTCCCATCTTTTCTGCTGCTTGGCCACCTACCAGTATTGGCTTCCCCATCTGTCAGCATGATGATTATCGATGTACTTCTGTCAGGGACTATTCCCATCTCTCGACCTTTGTTCACCATTTCAATAGCCTTGAGAAGGGCATCATTGATGTTGGTCGCTATGACAAAGACAGACAGATAGAATTCCATTGAAGGAGAGAGCTCCATGGTCTTCTACTTTGTGGTGGATAGCGCACCTAAGAAGACTTAGAGTCTCCTCTCTAATGAGATTCTCTCTCTCTTTCTCTCTCTCTCTCTCTCTCTCTCTCTCTCTCTCTCTCTCTCTCTCTCTCTCTGTCTCATTCTCTCTCTGTCTCTCTCAGCCTCCCTTTCCCCATCTGTAAAATAGGAATGGCAATCTTTGTGCTTAACTATGTCAAGAAGCCATTGTGAGGATCCCAAGTAACAATGGATGTGTAAGTGCCTTAGGAAAACGTAAAAAAAAGATGTAAAAACTTTCTGAGTATGAGACAGTATGATGGTAATTATTCTACCCTAGAAGAGGATGCCATGGGAGTCCTCCACTGATTTTTCTTCACAAAAACCTGATGAGGTAGGTCAAGCAAAATGTTATTCCCATTTCACAGATTCAATAGCAGATGTATTGAGAGCCCAAGTGGCTTGCCCATGATTGACTAGCTAGTGTCTGAGGCAGGATTTAAACCTCCTGGTCCATTGCTCTATCGACTATATCACCCTACTTCTTTTACATTTAAAAAAAAAATTTTTTTTTTGGTGGGGCAATGAGGGTTAAGTGACTTGTCCAGGGTCACACAGCTAGTGTCAAGTGTCTGAGGCCGGATTTGAACTCAGGTCCTCCTGAATCCAGGGCCAGTGCTTTATCCACTGTGCCACCTAGCTGCCCTATCACCCTACTTCTTAGAAATCATTTAGACATTCCCCTAATTTTATGGAGGAGGCTGAAGCCCAGATCGAGAAAAAGACTTAACCAAAGTCACATAATGAATGAATGAGAAAAACAGGATTGTAGGGACGTTCAATATGGGAATGGCATCTGACCTTGGCAGGATATGTAAGTTCCTTTTGAGCAGAGATTGTTTCATTTATTGTATGTGTATTCCCAATGCCTAGCATGGTGGCTGGTATACAGTGGTTGCTTGATATATGTGCTGTTGATTAATTGTTTGATGTAGGCTCTGAGCTGTGTCTCCAACAATGGGCCCTACAATGAACCATTTGAATTCTCTTTCCTAGTTTCCCTTGTGATCAAAGGCACTTATACATGAGTCATTAGAGGGATGGAGGAACAGGAGCTGACTTTGCATTAAAGAGAAGCAAAGTAGGGGCAGCTAGGTGGCGCAGTGGATAGAGCACCAGCCCTGGAGTCAGGAGTACCTGAGTTCAAATCCGGCCTCAGACACTTAACACTTACTAGCTGTGTGACCCTGGGCAAGTCACTTAACCCCAATTGCCTCACTAAAAAAAAAAAAGAGAGAGAAGCAAAGTAGTGAGGATGAAACCCATGCCTTTGGCCTGAGGTCTAACTTGCTGAGCCACCTGACCCAAATAAGGAAAGCTTTAAAAATGTCTTTGAGCACTGCTTTCTTATCTCAGAATGCTGGCAAGGAGAAATGAATAGGTCATGTACTCTCCAGCCTTGGAGACCCTCTTGCGTTTCCAGCCTGGTGAAAGCTGGCAAAAGAACTTAGCAAACAGAGATGATTGCGACTGTTGAGTCCAAGACCCACTTGGATCTAGAGGATGGATGATAAAACGAAAAAGGGGCCTTTGGGGGTGGGATGGAGTACATAAAGCTGGTCAACTATACTGACAGTTCCTTACCTCCTCTGTCTTGAATGTTGTGTACAAATTCTTTTGCTTCCTTGAGGTTCTCAGGAGTGGCTGGGACCAAAGTGTCTTTCCAAGTGGTCACATCTGAGCTAAACAGGATAAAATTCAGGAAATCACCTGCTTTTACATCATTCAAGATATGAAGAAGTGCCTCCTTTGTCTGCAAGAGAGATTATAGGTGATTTTTTTTTAATTTAAAAGACACAAGGGCAAAAAACTGCTAGACAGATACAAAGAATGGAGTTGTTCTTTAAAATATCAGGACCAGTAAGGCTTAGTGGATAGAATTTTGATTTGGAGTCAGGACAACCTAGGTTTGAATTTGAATTCTGATACTTCCTAAACTGTGTGATCCTAAGGAAGGTATTTAACCTTCTGGAGTCTATTTCCTCATCTTTAAAATGAGGATAACAATACTTATCTCAAAGCCATGTTGTAACATTTGAATGAGTTCATGTACGTGTAGCATTTTGAAAAGTTTAAGATCCTATATTTGTTAGTTATCATTATGAATTAGATATCAAGAGAGAGATCAAAGGAAAAACAGGTATACTGCTTAGGGAGGCTAGGGTGATGACAATGCACACAGAGAGAAGGTAAAATGACTCAACTCTTATTTGGCTTCTGTTCTTTATCTTAAGAAGAATTTTTAGAAATGGAAGGCTAGTACAAAAAAAAACAGGTAATGAGTTAAAAAATAAGACAAGTGAAGAAATCATAAGAGAACTCCCAGCTGCTTTTAATGATGTTAGTCAATAGGTTCAGAGAAACTACATATCAGGCTGGTAAAAGAATTGGGATGGGTATTTGCTGAGTTTATATTGGTGATCTTGGGGGGAAAAAAGCATGGAGAATGAGGGAAGTTCTTCAAGACCAGAGGTAGGCAAACATCCTGATTTTCAAAAAGGGAGAAGAAAATAGATTATTTAAGCGCTAAGCTAGTGAGATTTAAGTCCTGGCAAAGTTTGGAAGGGAAGGAAGGGAAGAAGAGAGGAAAGAAATGGAAAGGAAAAGAAGGAAGGAAAAGAAGAGGGAAAGAGAAAAGGAAGGAAGAAGGGAAGGAAAGAAGAGAGAAAAAGAAAAGTAAAAGAAATAAAAGGCAGAGAGAAAAGAATACATGGTTTGTGAGCAATTTGAAAAGGAAGAGGCGATCAGTAAGGGTCAGCACAGGTCCATGAAGAAAAGCCATAATCAAGCAATCTTATTTTCTTTATTTACAGGGTCAATGGACTAGTAGATAAGGGGAATGTTGTAGACCTAGTATACCTAGAATTAAGAACTCATTGAATAACTTGACCCTGAAAGTAGAGACTAATGAATGGATCAATGTTAAGGTAAAGGGAGATATATAATAGAGTATCCAAGATGTCTTTACATGGTCCTCTGCTGATCAACATTTTTTTTTTTGCTGGGGCAGTGAGGGTTAAATGACTTGCCTAGGATCACACAGCTAGTAAGTGTTAAGTGTCTGATTTGAACTCAGGTCCTCCTGAATCCAGGGCTGGTGCTCTATCCACTGCGCCACCTAGCTGCCCCTGCTGATCAACATTTTTATCAATTATTTGGATGAAAGCATAGATGACATACTTATCAAACTTGCAAAGGACACAAGGTTAAGAGGGATAGCTGGGGTGGCTAGGTGGTGCAGTGGATAAAACACCGGCCCTGAAGTCAGGAGTACCTGAGTTCAAATCCGACCTCAGACACTTAACACTTACTAGCTGTGTGACCTTGGGCAAGTCACTTAACCCCAATTGCCTCACTAAAAAAAAAAAAAAAAAAAAAAGAGGGATAGCTAATGCTCTGAGTGAAAATTAGAATTTAAAGAGAATTTGATTGGCTTTAATCACCAAATCTAAGAAGATAGAATTTAGAAGGGATAAATGTAAAACTCATAAATTTAGAGCTGAAAGGTACATTGGAGACCATCTGGTCCAAGCTCCTCATTTTACATATGAGCTAAGTGAGTAGCTGAAGCTGGATTTGAACACAAGTCCAGCACTCTACTCACTATATACCACCTTATTCTACTTGGCCACTAGAGGGCAGAGTCAGGAACAATGAGTGGGAGTTATTCAGATAGCCTTAAGCTTGATATAAGAGAGTGAAAAACTTTCTAAAAATCCTGCCTTGATAGGTAGTGAGTCATTGGGAGTCTCCGTGTGGTTAAGGGAGTTCATGCTCAGATGTGCATTGTTCTAGAAAACTTCTGAGGTCCCTTCCAACTCTTAGATTCTGAAGGAAGGAGATGTGTCTTGTTGCTCCCCAGCTTAGCAGAGCAGGTGATAACATCTGCTTGGTCAAAAATGTCCCAGGTTCTTCCCTCAGCCCAGCTCCCTTCTAGCCACACAATAATTAACAGGTTCTTCATATTTGTGTCACTTTCTCCTTCCCTCGGTGTTTTCTGTAGAATGATCATATACTGTGGGGCAGTTAGGTAGTATAGTGGATAAAGCACTGGCCCTGGATTCAGGAGGACCTGAGTTCAAATCTGGCCTCAAACACTTGACACTTACTAGCTGGGTGACTCTGGGCAAGTCACTTGACCCTCATTGCCCCTCAAAAAAAAAAGAAAAAAGAAAAAAAAAAAAAGAATGATCATATACCTGGGCCAACTTCCGACCAGCCATGGATCCACTGACATCTATGACAAAAACCACATTCTTGGGCACAACTGGGAGGTTTTGGGGAGCAAAGAAATGCACAAAGTAGCCATTGACAACCTGAAAAAACAAAAACAAAAACACGATTGCTTGCCAAATCTTATTGTTCCTACCTCTACCACATCTTTGGCCTCAATCCCCTTCTCATTACTCTAGTTTAGTTCCTTATCACCTCTCACCTGCCTATTGCAACAGCCTGCTAATTAGTCTCCCTGACTCAGCTTTCTCCCCTCTCCAAATCTATCCTCCACATTATTGCCAAAGTTATTTCCTAAAAAGCAGACCTGAGCATGACACTCCCCTACTCTATCCCTACTCTATCACTCCCCTACTCTATCCAGGGCTCCCTATTGCCTCTAGAGCATTTAAAGCCCTTCACAAGCCTTTTCCAGGTTTATTACATATGACCTCCCTTCATACACTCTATGGTTTAACCAAACTGGCCTTCTAACTGTTCACCAAATACTCCCCTCTATCTCCCATTCTAACCCTTTGCACTTGCCATCTCCCTGGAATATTCCTAAAACATACTTCCTCTACACCTCTGTCTCTTAGGCTTCCTCCAAAACTTAGATCAAGAGCTACCTTTTATATGAAAACTCTACTGATTTCTCTAACTGCCAGTGTCTTCAGCTCCATCTGCCTTCCCCAAACCTGCATGTTCACTTTTTACACATTTATCTATGTGAATATTATCTCCTTCAATTTAATGTAAGCTACTAGAAGGCAGGGACTATTCTTGTCTTTATGTCCCTAGCAATGAGTACAGTGCCTGGCACATAGTAGGCACTTAATAAATGTTTGTTAATTTATTGCTTGACTATTTCTTTTTTTTTCCACCTAGGGGAATGAGCCTGGTGTAGACAGTTCACCTTAGATGATGTCATTATTAATGGAAGATTTGGCCACCTGGGTGCCCTCATCAGTGAGTGGAGCAAGCTGTGATTGGGTAGTTGAAAGGTTGGCTAGACTCACAACCCAACATTATGGCTTCCTCCATAAGTGATCCCTTCTTTATGATTCTACTAGAACCACCACACTCAATTCTCCACCTGGTAAGTAGTTCTTTAACAGCCTATATGAATTAGGTCTGGATTTACCTGCACATTCCCAGGCTGCTCTCTGTTCACATCATATGTTATTATGAAGTCCCCATTCAAGAGTGAAGTGGAGCAAGTTGGACATGAGCGTTGCTGATCAAAAGTTGGCTTGAAGGACACATGGCCCTGTAGAGGAGGGAAGACAGATCTGTCAGGTGATGTCAAATGTTGGAAGGATACCAGTCCTGGCATTTAGGAGTTTGTGCCAGTGGTTCACTGTTCAGAATGCATGATGAGGACGCAGGGAGGTTCACTTTGGTTCTATATAAGGAATGCCCCAACATTGAATTGTCCACCTTGGGAGAAGGAGAGGAAGGAATGATTACTCTCTGGGGAAGTTATAGAATAGATTCCTATATCAAGTAAGGACTGAGATAGATTCCCTCCTTGCTATTTTCCTGCTCTGAGATTCTAGGATCCCAAAATTCTAGTCAATTGATCAAGATCTAATGGAAAAAGAAAAAAAACAACAACCCCTGGACCAGCATTTAGGAGATGAGTTTTGGTCTCATTTCCTCCATCCATTCTTTGTGTGACCTTGAGCAGGTTATTTGGGACCTTCTCCTTTGTTAGTCTTTCCCTTTGCAGATCACATCGACAAGTTATGCTGTGAGGAAAGTGTGTGAGCCCCCAGCCCCCAAACCAGAATTCTCTGCATACTCATGGGAATATGGAGACAGTAACAGATGGATGCATCATGCACTCTTTAGGTACTTAATGGTCTGCAGTACTTTTTTTCCTGAGTAGGATGTTGTGAGGACATTCATCAGGTCATTGGTGATAAAGGACACATCAGCATTCAGCTCTTTGATCCCTTGAGGCTCGTAGATGTCTGCCACAATCTACAACACCAAGAAAGGAGAGGGCAGAGGTGAAAAATGAGACCAAATTAGTGTGGTTCCAGAAACAACAAGGAGGACTTGGCACTCTCCAAAAGACCTACCCTACACATTGGCTACTGCCTCAAATTCTGCAATTAGAATTTTTTTTTTTTGGTGAGGCAATTGGGGTTAAGTGACTTGCCCAGGGTCACACAGCTAGTAAGTGTTAAGTGTCTAAGGCTGGATTTGAACTCAGGTCCTTCTGAATCCAGGGTCAGCGCTCTATCCACTGCACCACCTAGCTGCCCCTGCAATTAGAATTTTATGTTTTTGCCTTGAAGCCATGTGATGATAGCATGATAGCATGTGACTGCAAAAAAGGGCACTTGACTTGGAGACAAGAAACCTGGGTTGTTTAAATCACACTTCTGACACTGACTAGCTGACTACAAGCACCTGATATCTTTCAGCCTCAGTTTTCTCATCTGAAAAATGAGGTTTATAATCACTATCTCACAGAGTCTAACAAATAAGGTAATGCATGCAAAGGTGCTAGACTGATTACAGCTATCTATCTGTATGTGTGTATCTGTGTATGTATTATGTATGTGTGTGTATGTATGTATGTACATATGTGTATATATGTAAAAAGATCCCTGGGTTTGGAATTCCTGGATTTTGACATTTGGGGTTCAGATCCTAGCTCTGCCATATCCTAGCTGTGTGAGCTTGGGAAAGCCTCTAATCTCTCTGGGCCTCAGCTTCTCACCTGTAAAACGAGAGTTTGGGACTAAATGATCTCTTAAGTACCTTTCAGCTCCTGATCCTATTACATATCTACCTTTGACCTCTGTTAGCATGTGAATGCACACCTGGGAAGCACTGACACCTTAAGATGAATAAGCTTTGGTCCTTTTCTGAGACTAGGTTTGGATGAGAGTACTGAGGAAGAGAGCGAGGGGGCTTTGCTTGGGACAAGGATGGAGGAAGGGACGCCTCTGGTCCTAACCCCTAAGCAAGGAGGAAGCTCAGGTCTCACTCCCCCAAAAATTCCCATCGTTAGGACTAGGTGAGAAAGTGGATGTCCAGATATTCACGCGTGAACCTGGGTCAGGCTGAAAGGGATGTGTGGGAAGGGGTTGGATAGGAATGAGTTCTTGGGGACAGACATTTGGCCCTCAGTCTCTGAGGTGGCACGATGTTCACCTCACCTTGTTGTGGGGACTTTGGTCCTTCTCTCAGTCTCCTACCTGCCCTCCCTTTTTCCCCTGATCTTTCCCAGTCTGGAAGACTTACCTCTGATGCTCCTCTGGGCCCCTTGATTAGGACCTTGGCTTCTCTATCCTTGACCTTGGGTTGTACCTAGCCCCAACTGAATGCATGTTTCTGAGGCTGCCCAACTCCTGTCCCCAGTGTCCACCAGCAGAAATGCCCCTGTCCCTGGTCTTCCTGTGACTTCTGGGTGGCATCTCTGCCTTGCCCTGCCCTTGCTTTCCTCCAAAGCTACATCTCCACACCAACCACTTGCCTCAAATTCATTGATCAGCTGTTTGGGATGAACCTTGATGTACATCTCATATTTTCCTTTGTTCCGCTTTAACAGTTCCTCATAGGTCAGCTCAAAAGTGACTTTGCTGCCTGCAGCCACATTCACAGAGACAGTGAATTTCTCCAGCTTTCTTCCTGAGGCTCTGGGTAAAGAAAAACAAGAGACAGGGACAAAGCATGCTAGTACCAGCCTTGAAGGGCACATGTGCATTCCTCTCACCCCAGGGAGCAGAAATTGTCTTTGTTTAACCTGAAGAAAAGCAGACTTAGTGGGAACATTACCACTGCAACCTGGTCCCTAAAGGACTATGGTGTGGAGGAGGGCCCTGTATGGGCCCAGAGAACCAAGAACTGGACAAAATGGGTAGAAGTTACAGATTTTGGCTCAAAGTGAGAAAAAGCTACCTAATGATCAGAGCTGTCCAATGATAGAATGGAATAGACTGCCATGAACACTGGTAAACTTCCTAGCACTTGAAGTTTTCAGATGAGAAGAGCAATGGATTTAGAATTCAGTCACCTGGGTTCAAATCCTGACCCTAGCTCTAATTCATTTGCAACCCTGGGCAAATCACTTATTTTTTCTGGGATTCCCTCAGTTTCCTCACCTGTAAGATGAAAGAGATAGACTACATTGTCTCTAAAGTTCATTTCAAATTTAAATTCTGATCCTATCATGCCAATCAGAGGCTAAATGACCCTCTGATGGGGAAATTTTAGGGGGGATTCTTGTATGGAATGAAAGGCTGGACCAGATGACTTTTGAAGTCCCTTCTGTCTCTGAGACTCCAGAATTCTCTAATCCTGGGACTCCAAAAGGACCCAGTATCATCCTTTCTTCTTCCCCTGAGGAAGTTTCTGCCTCTAGAGCTTCCAAATTCCAGGCCCCCAAACTCTGAGCTGTCCTGAGACCCAGGATATCTTCTGAAAGAAGCCCAGGCCCCTGATAGAATTGAAAGCAAGAGTCATAGAAACTTGAGAGTCAAGCATGCCCTGTTACATCTCCAAATGGAGTATAAAGCAATAATTTAAATTTTATTTGGTGTAGGAAAAAGAATAGAGAAATAAATTAATAGAACAGAAGAGAAAACTGAGAAATACAACCCAATGTATGTAAAAGACTAGTATTATAATAAACCCATACTTTAAAGGCACTGGAATGGAATCAGTTTTCTTCCTGTATTTGTTTTTTGTTCTTTCATTTTTATTTTCAGTTCCAGATTCTCTCTCCTCCCAGACCTTTTCCCACTCATTGAGAAGGCAAAATATAACAAAACCCATTACAGATATGAAACTGTACAAAGCAAATTTCTGCATTAGCCATGTTGCAGGAAAAAGAAAGAAAAATAGGCTTCAAGCTTCAATCTGCACTCTGAATCCACTGATGGAATAATTTTTTAAAATAAAAATATTTAAGAAAACTGGACAGCTATACAGCAAAAAAGTCATATCTAACACCATATACCACAATAATCTAATTGAATTAGCAATTTATTTTTAAATTATTTTTGAAACTAAAAGAAAAGAAATGTTTTAAATTATGGAGTGGTAGAATATTTGTATTAATCAAACAAGTAGAAGAAATGATAGAAAATAAAATGGGTATGATTATTCCAAGATCAGACTTTACACAAATATCTTTAAAAGAAAAGAAATAAGGGCATCTAGGTGGCACAGTGGATAGAGCACTGGCCCTGGAGTTAGGAGGACCTGAGTTCAAATCCAGCCTTAGACACAACACTTACTAGCTGTGTGACCCTGGGCAAGTCACTTAACAGCAATTGCCTCACACACAAAAAAAAATCAAAAGAAAAGAAATATATTAGTAAAAACATTTGCAGGAAATATGGTAAATTCTGACATCCAGAACTGATAAATATCTATAAGATTAAAAATACTGTCCAATAATGATGGTCAAAGGACATGAACTTTTGGTTTTGAAGAAGGGAACTCAAACTTCTAATCACCACAAGGAAAGATGCTCAAAATCACTAATAATTATGAAAATGCTACCCACTCGAATGACAAAAGTAATAAAAGTGATTGACTTCATAATGGAGAAGTAGGAAAAAAATACACTGTCTACGGGATTGTAAACATTTTGGGCAGCACTATAGTAAACACATTAAAAAGTACAAAATGTGTCATACTTTTTGACCCAGTGACTCCATTGCTAGGTAGATCCTTAAAACAGAAAGGGGGGGGGGAATTAACTATCTATATAAAAATATTCATATCTGTCCCATCTGTAATGACAAAAATGAACAAATAACTTGTATGTCCACTATCAGAGTATGACTTAACAAATGAAAGAGGGATGCTCAAGTCCTCCACATGTCCCTATTTGTAGATGACATTGTCCTGATTGCATCAAGCCTTGGGATGTTTCAGAGCCTCCTGAGATCCTTAATCATTCAAAAGAATTTGACCTAAGTATCCACAGAGGAAAAACCAAGTGGATGAAGAATGCTTGGTCCAGACTATGATATACTGCTGGATAGACAGACAGTTGAACTGATCTATTAGTGTATATTGCCTTGGACTAAGACTGCAAATGAGTAACGAATTGGGCCTAGAATGGAACAGAAGAGGAAAGCAAGGTGGATTGCTTTGGGGAAACTAAACAATGTTTTTAAACATCCCAAGCTTCTTCCTGAAACAAAAGCCTGTTTTGTAAACATTTATTATTTGGTGGATGCTATGATTCACAGAGTTCCCCAAACTCTAAAACATAAAAATGTCAAGGTACCTTATAGGACAATGAAGAACCTGATAGTGGAAGTGATCAGATTACAACACAGCACAGAAGAAAAGTGGAGTGGTCTGTCCTCAAAAAAATGTGTACACTGTGTAACTGTAAAAGACGGTGGCTAAGTCATGTATGGAAGGTGACAGATAATCAATGGACAAGATGTGTACTCTGTATTCAAGCAATGGAAAGAAATCCAAAGGTATTCCTCAGTATGTTGGGGGATTTATGTGAGTATAGAGACAAGAAGAATCCAGGAGGAGCAAGTATGGATGGATTATTGACTGTCCTGGTTGGAGTGAGGTGGGATGCCAATATCAATGAGAGTCCAGATCCATCAAAATGGAGTAGTATGATTAAATCTAATGGGGTGGGGCAGCTAGGTGGCACAGTGGATAGAGCACTGGCCCTGGAGTCAGGAGTACCTGAGTTCAAACCAGGCCTTAGACACTTAACACTTACTAGCTGTGTGACCCCGGGCAAGTCACTTAACCCCAATTGCCTCACTAAAATAAATAAATAAATAAATCTAATGGGGTAATACCAACAAAGGAGACAAATATGAAGGAAATTTGGAAGGAACTTTAAGATGTAATACAAAGTGAAATCAGGGGGGAAAAAGTAAAATCAGTAGGAGCAGAATTGGAAATACTTTGACTGCTACTATATACATAGTTTTAAAAGAAAATAGGGGCAACTATGTGGCACAGTGGATAAAGCACCAGCCTTGGATTCAGGAGGACCTGAGTTCAAATTCGACCTCAGACACTTGATACTTACTAGCTGTGTGACCCTGGGCAAGTCACTTAACCCCAACTGCCTCACCAAAAAAAATTAAATTAAATTAAAATAAAATAAAATAAAGATTGTGGAACTTCAGACAGCCCCAGAAAAGGACACAGGATTCCAGAGGGGAGGTAAGAACAACAACAACAACAACTAACATTCATAAAGCACCTACAACAAGCCAAGCACTGTGCTAAGAGCTTTATAATTAATAATAATTTAAATAGCGCTTACTTATGTGCCAGGCACCATGCTAAGCAGTTAACAATTATTAACTCCTTTGTTCCTTTCAACAACCCTTGGAAGGTGGTGCTATTATTACCCCCCATTTTACAGATGAGGAAATGGAGACAAATAGAGGTTTAGTGACTTGCTCAAGGTCACACAACTAGGATGTGTCTGAGGCTGTATTTGAACTCAGGACTTTTTAACCATTCCCGGTGCTCTATCCATTGCAATACCTAGCTGTCCAAGTGTTTTGGGTTTTTTTTGCAGGGCAATGGGGGTTAAGTGACTTGCCCAGGGTCACACAGCTAGTAAGTGTCAAGTGTCTGAGGTCGAATTTGAACTCAGGTACTCCTGAATCCAGGGCCGGTGCTTTATCCACTGCGCCACCTAGCTGCCCCCCAAGTGTTTTTAATGAGCTGAGTGTGTGAAAAAAGGGAGCCCCTTCTCATTAAAGGTCAAACTCCCAGAATTGAACCAAACCCCATGCCTAGGTACAGAACAGGGAACAGGGCAATGTCTCAGGCCCTACAGACCCAGTCAAAGGGCTCCTCAAGGTTAGACTAATATGGGCACTCCCTCCACCATTGCAGATAGCAGCACATCTGTAATATAGTATTGAAGGCCTAGGTTCATTGAGGTTAAGTGGCTCACCCAAGGTCTCACAGCTAGTAAGTGGCAGGATTTGTACCCATGTTTTCCTAATCCCAAACCCACCAATCTATGGACTATGTACTGCTTGTATATTTCCCAAGTTAAATCAAGGCAGCACACATTTATTCAGCATTAAAATCCTTGATCTCAGAGAACCCATAGTCTAATGATAAAGACATGGAAACAAGATACATACATAGAGCAGTCTGTCTATCTACATATGTGGACACACATGTTTTATATATATATATATATATGTGTGTGTGTGTGTGTGTGTGTTTATGTCAGAAACCAGCAAGGCCAGATGAGGAAGGAGGATGCCACACAAAAGGATGCATTTCACCAAAGGGTGAAGGGTACCCTGAGTCAGCCCAGGCCAGAGGGTGTGGAGGGAGGCCACCCGCACGCTGCTCAGCCCTCATCACAACAGACTTCAAGGTGCCTGGGGACCAGATGCCCCTCTCTGCCCAGCCTCCACTTACTTGACCAGGCCAGCCGTCTTGCCCTGAGACACAGCTTTCTCATACTGCTTTTTAGCAACTTCTTTTTCCTTCACATTTCCAGGATAGGTGACACCATCAATTGTCCTGTTGGGAGGAAAATGTGCCCCAGTCAAGGCCCACTCTTGTTTTCTAGTGTCCAGGGCTTTCAAGCCTCTGATGTTTCCTGCTATTACTTCCTGTTCTTCTTAGAAGGGGACATCATCATTCTTGTATTAGAGTGGAGGAGGGAGGGAGGAGGTAACATATTTGGGACTAATCAACACGTCTTCATTTCTTTTGCCAGTTAGTAAAGGTGCCCATCAGTCAGTTGTCAACTCTGCTTTATTTTTTTGAATCTGACTGATTTTATCCCCCTATCCCAAAGAATCCCTGAACTATCATTGAATTGTATTGAAGCAAAAGAGTCTTTCCATGTCCTGCCATGTGCCACTAGTAGGGATCAATGAGATGATTGATGTAAGAAGGGTTTTAAGTGTTATCAAAATGGCTGAAAGAATTTCTTTTCTTTCTTTCCTTCCTTCCTTCCTTCCTTGCTTTATCTCTTCCTTCCTTGCTTCTTTCCTTTCTTTCTTCCTTTCTATTTTTCTTCTTTCTTTTCTTTCTTTCTTTCTTTCTTTCTTTCTTTCTTTCTTTCTTTCTTTCTTTCTTTCTTTCTTTCTTTCCTTCCTTCCTTGCTTCTTTCCTTTCTATCTTTCTTCCTTATGATTTTTCTTTCTTTCTATCTTTCTTTCTCTTTCTTCTCCCTTCCTTCCTTCCTTCTTTCTTTCTTTTTTCTTTTTGAGTCAATCAGGATTAAGTGACTCATTCAGGGTCACAACTGACAGAATTTCTATTGTTTCCCAACTTCTCACCTAGGTGATGCACCCTGTTTTGGCTTCTCTTGGAAAAATCTAAGAAGAAGCAAAGTCAAGTCTCCAAAGGCTTTGGCTATATGCTCATAGCTCATTATAAAATAGGGTCTTCCCACAAAGACAGGTGTGCCAGTATCCAAATACAGCTACAGTCCTACAAAACAATGGAAGTTAAGGAGAATCATTCTGCTCCATTTGGTGTCCTTATCCATTCTTTCCTCCTTTCTTCCAGGCTCAAAGAATGAGAGGGCTCTGCCTCTTTCTGGAGGCTCATCCCACGACTCACTGGTCCCCGTGATCCTGTGCCCTCCTGTCTCTTCCAGGAACTTGCTCCATCAATCATCCCCTCTCTCATTTTCATTCTCTCTCTTTAGCCCTTCCTCTCTCTCCAGGGTCCTTCCACTCAGCCTATAAACATAGCCTCCATCCTAAATAACAAAAACACCCCCCAAAAAACCCATCTTCCTTAGAACCTGCTTATCTTATCTTTTTTCTCCTTCACTGTCTTTAGAAAGTATTTCTTATTCTGACTCCCTTCACCTACCTCCTCACCACAGACACTTCCCCCCAATCAATTACTCAATTTAATGGCCCTTCTCAGGCTTCATTTTCCTTGACATTATTGATCATGCCCTATTTCTTGATACTCTCTCCTCCCTAGGCTTCCATGACACCCCTCTCTCCTCATTCTCTTCCCACCTACCTGACAACGACTCCCTTCTGTCTCTTTTGTTAGAACATCATTCATCTCATGCCCCTAGGTATGGGTGTCCCCTGAGGCTTCTGTCCAAAAGATTCCACTTCCATGAGGGCCCCTATTTTAGTTTTGTCTATTACTCTTTGTTGTGACTACCTCTGTGTGTATGCAACATGCATTGGGAATCTACTAATCTCACTGCTATAGACTGGGGGTGAGGAGAATGGGGAGAGGACAGGTAAGGAAACAGAAATGATTCATCCTGTCCCAGGGAACCCTCAGTCTGAGGTGGAGACTTGGGGTTTGGCCTCTTAGTCTAAGGAAGAAGCCATGATCTCATCCTTGAAGGTTTTCTCCTACTTTGGGAGGTTCCTTATCTCCTGCCTAAGAGATGGGCTTAAAAGGTGTGCTGAATAAGGAACCTTTAATTTGATGTGCATCCAAATGGGGAATCCAGTCCAAAAAAAACCCTTAGGCAGTGATGTAAAGTGATACAGATCTCCTAAGCTCTAGAGACACTGAGGGGTTCAGAATCAGGCCACGTCTGGCAGTACCAGGTAGAGTTCATCCTATCAATCAAAGAGAGCATGGAGAAAACTCCATGGGAACAGGTAGCACCCACATGGTGAAGTTAGTGATGAAAGCTGTCTTGGGCAACTCCACATCAAAGAAAATCTCCTTGGCAGTGTCTGCACGGTTGACGGCCCTTGTCGTGACCACATTGTGGGCAAAGCGGGAGGTCACTTTGCAGTTGATCTTGGTGCTATATATTTCAATGCCATTGACAACCTGCCCAGGGAGAGATAAAGAATAGCAGGACTCAACCATTGCATCACATAGGAAATGCTTAATAAAATTCTTTCTCCATACCCTTTAATCCAGCAATATCACTGCTAGGTTTATATCCCAAAGACAACCCCCAAAAGAGAAAAAGACCTGTTTGTACAAAAAATATTTATAGCAGCTTTTTTTGTGTGTGTGTGGTAGCTAAAAATTGGAAATCAAAGGAATGCCCATCAATTGGGGAATGACTAAACAAGGTGTGGTATTTGATGGTGATTGAATATTATTGTGCTGTAAGAAATGACAAGCAGGAAAAGGGCCTTCAGAAAGGCCTGGAAAGACATGTGTGAAATGATATATAGTGAAGAGAGCAGAACCAAGAGAACACTGTGCACAGAGACAGCAATATTGTTTGATGAAGAACTATAAATGATTTGACTTCTCAACAACATAATGATTCAAGACAATCCCAAAGGACTATTAATGAAACATACTATCCATCTCCAAAGAAAGAACTGATATTGATAGAACAGACTGAAACATGCTATTTTTCACTTTCTTTCATTTTTTTCCTTTTAATCAAGTTTTCTTGTACAAAATGACAAATATGGTAATAATTTACATAATTGTACATGTATAACGCATATCTGATTGCTTGCTGCCTCAGAAACGGGGGAGGGGAGGAGGGGAGGAAGGATAAAAATTAGAACCCAAAACTATAAAAAAAAAATTCTTTTTACATTTAAAAACAAAATAAAAAATATAAACCGACAAAAAAAACAAACCTTTCTCATTCACTTATCCATTCAGGACCCAGGATGATAGCTGGGATTTAGTAACATTTAACAAATCCTGATTAAGTACCTACTGTGTGCAGATCTCTGCATTAAGTAATGGGGGACTTACCATGCCCTTGTGGACTAGTAGGACAAGACACCAACACAGATAAAGTCAATATTTAATAAGAGCACCAGACAAATATAAACAGTACCATGTTGGGCCCAAAGAGAAAAGTTATCATTGGCCAGAGGATCAGGGAAGGCTTTCTGGGGGAGGTGGCATTCAAATTGGGCTTTAAAGGATAGGCAGTAATTCAACAAGTAAAGAAGGGGAGGGAGGGCAATAGAGGCATAAGGAACATCATGAGCTCACGATGGCAGGGAGGCAGGAGATCTCAGGGTGTGTTTGGAGGGAAGAGAGCTGTCTATTTTGGTTGCAAGGTAAAAGGTATGATGGGGAGGAGGAATAATAAGGCTAGAAGGTAGCACCAGGTTGAAGAGAGCCCTGAAGGCCAAGCTAAGAAATCTGAACTTCACTTGCAAAGCAAAACAGGGAGTTATTTGAGATTTTCTCATTGAAATCTTCCAAAATGCTCCTTTGGGCAAACTGAAATTGAAGCTCTTTTAGGGATACTAGAGAGCAACCGAGAAGGGTACAGCACGATCTTTCAGGATGTCGGCCTCCAAAGGTTGGCACCAAGCATTGCTTGTCCCCTGTTTCTATCTAACCCTGTATGGATCTGATATCCAGAAATTTGTCCATACTCTTCTGGGACCCTTTCATGGTTTCATCCCAGACTTCCCTCCCATAGACCTGACCTCCAGGATTTACCAATCCAGTAAAATCAATACTCCCTCCCTAAATTCCTCTAAGAACCTCATCCTTCAGGGTCAGTTCTCTTTCTCTAGGAAGTCTTCCCAGAATGCCCCCAACAAGTATAGCTTATATCTTTCCTCTCTTGGCAGGTGGTGATGATCGTCAAGATGATGCCTTAAGGTTTACAAAACATGTTACAAATATTATCTCTTTTTATCTCTTATCTTACCTTGTTCCCTGAGTCAACACTTCCAGGGTAAAGTTTATCCTTCCAACTAGACTAGGAGCATTCTGAGCTCAGGGATTTTGTCTTATGATACTTTGCATCCCCAGGGCACTTAGTAGAAAAGAATGAATGAATGAATGAATGAATTAATTAATTAATGATAGGAATCAGTAAAATTCCACAGGCTAATAATATTTAGAGCTGAAAGGGGCCTTGGAGATCAATTTATCCAAGCCCTTCATTCTGTAGATGAAAGTGAGACCTAAGAAGGGAAGGGACTTTCTAAAAGTCATATGTAAGGAAAGGCAGTGAGCTCTCCAACTCATGACACAATTGCTCCAAAAAACATCCAAATAATGCCATAGGACAATTACTGGAGCAGTAAAATCCACAGAATAATGTGCTGAGATCAATTTGCAATCAAGGATGACTTGGAAGGCCAAAAGGAGGGAGCTGCTGTGCTGAGACAGGAGTGGAGCCCAACCTTACCATCAGGCTGACGTGGATCCAGTCCCAGGAAGGCCTTGCCAGAGAAAGAGATCCCAGAGCCTCTGAATCAGCTACAGCACCAGTGTCTCTGGAACTAAGCTCATAGTCTTGTGAGAGGGCTGAGCTTTTGGCAGGGGGGGGAGATTACAGGAGTCTCTGCTGTTGCTGAGGTAGAACTTGGGTTTTTCACTCCTGCTGGGAACCAGGAGGTAGGAATGAGTATCAGTGGTCCAGGTTGGGGAGGGGCACAGGCTCCTTGGAGCTGACAACCACAGCATACAAAGCTGGTTGATTAGCAAGTTGGTCTACAGACCAGGGAACAGGCCAGGTGAGTGAAGAACCTGCTCCTCCTTAAATCATATCACCTGGGACCTCCTGAAGCTTGGAATAGTGCAGCCTAGAAACAGTGCCCTACTTTAAGGAGCTAAAAGTCAAATAAAAGAAAGGCAAGATGAACAGACAGAGAAAGGTGAGGACCATAGAAAGTTTCTTTAGTGACAAGGAAGATCAAGGTGCACCCTCAGAGGCAGATATCAATGTCAGGGCCCCTATATCTAAAGCTTCCAAGAAAAATATGAATTATTCTCAGGCCATAGAGGCACTCAAAAAAACCTTTTGATGATAAAATTAGAGAGGTAGAGGAAAAAATGGAAAGACATGAGAAAAAAGTCAACAGCTTGAAAAGTCAAATGGAAAAGGAGGTACAAAAGCTCTCTAATGAAAATAATTGCCTAAGAATTAGGATTGAACAAATGGAAGCCAGTGACTTTATGAGAAACCAACACACAATAAAGCAAATCCAAATGAATAAAAAAATAGAGGACAATGTGAAATATCTTCTTGGAACAACTGCCGACCTGGAAAGTAGATCCAGGGGAGATAATTTGAAAATTATTGGTCTACCTGAAAACCATGATCAAAGAAAGAGCTTAGATATCATCTTCCAAGAAATTGTCATGGAAATTGCCCTGATATTCTATAAGAAGGTAAAATAGAAATTTAAAGAATCCACTGATCACCTCCTGAAAGAGATTCCCAAAGGAAAACTCCTCAGAATATTATAGCCAAATTCCAGAGCTCCCAGGTCCAGGAGGAAATATTGCAAGCTGCCAAAAAGAAAGAATTCAAGTACTGTGGAGCCCCAGTCAGGATAGCACAAGATCTAGCAGCTTCTACATTAAAGGACCAGAGGGCATGGAATATGATATTCCAGGGGGCAAAGGAATTGGGATTACAACCAAGAATCACATATCCAGCAAAACTGCATAATTTTTCAGAGGAAAAAAATGGGACTTCAATTTAAAAAAGGACTTTCAGGTATTTGTGATGAAAAGACCTGAACTGAATGGAAAATTTGACTTTCAAATACAAGACCCTAGAGAACCACAAAAAATTGGAGTTGGGGAACATACCTGGGGTCATGCAGTGGGTGACTGTCTTGTGTCTGAGGCAGGATTTTGGCTGGGGTCCCCCTGGGTCCAGGGTGGATGCTTTGTCCACTGTGTCACCTAGCTGCCCCATGATGACATCTTTAGGGTAAAATTGAGGGGTGAGAGGAATGCACTGGGGGAGGGGGAAGGGCAGAAGTAGCATGGGGTGAAATCCCACATGAAAGAAATAGGAAAGTGCTTATGGACTGGGAGAAGAGAGGTGGGAGGAGCAGGGCAGTAAATGAACTTTACCCTCATCAGAATAGGCTCAAAGACCTTAATCTCATCAGAATTGTTTTAAGGAGGGAATAACAAACACACTCAATTGGGTGGAGTAATCTCTCTAACCCTACAGGAAAATAGGAGGGGAAGGGGATAAAGAAGGAGGGGCAAAAGAAGGGAGGGCAGATTGGGGGAGAGGACAGACAGAAGCAAATTCCTTTTGAAGAGGGATAGGGTGAAAGAAGATAGATAATAGACTAAATAGCATGGGGAAGTGAATAGGATGGAGGGAAACAGTTAACAAGAGTAATTGTGAAAAAGAAAAGGGGAGAAAATTGTACAAAAATATATTTATAGCAACTCTTTGTGGTGGCTAAGAATTGGGAATCAAGGGAATGTCCATCATTTGAGGAATGACTGAAGAAGCTGTGGTATATGATTGTAGTGGAATGGTATTGTGCTATAGGAAATGACAAGCAGGATGATCCCAGAAAAAACTGGAAAGACTCATATGAACTGATGTATAGTGAAGTGAGCAGAATTGGAAGGACATTGTGCATAGTGACAGTATTGTTCAATGAGCAATTGTGAATGGCTTGACTACTCTCAACAACACAATGATCCAAGACAATCCCAAGGGACTAATGATGAAGCATACTATCCACTCTCATAGAAAGAACTGATAAAAAGAGCACTTGTGGATTGTACATATATAACCTATATCAGATTGGTTGCAGTCTTGTGGAGGGGGGAGGAAAGGGAGGAAGGGAGAAAAATTTGGAATTCTAAATCTTATGGAAATGAATGTTGAAAAATACCCTTACATATAACTGGAAAAAATAAAATAAATGTTTGTTGCATCGAATTTTTTTTTTTTTACTAAAAGTCAAATGTAGAATCGGTAGTGAATAGTTTGATATTTTGTGGGGAGAGGTCCTGCTCTGTTTTTGTGGTACATGTGATCCATGCTAGAATCATATATCAGACCCAACTGTGCAATGTGTGTCAGTGCATAAGGCCCTGACGTTTTGCACACACTATCCTGGGCGTGGTATTCTGTATACTGTACCTTTGGCAATTGAGCAACAGTTCCCTTAAAGTGATGAAAGCTCTTACCGTATCTGGGAGGCTCCGCTTCTGTGAAAATAGAAATAGACACAAATTCAATGAGGTCAAGGAGAGACCAAAGGGTGAAACTGTTTGCCCATGTGACTTTCCTCAGACCCATCACACAGCTGGGACTCCGGGGGTGGGTGGGCCTGAGAAGCAAGTGTTGTCCTTAGCCCAGACCCAGGGCCTCTCATAAAGCTGTAACTAGACATTTTTGTGCCTTAGGTGGGATGGGGAGGCTCACCTTGGGTTCAGTGGCATGCAGGAGGAGGAAGTATGTCCTGGGACACCTGCTAGCCCAGCAGGACGGGCAGATGCTGAGGGGGGGGGGCTGGGGGGTGGTAGAAGGAGGCTGGGGATATGACCACCGGAGGAAGAAAATGATCCTAAGACAAAATCCCTGATCCAGGTTGGGAAGTGGGAGGAAGGCAGGTGGACAGTAGACAGGGAGAAGCTAAGGGCAGAGAATTCCAGTAGGATGGCACAGCTGGGACCTTCTATACTGCCAGGGTCCAGGGGAGAGGAGGCCTGCACAAGCTGCCTTTGAGAATGGGGATGAACAAGGATGGGCTCTTGGACATGTAGAAACGGGTACAGGGGTCTGGGGCATCCAAGGGAGTAGAATATGGAGATCAATCAGCCTTGGAGTTCTGCCCTCCGAGGCTAGAGGTGTAACTAGGGCAAGGCTGTCAGCACTCTCTAAAATCCCCACCCTGAGGGGGTAGCTAGGTGGAGTAGTGGATAGAGCACTGGCCCTGGAGTCAGGAGTACCTGAGTTCAAATCCAGCCTCAGACACTTAACACTTACTAGCTGTGTGACCCTGGGCAAGTCACTTAACCCCAATTGCCTCACTAAAATCCCCACCCTGGCCTTTTGGCCTCACCTTAGACATAATATGGTCTTTGAGGGCAGATCCCTAAGGTTGCTCTCTTTTCTGCTTTTCTCACTCCTACTTCTATTCCTGCCAATACCCCCATCATTCTCTATTGCTCCTCTACAAGATAATATCTGGAAAGAAGGTCCCTTCTGGTGGCAACAATCGATTCCAATTTGTGTCCTTGTCAAACCTAGAGGCTTTCCTCCAACCAATCTTCCTAGCGTACCACCCCCCCCATCTCTTGTGTTTCTAGAGTGCCTTCTTTCAAGATTTCACTTTCATTTCAAAGGTCTCCTCTTTATGAGGATGGTAAGCCAGGTGTTATTATTCCCATTTTGCAGATGGGGAAACCAAGGGCCAGAGAAAAAAAGTTGTCAGGAGGGAGGTCAGTAGTGGAGTTAGGATTCAAATCCAGATCTGTTGCTTTCTAGGTCACTAGACCCTGCTGACCATGTCATGCCTAGAGCAAGAAATGTTAGTAAGATTTATTCCTTTGGGAGTTTGGGGTGTGGAAGCAGCAATTGCAGACTGGGGAGTGTGGAGTAAATACCTTAGGGATTCCCTGATGGCCTGTCTGCCTAACCAAAAGCCTACCAACACTGGGATGTGCGTTTGTTTCCAAAACCCTAAGCTTGTCCCAGATCTCAGAAAGCAGAGGTTCTAGACTCACCTTGATGTTCCTGAGAGGGTTTATCAAAAAGTGAGATGTCCCCAGGCCAGAGAGCAGGACCAGGGAGAGGTACAGCCTGATTGTAAGAGCCATGATGGAGGATTAAGATGCCCCCAGGGCAATCACCTCCTGATATGGAGATCCACTATTTGCCCAGAGTCAATCAGTAACTTGTTAGGCAACCAGCTCAGTGGACCCTCCCCAGGGCAGGAAATGAGGAAAGTGGCCACCCCCACATCCTGGGAATGGAACTTTTGGGGTATGATATGAGCTACTACCAAGTAAGAAGTATTGCAACTTGACTGTGGTAAAATATCCTTTCCTCCCCCCCTCAAAAAGGACTATGAGTGAATAATGGAATTATAATTAGGATGTGGACTATAGAGGGCACTAAAAGTATTTGCCAACTGCAGTGTAAAAAACAGAGTTCGACTTCCAGTTAAAGAGAATTTGTTAAAACCTGAAGCTGACAGACAGCACTTCCAAGCTACGATCATCACAGCATCCCAAGGGATGGTCTCACCCTCCTTGACCCCACCTACTTCCTCCTCACCCCCTTTTTGGGGTCTTATCCCAGTGATGTGTCCTAGGAGCTCTACTGGTATCCTGGCTTGAGTTTTTGTGTTGTGTAGTTTGTCTCAGGTGTGCCCCAGGCACAAAAATAGCTAGCTTACACATCTACTGAAAAGTGGTATATAAGGCATTGTGTCAAGATAATGAAATATGGTAGATAAGGGGATTTAGCAGATACTCAAAGGCCCACCTGGAGATGAATCTAAACTGATTGAATGAAGTGAGAGTGATTGACTGCTGATTACTACTTCCAGTTAACTAGATTGTAAGCACATCTGGCTGGCCCTTAAGAGGGTATTGTTCTCAGAAGCTAAAAACTTTGAACTTAACTAGAGACCACCTTCGGGTCCAATAAACCAATGAATTTGAATGATGCTAGCCAATCAGCTTGAAGAACCTCCCATTTCTGGGAGGAGAACATGAAGGAGGAAGTTGATGCTGACAGAGGACTTCTGCCTTTTTTGGTTCAAGACATTGGCTTGGTGGCAGGACTACAAGTGGGAGATTTAGGAAAGCTAGGCTTTCCATGCTATAAGAAATCTGTTCTCAATCTTTCTCTTTACTATCTTATATCTTTTAATAAATGCTTAAAAAGCCTAAACTCATTTATCAGTGATTTTAGCCAGTTTCCCCCCAAAACTGGGGGGACAAATTAGAACCCACATTTAGAATTTTAAAATACACAGCATATAGGTGACTAGCAGATATGTAAAAGACCAAAAGCCATCCTCCAATAGGTAAATGATCAAAAGATATGACCAAATACTTCTCCAAAGAAGAGTTGCAAATAAAGGGACTAAAATGTCCATACTCTTTGACCAGGAAATTCCATTACTAGGTTCACACTCCAAGGAGGTCATTGATAAGAAGAATGTCCCCATAAGAAACCAAAATATTCATAAAAGCCCTTTATGTAATAGTGAAGAATTTGAAACAAAGTAGATACCTATAGATTGGGGAATGGCTAAACAGGTTGTGGTACATGAATGTAATCAAATATTACTTTGTTATAAGAAATGATGAATTTGATGAATAAAGAAATGCATGGACAGATCTGAACTGATAGAGAGTGAAGTTAAGGAAAACCAAGAAAATAATGCATGCAATGACTAAGCAATGTAAATAGAAAGAACAGACACACGCACACACAAATTAGAAGTTAATGTTGCAAAATTATGGAGAGCAAACATGACTTGAAAGAAGAGATAGGAGAAAATGCTCCAGCCCACCGTTTTGCAAAGGTGAAAGGTCTATAGCTGTGACCCATTGTACATAATCTCGAACTCTCAATGTATCAAGCAAATATGCTGACTTTTTTTCCTCTTCTTTTTTGTCTTTAAAAAATATCTCTGGGGGCAGCTAGGTGGCGCAGTGGGTAAAGCACCGGCCCTGGATTCAGGAGTACCTGAGTTCAAATCCGACCTCAGACGCTTGACACTTATTAGCTGTGTGACCCAGGGCAAGTCACTTAACCCCCATTGCCCCACAAAAAAAAAAATCTATATCTATATCTATATCTATATCTATCTATCTATCTATCTATCTATATATCTTATGTGGGATGACTCTCTGGGAAGGAGAGGAAGAAGGATGTTGGGGGGAGAATACGGTGGTATAATCAATAAGAACTAATTTTATCATGAATAATAAGAGAGACTCAAATCAAAACTCTGAGGTTTCATCTAACACTGAGCATATTAGCAAAGATGAAAAGATTGTAACAGTCAGTGTTGGAGGGGAAGAGGACCACATTAATGCACTGTGAGTGGAGCTATGAATTGGAAAGTAATTTGGAATTATGCAAATAAACTAAAATATGCATACCCTTTTACAGGAAGATTCTACTGTTGGGTACATACCTCCAAGGAGATAAATGACAAAAAGGAAGATCCCATATATGCCAACATATTTATAGTGGCCCTTTTTGCAATAGCAAAAGAACTGAAAACAAAGTAGATGTCCATCAATTAGGGGAAAGCTAAATAACTTGTAGTACATAAATGTAATGGGATATTTCTGTGCTATAAGAAACACTGAATGTGACAAATTCAGAGAACTGAGGGAAGACTTACATGAACTGAAGCAGAATGAAATGTCAAACTAGGAAAACTATATACATAACACAATGATTACAATGACATAAATGGAAACAATAACTGCAAAACAATCAAAACAGAATGCTATAAAATTATAACGATTAAGTTTGGCCTCACAAAAGAGTATGAGAAGATATCTTCTCTCCTCTACTTCTGTGCAGAAGTTAATTAATAAGGTTAATCATTGTTACTACTATTACTATTATAGCTGACACCTAGTACACTGAACTTTGCAAAATTCTTTATCAGCTCATGTGAGCCTCACAACAATCCAACGAGGTAGATAATACAGGTATTATTATTTCCATTTTCCAGATTATAAAACTAAGGCCCTGATAGAATAAGTGACTTGTCTGAGGTAATACAGCTAGTAGGTATCAGCAAAATGTACCCTCAGCCCCAATAAGCATGTGAGAAAGGCAATATAAATATGGTTACTGAGAAAACTGAATCTCAGATCAGGGGTATGACTTGGTGACACATCAGTGATTTGCCCAAGGTCACACATATTTAGTATAAGAGCTCAGGTTGAATCCCCAAGGCTCCTGACTGTAAGGCCAGTGGGTTTTCTGCACACTGTGCTGGAGCCCTACTGCATGGTATAGGGGAGTAGAACTCAGATGGAGTGATAAGTCCAGGGAGCAGAACTGTGTTGAATTGAGGCCCTTTTTAAGAAAAAGACAGATAAAAAGATAGAGTGAGACTTTAAAATGAGATGGCATCAAGTGGCAGGGCTTGGGGGAAAGACCAAGAATGGGAGCAAGCCAAAAGAGAAAAGGTAACATTGCCAGAAAGATTCTTTACTTTCCACTAGAAACCAAGGAGGGTGGACCCAGAGACCAAAGAGGAATGGATCCCCAAATCAAAAGGAGATTTAAGGCGTGGTGCAGGAGAATTTGGGACTGGGAGGTAGAAGAACTGTTTCTGAATTTACTCTTTTCTACTATAACTCTAGGCAAGTCCCTTCCCCAACCAGGGTTTCCATTCCCTGCCCCACCCCCGCCCCGCCTCTGTAAAATGAGGGAGTTAACTAGATAATTTTTAAGGTATTCTTGGTCTTATCATGCTATGATTCTAAGGGCAGAAAACAGCCTACCTATAGCTGAGCATCTTTGATCTGAAGTTTTTTGGGAAGTCAGGAAGCAGAGTGGAACAGGGATGCCAGGAACCATGTTCTGTTATTCAGGAAGGAGGAGTGGTTGTTTTCCCAGAATATGAGGGAACAAAAGGTCAATTCTATTTTCTGCATGGGATTCAAAAACCTTCCTGTTTTCAGTGTAGCATGGAAGCATAGCTATGGGCAGAGAAACATTGCCCTCAGAAAATGTGGGAGGTTGGAGTTCAGTATATCCAGGTTCCCGGTTCCATGTTCTTTTCTCTCCTAATGGTGCTCCAACACTTACTAGCTATGTGCCCCTAGACAAGTTATAACTTCTTTGAGGTTCAGTTTCTCACCTGTAAAATGGGGTAATAACATGAGTACTATCACCTCACAGGGCTATTGTGAGGAAAATGCTTTGGAAACTTTAAAGTGTTATAGGAATGGGGCGGCTAGGTGGTGCAGTGGATAAAGCACCGGCCCTGGATTCAGGAGGATCTGAGTTCAAATTCGGCCTCAGACACTTGACACTTACTAGCTGTGTGACCCTGGGCAAGTCACTTAACCCCAATTGCCTCACTAAAAAAAAAAAAGTGTTATAGGAATGTCAGTTATCCCCAACATCATTGTCGTCGTCATCATCACAGGACCTCTGATGTTTGGTCCTCTCTCCACCATCCCAAAAAACAGAAATGAAGTCATCCTACTAGTCACCTTCCTGGCCCTCACAAAGGATCTGAAACCTCTTCAGGAATGGGAGTGAAGGGTAGGTGATGAAGGACTTTAAATTCTAAACAGAATTTATATTTATTCTTGAAGCAGTATGGAACCACTATAGTTTAGAAAGTAGTGGGTGACATGGTCAGACCTGTGCTTTACGAAAATCATTTTTGGGGCAGCTAGGTGGTGCAGTGGATAGAGTACTGGCCCTGAGTTCAGAAAGACCTGAGTTCAAATCTAGCCTCAGACACTTGACACAAGCTGTGTGACTCTGGGCAAGTCACTTAACCCCAATTGCCTCACCAAAAAGAAAGAAAGAAAGAAAATCAATTGAGAAATAGTCAAAGGATGTGAACAGGCAGTTTTTATACAAAGAAATCAAAACTATCTATTGCCATATGAAAAATGCTCTAAATCACTATTGATTAGAGAAATACAAATTAAAACAACTGAGGTACCACCTTACATCTATCAGATTGGCTAATATGATAAAAAAGGAAAATAATAAATGTTAGAGAAGCTGTGGAAAAATTAGAACATTAATGCATTGTTGGTGGAGTTGTGAGCTGATCCAACCATTCTGGAGAGCAATTTGGAGCTATGCCCAAGGGGTTGTGGGACTGTGCAAACCCTTTGACCCAGCAGTGCTACTGCTATGTCTATGTCCCAAAGAGATTGTGGAGGGGAGAAAAGGACCCACATGTACAAAAATAATTATGGCAGCTCTCTTTGTAGTGGCAAAGAATTGGAGATTGGGGGAATGTCCATCAATTGGGGAATGGCTGAACAAGTTGTGATATGTCAATGTGATGGAATACTATTGTGCTGTAGGAAATGATGAGCAGGCAGATTTCAGAAAAACCTGGAAATACGGGGGTAGCTAGGTAGTGCAGTGTATAAAAGCATCAGTCCTGGATTCAGGAGGACCTGTATTCAAATCTGGTCTCAGACACTTGACATTTACTAGCTGTGTGAACCTGGGCTAGTCACTTAACCCTCATTGCCCTGCAAAACAAAACAAAACAAAAACCTGGAGAGAGTTGGGTAGACTGATGCTGAGTGAAGTGAGCAGAACCAGGAGAACATTGTATACAGTAATAGCAACATTGTGTGATGATCAACTGTGATGGACTTGGCTCTTCTCAGCAATGCAGTGATCCAAGATGATTCTAAGGAACTCGTGATGGAGGATGTTCTCCACATCCAGAAGAAGGAACTGTGGATTCTGAGTGCAGATTGAACCATACTGTTTCTACATTTTCTTTTTTTTTTTTTTTTGAGGTTTTTCCCTTGTGTTCTGGTTCTTTTTTTTTTTATTTTTTTTGGTTGTTGTTGTCGTTGAGGCAATTTGGGGTTAAGTGACTTGCCCAGGGTCACACAGCTAGTAAGTATCAAGTGTCTGAGGCCAGATTTGAACTCAGGTCCTCCTGACTCCAGGGCTGATGCTTTATCCACTGCAACACCTAGCTGCCCCTGTTCTGGTTCTTCTTTCACAACATGACTAATGCAGAAATGGAAAAAAAAATCACTTTGGCAGCTATGTGGAGCGTGAATTGGAGATGAGTGAGACTTGAAGCCAGGACTCCTTTGTGTATCCCAAAGGGAATTACAGTCCTAAGATCTTGGGTCCAAGTCTAGTCCAACCTCGCACTCCACAGATTACCTAATATGAGGCTGTTTCGGTCTCTGCTTGAACACTTCTAGTAATAGGAAGCTTACCCCCCCCCCCCCCCCCCGGGCAACTCATTCAGTTGCTGGATAGCTCCAATTAGTAGACAGTTCTCAATCCTGAATTGAAATTTTCCTCTCTCTAACTTCCCCTTATTTCTCATAGTATTGCTCTGTGGGAGCAGACAAAATAATTTTGTTCCCATTTCCCCCATGATGGTTCTACAGCTATTTGAAGGAAGGTGCTATTATGTCCCTTCTAAGTCTTCTCTTTTGCAGTAAATACCTCCAATTCCTTAAGTTGGTTTTCCTAGAGATGGTTTCTAGACTTCTCCCAGTTCTGAAAGGAAAAAAGAAAGGAGAATCAAGAAGAACAAAGTGCCAGCCACTATTGCCAGTGAGGCAGCACCAGGGGTTAGAAGGTCCTGTCTTCTGTCATTATCCACTGGAGAATTGAGTTTTGACCCCATAGTATCCTGATTACCAACCTGTCAATAATGTAGATCTATCACCTCTTGGTTTTCTGTTTTTCTGGGTCATTATGTCCTGTCTGTGTGTGTGTGTGCACGTCAACCACCTCCCCTCTAATCTCCAATCTTTCCCTCTTTCTGGTTCCTTTTCTGCTACCTTCAAACTTGCCCAATCCTCCTACATCCTTAAAATATTTTAACTGGACTCTGCCATCCCCTTAAATTATCATCCTATATCTCCTCCTTTTCTTAGCCAGTTTTGGGAGTGGAGAGAAATTGTACTTGTTGCCTCCATTTTCTTCTCACTCTCTTCCAAACTCTTTATACCATGGCCTCTTCACTCAATGTAAAAAATTCTCTTCAATGTGATAAAATAATGGAATTTGGCAGATGCCCAGGGGTCCCACCTGATTGATTTAGTATTGTTTGAGAAACCGACTAAGTACCTACTTGGGATGATTAGATATAGGCGACATCTGGCCTACCCTGAGTGAGGTATACTGCTGACATCAGCAGAGGGACCACTCTCAGTCATACAACTTGAAGGATCTCCCTTTTGGGGGAGGGAGAGAAAAGGTAGAAAAGAGAACACTGAGGCTAGGAGCTCTCTCTTTTCCTGTTGGTGAGCTTCCAAGAGTGGACTGGAGAGTCAGCACAGCTGACTCCCATAGAAACTACGAACCCCAGGTGGTGAGTTAATAGAAACAAGGCCAGCTCTTCGAATTAGCTGAGCTGGAAGCAAGTTTGGGGATTGAGTCAGTCTTTGCTAGAGGTAGGGAGCTTATCCATTTTTCTCTTCCACTGTTCCCTTGTCCCTGACTTTATTAACTTCACCTTTGTTATATATTTTATTCCCATTAATAAAACCTGATTTGATTGTGGAAAAGAGGCTGTTAATCTCCTTTCTTATTAGCCTGAGAGAAATAACTAAAAAAGGCAGTTTGGAAGGGAGGAAACTTTGGACCTAGAGGTCCCACATTATTTTCTGAACCCCAATATTATGGTGAGCCACCCAATTAACTCCCCATATTAAATTTGGCCCCTATACCAAGAAACATCTTAATTACCAAATTTGATAGACTTTTCTTAATCTTCTATTTTCTCTCTGAAGCACTTGACCATTTGAACAATGGTTGATCATGCTCTCTTCTTGGAGACTCTTCTCTGGGTTTTCTTGACCCTGATCTCTCCTAGTTTTGCTCCATGCTATCTACTCCTTGTTGATCTTTTTTGATCATCATCAATATGTAAGAAAGGGGATTCCTGCCCCCCTCAGTTGATGTATTCATAGGATGCATTCACACATGATGGAATTTTATTGTGTAAACAGTATCTGTCTATGACTTGACCCCTTTATAAGGTAGGAATGCTTCTTTCTTTGTACAGCACTCCAAAGGTCTCTCCTTTAAAACTATCTGATTTGTATAACCCATATCTGATTGTTTGCCTCCTCAGGGAGGGCAAAGGGGAGGGAGAGAAAAAGGGATAAAAATTGGAACCCAAAACCACAAATTAACATGTTTATTATAGAAAAAAACTATATGATTATTGGGAGTAAGGGGGAAAACTACCTCTTTCCTCCCTCTACCCTGAAATCTTTTCAAGGGTCTCCTCTCTAGGTAGCTATTATACTCTTAGACTTCATACTGCTCATTATATGCTAAAACCTCAACGTGTGTGATGATGTTTTATAAATATGTTCACTGAAAGGGGAGAAAATCCTTTCCTTTATGCTATCATGGCTGTAGGTGTAGATGTGCCTATAAAGTTCTGTCTTGGGTCCTCTTTTTTTTTTTTTTGTCTACACATTCTCATTTGATGACCTCATTAGCTCCCATGCATTTAAGCATCATATCTATGTATATGAACTACAAATCCATCTATCTACCTACGGACCTATCTATATATCTGTTTTATGTATGTATACAGCCCATTACTTTTGTGAGTGCCAATCTCACATGGGTCAGTCAATCAATCAATAAGCATTTATTAAACACTTATTCTGAATGAGGTAGCAAGCGAAAGCACTGAGGAAATTTTTTAAAAGGGAAAATCAGTCTACATCCTTAAGGAGCTCACATTTGAATGGTAGAGACATGTAAATAACTGAGTACATACATCTGGCCTCTTCTTGCTATTCACAGAGTTCCCACATTAGTGCCAGCCCTCATCATCTCTCACCTAGACTCTTCCAATAGCCTCCTAATTAGTCTTTATGCCTTATGTCTGAAACAACATCCTCTATAGAGTTGCCAAAGTGATTTTCCTAAATGGCTGAGCCATTCCTCCATTCAATAAACTCCAGTGTCCCCCTATTGACTCTAGAATCAAACAGAGACTGTGGTTTTGAAAAGCCTGGTCCCAATCTTTCCAGCCTAATTCTACATTACTCCACTTCCTACACTCTTTAATCCAGCCAAACAGAGCTTCTCTCTTTAATGTACACACAGAACTCCAACTGACATTTCTATGTCTTTTCTCCTGATGTCTTCCATACTTGGAATTCACTGCCACCTCACCTCCACTTCATAGAATTTCTTCTCTTCCTTCAAGATGAAACTCAAGCATCACAACTTACATAAAGCCTTTTTTGATTCCCCACAATTGCTAGTACCTTCCTTCCCTTATTACCTTGGCACATAGTAAGTACTTAATCAGTGCATGTTAGTTGATGAGATTCATAGGCACATAGAGTATGAGATCTGAAAAGGACCTTAAAGATCATGTAGGGGTAGCTAGATGGTGCAGTGGATAGAGCACCAGCCCTGGAGTCAGGAGGACCTGAGTTCAAATCCGGCCTCAGACACTTAACATTTACTGGCTGTGTGACCCTGGGCAAGTCACTTAACTCCAACTGCCTCACCAAAAAAAAAAAAGCTTTAAAGATCATGTAGTCTGACTTCCATTTTACAGATGATAAAACAGTCCCAAATATAGAAAGGGACTTCTCCCTGCCCCCACCACCAGGATATAGTAAGTTCATTGAGAATCTAGAACTAAAGCCCACTTCTCCTGACTCCCTTTCCACCACACCATGATGATCCTTTGAGGCCAGCTTCCTTCCAGCCCTAGTCAGACGTGTGGAAGAACACATGCATTTACCAGCTCAGGAATAAATGACCATAGGCTCCTCTTTTTTATAGATTCATTTACAGGGCTGTTATCTTTATATTGTAAAAACATGATTTTTTGAAACATCTTTTGAAGTGTTCTGTTTTGTAAACTCAAACAATCTTTAATCATCAACTTTTTTGGCAAGTTCAAGTATTTGCTTCTGTTGGCTTGTTGCATGTGTGAGAAGATAAAAAGGATTTTTGTTGGCTTAAATATAGTGTAAAGGGATTAGCCAGGGGAGTCACTGATTTAATGAATCTTTGTCTATAGGTGGAAAAGCACCTTCCCATGAAGAGTGTAGGCATGCCATTAATGCCTTGTTGAGAGGTCAGGGGATGGCTTTGATTGGTTTATATTGACTGGACCTGCCCCCAAGATGGATCTCCATAAAGCAGACTCTTGCTGGACTAGCTAGCTCTATAAAAAACACAAGAGAACAAGACTGTTTTCCATCTTCTTCCCTTTGGTTTTTTGATTGTCAAAGCAGTGAAATATCAGAATCTAGTCTTCTGGCCAGAGATTTCCTGAGCAGCACCAGCGTTGGCAGGTGCCTTGTGGCTAACCCAGAGGGAAATTCAAGAGTTAGATGGTCTGGTCTTCTAAGGAAAGAAGAGGACTTCTTAATCAGGAAAAGGACCCCCCCACATGACTCCTATAGTGGAAGAGCAAAGCCACAATGAGGGGAGGTGGGAGGGAGGGGTAGACAAAAGATACAAACTTTGCCACCATGCATCTATACACATGCACAGAAACTATTTAAGTGATTTATTTGAATAGTATGAGTCCAGTGGGAAAGGTTGCTGCCCATTCAGCAGCCCAAAGCAGCTTTTAGGGGGAATGAAATATTGGGTGGGGGTCATCAGAACCTTCTTAGCATTGTGAATTAAGGGTGACATAAGTCTAGAGGGTACTTTGTAGGAGTTGGTGGGAGAATTTATCAGAATGTCAAAAGGCTGCCCCAGTGGAGTTCCTCCTGAAGGGAACTATTTATTGTTTTATTGCATTCTCCATATCTGCCTACATTATTCTTCAAGCACCTTATACATTTTCTGTATCTATTTCATAGAATTATAGGTTTAGAACTAGAAGGCACCTCTAAGGCCACTGAATCCTATCTCCTTATTTTGCAGATTAGGAAACTGTGACACAGAGAGATTAAGTGACTTGCTTGTGGTCACACAACTACCCAGTGTCAGAAGCCAGATTTTAACCCAGTTGTTTCATATTCCAAGTCCAATATTTTATCCAGTGTCCCACACTGTCTCACCATGTGCCCTCTGTGTTTTCTACATTTTCTATGGGGTAAAGTAAAAATTGTCTTCTATTCATATACCTTTGCTACCTTAAATGGTTGTATCTGAGGACCCTTTTATCTATATTTGTGGAGACTAGACTTGACCTATTTTTGGAGATTTTTCAGGAGCAAATTCTAGGAGGGGACATAATGAACAACAACAAAAAAGAGTAACTGTTTCCTTTTTTGGCTCATCCTCCCAGATCATAAGCACTCTTGTGTAGACTTTAAGCCATGAATTCAAATAACACCAAAACCAAGATTATTTTGTTGCTCTCAGATATAAACAATAAATGCAAGCACGTGGGCCAGGAATATGGAAAGCAATGACATTTTCTCCTTTACTTAGCTATTTTTCTGGCTCAAATTCATTTGGGAGTCAAATGAGCTTCACAAACTGACTTCAACAATGGGTTTTTGTTTGTTTGGGTTTTTTGTAAGAACGCCTTGCAATCATTTTTTTTTTCCTAAAGACCCTTTTTTGAAAAGGATTTGCTGTAATTCCATACCCATTCATATTTCCTTGGGGCAGAGAGAATGCAATTATATAAGAAACTGTTTTGTTTTGTTTTGTTTGTGGGGAAATGGGGGTTAAGTGACTTGCCCAGGGTCACACAACCAGTAAGTGTCAGGTGTCTGAGGCCAGATTTGAACTCAGGAACTCCTGAATCCAGGGCCGGTGCTTTATCCACTGCGCCACCTAGCCGCCCCCTAACTGGTTTTTTTTGTTTTTTTGCGGGACAGCGGGGGTTAAGTGACTTGCCCAGGGTCACACAGCTAGTAAGTGTTAAGTGTCTGAGGCTGGATTTGAACTCAGGTACTCCTGAATCCAGGGCCAGCGCTTTAACCACTGTGCCATCTAGCTGCCCCCTTAACTGGTTTTTTTTTTTAAGAGAGGATTCAGATGATAGGAAATGAGGCGAGTTGCTGGACAAGTCTGATTTTTAAAAAGTGCTCTCTAGTCCCTAGGCAATCAACTCTGATGGCTCTAAGAAGGTGAAGATGCCGATCCTTTGGGAGGGTAGATTCCAGGTATCTTGGTTTTGACTTCTGGTAGCACTTCCATTCTCTTCCCCATCCCCTTCTTCCCTCCCTTCCAGCTTTGCCATGTTTGAAGGTCTATCTTTAAAGTTCTCTGTATGGATTGTTTTGGGCTCTTCAGATGTCAATCTCCCCAATAATCACTCCCCCATTCCCTAAATGTACACAGCTGTGAAGCAGAATAGAGGTACTGTTTAATGAGGCATATAAAATATCAATCATAATTACATGACAGAATTTGAAAGAGATCAGGGAGAAATCTAATTTAAAAAGCAGAATGGAGTGAGCTCATAAGGCATGTGTGCACTTCAAACTGCTGACCATTGCTCCATCTAGCCCCATCCCATAGGCTGAGGATGCTTTTCCTCCCATTTAAGCTCGGGTCCAAATGATAAGAGGTTGTTCCCATGTGATCCGAACCACAAAGTCATTAAGGAGAACAAAAGATTTTTCCCAGATGTTGGATTTAGAATATGCTGGGGATGATATAGTCAGTGTGGATGCCATCAATCAGCCCATCACCGTTGTTATGCACAAACCAGCAAGAGACATCATTGCCCAGCCAAGGGTCCTTTCTATAGTCTTTCTGTGAGCCCCTAGAAGGAGAAATATATGACTTGTAAAACACCCAAGAAAAGTGGATCCCCAGCCATGCATGAGTCTAGTAGTTTTCTCTTCACCCACCCAAGTTTGTGGATTAATGGGAGTAGGTAGTGGAGCCTCAAAGGGCCTAGTATGCTTGCTTATCTCTTTCTCCATTCCAATACATGTTCATTATTTCTTTTCAGGCCCCACGTAAAAACTCACAGAAAGTCTTCTTTGCTTAATGGTACACCCCTGCAATGGTACATCCAGGTGGTGCAGTGGATAGAGTGAGGGGCCTAGAAGACTCATTTTCCTGATTTCAAATCTGCCTCGGATACTTACTAGCCATGTGACCCTGGGCAAGTCACTTAATCCTGTTTGCCTCAGTTTCCCCATCTGTAAAATGAGCTGGAGAAGGAAATGGCAAACCACTCCAGTATCTTTGCCAAGAAAACCCCAAATGGGGTCATGAAGAGTTGGACATGACTGAAAAACTACTGAACAAACTGCAACGGTTTCCACACTACATGCGCCCTTGTCCCTTACTGTAGTTAATACAATTTTTATGATAATTTCTTGTATTTGTTATTATTTTGACTGATAATTATAATTTCTCTCTAGTTATTTTATACATGCTTATCTTGTCTCCCTAGCTGGATGATTAACTTTTGAAGAGTAGGAACTACTTTCTACTTCTCTTACTTCACTTCAAAGATGTTTTTTTTGGTACAAATATAATCTTAGCAAACCATCAAAAAAGATAATGATTTAAATGTAAAAATAAGAATAAAAAAGATGGTACATGAAAGTGTTAACCTCTGTCAAAGTTTGTTTTTAAGAGTTATATTAAAAAGATAGTAACAAAAATGTCCTATTTTCTTCTTCTGAACTTTTTCCCTTCTGTGTGTTTTTTTCATATTCTAATTCTGTTGTTTTTATGTTATTTACACAATTGTAGTTACTATATATGTTGTGGCTTTGGTTCTGCTTTTTTCACTTTATACCACTTCATACATCTTCCTGTATTTCTGAGTACTGTTCATATTTTTAATTTCTTATGGCATCATATTAATCCTATTTTTATATAATTTGTTTAGTCATTCTCCAAGGAAAGGGTTCATTCTGTAATGTCAAAACAAAGTGCATCAGTACAATATTTAAAATATATCTAATTTTGAAGCTCAAAATTTTTTTTACAAATTTAGTTGGTATGCCATTAGGTGTACAGATGTGTAATATTGATATTCTCTCGGGTCAATGGCAGAGTAAGCATAGTATAATTGCCTTGTTTCAGTGTGGAATCTTTACCCCCAATAATGGAAATCACAATTAATTTTTGCCTTCATGTTCTGTGGAATTCTTATTCATTTCATTTCCTTCTAGAAGTTCTCTATGGAGAATGTACCCGATATTCTTAAGGTCTTCTTTAAGGTCTCTTAACATTCCATGGGTATCACTGGAGAATTCAGGCTGTCATCTATCCTTCTTGTTATATGACCAGCCCACCTCATTTTCTGTTCATATATTTCCTGAATAGCATCATTCAGGTCATTTCTTACATGCAAGTCATCACTGGTAACATCCTGAAGCCTAACTTTCCATCAACATGAATCTTCCTACTGATAGCAATTTTCATTATTTTATGATTGTGGTGCTCTATGATTTGAAACCACATGTCATCACCGGGAGGATGTTGGCATTAAAAATTATGGAGTTTTGTATGAGGGAGCAGCTTAGGTTCATTGAAGATGCTGCACAATTTCCCAAATACAGCCTACGTCCCTCTCTTACCCCCTTTAAACTTGGCCCCAGCTCATTCTCCATCAGCAATATCTCTCTATGAACTGTGAACACTGCCATGGAAGAAGAAAGGCTAAATGAAAGAGGAATTTCATCTAGAAGACACCATCTTTTCATTGCTTCTATTTCTAGATGACATGATGCTCACTGCATTGAGACTCAAATACTACATTTTTTAAGAGAGAAATTGAGAGAATAAAAATACTCATAAACCTATCACAAGAGAAATATAATTCTTTGTTGCTATATAAATTTGTCAGAGATATTTGTATTTGTGGTAATACTACCCTAAACATATGGTTATGCTTTAGAACACATGCATTTTCTATTTTCAACAATCACAATAAAAATTATCTTAACATTGAGTTATCTTATGCCTACATAAGTTCAGAAATAGCCATTCATTTTCATGTAGTGTAAGTAGAATTTATTGTTTAACTGCCCTGTGGAGCTAGTATTGAAAATTTTTACAGAATCATAAAAGGCTATTTTGCAACCAGTCATTGTTCTTGACTGCAAAATAATGGCTGTAACTACAGTAACAACTCAATTTGGATCTTATTAATGACCACATTTTGGGGTCACAGATTTTTCTTTGTGAAACAAATTTTAAATCCATCTGTGCTGTGTACCAACTAATACAGAATCAATGTAAATCACTTAGCATGTTTAAGTGTTACAGATTCAATTATTACTGTGCTATGTAAATTTATGGGCTTTTTCACAGAAAAACCCTATCAGCACTAAAATTATTCTTTATCAACATTTCAGTTGGTCATTATCAGCTTTGACTTGATGACATTATCTTTAAACTCAATCTGGGATTATAAGCATTTAGCCTCTGGGATTATAAGCATTTATCCATTTTGAGAATTTTTTTTAATGTTCCATAAAGGGTTAAACTTCCATTTCCAAAAAATAAGTGGAAATCACCCATTGCTGAAAATTACTAAATGTATTTTACATTTTCAAAGCCAAGAGCTGTGGTGCAACATTAATGTCATTAACAAAAGAACAAAGTCAAGTAGAACTTACAAACTGCTGCAAGAGTCTCAAAGAATTTTGGAATGACTTTCAAGAATCCTAGATTTCTTTAGGAGCTAATATTCGTCCTCAAAGTGAATACATTACCACCTATCAGGCACAAAATGATATTTCCAGAAAGGAAAATAACTCTCTCCTCAACAAATTCATTAGATAATGCACATATTTCCTGTTTTTGTTAAGGTTTAAAAATGTATCAACTGAATGTCCAATTAGAAAAAAAAGTATAACCTGTCTTGGGAGGGGAAAGGATACAAGGAGAAAGGATGGCTTTTCTTTATGTCATTAAGAATACCTTGATTTAAGAAAGAAGACTTTCAGGCATTTGGTATGAAAAGACCTGAACTGAATAGAAAATTTGACTTTCAAATACAAGACACTGGAGAAGCATAAAAAGATAAACAAGAAAAAGACTTCATGAGGGATATTAAAAGATCAAACTGTTAACATTCCTATATGGGAAGTTAATACAGAGGACACAGGTCTGAACTGAATACAAAGGGATGTTATGTTTTGTTCTTTGTGGGGTGTCTTATGTATGGGGCCGGATTTGGGCTTGGGGCCTCCTGGGTCCAGGGCTGGTGCATTGTCCACTGTGCCACCTAACTAACCCATAATGACATCCTTAAAATAGGGTTGAGGTGTAGGAGAAATAGACTGGGGGAGGGGGAAGGGGAAAGATGGTCTGGGGAGAGGTTGTTCACATGAAGGAAACAAGAAAAAAGCTTATGGAGGGGAGGGGAAGAGGGGGAAGGAATTGGGGAGTGATTGAACTTTAATATCATCAGAATTGACTCAAAGAAGGACTAACATACATACTCAAGTGGGTACAGTAATATATTTTGCCCCGGGGGAGGGGAGGGAGATAAGGGGGGGGGGGAAGAGGGGAAGGAGGGAAGGGCAGATTCTGGGAGAGAGTAGTAAAAAGCAAAATACTTTCAAGGAAGGTGAAGGTGTTCTGCATAACAGCACAAGTATGAAATATTGAATTGCTTGATTTCATAGGGAGGGTTGAGGAGAGAGGGAGGAAGAAAATTTAAAAAAAAGAAAAAAATTTTAAAATAAATAAAAAATAAAAAAATAAAAAGATGCATCAGGGTAGCCTTACCTTTGCCATCCCAAAAAATACTTTCCTTGCCCTTCTAACCAATGCCTGAAACCTAGTAAAAGTGCTGTTTTCTTGAGAGCAGGTTCTGGTTGGGGGAGGGTAAAAGGAACATGCTCAGCAATGTCTATAGAAGGATAGGGTCAGTGCTAAGCAAAAATTATACAGAAAGAAGAGACTGCAAGCCCCTGAAGAACAATTCTCCTGACTAGACTAGTTGGAACATATGTAATAACTATTCCTTAGTGTGGGTACTCCTTCCAATAATGCAAACTGCCACCCCAACGTCCCCAGGGCTCTCATCCTGTAAGATTCTTCCATCCTCCATAATAAAGGATTTACCTGCCTTCCTCTCTGGTTCCTTTCATATGATGAAGACTTATGATGAAAAAAATATACATAAACATCTAAAGAGAAAGAACTGATGGAGTCTGAATGCATATTAAAGTATTTATTGTTCTTGGGGAAAAAAAAGAATATCTTGATTTAGCCATATTGTGCACAATTTTGAGGATTATGGGAAGCTCTGAAACTAATAAAAATGGATTGTGTTGCTATATGAAATAATGTCCTAAAATATTACACAAAATTCTTTAGCTTTAAGATGAAAAAAGTAGAAGTGGTTGTTTTAGGATCTGTATTGTTGAAAAATGAATATACAAGGGGGCAGCTAGGTGGCACAGTGGCTAGAGCACCAGCCCTAAATTCAGGAGGACCTGAGTTCAAATGTGACACTTGACACTTACTAGCTGTGTGACCCTGGGCAAGTCACTTAACCCCAATTGCCGCATGAAAAAAAAAAAAGAAAAGAAAATGAACATATAAGAAGTGCTATTATTTTTTTCATGGAATTTTATTCTGAACATTCTACCTTAATGTATAATGATTTCAGATGTCTAGTACTAAAAACTGGGCTTTTAAAGCTGATCTTATAATACTTAGCATTCCCAGTGCTTATAATACAGTTTATTCAATAGTGGCTTCAGTTTCAACTGAACCTCTAATTATTCCTCATTCCTCTTTTTCCTGCAGGTATTTTGGTTTAGCAAAATTATGCTTATGTACATGTCGCTTTGGAGGTATTTCACAAAGTAAGTCTGCTGTTAATTCATTCCCTTTATTTAATTCAATCTTTCTAATTACTCCCATCTGTAGTTTTCTTGCTATAAATTGTAGCAGAGGGCTCTTATAGCAAAAATAAAACATCTTTTCTCTTTTACTGCATGTGTATCCAGGTAATGAGTAAACAAAACCTACAGAATTCAAATTATCTCCTTTTGGAAATGTTTACATAGGAGGAAAACTGATAACATGTTGAAACTTTTAGAATCTTTTTGGGCAAGTCTTTTAGCACTAAATTTGTCATTTTGGCCAAATTATAATTTAATTTTTTAATATCAATTTCCAACTGCATGTAGTTAAGCTGACTACTATTTAATTTTTCCAAAGCCTGAAGAGCTTCGCCAGCAATGGGGAATGTTACTCCTTGTGATGTTGAACACTTAGTGGCCATAGCAACCATCAATTTGGACTTCATTCATCTTAATTTACTGTAATTCTTCCTCAGTTTCAGTCAAGAGGTCAGGGGAAGACTGAGTGATGAAATATTTTCTATATGCACTGAATGCAATGCCTTTCTTCATTGTCCCAAATAATTCATCTTTAATATGAACACCTCCAAAGTCCTTTTTCAGGGTTGTTCTTGTTACTACATACAAAGTTTTTGATGAGTGTGAGAATATTCTGGAGACCATGCAATGAAAAATCCATCCATATCACTGTATAGTCTGAAATTTTAGCCTGTACAATATGTAACAGAATTGCTTGCCTTCTAGTAGTGGTAAAATGAGAGAATTGGAACCTTCATCCTAAGCCTAAGTTTGGGGGCAGCTAGATGGCCCAGTGGATAAAGCACCAGCCCTGGATTCAGGAGGACCTGAGTTCAAATCCGGATTCAGACACTTGACACTTACTTGCTGTGTGACCTTGGGCAAATCACTTAACCCTCATTGCCCCGCAACAAAAAAAGAAAGAAAGAATATTCAAGATACCTATGCAATACTTCTGTATAGTCTATAAGCCATTATCTCTCTCATTTACTACTACTGAACCATGTTTTCCAACGTATTTTTCACTGTCTTCTTCCATCCTCAGCTTTGCATTGAAGTCATGAATACTTAAAGCATATGTTGGATTTGGAATCATGGGAGAAAAGTTGCCAAAATATTCATACTCTTTTATACAAGTAGGTAAAAAGCAGAAACAAAGCTTCCATACATATAAAAATATTCATAGCAACACATTTTGTGGTACAAAATAACTAGAAACAAGGTAGGTGCTTCCTGATGCTAAAATGTCTGAACAAATTGTGGTATACAGATATCGTGGAATACCATTACACGATAAGAAATTATAAATATGAGGAACTTAGAAGATTTGGGGAGAACTTGCATGAAATTAAGCAGAATGAATTAGGAAGAACCAGGATAACAATTTACCCAGCAGTTTTCCAAAACATTGCCTGTAGACTCCTGGGAATTTCTGAGACTCTTTCAGGAAGTCTATCAAATCAAAACTATTTTTATAATAATGCTGAAATGTCATTTGTCTATTAAAACACTTCCCTTTGGGGCAGCTAGGTGGCGCAGTGGATAGAGCACCGGCCCTGAGTCAGGAGTACCTGAGTTCAAATCCAGCCTCAGACACTTAACACTTAACTAGCTGTGTGACCCTGGACAAGTCACTTAACTTCAATTGCCTCACTAAAAAAACAACAACAACAACAAAAACCCACTTCCCTTTTCTGACCACCTATCTGTGTGGAAATGAAAACAATACTAAAATAATAATAGCCCACATTTATATAGAGCTTTTTGTTTTGCAAAGCACATAACAAATATCTCAACTTATCCTTAACAACCTTGGAGGTAAGTGCTATTATTATCCCCATTTTACAGATAAGGAAACTGAGGCAGACATAGACATGACTTGCCCAGAGTTACACAGGGGGGAAGTGTCTGAAGAAGGATTTTAACTCAGGTCTTCCTGGCACCAGGTCCAGCACCGCTATTTATTATACCACCTAGCCTAAAAGACAGGCAAGCTCTGATTAATTAGAATAACAATGCCATGGAATGAGAGATAAAACATACCTCCATCCTCTCACAAGAGAGATAGGACTATGATGAAAAACCTAATAAAAGTTGTTGGGTGTCTTGTTGATTAATTAATGGCTAATGGCTAGCATTTAGCACTTTAGGATTTGCAAAGAACTTTACATATGGTATCTCACTTGGTCTTCACAACAACCCTGTGAAGTAGATGCCATCACTTATCCCCATTTTATAAGTGAGGAAACTGAGACTGAGAGAGGTTAATTCACGTGTCTGGGGTCCTACAGCTAATAAGTGTCTGATGTAAGATTTGAACTCAGGTCTTCCTGACTCCAAGTCCAGTGCTCCATCTATTAAACCCCCTAGCTGTTTCTTGATTAGTTTTGCTTAACTGTACTTATTACAAGAAAGAGTTCAGTGTCAGAGAGTGGGGATGACATATTGGGCAGTGACTGTGACATAAAAAACATCAACAAAACTTTAAAAATAAAACATATTTTGATTTAATTCGGATGTTTTTAATCATGTCCTTTATAGAACCCTATTTGCCAAATGTAGTTCTACACTGGCATAACCTTAGAGAACTTTGGGCTACCACTATACCATTATGTGACTTTGAAGTAGGACTTTTATCAAATTGAAGGTTATAATTGTTCCACTTGACTTATCTTCTGTCATACTCTATTGAATTACTCTTTCTTATTTCAAAAAACCTGTTCCTTCTCCAACCTTAATACACACATACACAACGCAAAAAAAGTTCCTATATTTCATACAATTGTAAGTTGCATAACTATATTTTGCAAAAACTCTACTTCTTCATTATTCCCCCATCCTTTGTTTGTTACAGGACTGTCATTCTGTTATTACCTCCACCCCTTTTCCCTTATTAACCTGCTCTTTTTTTCTATGTCATTTGAATATTCAGTCATATCCAAAACCAGTTTATTCCTTTGTTCCCCTTTTCCCTATTTTCCCCTCTCAAACCTATTTGTCACATGGTTGTTAACCAAATAATACTACTGAAATTTTAAAATTCCCTTATGACAACATAGGGAAATGTTGACATAGCAGTATTGACATAGCAATTAGTTGTAACTAGTGGAATCACATTTTTAAATTGCCCATTAATTTTTTTTTTTTTTTGGTGAGGCAACTGGGGTTAAGTGACTTGCCCAGGGTCACACAGCTAGTAAGTGTTAAGTGTCTGAGGCTGGATTTGAACTCAGGTCCTCCTGACTCCAGGGCCGGTGCTCTATCCACTGTGCCACCTAGCTGCCCCTTGCCCATTAATTAGTTTAGTTTAGTTTTGTTTTTGTTGTTGTTTGGTTTTTTGTTTTTTTGCGGGGCAATGAGGGTTAAGCGACTTGCCCAGGGTCACACAGCTAGTAAGTATCAAGTGTCTGAGGCCAGATTTGAACTCAGGTCCTCCTGAATCCAGAGCCAGTGCTCTATTCACTGAGCCACCTAGCTTCCCCCTGCCCATTAATTTTTGATGATTAATTTCTTTTTTTCCCTTTTCCCCCCAGGGCAATGGGGGTTAAGTGACTTGCCCAGGGTCACACCGCTAGTAAGTGTCTGAGGCTGGGTTTGAACTCAGGTCCTCCTGAATCCAAGGCTGGTGCCTTATCCACTGCGCCACCTAGCTGCCCCTGATGATTAATTTCTAACTCTGTAGTTTTGTTGGTTTTTAATGTCAAAAACCAATCCAAGGTTGTGCCATCCCCATCATAAATTCATCAGATTCATGTAGATTTAAATCAACCATCTTTTATCTCTTAAAAGAATCCTTAGCCTCTCATGGAAATTGATTTGGGGATGAAGTCATATTTCATATTTTGGAATATGATATTCAAGTTTCTCCTATAGTTGTATTTCTTGTTTTTCTTGATGATAACTTTAGGGGAAATATTTTGCAATATTAATTGGAACTTTCAGATATATAATGTCTTTTTTTCCTTGACCATTTATAATATGGTCTCCTTGTCATTATAAGTTTGAAGCTCCAATTTTCAGGTTCACCCTTACTCGCATACTGTGAATTCTTTTGGCTTGAAATTTGTACTTTTCCCATATTTATGGGAAATTTTTCTTATATGATTTCCTGAAATATAGTGATGAGTTTCTTCTTCACAGTTTTGGGGAAGGTCAATAATTCTTAAATATTCTCTCTTTTTACTCTGTTCTACAGATGCCACTTTTATCTGCATTGATTCCAAATCCTTTCCCACCATCTTCCGAGCTCATTTTTTTTTTTGCTTCATTTACTATTTCATTCATTCTGACCTCAAATGAAATAATTATATTTTTCACTGAGCCTATTGCTTTGTTTGTATTTGCGGTGGATATTTCTAAATTCCTAAGCTTTTTCATCATGTTGTGTTGAGAATCTTTGTTACACTGGAAAGGATATTGAATTTAGAGGCTGGGAGCTAAGGTCTAAATTTTACAGCTAAAATTATAGATTTAAATTTATGATGATGGTTCTTTTTATCTATTCTTGTGATACTTTTGCTCATTTATACATTAACTCCTTCAGTGTCTATACTATTCATTATATCATGCCTTTAAGGGATTCTAGCTTATTTGGGGTACTTTGTGGCTGGGGATTTTTTCTACTATGTTTTTCTTCTGGAGATTTTGTTTTCAGCTTCTTTTAATTCATAATATTTTTTCATTGTTTTGAAACTTTTACTTTATTACTTCTTTGAAATTTTCCCCCCTAAAAACATCCTTTTAATGGTTTCGGGTAGTTTTATTTCTTTTTGGTATTTCATTGGTTTTTGGTTTTGTTTTTGTTTTTTGGTGAGGCAATTGGGGTTAAGTGACTTGCCCAGGGTCACACAGCTATTAAGTGTCAAGCATCTGAGGCCAGATTTGAACTCAGGCACTCCTGATTTCAGGGCCGGTGCTCTATCCACTGCACCATCTAGCCGCCCCTCATTGTTATTTTTTGAAGGAGAAAGTGAGAAATTATCTCCTGTGACCTGTCACTTCTCCACCTCCCCAGTTGTTGTTCATTTGTTTCAGTTGTGTCTGACTCTTTGTGACCAAGTTTGGGCTTTTCTTGGCAAAGATACTGGAATGGTTTGCCATTTCCTTCCCCAGCTCATTTTACAGATGAGGAAACTGAGGGAAATAGGATTAAGTGACTAGCCCAGGGTCACCCAGCTAGGAAGTATCTGAGACCAGATTTAAACTCAGGTCTTCCTGACTCCAGTGCTCTATCCACTGTGCCATCCAGGTTCCCCCACCTCCCCAGAAGCTTTCTCAATTCCTAGTCTAAAAAGCTGCACACAGAAGACATCCAATAAATGCTTGGAGATTTGCTGACTTTGAAATTCCTTCTTTCTTAGACTAGATCAAAGCCACTGTGTTGTGAGACAGTGAGGGATTAGAGAAGGTATACATTGAGATGGTGTTTTCTGGTGAACTTTGGGGTAAAACTGATGATGGAAATGTTTGTCGTAATCTGGCATCAGATTTGATTTAGCAACATTGGGTGTGGGAAAAGAACTAGTAGCCAGCAAGGTATTATTATGTTTTATTAATTAGCTAGGAATGCAGCACTGATTTTAAACCTGTCATCTAGCTAGTCAAAGCACACTGGAAGGTGAGCAGAGACCTACTGGTAGTAAGACATCATTGGGAAGTGGGGATCATGAGGTAAGTGTATATTGTTTGGAATGACTTCTAATCAAAATAGGAAGAATGCTAGGAGGCTCAAAATCCCCGTGGAGAGAAAGGAGCTAGTGTTAATTAGGAAGAGTAGGCCTGACAAGTTAATTTACTAGTCACATAGTAATTTAAATAATGAATTAGTTAATTTATATAGTCACATAACGTCTCAGTACTATGATTTCTTGTACCTAGAATTTTTTTAGCATGTTCTGAATTTTACTCTTTCCTTGCAAACCAAGTCTTTCTCACTGTGTTCCCAATGGTGTGGGTGGATGGTAGAGAGGGGAGAGGAGAAGGAGATCTTAGCTAAAACTAGAAACAAAGTCCAGAAAATGGTTGAGAGTGCAAGGTGGAGTTTTTAGCCTAAGACTGATTAACTTATTTAGCCTATAAAGTGAATGACTAATATTCCCTCAGGCCAGATTGTGCAGAGTGATTTGAGGACCTGAGGAAGCTGTGGTCATAATCTACACAGAGTTTGCCATCACTAGGGCCTGTCCTCAATTCATTAGACTCTTGAGATGTTTGGAGTGATGTGAGAGATTGTTCCCCTACCATCTGGGAAGGGGCGGGGATGGAGTGAGGGGAGTCTGCCTTTCAAACTCATTTGCCCTTAGAAGAATTAAGTGGTCTAGACCTCAGCCTCTGGACACTTGTCCTGAAAAGAGGCCCAATCACCTCAGAGGGGGTTTTATGACCTTGTCCTAACCATAGTGGAGACCCTGAAAGGCCTGAAGGGAGTACCCAAAGGCAGAGTTTGCAAATCGATTTACCTGGTGACCATCAGTCTGTGGTTTTTCACCAACATTGTAGCATCTGGCTTCTTAGGGTCAGAGCCTGGCCGGACATCAAAAACTTCAAAATCAAACGAATGGAAGAACTGCCCTGAAAATTTCCATCACAGATAATGGTTAAGACGTGTGATTTCTGAGAGATGAAAGATTGAGGCACCCAACACAGAGCCTTGGCTCGATGTTTGCTGAATGAAGGAAGGGGAAATTAATAAAAACTTCCTGTCTGGATGTAACTCCATGGTCCATCAATTTTAGTCTAGACTAGTGGGTCTCTTGTTTTTCATAGGAAGGACCACTCCAGCAGGGCCATAGACCCTATGGGGCCTCTCCTGTACTTTAAATCACCATTGCAAAGGGTAAGCCCTAGTGCTGAGTGAGTAAATAGGGTTACTTTGGGTGACATATCAGTGAGCAGAATGAAATGATTCATTGTATTAAATTTAATTGCTTGGTATTTTGTGTCTATTCCATAATAACTTTTCCAAGCTGATTTTGATGAATTTCGAGATATAAAATAGCACCAAAATATAACTCATCATTAATTTATAGTTCAGTCCACCACCTTGAAATAAAATTATGGTCAACAAGACTCCTGAAATAGTTATGTCCTATTTTTAATGAGCTCCAGTAACCCTTGGCCCATGGGGAAAAAGTTGTGGAGATATGAGGTTGCACTAGGCAAAGTTTCGGGGCCACAGAATTTTTACATAATTTATGCCAGAAAAAAACTTTAGTCATTATCATGTCTAAATGAACATTAAATTAAATGGCTACATTAACATTACTGGAGAAACCATGTGGACCATTAACTGTCATTCTTTGGAAATCACTGGCCCATACAGTCCCACACTGCTGGAGCCTCCTCTTATTGTTATTTGTCCCACATTTTCGATCTAGATAGGCTACAAGTCTTGCCCAGAATTAGAAATTCAGTAAATAAGATGCTACTTTTCAATATTGAGCATAAAGGTCAGAGGGTTTCAAACATCCTCTGTATGTTGATATTAAGAACTTGTTATGGTGTCAGCCATGTCTCAGGAAACACAGAAATTTTCTGCAGATAATAAGAGTGAGAGGCTCAGGCCCTGTGGCCCTTGGAATTCCAGGGGTTGCTATCCATTTGCCCCCAGAGAAGCCCCTTCCCATCCACATCCTAAGAACCACAAAACCAGAGCAGCCTGGAATCCTACCCAGCAATCCATGTGTCCGTGGTGACATCTGGTGGCTGTCTGCTGCATATAGCCCAAGGAAATCTTGGTGGACTGGATGTTTCTTCCACACATGGTGCAAGATGACAACCAGGGTGGCACCATCATCCATGGAAACCAGCAGTTTCCGAGTAGGGATGATAGTCACTGTCACCCTGTGGTAGGAAGAGCCCAAGATTTAAAGTCAGAGACTGAATTGAAATACCAGCTGGGGGGGGGGCAGCTAGGTGGCGCAGTAGATAGAGCACCAGCCCTGGATTCAGGAGGACCTGAGTTCAAATCCAGCCTCAGACACTTGACAATTACTAACTGTGTGACCCTGGACAAGTCACTTAACTCTCAATGCCCCACCAAAAAAAAGAAAAGAAAAAAAGAGAAAAGAAATACCAGCTTGGTCACTTGGTAGCTATGTGACCTTGGACAGACTATTGAACTTCTTTAGTCCTTGGTTCCTACATTTGTAAAATGTGGGATCTGGACCATGTCAAGTCTCTCATCCTACGATCCCATGATTCCTGCTGGCATCATGGATGGACACCTGGATTGGAAAACCTCCCAAATGTTCCTGAGGCTACTGTGTGTGTATACACATGCACACATGCTTCCTAGTCTTCCAGTTTAGACTGCAAACACCTTGAAGGGAGGGACTTAGCCTTCTCTATTTGTGTTGCCTCATCTCTTCTAATGCAAAGATCAGTAGAGTGAACACTTGACTTTTGTATTCTGGGGAAGGAAAATGTGGACAGTGTCCACTGCCCAGAGATAATCTTATACCCTGTTCTCTCAAGTGAGCTAGGGGTACCTTACCCTTCCTGCCTCAGTGTGACTTTGTCCAACCAGGAAAATACAGGTCCTTTCATGCTGGAGCGAAGGGTGATGTTCTGAGGTGTCACCTCTAATGTAAATCCTGTCTTCTGGTTCATAATCCCAAGCCTTCCAAAGTAAGTGCTTTTGTTCTTCCCATTGTTATAATTTTTATCACCAATGAGCTGTCCATTCACTGTGATCCCTGAGGGGGAAAAAGAGTATGGGGATCCCAATGAGTTACATGGTCCCCTTCATACTTGTCTCCCACATACCTCCCCCTCCCCAACTACCATAAAGTTATGTGATCCCACCCTCAGCCCCAGGCCCACATCAGCCCCAACCTGTGTCTGGGTCTTGGATGAGGCTCAGCACCACACCTGGCTCTTCATTGATATTGAAACAGATGGCATCATTTTTCTCAGGCACCTGGATGATGAAGTGTGGGTCTCCATCCACTGTGGGCAGAGGTATAACTAAAAATTCTGCTATCTGAGGCAAACTTTTTTTTGGGGGGTGGGCAAGGTATATAGGACAGTTTGAACCATTTGGATGCCATTTTGCCAGAAGGGGAAGCAATCTGTCTCCTAGAGAGTGCAGCCCTATTCCCAATCTCTTCTGCATAGCTGATAGCCCAGCCTCCTAGCTCCTAAGAAGAATCAGAACAGGGAGATAGTAGGCAGAGGTACAATGAAAGATGATGCCTAACAGTGATGTGAAGGAATGAAACAAGTTGGATTCTGAAAACAGTCACAAATCTGGGATTCTCTGAAATGGACATGAACTCTGAATTTTTTATTAAAAGTTCTCACTCCCCTCAGCATCCCCTCACCACTATTCCACCCTCAGCTTTCTGTTCAGCAACACCCAGAAAGAAGGCACTTTGAAGTTTGTGGGCGAGACTGACTATGAAAACAAGAGCTGAAAGAAGGTGAGCCAATGCAAAAGGAGGGGAGGAAGGCAAGTCAAGACCAATCCTGTATGTATTTCAGTGGGGCCCACGGTAAATATTTAAGACTGTGGAACATTATTCTTTCCCCTTTCATTTGAAATTCCCATTTTTCTCTGTGGCCACCAGCCCCAGAAAGCCTTAGAAAACTTAAAGAGCTATCTATTTTTATGACTCGAGCAAGGAATTATGAATCTCTTTCTGAAGAACAGCTAGCAATCATGATGATATGCACACATACATATAGAGAGATATGTGTATATATATTATGTATGTGTATATGCATATACATATATATATGTATATATTCACACACAACTATTATCTCCTTTGGTCCTTACAACAACCCTGTGAAGGAAGTGTTATTATTATCCCCATTTTACTGATGAGGAATTGAGGCTAGGAAAGGTTAAGTGACTTGCCCAGGATCATACTATGCATCTGAGGTAGGAGCTGAACTCAGATCTTCCTAATTCCAAGTCCAAGATTATATGTACTAGCCTACATAGCTGCCTCGAAGGGGAAAGCTTCAGTTAAGGAAAAGCTAGATAAGAAGTACCCAGAGAGGGCAACCTACCTTGTTCTGGGCATTAGGAGATCTGGGTTCAGGTCCCAGCTCTGTCACTTACTAGCTAGGTTCCCTTGTCTGAGTCTCTGTCTCAGAATTTGTTTCTATGGGTTTGACACAAGCACAACACTTTTTTTTTTTTTTGGCAGGGCAATGAGGGTTAAGTGACTTGCCCAGGGTCACACAGCTAGTAAGTGTCAAGTGTCTGAGGCCGGATTTGAACTCAGGTCTTCCTGAATCCAGGGCTGGTGCTTTACCCACTGTGCCACCTAGCTGCCCCCAAGCACAACACTTTTTGTGGCACTCAGAGGGGTCTGAAGAAAAGGCTACAGAAGCCTGAGAGAGCCATGAAATGACCAGGAAGGAATGTCTGGGCCTTGTGACAGTGGGCTTGCCACAGGTAACTTGGGTATTGGCCCACCAACCCGGACAGGCTTCTGAACAGCTGCTTCTCTGGGATGGGAAATACAAAGAGTAACTGGCACCCGGGAAGCTGAGATGTGCCCACACTGCCAGGTGGAGGGTGTCCAAACCTCCCTGGGTACCCCCTCTTTGGACTTGTTCCCAATCCAAGTGGTTTTCCTTGGAATTTGTCATAGAATATGAATGGCCTTACCACCGGTCACATGGGCTGGAGGACCCTGAGGACGAGGAGGAACCCGAGGTGGTGTAGGAGGGACATGTTGAGCCGGAAGCACCATTACTGCCCAGGAAAAATCAATCAACCAATCAATCAATGAGCACTGATTATGTGTTTGCTGTGTGCCTGCCAGTCACTGTGCTAAGTATTGGGAGATAACAGCATGCTTTAAAAATCAGCGATCGTGTACTATTGATGTAGGTATGAGCCAGAACGATGTCCCAGAAGTTACTAAACTCTGAATAACCTTTTACCCAGCAATACCAGTCCTATGCCCCCCAAAGAAATCAGATAAGAAGCCATATGTGCAAAAATATTGATAGCATCTCTTTTTGTAGTAACAAAGAACGGATGGGAGGAGAGCTCCCATTAGTTGAGGAGTGGCTGAATAAAATACTGTATACATGTAATTGCCATGAATCTAAGGGAATATTATTGTGCCAAAAGAAGCGATAAAGGGGGACACCAGCCTGGGAAGGCTTAGTGCCGAGTGAAGTAAGCAGAACCAAGAGAACAACTTTCACAGTAACAACACTATAGAAAACGTGTCACTTTGAAAGCCATGATCCAATGACCTACCATGATTCCAGAGGAGTCATCTCCTGACAGAGAGGTGGCAGATATAGGGTGCAGAAGGCCCACTGTTTGATGGATGTGGCCAATGGGACAATGCATATTTATTATCACATGGAGACTATCTGACACAGCCAGCCCTTGAGAGGAAAGGTTTTTCTCCCACACAAAGAGTTATCAGGACAGGACAGAATTACTTTGGGGGGAAGAAGCCCTTCCTTCGGACAACCCTGGAGGAACTTCCCTCTCTTTTGACCCTACAGGGACCTTCTTGGGAACATGTTTAGGGGGAGGGTGTCTCTATGATGCCCCAAGAGGAAGTGGTATACGGTGGTACCCACTACTTGGTTGACTCTGTTGGCCCCTAAAACAATGTCTTGGAAGTCTGGGAACAAAAAACTTAAACTAGGGGAAAGGTAGCCCCTCGACTACTTCTGTGGCATTGATGGCATCTGCTCTGTATCCCCCTATGGGTTGCAGAAGGAGCCAGGGGAGAAGGGAGAGAGAGACTCTGTACAGACGGTAGGGGTCAGTTCAGGGAGAGCTCAGTACTTACTCCTCCTCGGCCTGCTCTGCACTGTGGATAAAACAAAACAGAACGCACACATCACCAAAGGCTTCCAGGGGGAAAGAGCATGCAACTCACCCATTCCCCTCCCATGTGTGAGCCACGAGGCAAAGGGCCCTCAATATATATAGCACAAAACTTCACTGGGGGAAGTCGCCCAGCCGGTCCTTGGGATCTACAGGAGTGAGCAGCTCTGTGCGCAAAGTATACAAAACCCTAGGAGGATCTGAGTGGTCATGGCTAGGGAGCCAAGTCTTTGAGGCTGCCAATGCTGCTCCTCTCTAGGGCCCACTATAACCACAAAAGGGGGATTTCTGAATTCCTGAGGCATCACAGTGCAGGGATAAGAGCCCTGAGTTGTGAATCAGAGAGCCGGTGTTCCAGTCCTGATCTCATCATTAACTTTGTATATAACTTTGGGCAAGTGGATCACCTCATCCTTCCCGGCCTCAGTTTACCTGTAAAACAAGAATTTCAATAGTGTCTGACTCTTCATGACCCAATTTGGGGCTTTCTTGACAAGGATATGGGAGTTTGCCATTTCTTTCTCCAGTTCATTTACAGATGAAGAACTGAGGCAAACAGGGTTAAGTGACTTGCCCAGGGTCACATGGCTTGTGTCTGAGGCCAGATTTGAACTTAGGTCTTCCTAACTCCAGGCCCAACACTCTATCCACTGCACCACCTACCTGCTCCCAAAATAATGATGATGGTGGTGGTAGAGGTGATGATAATAATGCCTAATTTATTTACCTCACAAGGGTATAGTGAGGGCACAATCATATAATTGATATGAAAATGCTTGGAGAGGCATGAAATAGTACATATATGTAAGGAATTAATATGATTCTCCTCATGATTATTAACAAGGGGACCCAGAGCCTAGGTGAATGAGAAATAATGGAGCTTCCAGAAGTCTGGGAAAACCCTGGTGATTAATTAGGAAATCCACAAGATCAAGTATTGAGAAGAAAACATGGAAACTCATGGAAATATCCCTACTGATAACTTGGGAAGGCTCAGCATTGAGACAAAGCACACACCTCACCCCACCCCCCAGGCTCCAATTCATATTCCATGCATGGTCATGAGGGGAAAAGAGATCATCTTGTTCAAAGAGGGCTTGTGTGTCAAATTATTTTGAAGCCAATAGCTTTATGGTACAGCACTTCCCCAGAAAGCAAGCATCCATCAATTGTTCCTCAAGCCAGAGAAGCTGCATGTAGTTCATTCCCCGCCCCCCCGAAAAAAAATCATCCCCAAAAGAATTATACAACTGAGAACTTACATTCAGCTATCTCTGGGGAGAGGAAAGCAAGCATTTAAGACAATAAGTAAGGTTTAAATAAATTTGCTTCTTCTGTAAGCTACCAAGCAGAGAAGAGGTGTATGGTAGGAGATACTTGGTACAGACCAAGGTGGGTTTAGACCAGCAGCCCTGAAAACTTGCTGAATGTCTTTTGAGAACTGCCGTATCCCATAGACTGAAGAAGTTTCCATACCTTCTTCTCCTGGCTTATCAGCAATGGCAAGCTGGTCATCAGGGTCTCCTGGCTTGGTGATGATCATGGAGGTCAGAGGGGTCACAAATTTGTATTTCAGAGACAATTCCAGGGCTTTGGCAGACAGGTCATTTACCTCCTTCTCACTGTTTGCTTTTGTCCTGAGAGATAACACCAGTTGTGAGCTCTTTGTCAGGGGTCCCAGGACTTCCTGACACAGGGGGCAGAGAGATATGGATATCTCATTGGAAAACATTGAAAAAACTTTGCCTAGCATGGTTTCTGGAACTAGTGGAGGTGGGGAAGGGAAAGGACTAAGTATTTATATAGTACCTACTATGGGCTAGGCACTGTGCTGAGCACTTTACAATTATTATCTCATTCAATCCTCACAACAACCTTGTAACATAGGTGTTATAATTATACTCATTTTACGACTGAGGAAACTGAGGCAAATAGAGGTTATATGATTTGCCCGGGTTCACACAGCTAGTAAGTGTCTAAGACTGGATCTGAACTCGGGTCTTCCTGACTGAAAGCCCAGTGCTCTGTCCATTGTACCACCTAGCTGCCTCCTTAATAAGGTACTTAATAAGTAACTGTTGAACAAATAAATGATTGTTGTAAACCTGGGAGAGTAGTTCTTGATTCCACGACAAATACTCATAAATCTCATGGAGTACTTTTTCTTTAATCATCATTCAGTTACTTCTGTCATGTATTGTCCCCTTACAGAAGAATTCATGACAGTTTAAAATCTCATACTTGGGGCAGCTAGGTGGCGTAGTGGATAGAGCACCGGTCCTGGATTCAGGAGGACCTGAGTTCAAATCCAGCCTCAGACACTTATCACTTATTAGCTGTGTGACCCTGGGCAAGTTACTTAACCCCAACTGCCCTGCAAAAAAAAAAAAATCTCACACTCCCCTAAAATATTCTGGACTACCTTCTCCCAACACTGGCTGATGGATGCTCAGGAAACAAAACCTAATTTAAAAAAAAAATTTTTTAACAATGATAGGTACTCAATGATTATAGTTGACTAATGGATTAATATCAACATATTAACGGGCAGCTAGGTGGTGCAGTGGATAGAGCACCGGCCCTGGATTCAGGAGTACCTGAGTTCAAATCCGGCTTCAGACACTTAACACTGACTAGCTATGTGACCCTGGGCAAGTCACCTAACCCCGATTGCCTTACTTTAGTAAACAAAAAAACATATTAAGCAAAACACAATGATGAAAGTAAATCTGTCAAAAAGAAGGGGAAAAAAACACAACAGATATCCTGGAGCCAAATAGAAGAACTGTTTGGATTATCTGGTTTATTGCTCTACTCTGTGGATAATCGGGAGTGAACTGTGGCTGTTACCGTTTTTCTAGCAGCTGTTGGATGGTGAGATAAGCCCAGAGTCTCTCAATATGTTGCTCAAACATGTGACCTCGCTCTCGGAGAGTTTTCTCCATTTTTTCTTCATCAACCGAGCATGTTGTTACCAGATCCTGGCCTGCCTGTGGGTTGTAGAGATGAAAAAAGCGCACTGGATGAGGTCTGGGGACAATGTGGTGACACCCGGCCAGCCCTTGAACTCAAGTCGTCTTACTTTTTGCAAAACCATATCCCTTGTCCTGGTATTTGAGGCCCTCTCCAATAATAATGAGAGTTCACATCTATTGTAGCACCTCACAGCTTACACCACAACAACACTCTAAGGGAGGCTGTGCAAGTATTATCATCCCTGTTTAAAGTTTTCTTAAAGATGAAGAAACTGAGATGCAGAATGGCTCAGTAACTCACCAGCAGTCACACAAGGGGCAGAGCTGAGATTCAAAGGGCTCTCTCCATTGTGCCATGCGGCAGCTGGCTTTGCTCTGCCTTCCCAAACCTACTTCCCTGCTCCAGAGGGAAAGCCATCACCTCCACCCCATCCAGACCAAGTTCTTCACTGATCGTCAGACAGGATGTGGGTTATTGCTTCCATGTCTTGTTTTTATTTATTTATTTGTTTGTTTGTTTATCTATCTATCTGTCTATTTATTTTTAGTGAGGAAATTGGAGTTAAGTGACTTGCCCAGGGTCACACAGCTAGTAAGTGTTAAGTGTCTAAGGCTGGATTTGAACTCAGGTCCTCCTGACTCCAGGGCCAGTGATCTATCCACTGTGCCACCTAGCTGCCCTATTTCCATGTCTTGTTGAAGGCCCAATTACATTTCTGTCTCTTATGTAGCCTCTCTCTCTCTCTTTCCCCCTTATATATATATATGTGTGTGTGTGTGTGTGTGTGTATACATATGTACATCACATATATGTGCATGTACACATACATACACACATTTCTGCCTCTTCTGTATAGCCTTCCTTGACCACCCCAGTTTGTAATGACCTCTCCATCCTCTGAATGCATGATGTAGTACTCACCATAGGCAGCACCTACCTGGCCATTAGGTATCTAAATATTTTGGGGTAGCCTTTGCACTGTTGTGTAACTTTCTGTGTACATACATCTTGGCTCCCCAATTCGATGATAAGCTCCTTGAAGGCAGGGACCACATCTTATCCCTCTTCACATTCACCACCACCACCTCCACCTTTGGAGTCCCTCCAAGTCAACAAGTATTTGTTAAGCAGTTACTAGGCACCAGGCACTAACACCTCCTAAATGCTTAGGGCTCAGCTAATAAATGAATGAAGCTGAATGAATAAAGCTCACTTTTTTCTAATATTTTCAAAGCGAACTGGAGAAAAGATTTGGGTCCTATCCTTTCACTTCTGGGCCCAATACTGTATTTGGGATATATAGGGGAGCTGTTTGTTATTCTTCTCTGCAAGGGATGCGCTTATGTTGGTTTTTACCTCCCTAGTATTTAATCTGCATTTGGGGGGTGACCCTCCCGGGTCAGGGCTGTTCTAGCACTATGAGCTAGGATTTTCTCCTGGGTGCTGAAACATAGAGGTCACTTATAGTACCTGTGCTCCCTCAGCAGGAGAGAGACAGCAGAGCTTGACACCTGGGTAGCAAAAGTAATTAGGTAAATTGGGAAGCTACCAGATGGTGCCCTTTCCAAGGGATTCCCTCCCTGCAACAGCCTGACGTGCTCTGCTTCATCCAGCAACTGCCTCACATTGCCCCAAGGGCTCTCTCTCCACAGAACGAAGGTGGCTTAACAAGTTAATTTGAGGGTACGTTTTTTTTTTTTTTTTCTGCTTGACCCAGACACAAATGTCCTGGCCAGAGCATGACTCGGGGTGGAGTTTGAGGGCCTGGGATTCTTGGGAAGAAAAATGTGGCTCAGCTGCCTTCCAGAGAGAGGGTTGGGGAAAGAGTAGCCCATGTGTGGACTTCATATTCTGCAGGCTGTCTCTCCTGAAGCTAAGGAGAAGAGAGGAGGCATTGTATTTGTGTAGAGGAAACACTGGGTCCGGACTCAGTAAGACCTGGTCTCACATCCTGTCTCAGACACTTACTAGCTCTGTGACTCTGAGCAAGTCACTTCCCTGCTGCCTGCCTCAGTTTCCTCATCTGTAAAACAAAAGAGTTGGATGTGGTATCTCTAAGGTCCTTTCTATCTCTTGTTGTTGGGGTTTTTTTTTGGTTTGTTTGTTTGTTTTTGTTTTAAGTGAGGCAATTGGGGTTAAAGTGACTTGCCCAGGGTCACACAGCTAGTAAGTGTTAAGTGTCTGAGGCCGGATTTGAACTCAGGTCCTCCTGAATCCAGGACTGGTGCTCTACCAACTGCGCCACCTAACTGCCCCGCTTCTATCACTTAATCCATGTTATTTGGCTACTCACTCCACGGCCAGTCACTTGGGATTTAAAGCCCTCCTTTCCACGGTCAGTGAGCTGTCCAGCTACCACAATTTCAGAGCCCTCATAGAATTGCTTGACCCGATTCTCCGTCAGGGCTTGAATAGAGTCCTTGGGATACTGGAATTCCACATCTGTGAGCAGGGGATTGGCAACTTCCTCGTAAAAACCCTGCAGGAGACATGAGAAGCTGCTCTGGAGAAAAGACGTTACACAACTGAGGCCCTCTGGCCTCCTCCCTCAAACCTTGTTCAAGTTGCTGAATGGAGGGAGTAACAGTGTTTCCAACCTCAGGAGAATCTCGTCATTTGTCTGTGTTCATGCAAGTCTGAATGATAGACTTCAGAGGGCTTCCGGTGGGAGGAATGTTTCTAGGACCACCCCCCCCCTCCCAGCCCCAGTGACTTGTAATGGATTTCAAGGACAGAGAATGTTAGAGTTGGGAGTGACCATCTAACGCAACCCTTCGTTTTTACTAAGGAGCAGCATGAGGGCCAGCGGGGAAGTGATTTGCCCAGGATCACAGAGCGAATTAGTGATGGATGCTGAACTGCAGTATTTCCTTCACACAACAGATCAAGTTTTCAGTAATTACTTTTCAGCTTTCTATAATTGTTTTCTAGGAGGAATTGATAACAAAGCACCTTCATTTATGTAAGACACAGAAACAGCAGACGATGATCAGGCCATCTGCCTGTTTTCACTCTTGCTTGATCTGGCCCAGCAACAAAACACTTTGTTCCAGTTCTGTACTTAGATGACCTCTGTCAAATCCCTTCTCTTCAGCCTCAGTTTCCCCCTCCATATTATGAGGCGATTGCACCAGATGATTTCTTAGGTCCCTGACTCATTCCCACATTCTGGAGTGTTTTGTTTTCTGTTTTTTTCCTGCATGAGAATGACAGGCATTGCCTGTGACCAGGTGTGCCCAGCTTCGGAAGCCCCAGGGATCACGTACCTTTAACTGCTCAGCCGCATCATTATCTGTGTAAATTCTGCGGGCTGCCCCATTATTCTCCAAAGACATCGCCTCCAAGAACTTGAAGTCAACATTTTCTCCAAAGCCCAGATTGTAGAGTGGAAACTTCCCTCGGATGGCATTCTTGATATTCATTCGGATTTGGGCAAGATTAGTCTCCCCTTTGTTCAAACATAAAAATTGGCAAAGTCGTAACCCACCCCTTCAGTGGGGGGATTTCTATTTCTTTCTCCTCTCCTACACTCCTAGGTCCTTCCCGGCTTGTCTGTCTCAGTTTCCTCATTTGCAAAGTGGGCATAATAGTAGCACCCACCTTCCTGGGTTGTTGTGAAGATGAGAAAATATTTGTAAAGTGTTTTGCAAACCTTAAAATGCTATATAAATGCTAGTTGTTGTTATCAGTGTCATCATTATTAGTTACTAAACAGTAAGCCCCTATGGGCAGGGTCCAGGGTTAACTCATCTGTCTCCCCTACCCAATAGCAAGGTCCCTAGCTTTGCTCCTAGTAGATGCTCAGCATTTGTTAAGTGAGCTTCACAAATTGGCCTGATTTACAAGACCTTCACAGACTTACCCACAGTAGGTTCACCATCTGTCAACATGATGACAATGGGAGCATTATTTTTGAGCCTGGGATCAACTTCATGGGCCTCATTCAGGATCTTAATCCCCTCTAGCAAGCCACCATTCAGATTTGTTGCTGCATTGGAAGTAAAGAGGGATAGTTTGGAAAAGGGGCCAAGCTGGTTGTTTTGTTTCAAGGAGAAAAAGATGAAAATTACTGAGTGTCGAACGGTAGGTACAAGGAGCAAAGGAGGACAAAGCCCCACTGGCATTTACCGCCCGCAAGACTGAAGGTTTCCACAAACTTTCTGGCTTCCTGCAAATTGGCATCTGTGGCCTGGATGAGGGAATTTTTCCATGCTTTTACGTGGCCCCCGAAGAGGATGAAATTGAAGTAATCATCTGGCTTAATGTCATCCAGGATCTTAAGGAGAGCCTGCCTGGTCTAGAAGAAAGAACCGAGCTTGTTAGAAGAATGGAGCTTGACACTTGAGAGGTTGGGAAAGGCTGTTGTAGGGAAGTACCACTGAGCAGCATCACCTCCCTTCAGTCGCAGACAATGGAAGTCATACCCATCAACCCCAGCCAGGAGGCAGATGAACGGGGAGGCTGGGATGGACCAGGTCACTGAATGCATAGAGCAGAGAGAGCTGAGAAGCTCCCAGGGGAGCAAAAGGCTGCAGTGGGAACAAGGGAGATAGGAAGAAAAATCATAAAAAGCCACATTTAGAATGAAGAGGTCTTGTTGATCAATAGGAATGGGAGCCCTGGGGCAGGCAAGGACTTACGTATAAGACATGCACGGATCTCTGACGCAGATAAAAATGTCACAGAGTGGCAATGTGGCACGGAGGAGGCTGGCCTTAGGGTCAGGAAGACTATGTTCTCAATGCAACTCCAAGGCCATACAGTTGCATCCATAGAGAGAAATTCCATGCTGTACATTCTCAATCTCTCTGGGCTTCCCCTAATATGATAATTTCACCCTCACCCTGCCATCTGGAATTTCTCTATTTGATGCAATGATAATTATAGTTGTCATTTATTTAGCACTTTAAGGTTTGCAAAGTGCTGTACAGATATTACCTCATTTGATCCACACAACAATCCTGAGAGGTAAGTGCTAGGATTATACTCATTTTACAGATGAGGAAACTGAGGAAGGTTAAGTAGCAAAGGGTCACACAGCTAAAGGAAGTGTCAGAAGCAGGAATTGAACTAAGGTCTCTGCACTGTGCCACCTCGGCCACCTATATCAATGATCTCAACATTTCACATTTTCTTTATGGAGTTATCGTATTCTAACTCATATAAAATTTATCTGTATATCTTATTTGTACCTACTCAGTGGTATACTCTTTGAAGGCAGGTACCATTATCTTATTGGTCTTTATGTTGTCCTATGCCTGCCCAGCATGAGTCAGATTATAAGAGTGCTATTTCTGCTACCATGGCAGACATTATTGTTACTATTTACAGATGAAGAAACTGAGGCACAGAGGGGTTGAAAAAATTCCCTAAATCATACAGCTGGTGAGTGGATGAAAACCCATCTCCTGACCATCAGATCCATGCTCTTTCCAATAGGAAACTTCTGAATTGGGATATAATTCAATCTCTGCAACCCTGCCTTTTAAAGAAAAACTCAGAGTAGATGGATAACATTTGGTCTGTGGTGTGTGGGTCAGAGTTAATTGATGAAACTTTTCAATTTTGCAAAATGTCACTCACCTGCTTTATTTTCTGACCAGCCATAGATCCACTAATGTCTATCACAAAAACTACATTCTTGACCATGTTCCTCAGGTTTTTTGGTGCAAAAAATTGTGCAAAATATTTATTGACCACCTGAATCAAGAGAGAGATAAGTTAAGGGTTGAATTTCATACACCTATTTGTTAGCTCATATGCTAAATGGGAACTGACCTGCAGGTCACAGACTGTGTCCCTTTTCACATCGTATTTTATTTTAAAGTCTCCATCCAGCAAGGATTTGGTGCAAGTGGGGCAGGCCTGTTGTTGATCAATTGTAGGGTTGAAATACACACGACCCTGAAATCATTCAATTAAAAATGCATTATTTAACCATTATTATTAGCTAAAATTTTTACTATACCCCCAGTGAAAACAAGGGGTTACCCCCTTCCTTTAAGGGATGTCCCATGCAAGTTTCCTCCCATAGAAACATTAATTTAGTAAGACTGAGTAGATGGAAATTTTTGTCTACACCTTCAATGATACCACTGGTTTTTTTCCTCATCTTGAAGAGAAAGAGGAAAAGGCAAACAAGGAGTGGGGCTCTAGGAGTTGCAAGGGCCATGATGCTTCCCTCAAATGGTATCCCTGCAATGCTCAGAGGCTTTCTACAAAGAAGTGCTCTGGTCATTCCCACAGAGCCCCATTAAAAACAAGATTTGGAGAAACTTCTGGCAAGATGGTGGAATAAAAGGTTGTCAAAGAGCTACACAATAACCCCTGACTGAGTAAAGATAATAATGACACCCCCAAATCAACAATAAGGGGATGGCAAGAAAAGAAGGGGGAATAAAGAACTTCAAAAGAGGCTTCCAGATAAAGAAAATAATAGGAAAAGGACTTGTACATTGTCAGGGTGGAGTGAGGAATTCCAACACATTTTTTAAAAATATGGTTTAAAATAAACCAAAGAGAAGTCACTAAGAGGAAAAGGAAAAAAAATTAACTTCAACAATGACCCCAGAAATTAAGCCAAGAAACACATGACCTAAAGAGAGAATTTTACACTTGGAGTCAGTCAAGACCAAATCATACCTCAGACACTCATTGGCTGTATTAAGTTACTTAACCACCCTGAGCCTTAGTTTTCTTATTTTTAAAACTACTAATAGTACCTACCATCCAGAGTTATTATGAACCTAAGATGAAATAATATATTATGGCTTAGAGTCAGGAAGACATCTCCCTGAGTTAAAATCTGGCTTCAGACACTTACTAGCTATGTGACCATAACCTTGTTAACCTTGTTTGACTCATTCACTCATCTGTAAAATGAACTGGAGAAAGAAATGGAAAACCACTCCAGTATCTTTGTCAAGAAAACCCCAAATGAGGTCATGGAGTCAGACGTGACTGAGAAACAACTGAACAATAACAGCAAAGACCAACACCTCACACTACACACCAAGATAAGGTTAAAGTGAGTACATTACTTAGACATAAAGATTGATGTTATAAGCAAATTAGGGGAGTGTGGAATAATTCACCTGTCAATTTTATAGATAAGGGAAGGATTTATTACCAAACAAGAGATAGGGAGCATTATAGAATGTAAAATGGATAATTTTTATTACATTACATTTAACAGGCTTTCCACAAACAAAAACAGTACGCCAAAATTAGAAGAAAAGGAGAAAATGGGGGGGGGCGGGATATACAAGAAATGTCTCTGATAAAGGTCTCATTTCTCAAACATATAAAGAACTAAGTCAAATTTATAAGAATACAAGTCATTCCCCAATAGATAGATGATCCAAGGATATGAACAGGCATTTTTCATAAGAAGAAACAAAGTTCTCTATATTCATATGAAAAAAATGTTTTAAATCACTATTAATTAGAGAAATGCAAATTAAAGTAATTCTGATGCTTTACTTTATACCTATCAAAATAACAAATGTTGGAGGCAATGTGGGAAAATAGGTACATTAATGCATTGTTGATGGAACTGTGAACTGATATGACAATTCTGGAAAATAATTTGGAACTATTCCCAAAGAGCTATAAAACTGGGTGTCCATGCACCTTGATCCAGCAATACCACTACTAGGTCTATACTATTGTACTGATGAGAGGGGTGGTTTCAGAAAAACATGAGAAGACCTATATTAATTGATGCAAAGTATAGTGAGCAGAACCAGGAGATCATTATACATAGTAACAACAATATTGTAATATTCAGTTTTCATGGCTGTGTTACACCAACAGAGTAAAAATGAGGATAAGTCCCAAATTAACCTAAAGATTTTGTGCTATGCCAACCAAATTACCAAAGGGATACTTTATAGAATTATAAAAATAATGACAGAATTCATTTGGAGAAATAAAAGGTTAAGAATAGGTTAAGAATATATCAGATTGGGGGCAGCTAGGTGGCGCAGTGGATAAAGAACCGGCCTTGGATTCAGGAGTACCTGAGTTCAAATCCGGCCTCAGACACTTGACTTACTAGCTGTGTGACCCTGGGCAAGTCACTTAACCCCCATTGCCCAGCAAAAAAAAAAAAAAAAAAAGAATATATCAGATTGGGGCAGCTGGGTGGCGCAGTGAATAAAGCACCGGCCCTGGATTCAGGAGTACCTGAATTCAAATCTGGCCTCAGACACTTGACACTTACTAGCTGTGTGACCCTGGACAAGTCACTTAGCCCTCATTGCCCCGCAAAAAAAAAAAAAAAAAAAGAATATATCAGATTACTTGCTGTCTTGGGGAGAGGAGAGGAAGGGGAGGGAGGGAGAAAAATTTGAAACTAGAAATCTTATAAAAACAAACGTTGAAAACTATCTCTACATGTAACTGGAAAATAATAAAATACTTTTATAATTTAAAAAAAGAATAGGTTAATGAATTTATAGGTTATAATATAATATAAAATATAAAAAATCAGTTATAAGGAACATGATTTTAAAAGGTTAAGGAATATAAATTGTTTCCATTTCAATAGATCTTTATTTGTGCTTGTTGACATATTCTTTTTTTCTTGCAATAAACATTTTTATTTATACTTTTGAGTTCCAACTTTTATCCCTCTTTCCCTCTCTACCCTCCCTCCTCCTTGAGGCAGTAAGCAATCAGATATGGGTTATACTTGTGTGATTATGTAAAACATTACCATATTAGTCATTTTGTACAAGAAAACTTGAATAAAAGAAAAAGAATAAAAGAAAGTGAAAAATAGCATGCCTCAGTCTGTGTTCAATATCAGTTCTTTCTTTGGAGGTGGATAGTATGCTTCATCAATAGAAGGAATATAATTTTAAAAGTAGGCAAGATGGGGGGATTGGTACTAAGCAGTAATTATCAAAACTATTGGGGGGCAAGCTAGGTGATGCAGTGGATAAAGCACCGGCCCTGGATTCAGGAGGTCCTGAGTTCAAATCTGGCCTCACACACTTGACACTTACTAGCTATGTGACCCTGGGCAAGTCACTTAACCCTCATTGCTCCACCAAAAAAAAAAAAGGACCAACCCTATGTGAAATACTTTGGGGCAGCTAGGTGGCACAGTGGATAGAGCACCGGCCCTGGATTCAGGAGGACCTGAGTTCAAATCCAGCCTCAGACACTTAACACTTACTAGCTGTATGACCCTGGGCAAGTCACTTAACCCCAACTGCCTCACTAAAAAAAAAAAAAAAAAGGAAACAAAAAAGAAAACAAAAAGGAAATGTTTGATCTTTCACAACTGTAGAGAGGTAATAAATTTTTAATAAGTCATGACTTAGAGGAAATTATACAAAGGTATACATGAATACAGTAAAAAATCTGTGATTTCCTCAGTGTAGGAAACTCCTGGTGTGGGAGCTTCCTCCAACAATATAAATTTCAATTTATCTATTTGTTTGTTTGTAAATAAGTCCTAGATAGTTACCGGAGACTCTAAGAGTTTTAATGATTTAACTATAGGCTCATACAATTATCATCAGAAGTAGGATTTCAATCCAAGTCTTCCCAACTCCAAGCCCAACATACTAACCATTCATTGTATCATGCTGACTCTCATAGGAGTGATTATAATAACCTTCTTGTATCATTTCAATGACAGAGGAAATTGAAAGAGATAAAATAGATGAATTTGACTTTATAAAAATAAACATGTTTTCAGGGGCAGCTAGGTAGCTCAGTGATAGAGCACTGGCCCTGGATTCAGGAGGACCTGAGTTCAAATCCAACTTCAGACATTTGACCTTCCTAGCTGTGTGACCCTGGGCAAGTCACTTAACCCCAATTGCCTCACCAAAAAAAAAATGGAATCTAAAAATAAACATGTTTTCTGCAACACAAAGCACTGCATCCAAAATAAGAAGGAAAGACTGGACTATTATTGAAAGAGCTGAGAAGTTGTTCCTCTATGGCACATCTTTCTTACTCCTGCACTCAGCATCCAAAATGATCCTTATGCGTAGGTCTGTCCTTGTTACCATTCTCACCCCCTCTTTCACCCCTTCAACCTTCACTCACTAATGTTAATGATTCCCTATTACTCTGAGATCAAATACAAAATCTTATTTGGCTTCTAAAGCCCTTCACAATCTGGATTCTTCCCAATTTTCTTATACTTTACTCCCACAATCCAGTAACACTAGTCTTCTTGCTGTTTCTTGCACAGAGCATTCCATCTTCCAATCCCTTGCATTTTGCTGGCTGTTTCCCATACCTGGAATGTTCTACTGGCTACTCTGATTTCCCTCAAGACTCAATGTACATCCCACTAGGCAAGAGGTTTTTCCCTATCCACTTCCCCTCCACCATAACTCGACCATTTCCCAATTGAATAAGTTGTGGCACATGATTGAGATGGAATATTATTGTGCTATAAGAAATGACAAGCAGTATGGGCTCAGAAAAACCTGAGAAGACTTATATGAACTGATGCAAAGTGAAATAAGTAGAATCAAAAGAACATTGTATACAATAACAGCAATATTGTACAATGATCAACTGTGAATGACTTAGCTATTCTAAACAATATAATAATCCAAGACAATTCCAAAGGATTTGGGATAAAAAATGCTATCTATATCTAGGGAAAGAACTGTTAGAGTCTGAATGCAGATTAAAGCATACTTTTTTTAAAAATTAAATTTTTCTTGGGATTTTTATTTGGTTTGTTTTCTTTTGCAACATGGCTAATATAGAAATATATTTTGTATGACTGTATATATAGAAATATATTTTGTATGACTGTATCTATATAAAATATCAAATTGCTTGACTTCTCAAGGAGGAAAAAGAATTTGGAACTCAAAATTTTTAAAAAGAATGTTAAAAATTGTTATTACATGTAATTGGGAAAAAATAAAATATAAAATGTCAAAAATGAGCATATTATTTTGCTCAGTGTTCCTGCTTCTGCGATTCTACATCAGGGAGGTTATTGACAGGATTTTTTAAAAGACTTAATGTTCATGCAGAAGGTGGGGGGGAATATAAGCCTGTATTTTTGAATCACTCAACATACCCTTTTTCCAGAAAAGGATTTTTCAATAAATTGGGTCATGTCCCCTGAGAGGAAAGATGCTTGGGCATCCAGCATGCTGATCTCTTGTGGTTCAAAGATGTCTGCTTCAATCTGCAAAGTTTAAGAAAACATTATAGTATAACTCACCCTCCCTCTGTCCCTAATCCCAAATATAACAGTACCAAAGAAAGCATGAAGGTACAATCTGAAACAAGTTAAATGAATGGCCAGAGGCATCAGTCTCTTTTCCCCAACATGTTCAAAGAAACAGTTCACGTATCACCATACTCAGAGGCGGTAGAAAGTCTACTAGATTGGAAAGTAGGGGACCTCATATCTTTCAAGGTCAGTTGATACTCCAGTATTATCAAAAAGTAACTGCTGAAGACCTAAAAAGGGCATCAATCCCAGCTCCTGGGCCTCATTACTATGGTCAGAGATGGGTTTACAAAGGAAAACTTCTATTACTGGTACATGAATAACAAGAGCCATCCCATGGAGCATGCTCAGAATTATCCTCCCTGGTTCTGCTTGACCATATGCATGTTTTGCAAACTGCTTCCAGTCATGTGTGGCTCAGGACTAAAGGACTTGTGCTTTGAGAAGATGAAGAGTCCCCTTACTATCTGGTAAGCAGAAAGAACTGGTGATATTTAAAAGAGGATGACCCCTGGGGCAGCTAGGTGGTGCAGTGGCTAGAGCACCAGCCCTGGAGTCGGAAGGACCTGAGTTCAAATGCAGCCTCAGACACTTAACACTTACTAGCTGTGTGACCCTGGGCAAGTCATTTAACCCCAATTACCTCACCAAAAGAGAGAGAGAGAGAGAGAGAGAGAGAGAGAGAGAGAGAGAGAGGATGACCCCAACCCCAAGTCTTTCCTTCTAACTGTCAGAACTGTCTCAAGCTGCTTTACATAAAGAGTGGAAACGGGAGAGCTTGCTCTATCCCTCATCCTGGTCACCATAAGACCCTGAGTTTGTGCCCTGATAAGGAAAGCCTGAGCCTGGGTTTGGGGCTACCTTTTTTGTGTTTGCCTCATCTTAGATGAACAAGTATCCTGAAATGTATGTGCCCAGACTTAAATGCAACCTTATGAATCCCAGAAGTTAGAAGGTACTGGGTCCACTCAGATCAGAGATGACTGGAAACAAGGGGAAGAGTTTTCTGCAACTGCTTCAGCACTCTTGGAAAAGATGACCTCCAACAAGACAACTGGTCCAAGCACGGCTCATTTAACCAGAAAACATAGATCAGGAGTTGTTTGCACAGTGCAGAACTGAGGTGAAATCTAAAATGTCTAATCAGCAACCCTGCAAATTGCCTTATATTCCAATGTGGTTTAAGTATCAGTTTCCTAGGAAAGTAGAATAGTGGTTATATGTCAAGTTACTGAATCCTTTTTAAAGTTGTTCTGTCAGTGCACACTGTGAGTCTTTTGTGTCTGTTAGCCTTTCTTTTGTGTGTAGGAAATATATGCCTGATTTATATTATAAATTGAGAATTTTTCTACCACCTCTTTGAGGAAAACCAGACAGGAGCCAACACCTAAGCTATAAGTCAATCTTCCCTAAAGTTCTGGAGGTAGGAAGATAGCAGGCTGAGTGTGGGAAAGGGAGTCCAATAATTCTCATTAGAAGTTAGTCTCAGGGCAGCTAGATGGCGCAGTGGATAGAGCACCGGCCCTGGAGTCAGGAGTACCTGAGTTCAAATTCGGCCTCAGACATTTAACACTTACTAGCTGTGTGACCCTGGGCAAGTCACTTAACCCCAATTGCCTCACTAAAAAAAAAAAAAAAAGAAGAAGTTAGTCTCATATTAGCTAGTTGTGAGAGAAAACATTTTGAAAAATAAAATTCTATTCAAAAAAAAAAAAAGAAGTTAGTCTTGGAAGCATCTAGGTAGAGTTCAAATTCAGCCTCAGGCACTTGACACTTACAAACTGTGTGACCCTGGGCAAGTCACAACCCCAATTGCCTCACCAAAAAAAAAAAAAAAAGAAAAAAAAGAAGTTAGTCTCCAACCAAGATTGAAATCAGTCCAGACCACATGGATTTGGAGCAAAGGGGGACCCCCAGAAAGGGTGAGTGCATTGCTTTAGTCCCTTAGGCCCAGTTGTAGTTGTTTGGTTTTTTTAATGTTAGATGTGAGACTTTCTTTAGGTGGTTTAACTTTTTAACCTTTCTCTCCTCATCATGGTTTAACTGTGCTGAACATCAAAAAGAACTGGTTCTCAGGCACTAAATTCCACCCTACTCTGAGGATCCTTTGAGCCACAAAATAACCAGGGTGAGTGAGACCTTGCTTGCCTTTCCACCACACCAAGGATCATTATAAAAAAGCTAGGCCCAAAGTCCAGTGTCCAAGATTCAGTCCCCATTGTTCATCCTCTGAGGGAAAAGTTCCTGAGGAGTCCCTCTTGAGTAACTAATAGGATCTGAGACTGGAAGATACCTTAGAGGTGTTCAATCCAAGCCCCTCCTCCATTTTACAGATAAGGAAACTGAGGCCTAGGGAGGTTAAATGACTTGCCCAAAGTCATAAAACTAGCAAGGCCTAGATTTCAAATCTAAGTCTTCTGACTCTAAACTTAATTAATATTCTTTCCTTTATACCACAGTGCCTCAGAGATGTCCTTTCTGACTATATCTATCCTTACAGGAAGAACCACGGTTGAGGATGTAGTAAGATTTTGACAATATCAGAGTTGGGAGGACCCTTGGACAATATCTATTCTAATCTATTCATTTTGCAAATATGGATACTGGGGCTTAGAGAGGACAAGGGACCCGCCTAAAGCTGCAGAATGAGGAGGTGACAAAGCTAGTCCCTAGCACCCTGGTTACTTCTTCCAAACTATTCTCTAAGAGGTAGGACAGGGGCAGCCAGGTGGCACAGTGGATAAAGCACTGGCCCTGGATTCAGGAGGACCTGAGTTCAAATCCAGCATCAGACACTTGACTCTTACTAGCTGTGTGACCCTGGCCAAGTCACTTATGCCTCATTGTCCCACCAAAAAAAAAAAAAAAAGTAGGACAAGAGAAAGGCCAAGGGTCCATAGAGCACTTCTGGTCCACTCTCCAGGTGCTGAAAGTCAGTCCCTGGGAGCTTTACCTCAAATTGTCTGACCAGCTGCTTTGGTTTAACCTTAATGACAATTTCATATTTCCCCAAGTGCCGCTTCAATAGCTCCTCATAAGTTAGCTCAAAGCTGACTTTGCTGCCGGCGCCAATATTGACTGCAATGTTGAATTTTTCCATTTTCCTCCCAGAGGCCCTAGGGATAAAAAAGAAGAAAAACAATCTCGATATTTTCGTGATTTTGAAAGCATCACCCTTAAATTCACATTGCCCTTGACTCAGAGGTCTTGCTTTGGGAATCCAGTATGGTTAGGTCAAATTTTTCTTCTAGTCAAGCTCTAATGTTCTCCTTTTCTTAGCAGGGACTAAAGCAAATTTAGATGCCCAGGGTTCTGGAGACACTTCCTGATAACATACATTTCTGCAGCCCACCTCTGCCCCAGTATATCCCCCCCCACCAACCATACACGAGTACACACATACACACACAATTATACTTACACTTGCACACACATGCACACTCACTCTTACATGCACTCACACTCATATAGCCCTCCAATCCTTACACTCACACAATCACTCACACTCATACTCATATATCCCCCAATCATACATGAGTACACATACAAACACACGCACAGGCACGCATACACACTCACACCTCATACAGGAAATCAGGGTAACAGCTTACCTAACCAGACCTGCAGTTTCTCCTCGAACAACAGCTTTCCGGTATTGCTTCCATGCAATCACCTTGTCTTTGATATTTCCTGGATATGGGACTCCATCCACAGTTCTGTCAAGAAGGAAAAGACATACCTGTAAAATGCATGTGCCTGAATGGATGCCTGCAGACAACTTTCCAGAAGGACTCTCCCCAAACTGATCAGAGTATACACAGCATCCCCTGGCCTGAACATATCCTGATTTGGAGAATGTTAAGGTTTCTCCCAGTAGACATTAAGCAAAAGGTCGCTGTAGTTCACAGATCAGATAAATGCTTGAAGTGGAGGGGCATGTGGTCAAATCCTCCCCGACTCCATGAACCATACTGTCCATGGGGTTTTCTTGACAAGGATAAGTGGTTTGCCATTTCCTTCTCCAGAGAATAAAGGCAAACAGAGTTTAAGTGACTTGGCCAGGATCACACAGCTTACTAAGTATCTGAGGTCAAATTTGAACTCAGGTCTTTCTGCAGTTTACTTTCTGCAGTGAGATTAAAACAGTTTTCATGTATCTTTTAGTAACCAGAAAGCATTGTGATCATGTGTAGGCCAAGGCCAGAGCTAAGCCAGGAAACCTTCTTCCTCAAATATTAGCTCTGTAATAAAGTTTTCTTTTTGTTAGAGGAACACAAGAACAGAGACTTTCCCTATCTACTCTTTTTTTTTTTTTAAGTGAGGCAATTGGGGTTAAGTGACTTGCCCAGGGTCATACAGCTAGTACATGTCAAGTGTCTGAGGCTGCATTTGAACTCAGGTCCTCCTGACTCAGGGCCGGTGCTCTATCCACTTCGCCACCTAGCTGCCCCACCCTATCTACTCTTGCCCCACAGAACCTATGGCTAGTTTCATCATCTTTTGGGGAGGACCTTAGCTGGTACTACCTAAAGAAAAGAAAACTTTAAAAAAAAAAAAAAAGGAGGGGCAGCTAGGTGGCACAGTGGATAGAGCACCAGCCCTGGAGTCAGGAGTACCTGAGTTCAAATCTGGCCTCAGACACTTAACACTTACTAGCTGTATGACCCTGGGCAAGTCACTTAACCCCAATTGCCTCACTAAAAAAAAAAAAAAAAGGAATGGAGTAAATAAAATTATTATCTTTGGCTTTAGGAACTACAGACTCAGGTAATAGGTATACAGACCACCTGAGATTCTTAAAAGCCAGGGACGATCTCCAGTTAGATAGGTACCAAGTAGATTTGTACATTCTGATTGAGAAAACAAGTTGGGGAAGGGATTACCCACATGAGGAAATTGCTAATGTAGGCTGTCTTGGGGATCTCAACATCGAAGACAATCTCTTGGGCAGTGCTACCATGGTTGACAGCTTGGCTAGTGATCACATAGTTAGCGAATCGGGAGGTGACTCTGCAGTTAACTTTCATATTCTCAATTTCGATTCCATTGACGATCTATGGATGAAAGATGATTATGTTTTGGTATCAAGGTCTCAGAGTGATGGACAACACTTCTTTCTCCACTTCATTTTTAAATAGTTCCATAAATGATATCCTTTGTTCTGATGAAAGAGACCTAAGATCTTTGAAATCACTGAGTGCTTCAGACTTTTAAAGATGATCATCAGTGAAGAGGGAGACTTAAACCAGAAGCCAAACCCTTGCCAGCCAATTATTTACCACCCGGGAAGGAGCCCCAAACTCTCATCTGCATGAGAGGAGTGGCTGGATTAACCTTTTCAGAATTTGCATGCTATTAGTAAAGGCTGGGGGAAAAACCCACAACAACCTACCACCATTCTCCCAAGAATGAGTTTACTTACCGTTCCCTGAGTCTGTCTCTTCTGCAAAACAAAAGCAAGTTCAAGGACTAGGAAAGAGAACTATGCCAATAATAATAATAATCTGATTACAAAATGTGACAATAGAACCTCTTGGTCATTTTTTGTCCCTTTTTATCTCCTCCTTGGAGTCTATCTAGAAAATTCACATTTGTACAAAAGAGGGGTAAAAAAATACAATTTCCTGAGTAACCGTGATGGGCAGTGTTGGGGGAGGGGGGAGATTTCAGGGAAAATAAGCCATTGGGGTGAGTACCCTTAATAACTTATAATGAGTGTGTCCTTTCATCCCTCCCCTCACTTAATGGGGTTTTGGTTGGTTGTTTGTTTGTTTTACTTTCCCTGGAAGGATTCAACATGAACATCTGGACTATTTCAGATTGGCCCTCTGGTCATATCCCCAACACCAGCAGAATAAGGCTGCATATCATGGGGATCCATGTTTTGGGCACCATGGATTCATACCCTTTTTTATTCCCAAGTGCAACCCATCCAGTTCCCTCCACATAATGGGAGGAGTGGCTAATTCATACAATATGGTTACATACCCCAATGTTCCTGGGCTGGCCTGTTAAGCCTGATGCTATGAGACCAGGGAGGGATAACAGGCAGAGGCACAACAGCATCTGACGCTCCATATTGTAAGTCAGCCTCAGTTTGAGGGACTCACATTGATGTCATAATCTTCCCAAACTGCTAATCAATACAGTGATGTGGAAACACAGATTAAACATTAGACAGCCAAAGGCAAATATTCTAAACTTTAGAAATAAGAATGCAAGTTATTTTTTTCCTTTTGAAGAACTTGCCCAAACTCTGACTTCTATTAACCTCCAGAAAAATAAGAACAGAGACTTTCTATAAAAGTGTCATTAATGAAAAGGTTGTTATTGAGAACATCTCTGCAGATTCCATGAAACCTGTTTGGTTCTCATGCATGTACTGAGTTCTCAATAAGAGGTGATGGCTTAATAAAAAGGAAAAAAAAACTTTAAAAATTCTTTTTAAAATCTCTAAAAGTTAATACATTTCTTGACATAGATACTATGCTAATCCTATTTCTACCACCAAGTCACATATTTCTACAAATTTTCATCACTTCAGATTGGGGTTCATATTGGATTTATTTCAACATGCATTTATTACAGTGACCTCTCATATGGGTTGTGCTGTCCACAGGACTGGGGGAAATGAAAAATCAATTTTGAGCTAGAAGGAAGTAGAGGAAGGGAGCAAGCATTTATCAAGTGCCTACTATGTACTATGTACTATGTACTATGTACTATGTACTAGGCACTGTGCTAAGCACTTCATAAATAGATCTCATTTGATCCAGGCTGATCCATTTGGCTCCCTTCATAATCCCACCTACATTTGTTAGAATGGTAGACATACCATTGTCTCTATAGAATATTCACTTTGAATAATGAATGACCTTTATTCACTTTAATAAATATTTAATTTAGTAAATTTAAATTCTAGATAAATAAATAATTTAGTTAATATTCTTTATTCTCTATAGACAGAACTAGTCCTTCTATATATGGTGGAGACACAGGTCAGATCTCCATAGTTCACTTTGACTCTGACTTCCGATAAGACTAGTGAGAGAGAGACTTTATTTTTTTCTCTATTTGGTTAATTTGTACTTTGTAACCCTGGGGACAGATTCTAGGAAAGGTTGAATTGTCAATAGACCTCAAGTGAGGTCAACTAACCCTCAAGCCTCAATCTCTTTTCCTGATAAAGGAACTGAAGCTTGGATCTAAGGTGTGCTTTCAAATTAAACCTTAGTTGCAAAGATGACTATTAAAGATAAGGGAAAGGCTGTCATCAACCTGGCCCACATTTATATAGTATGCTAAAGTTGGTAAATAAATTTCTTCATTATGAAGTAAGCACTACAAATATCATTGCCCTATTTTTACAGATGGGGTAATTAAAGCTCAGAGAAATTAATTTTGTTTTTATTTATTTTTTAACATTTAAACATTTTTAGTTCCAAATTCTATAGCCTAGCTTCTTAAAGTGGGGGTGGGAGGCCACAAAAAATTTGGCAACAGTAAAAAATTATGTATACTTAACCTATATACCTGGGGTCTAATAAAAATTTCTCTGGTGAAAAGGGGTCACAAGTGGGAAAAGTTTAAGAAGCCCTTCTTCCAGTCCCTCCCCTACCTTCTGAGAAGGCAAACAATGATATCCATTATACATGCGAAATCATGCAAAACATATTTCCTTATTAGCCATGTTGCAAAAAAAGAAGGCAAGAAAAATAAAGAAAGTGAGAAAATTATACTTCAGTTTGAACTCAGAGTTCATCAGTTCTCTCTGGAGGTGGATAGCAATTTTCATCATGAGTCCTTTAGAATATCTTGGATCATTGTTTTGATCAGAGTAGCTAAGTCTTTCAGAAGTGATAATCATTACAGTGTTACTGTTGCTGTGTGCAATGTTCTACTGGTTCTGCTCACTCCACTTTGCATCAATCCATATCAGTCTTCCGAGGCTTTTATGAAACCATCCCCCTTATAATTTCTTATAATAATATCTTATGATAAACCACAACTTTTTTTAGTCACTCCCCAATTAATAGGCATCCTTTCAATTTACTGTTCTTTGCCACCACAAAAAGAGCTGCTATAAATATTTTTGTACATATAGGTCCTCTTCCATTTCCTTCGATTTCTTTGGGATATTGCTGGGTCAAAAGGTGTGCAGTTTTATAGCCCTTTGGGCATAGTTCTAAATTGTTATCCAGAATGGTTAGACTAGATCACAATTCCAGGGTTCATTAGTGTACCTATTTTTCCACATCCCCTCTAGCATTTATTCCTGTTCATATTTCTTGATCATTTATCAATTAGTGAATGGCTCTTATTTTTATAAATTTGACTCAGGGGGGCAGTTAGGTGGCACAGTGGATAGAGCACTGGCCCTGGATTCGGGAGGACCTGAGTTCAAATCCGGCCTCAGACACTTGACACTTACCAGCTGTGTGATCCTGGGCAAGTCACTTAACCCCAATTGCCTCACCAAAAAAAAAAAAAAAAAGTGTACATGTGTTAGACAACATCATCATAAATTTGACTCAGTTCTCTACATATTTGAGAAATGAGGCCTTTGTCTAAGAAACTTGCTGTAAACATGTTTAATATCATTGTCTACGACACTTTTTAGCAAAAGGTAGTTTCCCTGATTATCTCTTTAAATTATGTCTATTTTTTATTTTGCTTTGTCTACCCCTGCCTTTTTTTACTTTACCTGAAGCATAATGGATTCTGCTCCAGCCCTCAGTTTGTGTCTATTTCAAGTGTGTCTCTTGTAAATGACATATTACTGGATTCTGGTTTCTAATCCATTCTATTTTTCACTTCTCTTTTGCTGGGGAATTCATCTCATTAACATTCACAGTTATTATTACTAACTGTATCTCACTCAATCCTATTTTCTTCTGTTTATCCTCTTTTTCTTTTATTCTGTCATGCCTCAAAATCCTGTTTTGCTTTTAAACACTGCCTCATTTAAACTACCCTCACTTTAATTGCCCCCTCTTTTCTCTTTACCCTTTCTCTTTTACTTCCCTGGTGAGTAAATTTCTATACCCAACTGAAAATGTATAAATATTCTTCCCTCACTGAACCAATTCTGATGAGAGGTTCAAGCAGTGCATGCCACCACACCTCCATTTCCCCCTCCACTATAAAAGCTCTTCCTTATGCACCTCTTTTTGGTTTGATAATTTCCTCCATCCTTCCTTTCCCTTCCCCCTTCTCCCAGTGCATACCTCTTCCTCACCCCTTCAAATTTGGGGGGGGGCAGGGCGTGAGGCAATTGGGATTAATTGACTTGCCCAGGGTCACACAGCTAGTAAGTGTCAAGTGTCTGAGACCAGATTTGAACTCAGGTCGTCCTGAATCCAGGGCCGGTGCTTTATCCACTGCACCACCTAGCTGCCCCTCCCCTTCAAATTTTTTAGATTGTCCCAACATGATTGACTCATAGCCATGTCCTCTGTCTATACAGACTTCTTCTAACTGCCATAATAATGATAAATTCCTTAGGTGTTACAATAATTATCTTTTCATATAGGAATATAAATAGATTAACCGTATTAAGTCCCTTGTGATTTCTCTCTCATATTTACCTTTTTATGCTTCTTTCAAGTCTTGTATTTGAATGTTAGATTATCTATTCTGCTATGGTCTTTTCATCAGGAATACTTAAAAGTCCTCTATTTCATAAAAATATAATTTTTCCCCAGGAAGGATTATACTCTGTTTTGCTTGGTGGCTTATTTTGGGTTGTAATCCTAGCTTCTTTGCCCTCTAGAACATCATATTCTAAGCCTTCTGCTCCTTTAAAGTAGAAGCTGCTAAATCCTAGGCAATCCTGATTGTGACTCCATGATATATGAATTGTTTCTTTCTGGCTGCTTGCAATAATTTTTCCTTGACGTTGGAGCTCTAGAATTTGGCTATAATATTCCTGAGAATTTTCATTTTGTCATTTCTTTCAGGAAGTGATTGGTGAATTCTTTCAATTTCTATTTTATCCTCCATACCTACAATATCAGGGAAGTTTTCCTTTATAATGTCTTGAAATATGGTGTCCAGATTCTTTTTGTTTTTAAATCATGGCTTTCAGATAGTCCAATAATTCTTAAATTATCTCTCCTTGATCTATTTTCCAGGTCAGTTGTTTTTCTGATGAGATATTTTACATTTTCTTCTATTTTTTTCATTCTTTTGACTTTATTGTTTCTTGATGTCTCACAGAGTCATTAGCTTCTACTTGCTCAATTATAACTTTTAAGGAATTTTTTTCAGTGGGCTTTTGTACCACTTTTTCCATTTGGCCTATTCTGCTTTTTAAGGAGTTCCTTTCTTTAGTGAATTTTTGTGCTTCTTGTACCATTAAACCAATTCTGTTTTTTAAGCTGTTATTTTCTTCACTATTTTTTGTGCCTCTTTTACCAAGCTGTTAATTCTCTTTTCATAATTTTCTTACATCACTCTCATTTCTTTATAGAATTGTTCCTCTACCATGTTTATCTCTGTGTGTTTTTCAATACTTTTATAAATTCTAGTTGGGTTTGTATCCAATTAGCATTTTTCTTTGAGACCATTTTCACATTGTTGTCTTCTTCTGAGTTGGTATCTTGGTCTTCCTTTTTAGCTTTTTATGGTCAAGTTCTTTTTTTTCTATTTGATCATTTTTCTAACTGATTTCTTGACTTTGAACTATGTTAAAGTTAGGCTCTACTCACCTGAGGGGGAGGAGGCACTGTCCCAAGATTCAGGCTTTTTCATGCTATTTTCAAGGCTAGTTTTAGGGATGTATAAATTTTCAGTGTCTTCAAGGTGGTGTGATCTGAGGAGAGGTGTGGTCATTGCTCTGGTCTTTACCCAGGAAGGTCCCCTCTTCCCCTGCACCTGCAAGCATTAGTATTACTCTTCACTCAAAGGAGTTAATGACTTGTTTAGACCCAGGACTCAATTCTGACTCTTTGGATTCTCAAACTTGTCAATGATCTTTCCAACAATACAATTCTGCTTTATTGATAGTATGTGCCTGGTATTTAAGGGGTTTTTACATATGTGTGTGTGTGTGTGTGTGTGTGTGTGTGTGTGTGTGTGTGTAGGACAATGAGGGTTAAGTGACTTGTCTAGGGTCACACAGCTAGTAAGTGGCAAGTGTCTGAGGCTGGATTTGAACTAAGGTTCTCCTGAATCCAGGGCCAGTGCTCTATCTACTGTGCCACCTAGCTGCCTCATTTTTCCCATATCTTTATGAACAAGATAGAGAAAGCTAAACTGGATTAATGTACAATTAAATAGATTCATTGATGCTTTGATTGGATTATAAATCCAATCAATTATCTAGTGTTCCACAGGGCTCTGTTCTTGGCCCTATTCCATTTAATATTTTTAATTGATAATTTTAATAAGGATATGCTAATTGAATTTGTGGGTGAAAAAATACTGGAAGGGATGGCTAATATATCAGAATACAAAATCAGAATAAGGATGAAATTTAATCATTGCATATCTTTTTTGGGGGGGGGCCATTGGGGGTTAAGTGACTTGCCCAGGGTCACACAGCTAGCAAGTGTCAAGTGTCTGAGGCCAGATTTGAACTCAGGAACTCCTGAATCCAGGGCTGGTGCTTTATCCACTGTGCCACCTAGTTGCCCCCAATTGTTGCATATCTTGAGCAAGTCATTTAACCTCCTTGAGAAAGTTTTCTCAATTGTACAAGAGGTTTTGACTAAAGGATGTTTAAATTCCTAACTCTAAAATTCTATGATTTTAAGATGCTAGTTTAACTCCTAATCCAGAATTTTCTATTTTGTGTTTAAATGGATTCAGTTTGATAACGGGGGTTATGTCCAAAAAGTCACTCTTTCTTTAACTTATCATTACACCCACCCAGGCTTTACTGTGGAAAATCACTGAATATAACTCATGTCTACATAACAGGTATAGACAAAACTCTCTTACCAATCTCATACAACTACTCAAGGTAACAAATAGGACCAGGTACAGTACAGGATAGCATTTATTTACCCCACAGAGAAAGTAGAAAATTCAAAATACTCATATACACAAATATAGAAGACACACAAAGGAACTCATAATAGCTCACAAAAATCAGCACAATTCTCTTTCCTTTCCAGTGGGTCCCACTTTTCTGTGACTGTCCTAAAGTTCTCACTCAGTGCTACCCTTTGGTTTTAACTTCCCTCATAAGGGGACTAAATTTGGGGTTGGCAATGAAGCAACTTCCAAAATTTTAGGGAGTCCCTCTTTCCCATAGGGTCCAATGTAGTCCCTCCTATATTTGTAGTACCATGCTGTGCTTTAGACTCTCCCCAAAAGGATAACGTACTTTGGACCTGATAGATAATAAGCAACTCACTTTTTCATTAGATCTAAGTTGTCAGAATAACTCATTGTAATAGTAGAGTGCAAAGTCCAGGAACTTCCAAGCTTTGGCTTTTGGCCCCTTGTTGCTACTTCATGAAGCACTGGATTCCACATGTACAATTTTCATTTCTTTCTAAGAGGCAAATGGCTCAGATAGAAGGCTAGATTCTAAGACTCTAAAACCTTGAAGTACCATTGAGATCATGGATTCCCGAAGCTGGAGCTGCCTTTCTCTTGATATAAGGTTAATTTCTAGGACCACGCTGCCTAAGAAATCCCTGACCCCACCCCAACTAGAAGGAACAACATTATCCTGACTTCATAGATGAGTACATACCTGCCTCAGTCATATGGTTTTCCAAAGTTCATTTATAGTCCTGGAGTGCAAAGAGGGGAACCTACCCCATCAACTTCTGAGTCCTCAGGATATCACCTGAAAGGTGGAAAGGGAAAAAGGTGGAGAAAAAATAGGTTATCAAGTCCTTTTTAATAGGGGAGGTCAAAGGGTGCTTCTCAAGAAAGTCCATTCTAAGAGTTTGAGCCAAACAATTCATCCCAGGGGCAGCCCCTATCAGACAAATACAACCTCCAGGAGGTACCAGGGAGTGACTCCAAAGCCCACTATTCATGTTTGGGGCAGCCTTGGTTACTGAACCACTACCAGGAGATGTTATTTGCCCTCTGAAAAAGGTGCCATTGGGCATTTCTGAATCATCCATAGGGAGACACTTTCAAAAGTCCCACTAAAAGTCTCACCACATAGTAAAGTTATCAGGTTGACTGAAAAACTCCCCTAGTACAATAATGAAAATCCTACACTTAGGTTTAAAAAAATCATCTGAACAAGTTCAGAAGACCTAGCTTAATAGCAGTTCATATGAAAAAAGACTTGGGGTTTTAAATTTTGTCACAGGTTCAATATGAGCTAACAGCTATCAAAAAAAATTAAAGTGATTTGAGGATGTTAAGAGATTTATAGTGGTTGAAACCAAGGAGGCAATAATGCTATTAGAGAGGCTAGGGGACTCCAAAAAAGGGCATTTCAGACAGAAGATGATGAGCTAAGACAAATAGGTGAAACCATGAAGTATGTTCAGGAAAGAGTGAATAGGTCCAATCTGACTAGAGAGCAGGATAGATGGAAAGAAGCAGCAGGAAATGTCACTGAAGATAATGGGTTGTGGCTAAATCATAGGGGTTTTATTTGAAGATTTTTTAAGTGTATTTAATATCTTTGTCCATCTACTCAGGTAATGGGGAGTAAATGAAGAAGGTTTCTGAACAGGGAAATATAATCAGGGCAGTCATTAGGAAAATTACTCTCGAAGGAGGGTTTGGAAGGAGAGAGTCTAGAGGTAAGAAGGTCAATTAGAAGGGTGTTACAATGGTTCAGGAAAGAAAACAAGAAAGGAAAGGAGAAGACATAGAGAGATAGCCTATTTTTAAAAAAATATATATATATACATAAAAATTAAAGCAATTTTACAGGGAAAAGATTAAATTATTTGTATTTCTCCTCATTTTCTTCTAATCTTAGTTAATGTATATATAGAGAGATACTTTTACTCAGTTGTCATAGTACTATATTTAATCTATCCTAAGTCCTACTTTTTTTCAACATGGTCCATAGAATTTTCATTTTTAAGAGCTTTATAGTACTCCATGTCAATATATCATCTTTTGCTTTGGAATCATTGCCATAGAGCTGCTAAGAACATCTTTGGTAGAAATTACTTTTCTTTTAGCATATTTCTTTGGGTTATATTCCCAATAGGTGATCAAAGAGTCCTCCTTTGCGCCCCACCCCCAAAATCTTTTTTTCCAAGAAGTTCTATAGCCCTTGCTCAATGTTGCCAACTGGTGAAATCAACGATGAATAAATGACCCTGTACCCCCACTAGCCGGCCAACACTGAGTTTTGCTAATACATGCGTAATGGTACTTCAAAGTTGGTTTAAGTTGCACGTCTTTATATTACGAATGAGGTTGTACATTTTTCATGTGATTTTTGTACCTCCTCCAGCTCAGGGTGTATATATATATAGGATATGCTTTATAAATGTTTGTTGAATGACTGTGTAGCTCAGGGGTTTCTCCTTTCAACAGTGACATCTGCTCTGCATTAACACAGAGAAAAAGACAAGTAAGTAAAGAGCAATAGTAATACCCACTTATCTTCCAGGAGCAGGGCTGGTATAGCCACTCCGAGTGCAATCCCTGCACAAGCCACCAGATGGCTTGCTGAGACTTGAATTAGTTTGAGTGTGTGTATGAGCGGGTGCTGACATGGCTTATTTGAATTTAGTCCCAGTTCCCAGTATTTCAATGAGTTCCTTGAGAGTTTTGCATCAGTGTACTAAGCACAGTGTTTAGTACAATGCCTGGTACATAGCAGTTGCTTAATAAATGTTTATTGATTTGATAAATAAACATATGATGAATGCTTTTTGATTGAAAAAATGATTAATGCCATACCCTGTGGGCTGCTAAGTGGCACAGTCGATATAGAACTGGCCCTGGAGTGAGGAGGACCAGAGTTCAAATCCAGCCTCAGACACTTGACACTAGCTGTGTGACCCTGGGCAAGTCACTTAACCCCAATAGCCTCAAACATCCAGGGCCATCTCTAGTATATCATGATGTGTATCTTGTCACTGAACCCAGATGGCTCTAGAGGAGAGAGTGAGGCTCTCACTTAAATCTGATTCACTGCAAGCCATGACATCACCTCCCAATGCCATGGTCCTCTTTGAGAACAAAGACAAACAACATCAGTGCCTTACTCAGATTCTCTTTCTGGGATATAAAAATTTCCCATATAATTAATTAAAATAGCTTGTTTTGACCAGGCATAGTGGTGCACAACTCTAATCCCAACTGTTGGAGAGCCTGAAGCTGGTGGATTGCTTGAGTTTGGTGGGCCAAACTAGGTATCCTACATGTGCTGAATGAGATGAATTTTAAAAAAATATTTGTATATAAAAATGTCTGTTGAAACTTAATATTTGCAATTATAATGATCAAATTTGGCCCTGAAGAAGAGATATGGGAAGATACCTCTTTCTTGATGTGGGGGTCTATGAGTGTGAAACACTATATAATATCAGACTTTTTGATATGTTTTTTAGTGATACCGAGACTTTCCTCTCTCATATTTATTCTTCATTATAAGTAATGATTGGAAGAGGGTGGGAAGGAAGATGGATACACTGTAAAATGTAGGTAATATCAAAATAATCAAATTCATTTTAAGATTTTTAAAAGTTTCTTTGATTCCTTTGTCCATCTCAGTTTTTTATTTTTGTTTTTTGCAAGACAGCAAAAATCTCAAGATGTTACTAAGGAGAGCAACAATTTTATGGGACACAGGGCCACTGACAGAGAATTCTGCTTTCAGCTTAGTTTCTAAAACCAATAATAGGGGATTACATTTCCGGGAGTGCCCCTGTGAGCTTGAATTCACTCTCCCAATTGACTCTGTTATAAATTGCTTTTATCAATTGTTGTTGGTTTTTTTGCAGGACAATGGGGGTTAAGTGACTTGCCCAGGGTCACACAGCTAGTAAGGGTCAAGTGTGTGAGGCTGGATTTGAACTCAGGTCCTCCTGAATCCCGGGCCAGTGCTTTATCCTCTGTGCCACCTAGCTGCCCCCTCCCAATTGACTCCTACTGGTAATAGAAATAGGCATTTGGAGTAATAAGTCAAAATGACTTTTGAGTAAATCCAAGCACCCCAGGCTACATGAATGCTAAAGGTGAGTGCTGAATCAATGAATTTGCAATTAATTATCTTTATAGTGCCTACTATAACCTTCAAAAGTAAAATGGGATGACTTTTCAACAAATATTTAAGCATCACCTCCTATATGTAAGATGTCATTCCAGTTGTTAGAGGTAAAGGTAGATGTAACACACACTGTATTCTCTAAATGTTCTTGCAAACTTTACAGCTAATAGGAAATGGTGAAGGGGAAGGGGAAATTCACATAACTATGACATAAGGAAGAGTAAGGTAAGTAAGAACAGGGATTCAGTAAAGTGCTATGAGAAATCTGAAGAAGGAAAGATTGCTTTCACTTTCCATTCAAGGAAAGACATAAAATCTGAGTTGAACCCTGGAAACAAAGATTTCAAGTAGATAGTGAGAGCAAAGACAGACAGAAGAGGGCATAATGAGGGACTGAGAGTAGTCTATTTTTGCTGGACTATAGACTATAAAATACATGAAGAGTATGAACTAAGACCAGAAAAGCACATTGTGCAGGGTTCATTAAGGCTACATCAAAATGGCAGTCAAACAATAAGTCAAGTAGTTCTGAGCATTCAAAATCAAAAAACAACTTAATTCAGTGAAGAAATTTTGTTTGGACTGTTATAAAAGGGCTGTCTGCTTCAGATGAAGATTGGACTAAGGAGTACTGAGATCCCTTCTGATTCTGAGAACCTAGAATTCTAAAGTTGGTCAATTTAGACCAAATGGTGGGTCCCAATGGTGCTCATAGAGATCTCAGTATCAAAATGTTACATATGTAGAGGGGAATACCATAGGATCATAGAGTTGGAAAAGTCCTTGCAAGCTAACCAATCTAACCATTTCATTTTACAAATGAGGAAACAGGTCTAGTGTGGTTAAGAATAAATAGTAGGCGGGGCAGCTAGGTGGCACAGTGGATAGAGCACCGGCCCTGGATTCAGGAGGACCTGAGTTCAAATCCGGCCTCAGACACTTAACACTTACTAACTGTGTGATCCTGGGTAAGTCACTTAACCCCAATTGCCTTACCAAAAAAAAAAAAAAAAAGAATAAATATTTGAACTCAGGTTTTCTGAGTGCCAAGCCAGTCTTAATAACATGAGATCTTTGTTAGGGATGGGGAGAACAGAGACCAGAAATTAAAGAATCAGAGAGCTTAGTCAAAGACTAAGACTGAAAAAAAGGGGGATTAGTTCAGAGTAGACTCTGGTTTACTGCATAGCCCTTCCCAGGGAGGCCTTGAGCCCTAGAGATAAAGGGTGTAGAGGTGCTGGAGGCAGAATCTTTCAATCCTAGAGACAGCTACCATGAAGAGAAAGTAATATATTAGCAAAGCACTGCTGTAAAATAGTTGGGGTGGAGGGCATGTGGCTCCAGGAGAGACCCATTTCTTGGCCTGAGAAATGGCAGCAACTGAAAGCAGCAGTGGAATGATGAGAGTTCCTGGACCTACTCCCAAGAAGAGAGATGGCAGGGTTCTTAGATCAAGCTGAGGAGTTCTAGGACCAAGAAGAAGTACCAAGAGACAAAACCATAAAGTAGAACCTAGACCTTTCCCCTCTACTATTAAACTCTCCTCACAGGGCAGGTATCTGAATTTGAGCAGCCCCTGACACTACCTTTACTGTACTACCATACTTTCGTATCCACCCTAGTGTCTTCCTTTGCTTCCATTTTCTGTACATACCTTTTTGTAAAAAAATCTAAAATAGATATCTTGATTTGCTTGACTCTCCCTGTTATCCAGGTAATGAGAACCACTTAAGAGGACTGGCTGCACTGGCTAACACACCAACAATCCTTTGCAGTGACCAAAGTCAACCTAGCTGGGGAACTCTGAACTCTGAAGCCTATTAAGCTCATACCAGCATTGAAGCAGATCCTGAACTATTTGGGGTTGATGGTTTATGGACCTTCAGGAGATATTCCTTTCTTACCTGATTTCGAGTTATGAAATGATGAACATATCCCGATTATGGTCTTATTGTCTTCAGCTCGCTCCCAACTTTGGTTATGGGACTCTCAGAATTATCCTGTTTTTTGAGAGATCTCCTTATCAAGACATCTCCTAATCAAGCCTTCAACTGTGAACTGCTTATTTTTCCTTAGCATTTTATTTTCCCCCAATTGCATGTAAAAACAATTTTAACATCCATTTAAAAATTTTTGTGTTCCAAATTCTCTTTCTTCCTCCCTCCCTACTCCCCCCTCCTTTAAGAGGGCATGCAATTAAATATAAGTAATACATGTGTGGTCATGCAAAACATTTCCATATTAGGTTGTTAAAGGAAGCAGACAAAAAAAACCTGAAGAAAAATAAAGTAAAAAAAAATTATGCATCAATCTGTATTCAGACACCATCAGTTCTTTCTCTGTGGATAGATAACATTTTTCATCATAAGTTCTTGAGTTGTCATGTTTTTCATCCTGAGTTTTCTTGGTTCATTGTATTGTTGAGAATAGTCATTCTTAGCTGATCATCTTACAATATTGTGTTACTTTGTACACAGTACATTTCACTTTGCATCAGCTCATGTTAAGTCTTTCCAGGTTTTTCTGAGAGCATCATACCACAATTTGTTCAGCTATTCCCCAACTGATAGGCATCCCTGTGAACTGCTTATCATCAAGGATGCTTTCCAATTTGTGTATCAAAAGCCACTTCCTTGACCCATGGAATTCCTCACTTCTCCCCTCCTCTTAAGACTGGAATCCACTGACTAAGTCCACCTTTCCCTCCAAAATTTCTTAAGTGCCTTTGTTTAAAATGTATATAAACTCATACAATCTACTACCTGGTGTCCTATTCAGCACAGGCTAGATAGTACCCATGATCATGTTAAATTTTTCTTCCCTGCTTAATAAAAACCTTTCTTTAATTTTACAGGCATTGACTTTCTGGTTTTCCTTCCCTTTTGGAGAGAAGGGGATTTAAATCTCAAGAACTGGTCTTTGTGTTTTCCTGTCTTCCCATTTGAGGAATGAGATCTATATTCCATTTTAGAGAGCTTTGCCTCGGTTTTACAATGGTATGGTGAGTTCACACAGGTCTCTTCAGACAACTCCCCCTTTTCCCTCCTCAGAATTGTTTCTTTGTGCTTTCAGCATTTCATCCTTAAGAGTTCTTCTGTACCTCCTAGACAGAAATCAGTTTTGTAGGGTTTTAATGTGTGGGATTTCTTTCAAGCAATCATTTAGCCTGACACTGAAGTAACCTCTGGGGATATAAAGACAAAAGTAGCATAGTCTCTGCCCTCAAGTGGTTTATAGTCTAATGGGGGGGGGGGAGAGGAGAGAAACAAAGAACATGGTACAAAATTTAATATGTATGTTATATTTGTTTGGGTATTTATGTATATGTATGAGATAGATAGGTAGAGAGGTAAGTAAGTGGATAGATAGATAGATAGATAGATAGATAGATAGATAGATAGATAGATAGATAGATAGATAGATAGATATGTTATGGGGGAAATTAGAGTGGGGGTTTGGGGTGGGGGTAGGGGTTCTTAGGAATTCCTCTTTAAAGAATTACACCCTCTTGCACACAAATCTAATTAGAATAAAATAATGGTTTAATTAGGGTGCTAGGGAAAGGAAACTAAGAGAGAAATCCTTGGATTTCTCATGGGGAGAAGGCATGGCAATGAGGCATGGCTCTGAGATACCTTTCTCCTTGATCAGGAGAGGACAGATACTCTTTGTTTGTTTGTTTGTTTTGCAGGGCCATGGGGGTTAAGTGACTTGCCCAGGGTCACACAGCTAGTAAGTGTCAAGTGTCTGAGGCCTGGTTCGAACTCAGGTCTGCCTGACTCCAGGGCCAGTGCTTTATCCACTGTGCAACCTAGCTGCCCCCAGATACTCTTATAGAAGATAGATGGTGGTGGTCCAATGGGGTCATCATCTGACTGTGGAAAGTTCCTTAATTGGGGGAGGACCATTCCCCACTAGTGGTGGCTGGGGGAAGTTGGGTGAGGGGTGGCTCTGGATCTCTCAAGCCATCTCTGTCCTCCTCTAGCCACAAAGGCAGCAGCCACACCTAATCTTATCTCCCCAGGGGTGGGGGAGACTGGAATGAAGGGTGGGGGTCCTGGAGCTAACTCAGTCCCGATCCTGTGCCCACTTATCTCTTTAGGTGTGTCTGTCCTTTGGTTTAGTTTCTCAAAAAGGTTCTTTTGATTTACCCCAGAAAACTTCTGCGGTACCCAGGGCCATTCAAATGAGGTACCCAGGCCCATAACAGATAAATAGGTTTAAATAAACCATAAAAAGCAAAGACAATATACCCTAACAAGGGTAAAGGCACTAGCAGCCAGGAATGAGAAGCCGAGAGGGCAGTCAAGCAATGTCAATAAGCATTTATTAAGAACCTTACTATATGCCAGGCTAAGCACTGAGGATACATGAAAAGGCACAAGATGAGTGCCTGCCCTCCAGGAGCTCACAGTCTAATGGTGCCAACATGCGGACTACAGACTAACAAGCTATTAGCCAGGCTAAAATGGAGCCAATCCACAGTATTCGGAGGCTTTGGGAAAGGATTCCTGTAGCAAGTGGGAGATGACGACCATGTTGGGGGGAGGGGTTCATGTGGAATTGGCCCTCGAGGGGTCTGGAGGCGAGGCCTGACCGTACTAGGTGCTGCTCTTCTCCCCCTCCCCTCCCCCCGCCCCCATTACTCCTTCAGTCTCGGTTAGAATCAATGAGGGTCCCCCTGGTTGGATCCTGGGACGTCGTTTTTTAATACCGGCTTCTCTGCTTTTTCAGTAAGACGGAGCGCCAGCTGACGTTAAAACCCTTGTCATCACTTTTATCTATAAGTGCAGCCTCCGAACCTCCAAAAAGAGGTAGTGTCCAACCGCACTCGGGCCAACGAGCCCAGGAGACGCTCTGGCCACCGGCGGGAAGAAGGCCCGGGTGTCGTCGATGATTGGTCCTCCGGAGCATGCGCAGTGGCGGAGCAGGGATCGCTATGGCAGCGGTAGCGGCGTCGGCTTGGCTTCGGCCGCCCAGCTCCCGTTAGGCCCAGCCGCCTCCACCGCCCCGTGAATGAGCGCCTAGGCTTCCCGCCGCTCCTGCCTGCCGGGGAATGAGCGGCGCTTCGGCCCCCAGACGCCGCTACCACCGCCGCCGCCCGCGGAGACCATGCCCCTGGCCGCCTACTGCTTCCTGCGGGCTGTGGGCAAGGGCAGCTACGGGGAGGTGACGCTCGTCCGGCACCGGCAGGACAGCAAGCAGGTGACCCGCGGGGGGGGGGGGGAGCGAGGTGGGAGAGAGGGAGGGGAGAAAGGGGAGAGGAGGAGAGAAGGGGAAGGGAGGGCAGAGGGTGGGGAGGGAAACAGGGTTCCAGACTCAGGGCCTGGCCTTTTTTTGGAAAGACCTCTTGGGGATGCTAGTGACACTCCCTCTTCCTCATGTATGATGATCATGTATAACGTAGAGTGTAAGAGGAAAGGGAATGTTCTCCTCTGCCTTTTTTGTACCCCCAGTTCCTGGCACAGTTTCTTACTCATAGTAGGCCTTAATAAGTGCACATTGGGTTGGATTGGACGAGGAGAAGAAGGTAGTCCAGGAGAGTGAGAAGCTTGGCTGGGAATGAAGGGTTTGGAAAGATGAGCACAAGAGGCTGGGCTGGGGGGTATTTGGCCCCCCGAGAGGGCAGTGAACCGCCTGGTAGAGTCATTGTAAGGGGCCAGGGATTAGGGGCTCAAGATGGTACATAGAGCACTGGACTTGGAGTCAGGAAAACCTGAAACCAAATCTTGCCTCAGAGGGTAACAAACAGTTGTGTGACCCTGGACAAGTCACTTATCTCAACCTCATTTTCCTTCTCTGTAATACCAGCTACCTCATAGTGTTGTTGTGGATTAGTGAGATGATAGATAAAGTGCTATTCCAGTTGTTATCATTATTAGTCCTAGCCTTATGGAATGGGTGAGGGGGAGGAGGAAGGGAACCCAAAGTGAAATTCAGCAGAAGGGTCAGAGATGAGGGGGGGGTGTAGGGGGTGTGAGGGGTATGTGTGAAGGATGTGGAATGGGGGCTCTGAATGGGGACAGTTGGGTGGAGAAGGGTAATGAAGGAAGGGATAGAAGCCAACTTGGGAGAAGTGGTGGAGATGCTTAAGCAGTGAGTTTTAGGACAAGTGGAGGATGAAGAAAGGAGGGATCTTGGTGAGAGTCCCAGTTAGAAGGATTGATGGAGACCTTGGGCCTTGTATCTGTTTATCTGAGGATGTGGCAGATTGAGGTGCAGAGGTAGAGTTGTTCAGTCTTTCAGTCCTATTCGACTCTTCATGACCCCATTTGGGGTTTTCTTGGCAAAGGTACTGGAGCGATTTGCCATTTCCTTCAGCTCATTTTACAGATGAGGAAACTGAGGTAAACAGGGTGAAGTGACTTGCCCCGGGGTCACCCAGCTAGTAAGTGTCTGAGGCTGGATTTGAACCCAGGAAGAGGAGTCTTCCTGACTCCCAGGCTCATTGCTGCAGCCACTGCGCCACCTAGCTGCGCTAATAAAGAGTTGAGGACTAGGCTTTCAAGAACCCAAGATCGCCTCCGTGATATTGCAGGACATGTGAAGATGCCTTGGGTGGAAGTTCACTTTTCAGAAAGGAGAATAATATACTATACATTGTGATGGAGCTGTGATGGAGACAGCTCTGCTGTCTTTAATATAACAGTTTTCTCACTGTCATTATTGCTTAATACATGTACATTTTCTCCACCTGAGATGTACTATATGAATTAGTCTCCTTGTTGCAGTTTATTTTTACAATGAAATTGTTTTAGAAGCTAGGTTTTATAGGAATCCATTTTAGCATCCTACAAACACTTATGAGGATTAGAAATGGTATGTCTGTGTGTACATGTATACATTTGTGTAAAAGTGTGTTTTCTTTGCAGTATGTCATCAAGAAACTAAACCTCCGAAATGCCTCCAGCCGAGAGCGGAAAGCGGCTGAGCAAGAGGCCCAGCTTTTGTCTCAGCTGAAGCACCCCAACATTGTTACTTATCGAGAGTCTTGGGAAGGAGAAGATGGCCTGCTCTACATAGTTATGGGTTTCTGTGAAGGAGGGGATCTCTATCGAAAACTCAAAGAACAGAAGGGCAAACTTCTACCTGAGAACCAGGTGGTGGAGTGGTTTGTTCAGATCGCTATGGCCCTGCAGGTATTAACCAGTGTGGCAGCATCTTGTCTTCTGGGTCCATCTTTGTGACCTTGGAGTTTCAAATGACTTTTTATGGAAGCTTTCAGCTGAATTGCAATTTTGTCAACTATCCATGGAAGACCAGTTAAAGTTTTATATTGTAAACAAGGATATTTGTAATAATGGCATAAACAATTGTTTATCCTGCAGTTAAAGTACAGCCTTTTAAATTCTTTGCCCCACTCCAAAACAGCACTTCTTGAGCCACAAATTATTGAACCCATAGGGTGCTTGGTTTCAAAGGAAATATAGGGGAACTACCTGATTCTTGTTTTGGGAGCTATCCTTCTAAATACAGCAACACATGTGTAATGCTCCTATACAGCAATATCAGCTTTTGGGAATACTGCCAAGAAGCAAAGAGTTAGTAAAAAATTCAATGAAAGGAACACTTTTTGAGTTCCTGCCTCATGCAGAGCCCTGCCTTGTGTGCTGAAGGAGATGAGGTGTCAGACTAGATATCAACCCTCAGAACCTATTGATTCTTAATTTAGACACAATTTTAGTAACATGTGGTTTTCTGATTTCCCACTGTATAAAAGATTAGAGGCAGAAACTTAGGAAGTTGGTGGAAGAAGGCTGCTAGAGACAGGCACACTGAACATTAGGTGGAAATAGCAGCTGACAGCTAGAAAGGAGATAAGAATTATAAAAAGAAGAGATAAAATAATACCAGCTAGGGGGCAGCTAGATGGCGCAGTGGATAAAGCACCAGCCCTGGATTCAGGAGGACCTGAGTTCAAATCCAGCCTCAGACACTTGACACTTACTAGCTGTGTGACCTTGGGCAGGTCACTTAACCCTCATTGCCCCACCAAAACAAAAAACAAACAAACAAAATACCAGCTAGCATTTTCAAAGCAACAGCAGTGAACTAGGGTAAGCACTTTAGAAATACTTTCTCACCTGATCCTCACTACAGCCCTGGGAAGTAGGTGATATTAATTCCCAATTTACAGTTGAAGACACTGAGGCAGGCAGAGGTGAAGTGACTTGCCCAAGGTCACAAGCTAGTGAGTGAGTTTGGATTTGAACTCAGGTCTTCCTGACTCCAGGCTCAGTACTATATGCACTGTGTCCCCCAGCTGTCCCCTATATTTAAAAACTCTACTAATCTCAGGCTATTTTATGTGGCCCCTGGATAGTAATACATGATGCTGTAATCAGTGTTCCTAATGATAATATCAGGCATGAAGAAATGATTGTTAATATTTAATGCAGTTCATTTATGGAGGTAGGAAAATATCTCTATTACTTTGGAAATATGTATACTATGTTTTAGAAATATCTTCACCCTTTAAAATAAAGGGTATTTTAGCACTTAAAAGAACTTTTTATTTTTTACAGTAATACTAGATATATTAAATGTCATTTTTACCATAGTAAACTCTTTTTGCATTTCTACCCCAGTGGTATTTATATCTGAACATATTTATAGTTGTTGTAACTTCTCAGATCACAGAAGATAATATGAGGGAGAGATTTTAGACACAGTTCTTTATTCATCTTAGGAATAAAATTTCCTTTGATGGAAATAACTGAATCTCTGACCACATAATGAGTAGATTTTCTGTCAATTAGCCACTTCCCTTAAAAAGGATTTGTCTTAAGGTAACCAGGTTTGGGGTGCTAATTAACACACATGAAAATATAACAGTCTGGACTTCCTCTTACAGATGGATAGAGTGGTTTAAAAATAGAAAAATAAGTTTATATTTAATAGATGGAAATGTGAAACTGAGCTAACTGTGGAGGCACAATTCTGGATCTGAGCACATTTTCTTTGGATGGCCCATTTAAATTTTCAAGGTCCATGTAAATAGAAATGAACCTGTGACCCTGCTTGAAGATTGACCTTGGGGATTCCCACATCTCTCTTCTACAGCCATCTTTTCCATGGCAGGACTGAAAAAATAGCTAATAGAAAACAGGAGAACAGCAAAGAGAGCATGGGGACAGCTCACAGTGGTGAGAAAGAAATGGTTTTGGATGTTGGGATCTGACAAAATTAGAGGCTCACATGGATATAGTTCTTTCACATTTGCAAGCACTCTTCATTTAAGCTTCTCATTGACCCTGTGAGGTCTTGTAGGTATTATTGCCTCTATTTTACAGATGAGAAAACTGAAGCTCAGAAGTTGTGACTTGCCTGTTGTCACATAGGAAGTGTCAGAAACAGAATTGGAACACAGGCCTTCCTTACTTCAACTTCAGCTCTTTTTCTAAGGCCCTCTACTACCTTGAGTATAATGGAAAGAACTGTGGGCCAATAATTAAGAAACTTGGGTTCCAGTAAATTCTGGTTGTGGCTCTGACACTGACTGACTATCTATGTCACCTAGGCAAGTTAACCTCTGTGCCCCAGCTTCCTGATCTATAAAACGGAAATAACAGAGGCAGCCTGGTGGATTGGAAAAAGCCCCAGGTTTAAATCTTAGCATCTCTGCTGCTTACTACCTATGTGACCTTGGGTAAGTTATTTTCTTTTGTTGTCTCCTTTGTAAAATTAAAAATTAACTCGATGATTCCTCTGGTTCTTTTTAGCTCTAAATCTATGTTTCTATCTTGAAATTTAAATCAACCCCAATACAAATTGTATTTCCTATCTTTGGTGGGAAGAAATAGAATGGTTTTAACTGGATTTGTGTAAAACTAAAATGGTAACTTTAAAAAATACCATTGTAGGTTACCTATTACATTGTTCTTTCTTACTGGAAAAGAAGTCTTGTCTTACATGTAAATGCACAGAAATTGTGGAAACTTTGGGGAAAACGTGTATGGGATTTAATTTTCTTACTTTTGAAGAGTCTACATTAAGTCTTTTATATAATAATTATTACTAAGAAAAGTTTTTGTGTGTCTTTATAGCCAAGGAACTCCAAAACAATGATCTAAAAGAAATTGGGTTTTTGTGTGCTACTAATAAAGTTTTCTTTCTCCTTCACAGTATTTACATGAAAAACATATCCTTCACCGAGATCTGAAAACTCAGAATGTTTTCTTAACGAGAACAAACATCATTAAAGTAGGCGATCTGGGGATTGCCCGAGTGTTAGAAAATCAATATGACATGGCCAGTACGCTCATCGGGACACCATACTACATGAGTCCTGAGTTATTCTCAAACAAACCGTACAACTATAAGGTAGGAAGGGCAACCTACCCTGCTTCTAATCGTTCATCTTTTTACAGCCAGATTGAACAAAAAGACAGCATTGTCTTTGAATTTGTATAGGGAAAATTATCTTTTATTATAAAAATTAAGAATTACATAATGAAACCATGCTGACACTTTTTTTTTCTTTTTCCAGTCTGATGTTTGGGCTTTGGGATGCTGTGTTTATGAAATGGCTACACTGAAACATGCTTTCAATGCAAAAGACATGAATTCTTTAGTTTATCGAATTATTGAAGGAAAGGTAAAAACAAGTCTAGAACAGATTGTATTTAGTGTTGGGAGCAAGATCTATTTAGCTCAACTTTGAAAATAACCACTTCCCCAGGGTAAGTATTAATTTACGTTGAGTGAGTAGAAAAAACATTATGCACCTCATCTGGGGAAAGGTGAGCTTAGAGTGGGGGAAATGGACTGATGATATTTTTTAGTATCAGTTTGCAAGGCTGGCTTAATGGCTTTAGAAAAATATTATAGGGTGGCTTTTTGAAAACCAATACCCTGCAAGAATATAGAATTGGGGGGCGGCTAGGTGGCGCAGTGGATAAAGCACTGGCCCTGGATTCAGGAGTTCCTGAGTTCAAATCCGGCCTGAGACACTTGACACTTACTGGCTGTGTGACCCTGGGCAAGTCACTTAACCCCATTGCCCCGTTAAAAAAAAAAAAGAAGAATATAGAATTGATGGAATTTTGGGAGGGTCTAGTCTATAAAAAACAGTTTGATATTAAGTAGATATTAAATGAAAGCCATTGAATGTAAGCCACCTTGTAGATTTGATCCTATTTTTGTTCCACAACCATCATCTGCAACAACTTATGTATATTCCTAAGTTGAGAATTGTAGAAAATGTTGTTATATGTTATGTGGATGTCACTGTAGCAAGCCCTTTTAATATCATAGCATTTCATGATTAGTGGCATAACACCCTTTGCCCCAAAGCTGGGTGAGGGCAAGGCTCCCCTGCTAGAGGGACCAGAGAAGCACTGTGACTGTCCATCTTTCATCCCTTGTCCCAGCCACATGACTGGCCCATCTCTTCCCATTATCTTATTAAACTTTATAGACTAGATGTAAAAAGTATGACATTGTAAATGTTCATCCAAAACAGCTGTTGATACCTTAGACAGATACCCTGTTTAGGTCAGCTTGGGGGCTGTAATTTTGTGTTGGAACCTGTTGGTGATGATTTACTTTTTTTCCATCCAACACTGAATCATACTTGTGCTGTTGTTTCTCCCTGCAGCTTCCACCAATGCCAAAAGACTATAGCCCACAACTGGCAGAACTGATAAGAACCATGTTGAGCAAGAAACCTGAGGAAAGACCTTCCGTGAGAAGCATACTGAGGCAACCCTACATAAAACGCCACATTTCTTTGTTTTTGGAGGTTACAAAGGCGTAAGATACTTCCCATAAAAATTCTGGGCTAAAAAGTTTAATAGTTGCAGTAAAGTAAGATCTCTATTTTTAATATTTCTCTAGGTTGGCATCTTAAAGCCAAATCTTTATAGCAAATAACCCAGGTTACTAAATTCTCTTGTCTTTTAACTTTTGACTGTTGTCTGTATTTGTTAAAATTAAAAACCCAAAGGGCTAAGACAGAGACTAAATTGTTTGGCTGCATAGGATTTGTTTGTATCTAATAAGGTTTTCTGACCTCTGAAAGACCCCATGAGGCATCTCTCAGAAAAGGAAGCTCCTGCTTTGTCTCATTTGTGCTTTTGTCCCTCAACAGCGGTTCCCAGATCTATAGCTTTGGTTTCTCTCTCACAGGGTAACCGCTGTTAAATTTTGAAGGGAGGGGCATGCCTCCTGTCTTTATGACATTGGATGGCTCACTACTCTGCGCCTATGGTTTTTACTGAAAATACAGGGGTTGAACCAGACAACTTGTAGCGTGAAATATATGAACCCGAGACTTTGAGAGATGATTTGACTTGCCCATAGTTCGACAGATAGCAAACATAAGAAATGGAATTTGAATCCCTTCCTTCTAACTCCAAGTCTAGGATATTGTCTGTGTCAGAGCAGTTCTTAGCATTGTAATTGTTTCTACTGTGGAGGCTTAAAGAGACTGGAGACAGACTTTTAGAAGCTGATCCCTGGGATCAGGGGGTGGGCTCTTTCATACATTTCTCATCTTCCCTCTCCTTTATATACTCTCCATTCTAGCCAAACTGGTCTGACTTAACCTTGTATGGTACGACAATCCTTCCATCTGTGTTTTTGTACAGGCTGTCCCCCATACCTAAAATACTCTTCCATCCCTTCTGCCTTTTGGATCCTCTAACTCCCTTCACGGTTCAGCTCATGTGCCTCCTCCTACAGGAAGCCTTTCCTTATTCTCTCTTTTGTTGGTTCTCCACCACACCACACCCCAAATTGTAGAATCTTCTTCCAAATGATAGAATCTTAGAGTTGGAAAGGTCCTCAAAGGTGTTCTATTTCCAACATAGTCCCGATCAAGAATCCTGTCTAAGCTGTGTGTGTGTGTGTGTGTGTGTGTGTGTGTGTGTGTGTGTGTGAGAGAGATGGGGGCAGGAAGGGAGGACGGGTGGCTCTGGAGATCAAGGACAAACAGTGAGGAAGGAATATACTAGAAGTCAGGGGATGAGGAAATTTAAGGGAGGAAGCAGCTTGGCCTGAGCACAGTTCACAGCAAACCTGATCTTTATGTTCTACATCTGTGACTCAAGTACTGGACAGAAATCAGTGATGTCCAAAATGAGAACCCTGCAGTTCTTCATAGCAAAAGCAAGGTCCATTCCTATTCTTTAGACTCCAGTGTACATCAGTATGTCATGGATCCGTGGTCTTGACTTTGTAGGCGCCCCTCTCTAAGGAAGCTTGCAGCCAGTCCTTGATTCTTCAGAGAAGTCTTAGACTAAGTGATTCATTTCGTCAGTATGGGTCAGAAGCTGGATTTGCATCCAGTTCTTCTGCCTTCACGACCAGTATTTTAATTTACTATGCCACACTGCATCTAGACTCCCAACAAAGGTGGGAAAACCAAAGAAATATTTTCAACAGGAAGAGCTGAAAAAAGAAGGGACTATGGTTCACTTGATTAATAATAATTAGCATTTATATAGCACTTTGAAGTTTACAAATATCCCATTTGATCCTTCCAACAACACTAGGAAATAGGTGCTATTATTATCCCTACTTTACAGATGAGGAAACTGAGGCAGATAAGTTAAGTGACTTCCCTAGGATCATATAGCTAATAAGTGTCTGAGGCTAAATTTGAACTTATGACTTCCTGACTCCAAGTCCAACACTCTACCCACAGTCCCCCTAGTTTATTTTGTATTTTTTGATCCATGCACATTTTTTCCCCTGTGAGTACACTTTTTTTTTCTTTTTAAGTTAGCCCCCACAAGCAAGCAGCTTGCTGGGTTTTGTTTGGTTTTTTGTTTGTTTTTTTTTTTGGCGAGGTAATTGGGGTTAAGTGACTTGCCCAGGGTCACACAGCTAGTAAGTGTCAAGTGTCTGAGGTTGGATTTGAACTCAGGTCCTTCTGAATCCAGGGCCAGTGCTCTATCCACTGTGCCACCTAGCTGCCCCAGTGAGTACACTTTTTTCCTTTTTTTGTCTTTGTATCTCCAGCACACCTAGCACAAGGTATGGCATCTAATAGGCACTTAAAAAATGTTTTAATCTTGCCACATTGAATGAAACAACTTTTTAATATATTTCCTTTATTTCCTCATTATGAAGGAGAACTTCAAAAAGCCATATTAAAAATGGTAACCCTAAAACCAGACCTGCTGCTGAAGTTCTTTCAGTAAAAACTGAATCAGAAAATGAAAGGATCATCTCTCAGCCATATTTCTCAAAGCATTCCAAGACACCTGCAGAGGTATGTTCCTATTAAAAAGACAAATTTTAAAACAACTGTTAAAATAATAGGTTGTTATAAAAAGCTATCAGTTTATATGAAATATTTGTACTTTTCTAAAGAATGTCTTGTAAAAAAATTAATTCATTTTAAAACCACATTCAAAAGAGATCATGGTGATGAAGTTCATTCATTTAAAACACTTTAGATAATGTGGACTGTTAAAACACTTAAGATATTCATACCATAGTAATTCTTAAAGCGTGTTTGCAGGTTGAAGAAACATGTTTATCTCAGGATAAACCCACGGATGCTTGCCTCTCAGAAACATCCCATCCTAAAAGCCCTCCCAACAAGAATGATGTGTCCAGCCCTGGAGACTCTTTAGCAACAATCAGCAGAGTGGATATTAACATCTTACCTGCCGCTGAAAGGAGAGACTCAAAAAGTGGCAACTTACTGCAAGATGACAAACTGAAACACTCTAATATTTCTGATGAGCCAGAAGCTAAATTTAATGTCTCCCTAGTAAAGGAAGAGAAGCAACAACTTAGTCCAAAGCCTGAAAATCTAACTCCCTCTAAGCCTTCTATTGAGATCCCTGATGAAGAGAATGACACGATGAAACTTCTACAGCCCTTACACAAAGACCTCAAGCCAGAGGATCAGGTGAGCTTTTGGCCATTGTTAGCTCTTGGTTTCAGAATAAAGTAAGGAATAGTAGTTGAATCTAATACAAAGTATCTTGTTTAGGTCAATTTTAAAAAGAAATTAAGAGAAAATCAGCTATTCCATATGCCATTTTATATAAAAGCCAAAACAAAGGATTTGAACTGATGAGGTGCTTAGTTATCTCTATCCTTTTCACTTCCACTAATGATAGTGAAGAGGGAGAAACTCAACAATTACTGAAATTTCCATCCTCCCTTCCTCTCTCTCTTCTTTGTTCCTATCATCCTTTCCTCCCTCTTTCCCTTGCAGTCCATTACTATCTAGGACTAAGCCAACTCCATTACTAGTTCTGAATTTTTAACATTATTTCTTCTTGGTCCTCAGTGCATTTCCACCACCATGTGGGCAAGTTTTGGTCAGCTTCTAGAGAAGATGTAGAGTCAAAAATAGATTGATTATGTTGTTTAATTAAGTTTTCTTAAGGTATCAGAGGATTAAGGCTTGGAAAGGTAAAGTAGAATAGTGAGGAAAAGATTTTTAAAAATTGGTACTGTGAGAATAAAATTGGATATTAGATCATAAATCTCCCCTACTTAACTTTTCCCTAATTTATCTCCCAGACTAGTAAATGGAAGAAGCTTCTGGTTTTCTAGATAGAGCCTTTATTGTATGGTAGTCACAAGGTGATGTTGATTAGAAGGATAGGAAAATAGAAATACAATACAAATCATCTTAAGTCTAGGCTTAGTCTATATTCCTTATAAAAACTCACCAAACTGAAAAGGCCACCTTTGGAGAGAGAGAGACCGTCTGTGCCGCGCCGTCAGGAGTCCCGCCAAGCAGGCAAAAAGGCCTACTCCCGTTCTCTCCACCCCGGAAGTCAAAAACCCGGCAGGCAGTCTGACATGCGCAGCAGGCGGACTGTTCATCTCCTCCCCAAAAGGGTGGTCCTTGAAAAACTGGCGTCTTTCAGTTATCCTAACCGACTGTTAAAAACTTTCATATTTTACCACAGTACCAAGGACTTTGAAGGCGAAGTGAAATATAGGACTAAAGTTATCATCCTTATTTCTTATTTGACTGTCAGATTACATTCACATTAGTTTTGAGAGGTACTTTTGTTACCAGTTTCAATCTGCTTATTATTTCTTCTGGGTTTTGTTTGTTCATGAAAATACAAGACCTTCTTGTTTCAGGATAGTTTGGACTCCACCGAAAAGCTCTTAGCTCCATTTATTCCTGTTGTCCTGGTAAGTCTTTAAACTTTCTAGTGAACGTATCTTACTTGGTCCAGCTGATAAATTGTGGATGTTTTCTCTCTTTAGAATTCGATCAGCTGACTTGATCTCATTTAATTCCTGGTGAAGCCATTTTATAGGTTTTATAAAAATCACCCAAGGTTTTCATCTTTTGTGAATATTCTTTGCCTGATATTGAATGCAGTGACAAAGGAGAAGAATAGAAGATATTTTTCCTGTAGTTTTATAGTTTGTTAGTTGCTAGTAGATATAAAACTATTGGTTAAATGGTATTCTTTTCTTAATATCTCAGCCTTAACTTGTGTTACTATTGAAGTATTTACTTTTCAAAAAAAAATTTGATCAAACTATCAGTGCCCCATAGTCTTAGTTATTAGAAAACACAAACATTGCAATAGTAAATTTGTTATAACTATTTTATTTTAATTTCTTATCTTTCAATTAAATATATTTTTTCATTTGTAATTTTAGGGAGATATTTTGTTTTCATATTACCTTCATTTCTGGATACACCTTCCCTCACCTTTTATCCAGTGAACCTTTACTTGTAACAAAAAAGAAAAAATGTATTTCAGAAAAATGAAGCCATTTCTCCATCAAGTCTGATAGTATATGTAGTTCCATATTCATAGCTCCCCACTCTGTAAAGAAGGGAGGGAAATGCATTTTCTTTTCCATTTTTTGTGGATAAGATACGCATTGCTTCTTTATGTAACTATCTAAATTTAATCCTCCATATATGGAGATTTTTACACCTCAAAGTTGTACCATGGAAATTATTGCAAGGAGGGTTTTTTTAATGTATTAAATTAAATTATTGGGGCAGCTAGGTGGCGCAGTGGGTAAAGCACCGGCCCTGGATTCAGGAGTACCCGAGTTCAAATCCGGCCTCAGACACTTGACACTTACTAGCTTTGTGACCCTGGGCAAGTCACTTAATCCCCATTGCCCCGCAAAAAAAAAAAAAATTAAACTATTGAAAAGTAGGTTATATATTTGCATCCAAATTACTCATTTTTATCAGGAGCTAAACTCTTAGTTTAAAAGAAACAAATGGTGTTTTGCTGAATCATATGTTTACAATGACTTTTTTCATTAAGAAGTTATAGAAAATTCTTAGCCCAAAGAGTTCAGTTAAGTTCAACAAATTCAATAGATGGTACTATGCTAAGTGCTAAGGATACTCCTCAAAGAGCAAGGATTTGATTAGGTGACAGAACATGTGCACCCACAGTGAGGGAAATTTAAGGAAAGAGAAAGAGAGCACTAATAGCTGAGGGTATCAGAGACACCTGAATTAAGCCTTGAAGAAACATCCAGATTCTCTGGTGTTGAAGTGAAGAGGGAGCGCATTCCTAGGAAGATCCTATGCAAATGCACAAAGGTGGGAGATGGATAGAATGTAGTATTCAGGGAACAGATAGTCCAGAGAAATCTGTTTTTTTTAATTGGGCAAAGAGAAACAAAGAATTCTGAATTGGAGTAGAGGTAACTGATATTGTTTTGATCATAGTCCAGGGTAGCTAGAGGGCATTTATTTTCAGAATGTCTGCATGTGTCAAGGGAAATTTGTTCTTCCTAAGGCCCAGGAGCACTTTTTGGATGGGACTAAGAAGATTTGGCCATTTGGAAGACTAAAGTCCCATTTCATTCCATGGATATGAGAATTTTTTTTTCATTTTTAGGATAGAGTCAACCCATACTTACAGCCCCATAGTTCTGTATCTGAGCCCTTCCATTCCCGGCAACGCAGGCAGAAAAGAAGGGAACGAATTGAACGAAGTAAAGAGAATGGACAGGTGGGCAGAAACTTCTTTGGGATAATTTATTTGTCATGTTTTTTTAAAAGTGAAATTTTAAAAACTACACTAAAGTTGTATACTCCATTGCTTCATTGTGGTGTGAAGGAAACTGAATGTTCAACAGAGAGGAAGTTCTGATAGGGTCTCCAAGCTGAACATTTCACATCTGGTCCTGGTGATGGACTGGGATTTGTCCATCTGAGGACCAGCTTAGTCTCTATAGGCTCATCACCATGGTGGCCTCAGAAGGATAAAGTTTTTGGTCATGGCAACTCATGTGTGTGTGTGTGTGTGTGTGTGTGTGTGTGTAATATTCTCCAATTATGTTTTAAAATTTTTTAAACATTAATTTTATTTGTTTTTGTTTTTGGGGGGGGGGGAGGCAATGAGGATTAAGTGACTTGCCAAGGGTCACACAGCTAGTAAGTGTCAAGAGTCTGAGACCAGATTTGAACTCAGGTCCTCTTGAATCTAGGGCCAGTGCTTCATCCACTGCACCACCTAACTGCCCCTAAACATTAATTTAAAAAATTTTGAGTTTCACGTTCTCCTTCCCACCCCTTTGAGAAGGTAAGCAATATGATATCATATCAATAATACATGTGAAGTTATGCAAAACATATTTTCATATCAGCCATGTTGCAAAAGAAAAAAACACGAAACCAAGGGGAAAAAAAGTGAAAAAAGCATGCTTCAATCTGCACTCAGAGTTCATCAGTTCTTCCTCTGGAGCTGTATATATCAAAGCTTCTTAACCTGTGGGTCATAACCCCATTTGGGGTCATGTAACTGAATGTGGGAGTTGTGAAAAATTTGGCAACAGTAAAAGGTTATGTATACCTATTTTATATACCTATATAACTGGTGTGACAAAAAAGTTTCTTGGCTGAAAATGGTAATGAGTGTCTGGAGAGCAGTTTGGAACTATACCCAAAGGGCTATAAAGCTTTGCATACCTTTGACCCAGCAATACCAGCATTAGGACTTTTTCCCAAAGAGATCATAAAAAAGGGAAAAGGACCCACATGTACAAAAATATTTATAGCTGCTCTTTTTGTGGTGGCAAGGAATTGGAAATTGAGGGGATGCTCATCAATTGAGGAATGACTGAACAAATTGTGGTATATGAATGTAATGGAATACTACTGTGCTGTAAGAAATGATGAGCATGGGGCAGCTAGGTGGTGCAGTGGATGGAGCACTGGCCCTGGATTGAGGAGGACCTGAGTTCAAATCCGGCCTCAGACATTTGATACTTAACTAGCTGTGTGACCCTGGGCAAGTCACTTAACCCCAATTGCCTCAAAAGAAAGAAAGGAAGGAAGAAAGAGAGAGAGAGAGAGAAATGATGAGCAGGCGGATTTCAGAGAAACCTGGAAGGACTTGCATCAAATGATGATGAATGAGATGAGCAGAACCAGGAGAACATTGTACCCAGTATCAACAACATTATGTGTTGATCAGCTGTGATAGACTTGATTCTTCTCAGCAATACATTGGTCCAAGATAGTTCCAAAGGACTCATGATGGATAATGCTCTCCAAATCCAGAAAAAAAAAGAACTGTTGAATCTGGATGCAGATCGAACCATACTATTTCTATTATTTTTGTTGTTGTTTTTCTTTTTTGAGGTTTTTCCTTTTTGCTCTGATTCTTCTCTCATTACATGACTAATGCAGAACTATGTTTAATGTGATTGTACATATATAACCTATATCAGATTACTTGCTGTCTTGGGGAGGGGGGAAGGGAGGGGAGGGAGGGAGAAAAATCTGAAACAAGAAATCTTATAAAAACAAATGTTGAAATTTATCTCTACATGTAACTGGAAAATAATAAAATATTTATATGGGGGGGAAAAAAGAAAGACAAGGGTAATGAATGGAAAAAGTTTAAGAAACCCTGGTAAAGATAGCATTTTTTTTTTATCATAGAGCCTTTGGAATTGTCTTGGATCATTGTTTTGATTAGAGTAACTAAGTCTTTCACAGTTGAACATTGTTATAATATTGCTGCTACTTTGTACAATGTTCTCCTGGTTCTGTGCAACAGTTCATATAAGTCTTCCCAGGTTTTTCTGAAACCATCCTGCTCGTCATTTCTTACAGCTCACTAGTATTCCATCTCAGTGATAGACCACATTCAGCTATTCCCCAATTGATGGGCATCCCCTTAGATTCTAATTCTTTGCCACCACAAAAATGCTATAAATATTTTTGTACACATAAGTCCTTTTCCCTTTTTTTAGATCTCTTTGGAATACAGACCTAGTAGTGGTGTTTCTAGTTCAAAAAAAGAGTATAGGGGGCAGTTAGGTAGTCCAGTGGATAAAGTGCCAGCCTTGGATTCAGGAGGACCTGAGTTCAAATCCGGCCTCAGACATTTGACACTTACTAGCTGTGTGACCCTGGGCAAGTCACTTAACCCTCATTGCCCTGAAAAAGAAAAAAGGGGGGAAAAAGAGTATAAGCCAGTTTTATAGCCCTTTGGGCACAGTTCCAAATTGTTCTCCAGAATGGTCAGACCAGTTTACAACTCCACCAACAGTTCATCAGTGTCTCTGTTTTTCTACAACTCCCCTAAGCATTTGTCATTTTTTTTCTTTCAGTTGAATAGGTATGAGATGGTACCTCAGAGTTGTTTTAATTTGTATTTCTATAGTCAATAGTGATTTAGAACATTATTTTCACGTGACTTTTGATAGCTTTGATTTTTTTCTTCTGAACACTGCTTGTTCATACTTTTGCCATTTATCAATTGAGAAATGGTTCTTATTTTTATAAACCTGGCTCAGTTCCCTATATATTTGAAAAATGATGCCTTTATCAAAGAAACTTACTGTAAAAATTTTTGCTTGCTTTCTGATTTCCTGATTTTGGCTACATTGGTTTTGTTTGTGCAAAACCTTTTTAATTTCATTTAATCAAAATTATATATTTTACTTCCCACAAGCCTCTCTATGTCTTGTTGGGTCATAAACTCTTCCCTTATCCATAGATCTAACAGGTACATTTTTCCATGCTCCCCAACTTTACTTATGATATCATCTTTTATGTTGAAATTATCTCCCCATTTTGACCTTACCTTGGTATATGCTGTGAGATATTATTATATGCCAAGTTTTTGCTAAACTATTCTCCAGTTTTCCCAGCAGTTTTTGTCAAATAGTAAGTTCTTTTCCCCAAAGCTTGGATCTTTGGGTTTATCAACACTGGATTACTATGGTCATTGACTCTTGTGAATTGTGTACCTAATCTATCCCACTGATCCACCACTCTATTTCTTAGCCAGTTATTAGGGTATTTTCATGATTACCATTTTATAATATAGTTTGAAACGTGGTACTTCTGGGGTCATGGCAACTCTTTGAAGACCATCTACTAGGATAAAAAGAGGTTGTGATTTGAATCAGAGGAAGCAGCACGTACAGTGATAAAATCACAAATTCTTGAAGTAAGAAACTTGTCTTGGCTTTGGGTAAGTTGTTTCAAATTTAGCTAAATTAATAGTTGCCCATAAGATATAAAGACTATCAACAGAAGAGCAGGAAATGTTGGGGAAAAAAATGACATGCTGAAATTAGTTTTAAAAAATGAACCTACATGTAGTAGGGGAAATGCTTCATTTTGGGAGAAGATGGAAAGATTGTTTTGGGTGTGTAAGGAAACAAGCCAGGATGACTAAACATGCAGTTCTCTTTGGTGAGGTGTCAATAATTAAGTTTCTCCTTCACCCGACACTCATAAATGGAGATCGCTGACTTCTTGAAGGAGTTTCCTCTAGTATTTTTCCTTCTGGGCTTCTTAGAGAGTGGCTAATATTGGTTGGATTATTTTTTGTAAAAATAAAATATTTGAAGCTTTTTAAATCAAGATTCTGAAAACAAGTTTTGGGGGATTATAGTGGGAAGTCAGATATGGGGAAAGATACATATGAAACTGAACTTGTCTTATACTTTGCTTTTTTGAAGCTCCAGGAAGTTCCTCCTAGGCCTTTGCCTTCTCCTCCCATTGATAGTAAAGTAGTTGAGAAGATGACACATAGGGGTGCTGATAAACATAGCACAGAAGAAGTAATGGTGTCTGTGGACAGTTCAAGAAGCAGTGAGATAACATCCTCAAAGGTTTGCAGGATTTTTTTGAAATTTACTTAGCCTTCGTAATCCTTTTTGATGTAAGAATCTGGGTAAATTGTGGAGTCCAGGACAGCATAGGGTAGTGGAAGCCACACTAGACTTCAAGGCAAAAGACTTTGATTGAAATCGCACTTTTACACCAAATAGTTGTGCGACCCTAAGCAAGTCACACAATCCTGAGTTTCTTCAGCTACAAATGAGGATAATTACACCATACTTATTCATAGGATTTGCAGGAAAAGCAGTTTATAAACCATAACTGGCTGTGGGAAAACATACTAATATTCTACTAGCCCTGGTTTGCAGAATAGTTAGCTGAAAGATGGCAAGGGATATCAATTCCATAATGAGAACGTGGGCAAATTATAGCATGGGGGCCTCTGGGCTTACTTAATTGAGCAGGCAAGCAGTCTTCCTGTGTCAAGTCCCCTGCTACTTCCAGTATAAAAATTTGAAATTAAGGAAGATTAGGTAGATTTTTTTAATGCACTGAAAACTATTCATATGCAAATGTACTAAGTGTGTGTGCCTAGCTGAAGTAGCTTAGACATTGAAAGAGGCTGGTTTCAAAGTGCCCCTCGAAGGGCAGTGTAGAACATTTTCATGTAGTAATTGATGGAGTAACTCTTCACTCTCATTCCTTAAAAGGATCGACCTTTGTCTGCCAGAGAAAGGAGAAGACTAAAGCGGTCACAGGAAGATATGTTTCCCACTGGTGAGATCTTTTTCCCATCCCTTAGCCTTAGGGTGGGGCTGGGGGTTGTTGATTTAATTATTTTTCTGTGTGAAGGTATGAAGAAAGGAAATCATACTTGATAAGATATAGGAACTTTAAAGATCCAGTTTAGGATTTTGACTAGTATGAATTAATGTAGAGAGTCTTAACCCCATACCTGTTTTTGGTTTGGAAAAATGTAGTACCCTAAGTATGCATAACTAACAAGAGAACGCAGATTTTTTTTCAAATAAATTTTTATTGTGTTTGTCTAGGTTCAAAGGAGAATTAAGACCATTGGGAAGAGTAGTCCATAGCTAGGGATTATTAAGAAAAATGAATGAGCAAGATGTTTAAACCTACAACATTTGTGTACTTCTTTATAGAGTGCAACACAACTCTTGAGATGAGTAGTATAAATATTCTCATTTACAAATAAGAAAACCAAGACTCACTTCATTGCTTTACCCATAACCAAATGGTTAGTGTCATACAAGATACTCAATTCTAAGTCTTCTATACTTCTCTGGGCCTCAGTTGCCTCATCTGTAAAATGAAGCACTTGTGCTAGATGGCTTCTGAGGTACCTGTCAGCTCCATATCTATGATTCTGTGAGTCCAAGGCCAGTACTTTACTAGCTCCTTCCTACTCTACCTAACTGTTGTTCCTAGTTTTAAGCCAACTGGCGGCCTTTGATAGTTTTTTCAGGTCCTTCAATAAGAAGAGGTTCTCTGGATTCAGGAGAAGGAATGAAGCTGCACATAGAAGATGAACACATTATTGCTCATCAGTTATCTTCAGATGTGGATGCCTGTCAGGTAAATTACCAGCCGCATTCCTTAATTTGGAAATATTTAAATTCATTTTTACAGCAGAACCTCATTAATGAGAATTCCATTTAGTTAGAGGAGACCAGGAAAAAGTTTGCTTTTGCCTTGTCTATAAAGAGAGTTTCTTAAATAACAGTTGGAGGTCCTCTCCTTTTTTACTCCAGTCTCTGATAAAGAAGAGGTGATCCTTCTTGCCAGGGCCAAACATCGATCTCATCCTTTCTTGTCTTCCCCTAAAGATTGCCCCCACAATCACCTGTTTTTCAAATCTTCAGTCTCTTCCTATCTGGTTCATTCCCAGCTGCCTACAAACATATTTGGGTCTCCCCCATCCTTAAAAAAACAAAACAAAACTGATAAGACTGTACCATCCCTTTAAGCTATCATCTTATATCTTCTTCTTAATCAAACTTCTGAAAAAGCTGTCTATGCTTGTTGCCATTTTCTCATTTCTCAGCCACTTCCTGTCCGGTTTCTGACCTCTGAATTGCCAAATATGATCGCTTTTTCTCGATCCCTGTCTTTCTTGATGACCGCTCTGCAGCATTTGTCCCTACTGACCATATGTCCTGGGTATACTCTTCTTTCTGGGTTTTCATAACACTGTTCTCTCTCCTCTTTCTCCTCCTCCTATCTGACCACTCTTGAGTCTCCTTTGCTGGATCATCAGCCATGTTAGGCCCCATAACTTTAGGTGTTCCCCAGAGCACTTCCCCGGACCCCTTCCTCTCTCTTCATTCTCATTTGGTGACCTCTTCAGATCCTTATCATCCTTATGCAAATGATCCCCAAATCCAGCCCCACTCTCTCTCCTCTCTACTCTGATATCACCAACTGTCTTTTGCCTATTTTGAAACCAGATGTCTTATGGAGATCTCAAAATCAACATATCCAAAGTTGAACTCACTGGCTTTCTCCTCAAAATGTATCCCTCTATCTCCAAATCCAAGAAAAAAAAAGAAAGAAAGAACTGTGGAGTATAGATGCTGATTGAATCATATTATTTCTTTTGTTTTGGGTGCTGTTGTTTTTTTTTTCTATTTTGAAGTATTGCATCACTGCTCTGATTTTTTCTCTTGTAACAGGATTAATGCAGAAATAGGATTAATGTTATTATGGATATATATATATATATGTGTGTATATATCTATATGTATATGTATATGTATAGAGATATATAGATATAACCTATATCAGATTACCTGCTGTCTAGGGGAGGGGGGAGGGAGGGAGAAAAATCTGAAATTGTAAAGCTTGTATAAACAAAAGTTGAGAACTATCTTTACATGTAATGGAAAAAAAAATACCTTATACATTAAAAAAAAAAAAGAAAAAAAATGTATCCCTCTTCCACAGTTCTTTATCTCTGTTGAGGTTAATATCCTTCCAGTCATCCAGGTTTATGACGCCTCACTTTTACCCCACATATCACCTCAGTTACCAGGTCTTATCATTTCTACCTCTTGACATCTCTCATACCTCTCCCCTTCTTTCTACTCTGGCCACTATCCTAGTTCTGTCTCTTTTCACTTCTTCCCTCACCCATGGCACAGTCCCCTGAATGGTCTCCCTGCTACACTGCTCTTCTCTCTCCAGTTCACCCTCCACACAGCTGCTAGTGTTTTCCTCAAGCACAGGTCTGGCCTTATCACTCCCCTTTATCTAATTTATCCCTATTGCCATTGGGCTCAAATAGAAACTCCTGTTTGGCATTTCAACCTTTTATAATGTGGCTCCAACTTACCTTCCTAGTCATATTATGTATACATTCTTCACACATTCTGTGATCCAAGAAGACTTGATCTTTATGCTTTTTGTTACATATGACACTCTTGCCTTTGGACTTGCTTGCCCCCCTTCTTGATATCAATCCTCTTTTTCTCACTTGGGGAGCTTAGGATACTTTGCTTCCTTTAAACCTCAGATACCAAGTGATACATGAAGTGTTTCTTGATCCTTCTCCTCCCTGCCTTCTAGTGCCTTCCCCTTTGCCCCTAGTCACCTTGTATCTATTCTATATCATTACAATCCTGGGCTTCTGGTCATTCATTTTACTTTATAAACCTGTATGGTAGGGGTGCCATGTACGTCAGAGGCTGTGCGGGCAAATGCCCAGAAAGTTGACCTTAGAGCCAAAAAAGCTAGGTCAGAATCATGCTGGTAGGTGGTTCTGGCTGTTCTCAGCTGCCCTTTCATTTCTTTTTTTCTTTGCGGGGCAATTGGGATTAAGTGACTTGCCCAGGGTCACACAGCTAGTGTCAAGTGTCTGAGACTGGATTTGAACTCAGTTCGTCTTGAATCCAGGGCCAGTACTTTATCTACTGCACCACCTATCTGCCCCCTAAAGTTTCATTTCTTTAAAAAAAATTGTTATTCAGATGTTCACTAATTCAGGCTGCCCTAATTAGTTCAAATTGCAGGCTTGAATGCACTTAACACATTCAGTCTTCCCCATCAGGCTTCTTTCTGAGCTACTTATCAGATGTTCTTGCATCATAAAAATCAAGTTATAACCACCATTTCTCAGATAGAATTGGATGGTTAGTCTCATAAGCCAAGATCCATGTTGCTTAGTCCTGGTCAAACTGAAAGATTGGAACACTAGATAGAGTTGTGTGAAAAGAATACTTCTCTTTTGGGTTGGTTTTTCCCTGAGGCCCTACAGTGTGTTGTTCTTCAGGCTTCACTTGTGATCTGGGTGAGAAGGGCTTTAACCCAGTGAAGAAACTTTGGCTTACAGAGTAATTTCTATCTTCCTCAACAAATATGTATTAAGCAGTAGTCTTGCTTATAGATTACTATCCTAGAGGCTGAGGAAGTTACAGAGGTTAGTTAAAACATGGTCATTATCATTATGAAACTTAAAGTCTAGGGGAATAAGACACAAATACAAATGACTGTAATATGTAGTATTACCTAACTCCCTTAAAGTGGTGCAACAGAACAAAATGTTATATGAAATCCAAGGAAATAAGGAAAGTTTCATCTTAGTTGTCCTGTGAGTTAGACTTTACAAGATGGGTAGGGGGAAAAAAGATGGGTAGGAATTCCTGGCATGGGAAATAGCATGAGCAGGGGCATAGAGGAAGGAAAATGCAGGTTATATACAATAGAAGTCATTGAGTTAGGCTATAATCTAGAGTATTTGGAGGGAGCACAAATATTATTAGGCTAGAAGATTGGGGAAGGCTTTGAATTTCAGGCTAAGGAGTTTGAACTTTGCTTATTAGGTAATGGGGAGCCATTGCAGATTTTTTTCATATGACTAGATCTATAAATAAAGATTAGTTGGAAAACAGTGTCAAGAATGGTTTGGAAGGTTGGAAGGGGGTGCGGTTAGGTGGTGTGGTGGATAAAGCACCAGCCCTGGATTCAGGAGTACCTGAGCAAAAAAAAAAAAAAAAAGAATGGTTTGGAAGGAGGAGTAGACACAAGACATCCTGACAGGAAGCAAATATAATTGTCCAGGTGAGTGCTACTGCTGAAGATCTATATATATGGTGGCAGTGGAAATAAAGTAGGAGATGGATGTAAGAGAGATTGCATAGGTAAAAATGACAGGACCTCATAACTGATTGGATATGAAAGGTGAGGGAGAGAAGAGTCAAATGTAACACAAAGGTTTCAAACATGGGAGTCTACACGAATTGTGATATTACTAATAGAAATAATAAATTAGGTCAGAGGAGCTAAATTGCCGCTTTAGTTTAAGACTGTTTCATATAATTGCATTTTGGGTGGGTAATTACTAAGAATTTTGTTTTGCCAATAGGAAAAGAAATTAGTTCGTTGTCTGTCTGAGGATGAGTTAAGTTCTTCTACAAGTTCAACTGATAAGTCAGATGGAGATTCCAAGGAAGGGTAGGTATTTTTTTTAGCCTCCATAGATTAATCCAAATATGTCAATGCAAGGCTGTGTTTTTTTTCTAATTGTGTTCTATCTTAATTGTGCATACTAGTGAATGCATGTGATTTTTGTGTACTTTTACTCATGCAGAAGACCTCTTGGTTCTTTTTCCTGCTATACTGTAGAAGTCAATTTAGTTCAATTTTGTACTAGCTTGTTAGGCAGCTTTTTTTAGATATATGCTAATGATGCTTTTTGCTTTTATATCCTATACCTTTTCGAATACCTCCTTCCATACTCTCCAGTGAGGGAGATTTCCCTTGTAACAAAGATTTTTTTAAAAACAATTCAGCAAAAACAGCTAGTACACAAATCATGTAATAGTTTATACAACATTCTATATCCATTCTCGCCCTCTACCATTCACTTTTTTTACTAAAAGGAAAAAGGTGCACTTTCTCATTTCTTTCCTGGGACCAACCTTGGTCATTTTGATTCTATAACTTTCAAGCTTCTGATTTTTTACTTGAATATTGATGGGGGGAAAAAATCTATGACTATGATAAATATAAAATTAAAAGCAAGCATTACATTGGAAATGGTAATCATAGGACTACGACAGGTCATTTGTTTATTCCCTGCCTTCAGATAATTGCACTTAAATTATTCTACTCATATGCCTCTGTCTGCACCATATACCTTCAGCTTAATGTTCCAGTTTCATAATCCAAAGAGACTTGGATGAGGGAAGCAATGGCTAGTTCTTCACAGGCTGGATGTCCTGGAGTTGGTCCAGTGGGAGTGGAATGTATAAAAGAGAAAGAGGCCCCCACACCTGGACTCCAGTTGAAGAGACAGATTTTAAAAGAACTGAGACACTAGTAGGTTTGCCATATCTCCAATCCATTGGATAAAAGGTAAAAATTGACCTAATGTCTAGCTTGGAAAGATGGCCCCAGAAAAATCTGAGGAGAAAAAGGGTTAACAGTGTGAAGGGAGGGGATTTATATACATTATTTAATAAGTAAGCACAAGACAGGTTCCCATGAATCCATATAGGGCCATATTTACTGATAAAACCTCTGTAAGGTTTCCTTTACTCTCTTGTATGTTTCCCTGTAGTGTTTAGTACTAGTAAATCTCATGTGTATATAAAGATACACCACCCTAAACCCAAAGTCCCACTTCACTAAAGAAACTGGGAAAAACCATAAAGAAAGCAGACTAATAAGTAAAGATTTTTTAAATTCTCTTTGAAAAGCTGGTCATCAGGGGCAGCTAGGTGGTGCAGTGGATAGAGCACCAGCCCTGGATTCAGGAGAACCTGAGTTCAAATCTGGCCTCAGACACTTGACACTTATTAGCTGTGTGACCCTGGGCAAGTCACTTAACCCTCATTGCCCTGCCCCACCCTCCCCACCCCCAAAAAATCTGGTCATCCTATTCTCAAATTAATTCTGACTTGAAAATAAAGCATGACTGTTCTGGGGCACATAGCCAACAAAGTAGAGGATTAGACATTTCTTCTGATCCTCATAACGTCTCAAAATTCTCCAATATAGGGATTATGTGCAAGAGATAAAATAACTTAACTGTCTTCATAGTCTGGGAAACAAAGAACCTTAGGAGGGTTAACAATTCAGTGAGCTAACAAGTAGGGAAGAATAATCCTTGACCTCCAACTTGTTCACTCAACACTCATAATACCCTTTTCATGGGGCTGCATGGATCACTCATGGACCTGCAGTGAAGCTCCATTCTGCCTTTACCCTACACTTCTCAGTGGCAGAGAATCAAAAGGAAGAAGCTTACATGGGCTGGGAAAGTAGCTCAGCTGCACTTCGTATTGTAGCAGTGCTCAGCCTGAGGACTGAGGAACAAAGGGAAATGGGGCAAGACAGATGTATGACTATGAGGCACTCCACTAAGCCCAAGGAAAAAGAGCTCAGTGTCCATCTGAAGCCAGTTCTGTCACCCCCAGAAGTGACTTGGGGCAGAGACTGAGGCCTGTGAAATGTGAATTGCCCAGCATGGAAAGAGTCTGAGATGGCATGGGGATCCAGCCCATTGAGAAATCAGCATCGAAGGGGAAGGAGTCAGAAAAGGAGCAGCAGTAAGCGAATGTAAGGGGAATTACTAAAGATCTTGGAAGGAAGACTACTAAAAGACTTTGAACAAAAACAGATAAAGCAACAGTGAAGAATTAATAACAAAAGTCAATATGGCTTCAACAACTGCTAAGAAAGTCCCAAACATCTGTGAATAAATATTGTAACACAAAGGAAAATGATTCAACACCTGTGGAGAAATAAGAGTTATAAAAACAAAATTTATTTTCTGTTTTCACAATTCTCTGTGCACAGCAGAAATAGTTGGCAGAAGCTAAAAACTTGGATCCATGGTGGTGTCTTTTTTTTTTTATGTCTGAGGTAAGATTTATTTTTTTAAAGGTAAATAGTAAACATTTTTATTTATAGTTTTGCGTTCCAAATTTTTATTCCTCCTTTCCTCCCTCCCCTACCCCCTCCCTGAGGTGGCAAGCAATCAGATGAGATGTGCATTTTGTATAAGAAAACTTGAATAAAAGAAAAAAATGAAAGTGGAAAATAGCATGCTTCAGTCTGTGTTCATTCAACATCAGTTCTTTCTTTGGAGGTGGATAGTATGCTTCATCATTAGTCCTTTGGGATTGTCTTGGATCATTGTATTGCTGAGAGTAGTCAAGTCATTCGCAGTTCTTCATCAAACAATATTGTTGTCACTATGGACAATGTTCTCTTGGTTCTGCTTACTTCACCATACATCAGTTCATACAAGTCTTTCCAGGCCTTTCTGAAATCATCCTGTTTGTCATTTCTTATCGCACAATAATATTCCATCACCATCATATACTACAGCTTATTTAGCTATTCCCCAATTGATGGACTTTCCTTTGATTTCCAATTCTTAGCTACCACAAAAAGAGGTGCTATAAATATTTTTGTATAAATAGGTCTTTTTCTCTTTTGGGGGATGTCTTTGGGATATAAACCTAGCAGTTGCATTGCTGGATCAAAGGATATGTACAGTTCTATAGCCCTTTGGGCATAGTTCCAAATTACTCTCTAGAATAGTTGGATCCCCAGAGAAACGAAAGAGATAATAAATGATTGGGAATGCATGTATACAGAAGTAAAGGACCGTCTGAAAGAAGAGAAGCAAAAAGCAATAACATTAAAAGAAAATGTGATTATGCGAACAGAACATTTCTGAGACACTATGCACAGAAACAACTTGAGGATTCTAGGTCTCAGAGAAGAATATGACAAATAAAATCCTGAACATGATAATGCAAGAAGTATTACAAAAAATTACCCAGAACTTCTGAATATGGAAAACAAAGTGACAATCAGAAGAATCCAGAGGTTGTCTCCAAGAAAAAAAAACAACCTGAGCTGTAAACTACAAGATATATAGGTTTAAATTTAATAATTCCAATGATAAATAACAAATTCTGCAAGCAGCTTCAAATATAAAGGAAAAGAAATTCGATTGATACACAATTATTCTATACCCACAAGAAATAGAAAAAGGAGATGTATTCAAAGGAGCTCAAGTTGCAACTCAAGGAAAAGTACCCTTCAAATCTGAGCCAAAACATTAATGGGAAAAAAATGGACTTCAACAAAAAAGAAGCATTCAAAACATTTCTAGAAAGAAAACCAGGTTCCTTTTTTTGAGATAAATATGGTCCTCAACCTAAACCAGTGAAGGATAAACAAAAAAGAACTATATAAATAAGATCATTAATGAATATTGATGCCAAAATTTTAAATAAAAACAGATTATAGTAGTTCATCAAAGAAATTATTCAACATAGGTTGAATTTATAACAGAAATGCAAGAATGGTTCAACATTAGGAAAATAATTAAACGGTTATTTTGAAAACAAAAATATCCAAAGCAGTATGATTACCTCAAAAAATATCATTAAAAGCATCTAAGGGGCAGCTAGGTGGCGCAGTGGATAGAGCACTGGCCCTGGATTCAGGAGCACCTGAGTTCAAATCCAGCCTCAGACACTTAACACTTACTAGCTGTATTGACCCTCATTGCCCCACAAAAAACAAAAACAAAACCAAAATAGTATCTAAAACCAAAAGCTAGAGTCATATATGATGAGAATACACTAGAATCTTTCCCAAGAACAGTGGGAGTAAAACAAGGATGCCCACTTTCCACACTATTATTTGATATAGTTCAGGAAATTATAGCAATGACAGAAGAGAAAGAAATTAAAGGCATTAAGTCAGGTAAAGAGGAAATAAAATTATACCTTTTGCTGATATGATAGAAAATTTTAGGGAATTGGCAAAGATTCCAATTGAGACAACAGCTTTAGCAAAGTTGTAGGCTACAAAACAAGCCCTTAAAAATCAATAGCATTTCTATATATAATAGCATAATCCAAGAGGCAGTAATAGAGAAATTCTATTCCAAATAAATACAAGATGCATAAAATATTGGGATCAATTACTAAAACACACACAAAATTTTTTATAGATTTGAGTACAGAGTGCTTCTTAAATAAAGAATTTAAATAAGGCGTATGAACATTCAGTGCCCATTGCTAAGATGTGCCAATATAATAAAAATGATGCATTTATTTATTTAAAGTTTTGAGTACCAGATTCTATCCCTCTCTCATTCCCTCCCTCCCTACCCTCCCCCTCCTTGAGGGAGCAAGCAAACAGATATCTTATACATGTGCAATTATTAGTCTAATAAAAATGATAATATCAAAGTTAATCTATAGTTTGAATGCTTATATCAATCAAATTATCAAAGGGATACTGTGGTTCAGCCTGACTTTGGGGGAGTTCCAGGGTTGCATATTTGACACCTCCAGGCTAAAGATCAATGGAACAGATTAGGCAAAGGAGAATCAAAAACAATGGAACTCAATAACCCAATGCTTGATAAAGTAGAAAACAAATTATTTAGGAAAGAACTGCCTATTTGGTTAAAAAACTGATGGGAAAACAAAAACAGTCTCACAGAGATTAGGCTTGGGCCAATACCATCTACCATATTCCACAATACATTCTAAATGGACCTTAATAATAATATTAATATTCTAAATGTGACCTTAATATTAAAGATAATAATATTTAAAAATTAGAAGAGAAGCAGATCATGTAACTCTCATGGCTTTGGGTAAGGGATGTATTCTTAACCAAACAAGGGAGAGAGGCAACCATAAAAGATGAACTAGATAAATTTGATTAATCTGAAACTGAAAAGCTTATGCCAAACAAAATTAGAATAAGAAAGGAAACAGTAAATGGGGGGGCGGGGAGAAACTTTGTATCAAATTTCTCTGATAAAGAGAAATCTTAAGTTATCCACAATATATAAACAATTAACATGTATAAATATATTATAAAGACCTATAGTCATTCTTCAATAGATAAGTAGGCAAAGGATATGAACAAACAATTCCCCTCCAAAATTGCAAATTACTAACAATATGAAAAAATGATCCAAATCACTAATAATAAGAAAAATGTTCATTAAAACAACCCTGAGATTTTACCCCCCCCCCCAAAAAAATTGGCAAAGATGGCAAAAGGTGGGAATAGTAAATATTGGAGGCGATGTGGGAAAATGTGCACACTCTACATTGCTGTTGGAGCTTTGAATTAGAACAACCATTTTGGAAAGCAGTTTGTAATTATGCAAATAAAGTGGCTAAAATGTCCCTGTTATTTGATCCAGAGATTCCATTACTAGGCTTATGTTACCAAGGAGACCATTAATAAGAAAAAATTTCCCTATACACCAAAATATTAATAACAGCACTTCTTGTGATAGCAAAGAATTGGGGGGATAGTATTTGGGGCATAGCTAAACAAACTGTGGTACATAAATGTAATGGAATATTACAGTGCTATAGAAAATATGTGATGAATACACAGAAGCATGGAAAGATCTATGTGAACTGATGCAGAGTGAAGTAAGCAGAACCAAGAAAGCATTGTACATGATAATTACAATAATGTAAATGAAAAGAACCAGGAGGGAGAGGGAGAGGCAGATTGGGGGAAACTATGGTGATATAGGAAAAAAACCCCAAAGACATCATTAAAAATCTTGTTAAAGCAAAAAAGGTAAACATGAGAATATTATATTTTTATGAAAATTCCCAAGACCAAACTAATTATAAATGCAATCTTTTTCAGGAAAGGCCATACAAATGAAATGAATGATTTGGTGCAGCTGATGACCCAGACACTAAAAATGGACTCTAAAGAAAATTGTGAGAATCTTCCAATACTTCTTCCTATGTCAGAGTTTAGACTCCATCGAAAATACAGAGATACCCTAATTCTTCATGGGAAAGTTGAAGAGGATTCAGAGGAATTTAAGCTTAAAGAACTTTCTCCAGGTCTGTGACTTGTTACTTTTGAAGCAAAGTGGCAAATATCTCTTTATTGGAGGTAGAATACTTGAAAGCCAAAGTAATTTAATAGTAGTTTGCACATTTGATGTCACCATTCACAGATGAAATTTTAATCTAGTTGTTTGAGTAAAGGGGTACCATTGATATCATGCTTTATGCAGGTGTTTCCCTGAAAAGTTAGACTTTTGTAAATGATATCCAATTTTTGATATATTAGAAGAGCTTGCTATTTAAAGAAACCTGTGGTGAACCCATCAGAACTTATCTTTCCCCCAAAACCCTCCTCACTTCCTAGCTTCCTTCTTACTGTTAAGGGCACCACCATCCTCCAGTTATCCAGGCTCACAACCTAGCTATCACCCTTGGGTACCCTCTCACACAAAAATCTATTAACACATCTCATATACTTTGCCTTCTGTCCACTCAAACAGCATCCACCTGGCATCACTTCATGCCTAGATGATTGCAATAGCTTGTTGACTGATCACCTTCCCTTCATTTTCTCCCCACTTCAGTTTCTCCTCTCATCCACCAAATTGATTTTCCTAAAGTGAAGATCTATTTTTGTCTCTTCCTCTCTCACACTCACACCCGTTTATGTGTATTTGTATGTGTGTGTAATACATACATAAACACATACACACACATATCCATAGAGCCTTCGCCACCATGTTCCTGCTTTTTCAGTCTTCTTACACCTTACCTCTATCTACATACTTTGTGGCCTTCTTGCTTTGTCATCTTGACATGTCACTCCATCTCCCTTTTTCATCTAGCCCATTCTACTGGCTGTCCTCCATACCTAGGGTGTTCTCCTTCACTTCTGGCTTCCTTCAAGAATTAGGTTATATCCCACCTTTTGATTATTAAAGTTCAATGTGATACAGTCTAAGAGATCTAGTCCAAGCCTATCATTTTGTTGGTTGGTTGGGTTTTTTTGTGGGGTTTTTTTGTGGGGCAATGAGGGATAAGTGACTTCCTCAGGGTCACACAGCTAGTTAAGTGTCAAGTGTCTGAGGCCAGATTTGAACGGCTCCATTACTTCTTTTTTTTTTTTTTAAAGTGAGGCAATTGGGGTTAAGTGACTTGCCCAGGGTCACACAGCTAGTAAGTGTTAAGTGTCTGAGGCCGGATTTGAACTCAGGTCCTCCTGACTCCAGGGCCAGTGCTCTATCCACTGCGCCACCTAGCTGCCCCTGCTCCATTACTTCTTAACCCCTTGGGATTACAGTATATTTACATTATGTATATCTTATATGTATGTAGCTATTTGCAGGTTGTCTCACCCATTAGAATGTAAGTTTTATTTCCAAAGCATTTAGCACAGTGCCTCCCACAAAGTTAGCCATTAATACATGTTGATTGATTGATTGATTGATTGAGGCTTCTTTGGAATATAAATTCACCTCCCTGATTTACTTGAATTTGTGTGTGTGTGTGTGTGTGTGTGTGTGTGTGTGTGTGTGTGTGTGTGTGTGTGTGGCAATTGGGGTTAAGTGACTTGCCCAGGGTCACACAGCTAGTAAGTGTCAAGTGTCTGGGGTCGGATTTGAACTCAGGTACTCCTGTTTCCAGGGCCAGTGCTCTATCCACTGCACCACCTAGCTGCCCCGATTTACTTGATTTTTAATTGAATGTATTAATAATTTTCCTAAAGTGAGTAGGGTTTAGTAATTATTTCTGGAAGCATTATAAATAAGTGGGGCTACTATGTCTTATTTGTGTCATTTCTGTCTGACTCACAGATGGAACCTTCTGTAAATGTCTCCCCCTATTAGAAAGTGAGCCCCTCAGCTGGGTGGTGCAGTGGATGGAACGCTGGCCTTGGACTCAGGAGAACCTGGGTTCAGGTGTGACCTTGGACACTTGACAATTGATGGCTGTGTGACCCTGGGCAAATCGTTTGACCCCGGTTGCCTCACCAAAAAACAAAACAAAACAAAAATTCTTCACAAGAAATTCACAGAAGATAGGGCTGAACTGAATATGAAGGGATGATATCTGTAAAGCATTTGTGTTTTGTTCTTTGTAGGGCAGACAGGGTGGGGTGTCATGTCTGGAGCTGGATTTGGGCTTGGGGGGCCTCCTGGGTCCAGGGCTGGTGCTTTGTCCACTGTGCCACCTAGCTAATCCATGATGACATCATTAAAATAGGGTTGAGGTGTAGGAGGAATAAACTGAGGGAGGGAGAAGGGGAGAGATGGTCTGGGGAGAGGTATTTCACATGAAGGAAACAAGAAGAAAGCTTATGGAGGAGAGTAGAAGAGGGGGAAGGAGTTGGGGAGTAAGTGAACCTTAATATCATCAGAATTGGCTCAAAGAAGGACTAACCTACATACTCAAGTAGGTATAGTAATATACTTTTGCCCTGGGGGGAGGGAGGGAGAAAAGGGGGGGGGAGAAGGGAAGGAGGAAAGGGCAGATTGGGGGAGAGAGCAGTAAAAAGCAAAACACTTTCAAGGAAGATGAAGATGTTCTGCATGACTGCACCAGTATGACATATTGAATTGCTTGATCTCATAGGGAGGGTTGAGGAGGGAGGGAGGAAGAAAAACTTAGAACACAGAATTAGCTCAGGGACTCCGATCTCACTGGAGTGGGCTCATGGAGGGAATAGCTTTCATACCCAGTTGGGAGGAGCAATCTATTTAACCCTGCAGGAAAATAGGAGGGGAAGAGGACAAGGAAGGAAGGGTGAAAAAAGGGAGTGCAGAGCGAGGGAGAGGATAGTCAGAAGTAAGGCACCTCTGAGGAGGAATAGGTAAAAAGAAGATAGAGTAAATGTCATGGGAAGGGAGTGGGATGGAGGGAAATAATTATGATGATTGATTATAATGGAAAAATGTATGGTACCTACTTTGCTGGGCTTTTGTGAAGAAGATTCTCTGTCAAGCTTAAGGTTGATATAGAAGTTGTGATGAACAGGATGCTATCGGGAAAACCTGGAGAGACCTACATGAACTGAAGCGGAGTGAAATGTACTGTATACAAAATAACAGCAATAGTGGGGGATGATCTGCTGGGAAGCATGTGGTTGTTTTCAGCAAGGCAATGATCCAATGTAACCCTGAGGGACTTATGAAGATTGCAGCCCATATACAGAGAAAGAACTGATAGTATCTGAAAACAGATGGAAACACATAAAAAAATTTTTTTTTCATTTCCTCTTTGACAATTCCTTAATCTGAAAAAAAAAGAAAGTGAGCCCCTCACAAACAGGCCTTATTTGTATCTTGAGTGCTCAGCATAGTGCAGGTACTTAATATATCTTTTTTCCATTCATTCAATAAGGCATAAAACCATTTGTGTACAAATGTCCAGTGTGAACAAAGATCAAGTATAGATCTCTATAAATTATACTCAGTAAGTAGAATGTAGTAATTCATTAAAAGTGAAAGTATTTTTTATGGCTAACTTAACAAGAGAAACATATTCTATTCTTCTTGCTATGGAGTTCATGTATTAAGGTTATTATTGCCTTTGCCTTACTATATTTTAGCTGTTGTATCTGGTTCTGAAAAGATCAGAAGAATGATTGAAGTTTTGAGAGCTGATGTAATTCAGGGGTTGGGAGTGAAGCTTTTAGAGAAAGTGTATGATCTCATGGAAGAAGATGATGAACTGAAGAGAGAGGTAAGTATATAAATAGCTCTGGATGGTCTGCTCAAAGTTTACATAAACTTTTAGTGCAGTGTTACCCTGAACTACACTCTCTCTTTCTCTCTCACACACACACACACACACACACACAGGAAACCCCTGGGTGAGGAAACTCCCTCTATCAATGTATGTTGGCCCTGAATTTGGAATTTATAGTCTTAGAGTTGTCTAGAGCGCTGTCTAAAGTGATTTGCCTTGGGTGACACAGCTGATATATGTCAGAAGTGAAACTTGAAGCTAGGTCTTGCTGACTTTGAGGCCAGCTTGCTATCTACTGTGCAACACTGCTTCTCTCTGTGTTTAAAAGTAAAGCTGTCACATTAGCTTTTCATACTAATTCATTCCTAAAATTGGTGGGTTATATTTGTAATAACATCTAGCATGCACATTTTTCATGATTTTTCTTTGTTCCACACAGGTACGTTTGCAGGAGCATTTGGGTGAAAAATATGTAAATTATAGCATGAAAGCTCGACTTCTGAAATTTTTTGAAGAAAATGTGAATTTTTGAGCACTTATCTAAGCTTTTGTCAGAACTGAAAACCTATTTTTAAACATGTTTTTTCCCCCTGAAAGGATTACCTCAACCAAACATGTCAGATTGGTGGCCATTGAATTTGGCTGTGCCAGTCTTTCTGGGATTGTTGTGTTTTGCAGGAGTGTAGAAATGGATATGAATGAGTGCTGTGGAAACTGGTTTACGAAAAGGGTTTTGTTTTCTTTTTTAATTAATAAATAGGTACCACATTGTGGGAAGAGAAAAATATTTCATGTTTTATATGAAACTTGTTCGGTTAAGCAGCCTGAAACCATTGTGTATCTAGGATTTCTATTAAAATAGTGAAAACCTACCAGAGCAGTGCTATCAGTATAAGAGCAGGGGTTTTCTAGGTGGTTACAACAGTGTAACAAACTACCAAAACAAATGGTTTTACATAATATGCCTAATCATAAGCATATGGTGGTGATATTAGGAAACACTACAAAGATAGCCGATAAATTGAAATCAGTGCATGATCTTTATAGATTTGAAGAATGGAGCTGTACATAATTTTTTATATACTTAGAAAAGTTTAAAAATTAACATTTAGTTTGAACAAGATACTTGTGGCTTATTTATTCAGTATATATTTATGTACTGGCTTTGTTTAATTCATTTTTTCATCAGCCAAAACATCTGAGTACTAATTCCTTTTGGAATGAAATAATTTGTAAGTAAAATCCAGGTGCTTTTGAGCTGAATTTGAGGCATTTTATATCTCTTGAAATAGAGAATTCAGCTTCCTTGCATAGTCTCCCTTCTTATTCTATTTGGTTGCTTTTTTTGTATCATGACATATACTGTCTCTCCACGTTTTAAAGATCTACTGTGTATATTTTAGGAATTTTTTTTATAAGACATAAAATTACCACAAAGTAAATAAACAGCATTTTGTAAAATAAATTTTGTTTAGTAAATTTTTGGTGTAGTGGGAAATGCACAGGACTTGGATCAGAAGACTTTGGTTCAAACCCCATTTCGGACACTTTGTAGTCATATGGCCCTCACCCCTATCAGTTTCCTCATTTACTGTAAAAGAGATACTACTTAAAACTATCTACCTCGAAGGCTTGTTGTGAGGAAAAACCTTTGTAAGCCTTAAAATTCTATGTAAATGGAAACGGCATTAGAGAATATTGACTTGGAGACATTTTTCTTTTTTGTAGGTTTTGAAAATTACTTGAATGGTATAAAAGACATTGAAATACTGCATTCCCTTCCAGTTCTACTTTTTTCTTAACTGGGCCTTTGTAGAGTCTGCGATATTAAAATGTGGGTTTTTGTTTCATGGATATGACAACTTGGCTTCTTTTAGGGACTTGAAACTAAGTGGTGTTAAATTATGTTGGATTTTATTAAACTACAGCTTAGTGAGAATCCGAGGCCGATTTGCAAGATGGTGTTCTTTTAAATACTTTTATACTTTATACAGCACAACTCTCTGACATGAATGACCTAAATTTTACTAATAGTACTAGTCCTACTGTCATACAATTCAGAGAAACTATGGAGGAAGCATTATAGTGTGATAAAAAGCATCAGATTTATTACTAGCTGTGTGACCCTAGGCAAGTCACTTAACCCCAATTGCCTCACTTAAAAAAAAAAGGCATTTGGAAGGAAATGGAGAACTAGGCATAGCTGAATCCATCAATTAGCATACTATACTCTTTTTCTGTGTACTTGCTGCTACAGTAAAACTTCCTTACGAAATTTGTCACATCTACATCTTAGCTTCCTTATCATATTTTAAAAATTAAATTGAAGTAGATGCTCTTAAAGGTGCTTTCCAGCCCCAGACACCTAGCTAGCTCCTACAACTCTTGGCTTTTGATGATTTGTTCATTGTAACAATGTCTTTGTTAGGTTTACATGGGAGAGTTAAGGTTACGAATTTTCAGTTTCCTGGAGGACCATTCCAGCTCCAGCATTCAGATTGTATCATCTACTTCAACCTTCTCACCATGAAAAGAATCTTTTCTCCATCCTCAAGAGGTAGTCACAGCCCTTCTTTTAATGCCAGCATAGATGGAAAGCTCCCTGCCCTGTGAGGACTGTTGTTCTCTTTCAAGACAAGTGTAGTTTTCTTATATGGAAATGACATTTGCCCACCTAGAACATCTACCCATCGGGTCTCAATCTAGCTTTGGTGACTGTAGAGACTATTTTCTCTTCCACAATTCTTCAGATACGTGAAGACAGCTGCCTCTTCCTCCAGGTCTTTTCTTCAGACTAAACATCCTTAAGTCTGACAGACTGCATACATCTTCCCTAGCATCTAATGCACTGCTTTGCACAAAGGTACTTAATAGGTGTTTGATGCAAAGCTATTTAAAAAAAAAAAAGGTGAAACTATGTACAGACACTTCACCATGCTGATTACTCTCTAGCAGGCTCTCCAATTTACCATTATCCTTTCTTTATTCTGTCAAGAGAATCCTTAGTCCATTGCCGGTAAGATGACCTGAAGCTGTTCAACTGAATTGTTTCTGTGACTTTTAAACCTTCCTGTTCTTAGCTTATTACTTTAGAACCCAATATTGCTATGGCTGAAAAACTTAAGAGGTTTTGTTAGGTTTGATTTAAAGATTTTTATCATAGTATAAAATACATTACTTCGACTTTCCTAACCATTAGCTTATTCTTAAAAAGAAGTTTAACTATGTCTTTATTTTTAACTGTCCATTCCTTGTTAGTTTGGACCCCATCCCATCCATCTACATGCTGCTCCCTGGAATAAGCTTTCTAATTTCTCTAGCTCACATCAGAGAGAAAGCATGGATGCCACACCTTCTATATGTCAGCAGCACAGGTTGATTAGCAGTTAGAAATGCACTATAAAAGCAGAATATTCTAGTAAGTCAGAGATCCCAGAATCCCACTTAGTTAATGCTCAGAGTAATTTAATTAGTTTTACTGAGAATGACTGCTGATCATTTAAAGTTACTATCATTTACTACCTTTTGGGGGAGAGGGAGCTACATGTTAACACAGATTTTAAAAAAAAGTTTTGTTTTGAACTGTCAGCCATAAAAATGGTGTCCCAAGTCTACTTTCATTCACAAAAACAGTAACACTTAATAAAAAGTGCTTATTATTCTTGCCTACTACACAAAACACCCTTTAATCCGTGTATTATTGGAGTAGCTTTGTTTTATTGAAAAAACACAGCATAGAACTGTTTTAATTATTCCAAATGGAGTATATAAAATAGTTCATTCCAATAATCATCTATGAAATAATAGTGGGCTTCAAACAAAGAACTCGCACATTTTTAAGGCACATTCTGTATGACAAGTACTTTTCTTTGCTTTAATTCACAGGAAATTTATGAAGCCAGTAGCCAAAAATCTTTATGAACAAACCCAATTGTTTTTAGTTAACAATAGATAACAAATTCTAAGCACAGCTCTGCAATAATGATGTAGGTAGTTTTATTTTGTGTTTTGGATATGACAAATTGATTCTGCAAAGAACAGAATGAGTATTGTAAGGCTGAGCCATGTGATGTTTCAGTTATTTTTAGGATGTCTTTTTATTTTTTTCTCTCCTGGTTTCTTGTCTTCTGATCCTGAGTCTTGAACAGGGAGCCATTTGAGAGGGTGTCGGCGATATATGGGCCACGGAGGAAGTGTCAGCTTGATGAGAGGAGGGAGAAAATGTATACCTTATACAACAGCCACATGTCCAAAACAACATCAGTCATTGGTCTACAGTGTTTCCTTACTAACTTATAACTGATTCCAAGTTCCTGTTTTAGAGAGACATGAATGTGGACCTCAATAAGGCCTAAGAAGAAACTCGTTTTGATGCCTTCTTGACCATGATTATTATGGTAACTGATTTTCTATTCTAACACCCTCTCTAGGACCAGTTCCAAACCCTTCTCTTTTCAGCTTCCTCTACCCACATCTCAGCAGAAGCTATTCATTGCCTTACACTCTTCAGAGAAAATATTAGTTGTTCATTATGACCTCCCTCTTCTCCCCTGGACATCTTCCATTTCCTTAATTCCAGTATGTGATGAAGAGATGGCCCTTTTCACCAACGCCAACCCTTTTACTTGTACATTTGATGCCATTCCCTCCTGTCCTCTCCTATATACTGTCCTGACTCAATCACCACCTTCTCAAATCTTTAATCTCTTCCTCTCTCCTGGGTGCCTACAAACCTACCCTGGTTTCCCTGTACTTTTAAAAAACAGGGGCAACTAGGTGGCACTGTGGATAGAGCACCGGCCCTGGATTCAGGAGGACCTGAGTTCAAATCCGGCCTCAGACACTTAACGCTTACTAGTTGTGTGACCCTGGGCAAGTCACTTAACCCCAACTGCCCTGCAAAAAAACCCCAAACAAACAAACCCAAACCTCATTAGGCCTTACCACTGGCCCTTTCACAATCATTCCTAGAAAAAGATTTCTAGATCCATTCCTTTCACACTTCCTCTCCTCAGAAATGTGCAGAATAGCTTTTCATTTCATCATTCAAGTGAAAGTACTCTTTTCCAGGTTACCAGTGATCTCTTATTTGCCAACTACAATTTGATGGCTGCTTCTCAGTCCTCATTCCTGACAGTGCTAACCACTTCATCATCTTGGATACTTTCTCCTGTCTGACCACTCTTTTTCCCGTCTCCTTTGCCTCATCATCATTCATAGCCTGCTTCTAACTGAGTATATCTCAAGGCTGTGTTCTGGGCCTTCTTAAATCTCTATATGCTTTCACTTGGAAACCTGATCAGCTCCCAGTTTAATGATCATCTCTATGCTGATGACTCCCAAATCTCTATATTTTTAAGCCCTCACCTCAATCCTTATCTCCATGCCGACACTAACTGCCTACTGGCCATTGTAAATTGGTCCCAAAACCAACTTCCACTTCTCAACTTCTCTACCTCTGTTGAGGATCCCATCATCTGTCTCATCACACAGGTAGGCAACCTTGGTATCATCCTTGACTCCTCGCTCCACAAATCCAATCGGAACACCTTATATCTGTCCTATTCTTTCTCTTCACAGGGCTATCATCTTAGTTAAGGCCCTCAAACATCCTGTTGGCCTACTGCAACAGCCACCTAACTGGTTTCCTCACTTCATCTCCCATTCTTTTTTTGTGTGTGTGTGAGGCAATTGGGGTTAAGTGACTTGCCCAGGATCACACAGCTAGTTAAGTGTCTGAGGCCGGATTTGAACTCAGGTCCTCCTGACTCCAGGCCCGGTGCTCTAACCACTGCATCACCTAGCTTCCCAACTCCCTAGTTGCTACTGCTCTCCCCACCGCCTCCCCATTACCTTTGTATTTATTTTACATATACTTATATGTGCGAGTCACCACGAGTACAATGTGAGCACCTTGAGAACGAGAACTTTCTCATTTCTGTCTTTGTATCCCCAGCACCTTAAACAATGTCTGGCTCACAGCAGGTGCTTAATAAATATTTGCTGATTGATTGTAAAAATACAAACACTTTCTAAATGGTAAGAAAGAAGCATTTTATAGCATTAGTCTCCCCAAGAGACTGATCCATGTGCTCGGAACATGCACATTTACCTATGTCCTATTTAAACTGCATATACACACATACTTATGCCTAAATAGTATGCAAGGTGTTCTCAGGCACTTTTCTTTGGTATTTGAAGTTTCTTCTATATGAGCTGTCCCTTCAAAAAGCACATAAGCACTGGGGATTCAAAGGCAAAAGTGAAAAAAGCCACTGTCTTCCAGGAGTGAAGAATCTCTCCTATCCAGGGGAAACAATGTATACATAGATAAACTTATTCAAGATAATTTTGAGGGAAAGAAACCCCGAGAAAGGCCTCAGGTTAAAGAGGGCACTTAAGCTGAGCCTAGGTGAGGGAGGAATGAATTTGAGGTAAGAGGAACATCCTGTACCAACCATGGGAGAGCCCTAAGGCGGGGAGAAGGGGGGAGGGAGGTGGAGCAAGGAGAGCAGGAGAAATCCTTCCAGGCCCGTCGTTTAAAGAATATTATCTAGGGTAGAGCTAAGTCTGGTTTGTTGCTTATTCTGATGTACAGCACAGCATCCATGTATCAAGCCAGGCCGATTATACTATCTTAGAATGACAGTAAGCGGAAGGCGGCCAGTACCCAATTTCATCTTACACTCTTCCATCAGTGCTACTAAATTCACAAGTTATTTAACAACCAGTACAAGAGGCCCAGGATCCAAGGAGGCATTTCTTACCAAGCATGAAAAAGCAAATCCAGCCATAACAATATAGACTGTCCAACCAAACTGTTCAGCCACATATCCATAGATAAAGCCAATTACCTAGAAGAGAGACAGGTCTTATTAGGAAAAGCTATGCTGAGGAAAGCAAAATAAATGAAGATGTATACTTACTGCAGAAAAAAGGATGATGCCCTGAAACATCTGTTCAGCTAACTTCTGACCCTTGTAATCCTATAGGAATAACAAAAAAAGAAAAAGAAAAGTGAACCATTTCTTCAGTAACCCTTCATTTCTACAGGACATCTTCATTTTGGATCTTTTCCCAGCTGAGCCAGCTTTCCAGCCGGGAACCATTGGGAATTTGGGGGTGGGGGGAAGAGGAAGCACAAACATAAATTAGAAGTTGTCCAGGGTAGCTGATGTCAAAGGATTAAAGTGGGGTGAGAGGGGGTAGTTAGGGAAGGAAAACAGGTACCTGGAAAGAGCAGGCACACTAAGAGGTCCAGAGAACTGCAAAGTGAACTGAGAGCATTATAGTCGAAGGAAGAGTAAACCCCAGAAACTGAAGACAGAAGGGAAGGTGGCGGGGCCAAGTGATGTGAGGAGAGAGGAGAGAGAAAGGATCCCAGCTTGCTCCCTGGATAGTGCCCCCAGACACGCGAGGGGCCTTAGGAGACCTCAGAGCGAGCCCCCCGCCGGCTCCAGTCCCCAGAAGAATGTAAGCGGCTCGAGGGGGGAAGCGCTGGCTCTCGCTCTCCACTCGGGGGAAGAAGTGCTGCAGTGAGCGCACTCACCATCTGCGTGGGCAGGGAGCTCAGTCCGTCCAACATGACTGCCTTCGGGGGCAGGCGGCGCTGCACGGGCGCCGAGGAGCTGCGCTTTGGGGATCTGGAATGGGAACGACTGGGGTCGACGCTGGAGGAGAGGCCCGACGGCGGCGGAGGTAGGGGCAGCTGCAGAGGCAGCAGATTCTGGGTTTGGGGCCGAGTGGCGCGGCCCGGGTGCGCAGAGAGCTGGATCCCGGAAGCGGATGTCCGCACCGCGCAGGCCTGCCCGCTCGGCCCGCCCCGCCCCATTGCTAAGCCACGTGTGCCTTCGGGGTTGACTTGGACCTGGCGCGTCTGCGACGCGGTCGCCTGTTGCTGGGCCTGCCGGAGGGAGGCATTGCGTCCTCGGGGAGGAGTCGCCGTCAGTGCCGACCCCAAGCGGGGTGCTGCAGCCCCGGCCACCGGACTCGATCCTGAAAGCTACTGGGCGGTCCAACGGCCAGCAGCTCGCGTCGCGTCTCCATGGCAACGGGCTCTTCCCCGGCCGCGAGGACCCCCTGCAGTGTAGGCAGACAAGAACTCTGCCTGCTCGGGCGGGAGCCCCCTTGCTGCAATAGTCGCAGTTGCCGTGGCTACTAGGGGTGAGCGGAAGAGTTCAGGGATGTGGCAGGTGAGGGATGGGCACGGCGAAGTCCCTCCTTTTGGATTAAGAGGGGAGGAGAAGGACGGGGTCTACCAGGCAGTGTTCAGGACAGCCCCGAGTCCTTCCGAACGGCGAGCCACCGTCTGCCGGCGCTGAGGTGGCGGGGGCTGGACTTTGTGCGCGCGGGGCGGGCTGGGGCGGGTCCAGGCTCTGGGGGCGGGGCCGGGCTTGATCTCGAGGGTAGCTGCTCAGGTCGCAGGTGAGCCTGTGGGGTAGAGAGACTGGGTTCCTGGGTCATTCTAGGACGCGGGTCAAGGGGCTGTGGCTAGAACGGGACAGACTAGGAAGAGAAGGCTGGCATCGTTACAACCTCCTCCGCGGGGTTCAGGAAGCCCCCCACGTCGCCTGGGCACCCACAGGGAAGGGATTCGTGACGTCCGGGGAACCCCCGGGAACGGCTAGGCTCCTCTCGACCCCACTCCCGACCCCACGAGCATTCCCGGTTCCCAAGGGAGGGCTCGAGAACCCTCCTCCAACCCAGGGAGGCGCCCACCCCCGCACCCTTCCCGGGAGGTTCCTGGGCCTTGGGTAGGCTCCCCACCCACTGGTCCCTCCCTGGGTTTAGACGTCCGGAATGTGAGAGCTAGAACCAGCGATCCCCTCTTGTCTTCTTGTCCAGCCCCCGCTCCCCTCCCCACTGTATAGCTGGGGAAACCGAGGCCCGGAGAAAGGAAGTGAATTGGCCGTTTCTGAAAGCCCCACACTGGGGACCTCGGGACGTCAGCCTCGGACAGGGGCCCCTAAAGTCCAGCGCCAAAAGCCTTGATACGCTCCAGAGAGGCCCCAGACCTCACCTAGATGTCCTCCCATCAGTCAAATGTTCTCTCTTGACCCCCTACAGATAACTAACTGTGTGACCCAGAGCTTTGGCACCATTACCTGGAGACAGGTAAGTCCCATAAAGTCCTTAAAGACACAGATAGCGCTGTAAATAGTGTGTTCTCAGCTCGTCCGAGTGACATCTCCGTGTTGAAGGAAAAGGAAACCTTGGTGTGGTAGAAAATACTGGTGACTGCCGTATCAGCGGCATGACCCAGGAATAGTCTTTGAGTTCATTTCCTGGGTTGAAAAATAATAGTGTTTGTGCTACTTGCATTTTTTTTTGGTCGGTCAATGAGGGTCAAGTGACTTGCCCAGGGTCACACCGCTAGTGTCAAGTGTCTGAGGCTGGATTTGAACTCAGGTCCTCCTGATTCCAGGGCCGTTGCTTTATCCACTGCGCCTGCAGCTGCCGCTGCTACTTACATTCTAAGGAGCTTCATTACATACAAGCGAAGTGTTACCATAGAATTAATTGCCTTTTTGCGTAGCCCATCCAAAATTATATTCTAAAATTAAATGTACAGACCAGTCATTTATAATGCTTCCAATATTGAAATGCTTCATTGAAACATAGAATTGGGAAAAAAAAAGATACTGATTTGCTCATTTCTTGGGAAGCTATATCTTTTCTAGCAGTGGAATTTTGTTTTGTAGCAAATTTCATATGAGGTACTCAGTAAATGTTTGCCAAATGAAAGAAACGATAAATATTTATTAAGTGCCTACTATCTGCCAAGCAAGCAGTTAAAGTGGAGACGTCCAGGTCTGGAGTCAGGAAGACTCATCTTCCTGAGTTCAAATGTGGCCTTAGACCAGCTGTGTGACCCTGGGCAAGTCGCTTAACTCTTTCTCAGTTTTCTCATTGTGAACAGAAGAGGAAATGGCAAACCACTTCTTTGCCAAGAAAACCCCGGATGGGGACACAAAAGAGTTGGACCCAAGTGAAAAATGCCTAAACAACAAAAAACACGCCAGACATTGCGCTATAAGTACTAAAGATACAAAAAGAGGCTAAAGACCATCTCTGCTCTCGAAGAGCAGCTCACAGCCTAATGGAGAAGACAACACGCAAACACACACACACACACACATAAAGGAAGCCAGGGAGGTCAGTAGGCAGAACAAAGGAGGGAAAGTGTGTTCTAGGCATGGAAGACAACCAGAGAAAATACCTGGAGCTGAGAGATGAAGTGTCTTTTCCATGGAACAATTAGGCCAAAGAGTATGTGTCAGGGAGTAAAGTGTAAGAAGACTGGAAAGGTAGGAAGGATTTTGGATGCTAGAGCATTTAGTATTTGTTCCTGGAAGTGATAGGGAACCACTGAAGTTTATTGAGTAGGGGAGTGACATGATCAGACCTGCACTTTAGGAAGATAATTTTAGTGACTGAATGGAGAATAGATGAGTCTTCGGAGAGACCTGGGGAAGCAGACCCACCAACAGGCCAGTGCCGTGTTCAAGACAGGAGGTCATAAGGGCCTTCACCAGAGTGTTCTCAGTGATAGATGATAGAAGGGAAGGATTTGAGAGCCTTTGCAGAGGTGAAATCGACAGGCCTTGGCAACAGCTTAGATATGGTGTGTGAGAGATAGCGAATCCAGGATAGCTCCTAGGTTGTGAGCCTGAGGGACTGGGAGGATGGTGTCGCCCTCAACAGGAACAGGGAAGGTAGGAGGGGAATGGGATAGGGTTTGGGAGACAGATAGTGAGTTTTGTTCTAGACATCCTGAGTTTAAGACATCTATTAGACATCTAGTTTGGCATGTCTGAAAGACGGTTGGAGATTTTGAGATTGGAGTTCAGCCAAGGGATTGGGGCAGGAAAGGTAGATTTGAGAGTCATCAGCATAGAGATAGTCATTAAATCCATGGGAGTGGATGAGCTCGCCAAATGAAGTCGTAGAGAGAGAGGAGAAGAGGGGCCAGGACAGAGCCCTGAGGGACACCTGTGGTCAGAGGGTGTGATCCGGAGGAGGATCTAGCAAAGGAGACAGAGGAGGGGTCAGATAGGCTGGAGGAGAACCAGGAGAGAGCAGTGTCCTGGAAATCTAGAGAGATAAGAGGGTCCAGAGAGGGTCCAGGAGAAGAGTGATCAACAGTGTCAGAGCCTGCAGAGAGGTCAGGGAGAATGAGGACTGAGAAGAGGCCACTGCATTTGGCAGCTGTGAAATTACTGGTAAGTTTGGAGGGAGTGGCTTCGGTAGAATGATACGGTCAGAAGCTGGACTGTAAAGGGTTAAAACTAGTGTAGTTGGGAAAAGGTAGAGGAACCTATTGTACTTGACCTTTTTGAAGAGTTTGGTGACAAGAGAAAGGACAACAATTAAGGATGGAAGGACAAAGTAGTAAGCACCTACTATGGGGAGAGTGTGCTTCACAAATACTTCATTTGATTCATTCCCCCCTCCAAACTACCCTGGGAGGTAGATGCTATTATTCCCATTTTGCAGATAAGTAAACCAAGACAGACAGGGGTTAAGCGACTTGCCCAGGATCCTACAGCCAGTAAACTGAATTTGAACTGAGGTCGGCTTGGTTCCAGGCCCATGCTCCAAGCCATTGCGCCACCTAGCTGCCTCTTCTAGTCATGAGATAAATAATCTTATTCTGACTTTCCTAATAAAAAAAAAGAGGGATGGCATACATCCATCCTCTCCTCTGTCTTTCTTCTTCCTGAGCCTTTTGTGCCTGTTTGTGTTTTTTTACTTTTGGAGGTAGTCTAAGAGTTGCTCATTTGAGTATTGAGGATAGAGCAAGGGATGGGTCATGGACCCTTTGGATAGTCTTGTGAGACTTATGCACACCTTTTTAAAATCATGTTTGTAGGGGGCAACTAGGTGGTACAGTGGATAAAGCACCAGCCCTGGATTCAGCAGGACCTGAGTTCAAATCCAGCCTCAGACACTTGACACTCACTAGCTGTGTGACCCTGGGCAAGTCACTTAACCCTCATTGCCCCACAAAAACAAACAAACAAAAAAAAGAATGTTTGTAAATGTATAAAGAAAATTACATAGGATTACAAAGGAAACAAATAGTATTGAAGCAATTATCAATATTTTTAAAAACAAACTCCTGGACCCCTGAAATCTCTCTGTAGACCCCAAGTTAAGTGCCCCTGGTGTTGGGGAAAGTCAGGAAACCTAGGTGACTTGAGTTCTCTGAGCTTCAGTTTTCTCATCTATACAATGAATATAATATTTGCATTTTTCAGCTTCTCTGGGTTGTTGGAAGGATTAGGTAGTTTGATTTCAAAAGCTCAGCTTGATTTTAAGTGGTTAAGGTAGGTTGAGTCAGCTTTAGTAGAAGCACACATCATGATCATTGCTGTCACAGAATCAAATCAAACCAAATTAAAATTATTGCCTAGCCTAAATTATTACACCCAGTTGCATCATTTTTTGGTAGGCAGGTTTAAATTTCTTGTTCCTATGATTCAAGTTTATAACCGAAAGAGGTACCTTTTGGGGGGCAGCCAAGTGGCGCAGTAGATAAAGCACCGGCCCTGGGTTCAGGAGAACCTGAATTCAAATCTGGACTCAGACACTTGACACTTACTAGCTGTGTGACCCTGGGCAAGTCACTTAACCCTCATTGCCCCAGAAAAAAAGGAAAAAAAAAAAGAGGTGCCTTTTCACCTAATTGGTTTAGGCTTTCTTATATTCAAAAATCATTCTTACTATTGGGTGTATTTTTGCCTTCTGTCCTTTTTTCATTCTCTGTTCTCAGACCTCCAGCTGGCCTCTATTTTAATATATGGACATGTTACCAATGTCTCTTTTATTAGTTCTAACTATATATATTTACAAATAGATCGTTCATCTAATTGAATATATTTCTTCAAGCATTTATTATGCACATATTATATAGACCAATCATGGTGCTGGGTTCTAGGGATACAAATAAAATATTGACATAGTCCCTAAACCTCAACAAATTTATATCTTTCTGAGGAATGCAATATTTTCGCATTTAAGTAAATAACAGGATATGTACAAAATAAGTAGAAAATAAATGGTGGTAAATTGATAAATGGGGGGCAGCTAGGTGGCGCAGTGGATAAAGCACCGGCCCTGGAGTCAGGAGTACCTGAGTTCAAATCCGGCCTTGGACACTTAACACTTACTAGCTGTGTGACCCTGGGCAAGTCACTTAATCCCAATTGCCTCACTAAAAAAAAACCAACCAAACAAACAAATAAATTGATAAATGGTCATGGGATGTGAGCAGGCAGTTTTCAGAGGAAGAAATCAAAGTTCTCAATACATGAAAAAATGTTCTAAATCACAAGTTAAAGAAATTTCAAACAACTCTGATGTATCACCTTGAACCCATCAGATTGACTAAGACAACAGAAAAGGAAAATGCCAAATGCAGGAGGGGCTATAGGAAAATAGGTATACATTAGTATATTAGTATACAGGTGAAACTATGAACTAGTCCAGCCATTCTGGAGAGCAATTTGGAAATATACCTCCAAAGCTACTAAATTGTGCTATCCTTTGACCCAGGCTACCACTACTAGATCTATGCCCCAAAAAAAAGAGCGAAGAGAGAAAAAGACACGAATAAAAAAAAATTCATAGCAGTTCTTTTTGTGTTGGCAAAGAGTTGGAAATAGAGCATACCCATAAATTGGGGAGTGACTGAACAAACTATGATATATGAATATGATGCATTACTATCATACTGTAAGAAATTATGAAGGGGGAAGTTTCAGAGAAACCTGGGAAGACAAGTATGAACTGATGCAAAGTAAAGTGAGCAGAATCAAAAGAACAATCTACACAGTAATAGCAATACTGTGAAGACAATCTACTATGAAAGACTAAGTAACCGATCACCAGAATGATCCACTACAATTCCAAACGATTTATGATGAAACATGTTATCTGGCTTCAGAGAGAGAACTGATAAGACTCAGAGTACAAATTGAAGCACATTTTTTTCTTTCTTTTTCGAGAACATGGCTAATGTGGAAATTTGTTTCATATGACTTAATATTTGTAATGGGTTTCGTATTTCTTGAGTTCTCAGTGGGATGGGGTGGAAGGGAGAATCTAGAACTGAAAATAAAATTAAATAGTGTGGGGGGAGGGAGAAAAAGAGAGAGATGGATGGATGATGGATGGGTGGGTGGGTGGGTGGATGGATGGATAGGTGGATGGATGGGTGGATGGATGGGTGGGTGGATGGATGGGAGAGGGAAACAACCAGCATCTGTAGAAATCAGGAATGACCTTTTGAATGAGGTGGCACCTGAGTTGAGCCTCAAAAGGCGCTAGTGTTTTCAGGTGCTACAGATGGGCGAGGAGAACATTCCAGGCTTGAGGGGCAGATATGCAAAGACTCAGACAAGAGGTGGGATATTGTATACAAGGAACATCAAGTGGACCAGTTTAACTGGAATGTAGATTGAGGGAGAATAATTTTTAACAGATTAGAGAGATAGGCTAGAGGCAGACTGAAAGACTTTAAACAACACACCAGAGGAGTTTGTATTTTATCTTGGAAATGATGGGAGCTACTGAATTTTCTTCACCAAGGGAATGACATTGTCCAACTTATGCTTTAGAAATGTCAGTTTAGGGGGCAGCTAGATGGCGCAGTGGATAAAGCACTGGCCCTGGATTCAGGAGAGGACCTAAGTTCAAATCCAGCCTCTGACACTTGACACTTACTGTGTGACCCTGGGCAAGTCACTTAACCCTCATTGCCCCGCAAAAATAAATAAAAAAATAAAATAAAATTAGAAATGTCAGTTTAGCATCTGTATAGAAGATAAATTGGAGAGAGAAGAGACAGGCTACAAGGAAACCAATTAGGGGTCTATTATAATAATCCAGTTTCTGATTTGAGTAAAGCAAGGGTTGAAGATGGGAGACATTAAGATTGAATCAGCAGGGGGCAGCTAGGTGGCACAGTGAATAGAGCACCGGCCCTGGAGTCAGGAGTACGTGAGTTCAAATCCGGCCTCAGACACTTAACACTTACTAGCTGTGTGACCCTGGGCAAGTCACTTAACCCCAATTGCCTTACTAAAAAAAAAAAAAAAAGATTGAATCAGCAAAACTTGGAAACAGATTAGCTGTCAAAAGGTCAGGTTGTGAACTTGGGTGACTGGAAATGGTGATACCCTTGACAGAAATAGAGAAGTTAGTAGGATGGAAGGGTTTAGGGAGAAAGATGACGAGTTCTTTTCTTAATACTGATTTTTCCTGACCTCTCTCTAGCTTTTGACACTGTCCATTACCTTCTCCTTGTTACTCTTATTTTCTCATGACACTACTCTCTCCCTTCTCCTCCTATGTATGTGACTGAACCTTCTCAGACTTCTTTGCTCTAGGTCATGCCCAATAACTATCAAAGTCCCATGGAGTTCTTTCTGGACCTTCTATCCCTCTATGCTATTTCGTTTAGTGATCTCATCAAATTTCATGGAATCAGCCATCTGCTGCCAGTTCTCATTTTACTTATCCAGTTCAAAACCCTCTGCTGACCTCCAATAGCACATATGCTTCTGCCTTTTAGATATCTTGAACTGCATGTCCTGTAGAAATCTTAAACTTAACATGTTCAAAACTGTCCTCTCCAACCTTTTCTATTGCTGTCAAGGGCACCACCATGTTTCCTTCCAGTCAGGCTCACTACCTAGGTGTCATACTCGGCTTGTCACTGTCTCTTATTCCCCTAGAGCCAATCTGTTGCTAAAGTCTATTTTACCTTCATATATCTCTTACATGTGTCCCCTCTTCTCCCTGTCACTGCCATCACTCTGGGGCAGGCCCTCAGCACCTTATACCTGACAATTGCTGTAGCCAGCTGGTTGGGCTGTCTGTCACAAGTCTTTCCCCATGGCAACTCATCTTACACTCAACTGTCAGTGATCTTTTTAAAAATATGACCCTATCACCACTCTATTCTTCTTCTTTTTTTTTTTTTAGTGAGGCAATTGGGGTTAAGTGACTTGCCCAGGGTCACACAGCTAGTAAGTGTTAAGTGTCTGAGGCCAGATTTGAACTCAGGTATTCCTGACTCCAGGGCCGGTGCTCTATCTACTGCGCCACCTAGCTGCCCCGTCACCACTCTATTCAATAACTATATATGACTCCCTATGACCTTCAAGATCAAAAAACCTTTGTTTGGCTTCCAAAGCCCTTCATAGCCTACCTTCTCCCCCACTCCCAGTTTTTCAGTATTTTTACACCTTTCTTCCATGATCCAGTGATGCTGGCCTCCTTGTTTCTGAACAAGTCATTCCCTCTCCAGACTCCAGGCATTTTTCACTGACTGTTTCCCCATGCCTGTGATGCTCTTTCCCTCTTCATCTCTACCTCCTGGCTTCTTCCAGACCCAGCTAAAGTCCTACCTTCCACAAGAAGCCTTTCCCATTCCCCTTAATTCTAGTGCCTTCCCCATTTATTATTGCCAACTTATCCTGCATATGTCTTGTTCATACATAGTTGTTTATATGTTGTCTTCTCCATTTAGATTGTGAGCTCTTCAAAAGCAAGGACTGTCTTTTGCTTTTGTTGTTTTTTATATCCCTAGGGATTGTCACAGTGCCTTGCACATAGCAGGTGCATAATACAAGTTTTTGGCTGCCTGGTTTTGTATATGTTGAGTGTGAGATACCTAGGAAACATTCAGGTGGAAAATGCAGCAGGTAGTTGGAGATGTGGGCTTAGCGCTTAGGAGTGAGGAGTGGGCCAGATGTAGATTTGGAAATCATCTGCGTAGGAATGAGAATTGGGTATGGGGCCTTAATGAAATTATCAGAGTATGGATACAAGAGAGTACCCAGGGGTCCCTGGGAGTACCCGTGTATATGAAATCACACAAAAGATACTGAGTGGGAACAGTAAGATAGGAAGAAAAGTACCCCAAGAGCTTATGATAGATTGCTAAGGGATAAATGGTCTCTTCACTTCCAAAGTATTTTACTCATATTCTTGTGTTTATCATGTATTGCCCATGTTGTTATTTGTGAGCAGGTCTTATTTCCCCAACTAGTCTAAATTAAGAGCTTCATGAATACACAGTGCTGTTCATCTTCCTATCTCCAGCCAAGCCTGGCATAGATCAAGTACTTAACAGGTCCTCAATATTGAAGGGAATTCCATACATAAAAGCAACACACAAACCAGAAACTCCATCTTCAGCCATATGATAAGCTGGTTCCAGAAATGTCATCAGTTCATAAGGAGGAGATAGCATACTTTGTGAATCTAGGTATAACAGCACCTGGCCTTTTTCTGAATTTACTTTCCTCCACCTCTACCACACCTTCTTCTACTCCTCCATAATTTTTTATCTAATTCTTAAGTTGATCTCCTTTCCTCTGATGGGTGGGGTTTTTTGTTTGTTTGTTTGTTTTAGCACTCCAACAAAGCCTAGACCATAATTACTGGCCCAGCCCCTGGTATTTAGTTGGGTGAAAATTTCCTGAAAGTTGACAGGACAGATAACAGAACTAGGGGACTTGGAATTTTAAGGTAAATATAATATAGCACCAAAGAATAATGCAAATTGCTTGATATTGAACCTGCTTTTATTTTTTGGTTGACCTAGCCATTGGAGCAGCACTTCAAGCTTATACTTGGACATTTGATCACTCCTAGAAATATCAAGGGTTGGAATCTTTACTTCTGAACTTAATGGAAATGCCACCATTAAATTTAAGTGTTAGGGCTAAGTATACACAACCCTTTAATGTTTTTCTCTTGTAGGTTTATGAAGTGACCCTCTTTTAAGGCTGAAAGGGAACATGTCATTCCGTAAAGGTACATGTTTTCTCCAAGTTGTAGCTTTTTGGAATTGGTTTAATAACAAGGATGACATTTAACATTTTTTTCCTTTTTTTTTTAGTGAACATCATCATTCTAGTCCTTGCTGTCACTCTCTTTCTACTTGTTCTGCACCATAACTTCCTTGGTCTGAGCGATTTGCTGAAAAGGGAGGTCTCAGGTATAGTGACCTTATTGGTCTTAAAAGTAAATCACAACTCTGACTACTATTGTTTTCCACTGCTATAGTGGGTTAAAAGAATGATAAATGTAGTTCTGTAATCTTTTATTTCCTATATACCAAGTTACTTCTACAGAAGAGGGAGGGGAAAGGAAAAGGAAACTTTTGTTTTTGTAGATAATCTTCTAGACTGGAAAAAAAGGAGGTGCTCTCACACTGTTCACAGCTTTGGTTTTGTCATCTTTAAAATGGTGATGTTACATATCTCATATTGTGAGGAAAGTGCTTTGCAGATCTTAAAGCACTACCTGTGTATTAATAAGGATAGGCTTGTTCCTCAAATCTGATGGCCAACATTGGCTTACAGCAGAAGGATACCCCCCAGCACAATTTCAGCTTAAACAAGCCAGTAAATTGGCTTTCAAGTCTACTGAAATCCCCCATCCACATCCCTTTTCCTTTAGAATAAAAAGCCAGAGCAAAAAACAAAGATGAGGGGCAGCTAGATGGCACAGTGGATAGAGCACCGGCCCTGGATTCAGGAGGACCTGAGTTCAAATCCGACCTCAGACACTTAACACTTGCTAGCTGTGTGACCCTGGGCAAGTCACTTAACCCCAATTGCCTCACAAAAAAAAGAAAAACAAAAAAACAAAAATTAAAAAGCAAAAACGAACAAGACAACTGTAGCAGATTGCAGAGAGGATTTCTGGCATTTTACCATTTCTATTCCCTGTCTTTCACACTTCTCTATTTCTTGGGTTTTGTATCCAGTGGTATTGGACCATACTTGTTACCCTTTATCATTGCCTTTCTGACCTCCACAGATCCAAATCTTGTGGGATTTCAGCCACTGGCTTTTGTGCCTAATGCTCCTGAAAGCTTGATCTATAGGAGTGAAGAGGAGATTCCTGTAGTTATTACAGCATCTGAAGACAGACTTGGGGGCACAATTGCAGTGATGAATAGTATTTACCATAATACCCACTCCAATGTGGTTTTCTACATTGTTACTTTGAATGATACTACAGACCATCTCAGGTAAGCTCCTATTTCGGTTCTTGGTACTGTGCTGCAAGAGAAGAGTCATCTGGAAGGCCACACCACCTACTGCAACTTATGCAGGCATAAAAGATTACACTCGAAGCTGAGGTCCTAAGATAAGAGTTTTCTCCTAAAGAAAAACTAAGAGCTCATCTGGGTTGGAAAATTTTTTACTCTTTTACTCTGTAAAGGTAGCTGTTTCTAGTTCTTTCCTCACCATAACACTGTAAATGTCACACAGTGCTAGGATACATTGCAAAATAAGGAGGTGGAAGCTCAGATACGTGGCTCACCCATAGTGTCACAACTAGCCTTTTAACAGGATTCTCAACCCTCCACTCTTGACACTGCCATAAGCACTCTTTACAGTGATGTTTGGAGGGTTCTTTCATTCCTATCCTTGCTGCTCCCCCACCCAGACCAGAAACAAATACAGCATTAATATATACTAATATATTGCATGTACTGAGTACCCAAAGCATGCTATAAACTAGTCATAAATGTAGGCAGACACTTTTTTGGGGACTGTAGAGAATTTTACACCCCTTTTTCCTGACTCAGCATATTTAGGAGGCAGTGTGTTGAATATATAGAGGAAGAAATTAATCAGTAATTAACACTTTGATGGATTTCCTTTCTGCCCCCACCCCAAGATTTTAATAGATTTTTGTCTGTTTTTACATTGCTTCCATTTCTTTCTGTACCTTTTCCACTCTCAGAGCCACCCCTTAAAGTTTTCAGCAAAACTGATCAATACATTAAAAAAAAAATTGCCACGTGATATTCCATACCCATGGGACCACTATTCTATCCCCTGTCATCTCTGCAAAGAAATAGGAAGAGGAATGTTCTTGTAGCTCTTCTTTGGGGCCAAATTGGTTCTCTGCAGTTTTAAATTTGATTGTTCTTTTCACTTACATTGTTATAGGCATTGTCTATGTTGTTTTCTTGCTCAGCTTACTTCACTTTGCATCATTTCATGTAAGTTTTTTTACTTGTTTATTTTATATGTAAGTTAACATGCTTCTCTACATTCATATTTATTTGCCTTTTCTTACAGCACAGTAATGGTCCATTATGTTTATGTACTACAAATTTCACAACCCCTGCCCGCCCCAGAAAAAAATTTTTTAAAAAAAATTTTCAGATAAAACTGAAGTTCTTGTTTTAGAAGAAAGTGAGACCTAAAGAGGGAAAGCTACTTGACCAAATTCACTTGGGAAGTCAGTGGGGGAGTGGGACTAAAGAAAAACTGGTTTTCTCAACTCCAGTGCTGTCCTCAGCTCTACAACAGAGTCCCCTTGCATGGCTGTGTGCCCTTGGATCAGGTCTCAGAGCTTATTCTGGCTAGATTTCCCTTTTGGGGCTTGTCACATTTTATACTCAGAACCTTGCAGATGGGTTTACTGGAGGAATCTGCATGTCTTAGCGTTGCATTGACTCTAGTAACATGCAATAGTTGAACTCCAGATTCACGGCATCCTAGATCTAGAGTTGGAGGGGTCGAGGCTTAGGGAGGTGTCGCCCCAGGTCACATAAGGTACTGAGCGTCAGAGATGGGATTTGAACTCAGAGCCTGCCTCAAGAATCAGTGCTCTTTACCCTTTACCATGACACTTCCCTTCCTATTAAGCATACTTTCTACATGAGAACCCCTGGCACTTTCTCTGGGCTCTAGACCTCTTAGAGGTAGGTAGATAGAATACTCTGTCCCCTGCACAGGCTCCTTAGAATGCACACCAAAATGCTTGGTACTAAGTTGCTAAAGAACAAGACGTATCTGATTTTGATTGAAACATGATCATTTACATACTAAGACTGACATGACATTTGGTGCTTTACCATGGTCAGATCCTGGCTCAATAGTGGCTCTCTGAAAAACATCAGATACAAAATTGTGGATTTTGACCCTCAACTTTTGGAAGGGAAAGTAAAGGTGGATCCTAAACAGGTGGACTCCGTGAAGCCAGTGAGTACTATCCATCATTTGTATTTGGAGAGGCCTGAAGTCAGTACACAATAATTACTTGTGGGGTTCACATGACAAAGGGGTGGTTGGAGCTTTTCATGGCAGTATAAAACTCTAATGGAGTTGCTAAAGGCTATGTATATGTACATACATGTATACAAACACACATAACTTGTAGTTATGTGTTTTGTTTTGGGTTTTTTGGTGAGATAATTGGGGTTAAGTGACTTGCCCAGGGTCACACAGCTAGTAAGTGTTAGATGTCTGAAGCCGAATTTGAACTCAGGTCCTCCTGAATCCAGGGCCAGTATTCTATCCACTGCGCCACCTAGCTACCCCCCACACATAACTTGTTATGACTGGATCCTTCAAACATGTTTATCTAGCTCTCGAAAACTAGAGCATTCTATTAAAGTGCTCTGTAAATGTTTACGAGCTATCTACATTTTTTTCTTTTAACAGTTAACCTTTGCAAGATTCTACCTGCCTAACTTGGTTCCCAGTGCAAAAAAAGCAATCTATATGGATGATGATGTAATAGTACAAGGTACCTTTCCCCCCTCACATTTCATTTTAAATCCTTAGGACACTCTATTGTTAACTATGGGGGGAGGGGGGCGGGGCAGGGAGAGACTCATTTTCATTGAAACCTTGGCCTCTTTTGAGGCATTTTTTTACTCTTCCAGGTGATATTCTTGCCCTTTATAACACACCTTTAAAGCCTGGGCATGCAGCAGCTTTCTCAGAAGACTGTGACTCAACTTCTGCCAAAGTTAGTGTCCATGGAGCAGGGAATCAGGTGAATCAGCCATCACATATAAGCTGAATGGTAACTGACGGTGCTGTTTTGATATACACACAGCTTTAATTACTGAGACCAGTGTCAACAAAATGGCCATTACCGGAGCCCTAAGCATAACATTCCATGTCCTTTTTTGCATTTATGCTGCTCTCCAGACTTCAAAAACTGCCATCACAGCTGTGAAAGTCTTTCACCCGGGGGCAGCTTAGGTGGCACAGTGGATAAAGCACTGGCCCTGGATTCAGGAGGACCTGAGTTCAAATTCGGCTTCAGACACTTGACACTTAGTAGTTATGTGACCCTGGGCAAGTCACTTAACCCACATGTTCGATGAAAAAGGCACAAAATGGGGTAGGAATGAAATATTTTGTGTCTAAGAGCATCAGCAATTGCCTGGGGGGGGTCATTCCTTCCTCCTTGTTCCATTTGAGGCTTGACTACAGTATTTTAACAATGTAGCTGTCAATTATACTGATCATCTTGTTCCCTTTGTTGGTTGGGTCAGTGATTGGTTAACACAAAAAAACCCTCTCCGTTTAAAAATTAAACTGTGGGGGGTCAGCTAGGTGTGGTGGATAAAGCACTGGCCTTGGATTCAGGAGGACCTGAGTTCAAATCTGGCCCCAGACACTTGACACTTACTAGCTGTATGACCCTGGGCAAGTCACTTAACCCTCATTGCCCCACAAAAAACAAACAAAAAATTAAACTGGGTTTTAATTCTGTTCACAGTATAATTATATTGGATTTCTGGACTATAAGAAAAAAAGGATTCGAAACCTTGCCATGAAAGCTAGCACCTGCTCTTTTAATCCTGGGGTTTTTGTTGCAAATTTAACAGAATGGAAACAACAGAACATTACTTATCAACTAGAAAAGTGGATGAAGCTTAATGTAGAGTAAGTAAAGAGATAAGTTATTAAGAATTGTAGTGAACATTAAATTAATTCAACATCCGGGGCTTATGGTACTTTAATGGCTTTTTGTTTGTCCATCTAGAGAAGAATTATACAGTAGAACACTGGCAGGCAGCATCACAACACCCCCCCTACTTATAGTGTTTTACAAACAACATTCAAATATTGACCCCATGTGGAACGTCCGACACCTTGGTAAGTAATCAAACTTTAACACTCATGACACCAGGCATAACTAACAATTTAATTGTTAATATGTGTTTGTCTCTATATTTTGTTTTGTTAATGGAAGGCTCTAGTGCTGGAAAGCGATATTCACCTCAATTTGTGAAGGCTGCCAAGCTACTCCACTGGAATGGACACTTTAAGCCATGGGGAAGAACTGCTTCTTATGCTGACATTTGGGAAAAATGGTATATACCAGATCCAACAGGAAAATTCAGCTTAATCCGAAGACACGGAGAAATTCCAAATGCAGCATAAAATTGAATAGAGACTCTACCAATATTTTCTCAGGAAACACTGAAGTGCTAGTTGGGAAATGTCTTCCATAGGACGTTGAGAACTTGTGTGTGCAACATGGGAAAACTGACTTAGACTCAACTGTTAGGAAATTTCTCCTAAGTTTTCTCAATGATAATATGAAAACCAATTTATACCTGCCTTTACTTGAGAAAAAACAGAGAACTCAACCAGCAGAAGTGAATTTCCTTAGTACTGACGAGCCATTTTGCAGTTAGCTAATGGTGCTATTTTTGTTCTATTCCTGTGACCTGTGGCTTTGTATATGACACTACTCTGCATGAAACCCACTTGAAGCATATTTACATTCTTTTATAACTTAGTTTTAAAAATACACTACAATTATGGTTTTTCTTTTCTTCCAAAAAGCTATGTCTCCTAATTTTGTTGACTTAGAATCCCCCTATACCAAATCATTATTTAAAGATAGTTTTTCATCTTCTTCTAAAAATAAAGTTGAAAATACATTTATTTTCAAATTATCTATTTTTCTGTGTTAAGAATGAATCCGTTAAGGGGCAGCTAGGTGGTGCAGTGGATAAAGCACTGGCCCTGGAGTGTCAGGAGGACCTGAGTTCAAATCCCGCCTCAGACACTTAACCCTTTAGTAGCTGTGTGACCCTGGGGAAGTCACTTAACCCCAATTGCTTCACCCCCCACCCCCCAAAAAAGAATGAATCTGTTAAGACCAATAGTGTCAGCGTATGAGACACTGTTAAGCCAAACAACTCAACCTGAACTTCAATATATAAAATGGTGATAATGCCTCAGGATACTATTATGAAGCCTAAATGACACATAAGTCAATGGTGACGAAGTATTTATTTTATGACAAATACTTTACTTATGTAAAAAGTTGACATCCTATCTCCTACCCATTTGTCCAAGTTTCACATATTTACAAATAATTACCATACATGTTTCTCCTGCCATATTTACAAAGTTATCTTGTATCAAGATAGCTCAGCAATCAAGTCAACAGTGACTCCAGAACTTCATAAGGGACTAGGATTCATTACACATAATCTGTATTAAAATCGTAAGTGTCGTCATCTTCCTCTGTTATCTCATCCACATGAATGGACTTTTCTCCTCCAGCACCAAACTTTTTACCTTCATAAAAGAAAGGAAACAGCATTGTGAAAATGTCTAGCAAATCCTGGTACTGCAAACAGTAGGACCCATTAACTCTCAACATACCTGACTGGAGCTCTTCTTCCAACGGTACTTCAACTTTCTGTCTTTTGGTCCCTAACCTGCTTCTTTCCTGTGAGGAAATATTAAAGGTTCAGTTGAAGTTCATGATACAGGTAAGGGTAGAAGAGATTAAAATTACGAAAACAACAAATGATTTCTGGGAAGGGATACATAATAGATACAATAATAAATAGGAGACAACTCCCCACCCCACCACCCCCAAGCAACGATTTGAATTTCTTTAAAGCAATACAACCCATGACAATCTCACACAAATGTGCAATGGTAGGCAAGATAAACTAGAGATCCTAATGTAAGGGAGATATGGCAAATTTATCCCATAAAATATCACGGAAACAGGGTGGAATGACTCTAGAAGGGCACTTTAAAGGTTAAATAGAGTTGAGAACTGGGATGAGAGAGAAGAGTAACACTATATAAGGGATTAGAGAAGTATGAGATTGATTGGGGAAGGATCACCAGAAACAGAAGGGATATTGTCACAAGAGTTTACAGACCAAACGGATAAAAGAAATTTGGGGAACAGATCACAAGTCTTGGACAGAAATATGATGGAGGCTTTCAATGATATCAATATCAGCTAGAGCTATCTTTCAGCCTGCGGTAGAACAGTTAATAATTATTTGATCTGTTTCTACAATTTTCATAATTCCAAAGGTTTGGTGGAGGAAACAAGTTGAAACTTCTTTTCTTAACCTAATTCTCATGAGCAAGAACACCTACTGTTGGAGTGGATACAAGAAGCCTGGGATTTGTGATAAAAAAGGACTCAGCCTATTGTCTCACCTAAAATTTGGGTAAGGAGTATTCTCAGGAGTTGAGGCTATTGAGTGAAGTGTAAGGCAAGAAAAAGACTTATTTAAGGGACAATAAAGAGTAGACAGCTATTCTGCTCTTAACATGCTTGCTTTCTCTGAGAATCTTTAGACTACAAAAGGTAAGACAAAAAGAAATAAAAGGGAATTGCTACTGAGAATAAGTAGGAAAAAAGCACTGAGCTTGAGCTGTCCTCAATGGATGCAAATCACAAGGCCCAAATGAACTGCAACCCAGGGTACCAAAAGACCTGGCAAGTGTTACTGCCAAAGTTAAGTCAAGGAGATTGGAAGAGGAATTCACTCAGAAGAGTGAAGGAAAATATCCTCATTTAAAAAATTTTAAAGGGGGGGGGGGGAGGGAGAGACAACACCCAACGTGGGGAAGGGAGAAAGTGAAAATTAGCGAAATTCTGCTTCATGCAATAGGTAATGTTGGTCTAACTATAATTACTTTTTGGACAGGATTAAAGATAAGACTGATGGATCAAGGGAATACCCATATTTTTAACAAGGCATTTAAAAGATTTTCATGTTGGTTTTTTCAGGGCAATGAGGGTTAAGTGACTTGCCCAAGGTCACACAGCTAGTAAGTGTCAAGTGTCTGAGGCTGGATTTAAACTCAGGTCGTCCTGAATCCAGGGCCAGTGCTTTATCCACTGTGCCACCTACCTAGCTGCCCCTTTTCATGCTATTTTTGTAGACAAGATAGTAAATATGGATTAAGTGACAGGCTATTTAGGTGTATTTGAAAATATAGCAGTCACTCATGATTCAGTTATCATCTTGGAAGTTCTCTAGTGAGGTGCACATGAAACATGAAATGCTGTCCATTAAGGACTTTAAAATTCGTGACTTGGTTATCTAAACTGCAGGTGACCCAACTTAACAAAAAGATCTAATGGCCTACAAACTCTCCAAAGTAAATGCTATCTTGGCTGTTTGGAAAGCAGCTGTGTTCAGTCTTAAAAAGAAGATAACCTAGATGAATGCACTTCTAGGTGTATTGACAGTAAGGCTGGAGACAGAAAAGGGAAAGCCCTTGAGATCAAGCCATGAGGAAAGGCTTTAGGAACTGGGGAGGCCTGGGGTTTGAAGAAGAGAAGACTTGCCTAGAGAGCAAGTCATCCTATTTGTGACAGCCATCTTTTCTTTTAAGTTTTTCTTCTGCTTTGGCCCAAACAGAAATAATACCTATCTCCAGAATAGGTCAGGCTGCCTTGAAAAGGTATTGAGGGGGTGGGACTGGAGGTCAAGTAATCATTTGATGATCTCTTAATGTGGTACATTATATTGAGGTTGGGCTAAATCAGAGGTTTTTCACGGTTCTGTGTATTCAACCACTTTGGCAGTCTGGTGAAGGCTAAAGACCGCCTGATGGGTCATTTAAGTACCAAGGGAATTTCAAGCGGCTGCTTAAAACCAATCTTACATCAACATCATTTTCATCATCACTGTCCTCTTCTTCCTCTTCATAAAGACAATCCTCCTCCTCCTCTTCACTCTCTTCCTGCCTCGGCAATTCCTCAGGCACATCTTTCTCCTCTATTATGCCATTAGTCAGACCAGAGCATTCAAATAAGATGCTACTTGACATCCTGGGACTCCTGATGGCTAGCAAAAGAAATCTAATGAATCCTTAATAGATTACATGAATCTAAACAAAACAAGAAAGCAAGGATCTTACTAACCTCTAATGGCACCCACATTGTTTTTTTCTAACTCCTCTAGATCAAGACCCTGTTGCATATCTTCTACAATACCCTCAGTAAGATGTGAAGAAAGAGTCAGTGATGCAGGAACCTGACAATAGTAGCTCATTTTGGGACTAGTATTTAAAAAAAAAGATAAAGATTAATTGTGAATCTAATACAACACTAATAATAATTTTCAATAGCTAAAATAAACTTTACCCTATCCAGTGAGACCAGAACAATTTAGCAGCCTCCTCCACTTTGGGTAGGCCACCTTTCCGCATCATTCCTTTCTTCTGTGCAAGCAGAGTCAAGAATTCTTGAGAATCTTTATAGCTTGGGATGTTGTATCGTAACATTAGCTGAAAGAAGAAAATAAGTCATCTATCTGGTTCAGCATAGGTTTTGTTAAGAGTTTTAAGGTGGCAGTGGTGTTAAAACCAACTAATTACATTATTAGATATGCATGTATGAAATGACTCAAGAGGAACAGTCCTGTGTTTCATTTCCCTACAAATGAAGACTGTCAGGAGAACAACAACAATTACTGAATAAATCCTCATCTAGTTAAAAAACCAATTCCTATGATCACCCAATGTTTTCAATCAAAAGGCTCCAAGGACATTTATCTCTGGCTAGAAAACTGCATTGTATCAAAATATAAATGGCCTTAAAGCACTCTAGATACTCATGAGAATACAAGAAAAACTAGAAAAGACCATATTACCTGTGCTTTATTGCAGTGTTCCACGACTGAAGTAACTGAATCTAATATCGGTCTGTCTTCAATATTTGTAGGACTTCTCAAAGCAAGAGCAACTGCAGAGTTAGAAGGAGATGCAATAATGCTCGGACTATCTAACATTGTGATGTTCTTGTCAATGTGGACAATTCGCATGTATCTAAAGAAGAATATGAATGGGTAAAAACTTAAGACTTTCAAAGAATGAAGGGAAAGAAAGAGAACCTAAGCAAACATGAAGCTCAGGGTTGGATTGAATAAATTCAACATAGAATATCAGATCCAGTGTGTCATCATATGCTTCATGTGTGGATGACATCTGAAACCCCTAAGTATTTTCACACAGAAAATGAATCTCATTTATAGGGAAAACATACCATGTCTTCTGGTGTTCATGTAACCAGAAAAACTGATGAATACAGGTTCTCCTTTTAACTGAAACCCTACAAAAACTGCAACCTCCTTAATTATGTCCAGTTTAAAAGGACACACTGAGAAAGTACAACTTTCTTCATGGGATACCCCAAAGACCTTCCACACTTTTCAGCCACTTACCTTGTAAGACCCATGGCTGGTCCAGTAGGACACACATATGCTTGCTTTAAACTATTGATTATGCTGCTTTTACCCACATTTGGGAAACCTTCAAATGGAAAGAAACATCATTATTTTACAATTTAATTAACTGGAAATTCACATAGCATAGAAAGGTTATCTGTATTTGTGTCCACAACACTGGCACTGACAAAAACATCTTCTGAAGCATGAAATAAAACCGGACTGTCTGCTGACAATCTAGTTGAGAGGCCTGCTCAGAGTGAGATCAGAGTTGGATCTCTTATCTTCACTTTAAAAGTAAGACCAATTTTATCTTCATTTCTCACTCAAAACAATGGTCAGGACAGATACTCATTGATCTAAATATTCTAATACTAGTCTTAAATCCCAAATGTGTAGTGCTACTTTTTGTGGTAGCAAAGAACTTGAAACAAATTAGATATCCTTAGATTAGGGAATGCAATAATTTAAATTGCGATACATTAATATAATGAAATACTGGGCTCTAAGATATGACAAATAAGACAGAAGCATAGATTTACACGATATGCAGCTGAGTAAGGTAAGCAGAACTAGAAACAAAATAAAATGGAAAAGAACCACAAAACAACCAAAATGGAACATGCTGCAAAACTACAAAAAAATAAAAGATCCCCAAATCCCTGGCAGAGGTAGGACCACCAGAGGGATAGAACACTGAAAAAATGTTATTTGGGAGGGCAGCTAAGTGGCACAGTGGATAAAGCACCAGCTCTTGATTCAGGAGAACCCGAGTTCAAATGTTGACTTCAGACACTTGACACTTAGTAGCTATGTGACCCTGGGGTCAAGTCACTTAACCCTCACTGCCCCACAAAACAAACAAAAAACAAATAATAAAAAATATTATATGCTATAATAGGATGGCTCTCTGGGAGAAAAATAGTGAAGATACCAATACAAAACTGAGTTTTAAAAAACAAGGCAGCTAGGTGGCGCAGTAGAAAAAGCACCGGCCCTGAATTCAGGAAGACCTGAGTTCAAATCCAGCCTCAGACGCTTGACACTTACTAGCTGTGTGACCTTGCCTCACAAAAAAAAGAGAATATCTCCCCTCAATAAAGCTCATTTGCTTAAAAAAAAAAAGCAGATTAAATCAATTTCAGTTATTAAGCGTTTATGAGGTACCAAAGGATGTTTTTCAAATTAAACAAGAACAGTTGAGACTAGTAATTCATATCCACATTGTAGATATTACCTTCCAAGCATCTCCCCTCCCCCCCTTTAAAGTGAAATAACACTTTTTAAGCAACCAAATTAGTTTCGAAAAAGTTGCTAGTTATGATTATACAAACTCACCAATCACACCAACTCGAATGGGTTTATTTTGTGTCTTGCAAAAATCACTGAGGAGTGTTAAAAGGCTCTTTCCACCCAAGCACATGCCATGCCTGCTGAGGTCCAGTTTCTTCTTCCCTGGCTTCAAGTTCAAACAAGTTAGTTATCTTCTTGAGCTGTCAATATCACTAATACAAGCCTTCTTAAACTTTTTCCACTTCCAAACCTTTTTCACCTTAGAATTTTTTTTATGCAACCCTGGGTATATGGGTATATAAAACAGGTAGATATATCTTTTTACTGTTGCCAATTTTTTTACGACCCCATATGGGGTAGAGAACCACAGTTTAAAAGAAGCTTTGTTCTAGTATAGAATGGCAAATATTCTGGGCAAGAAAAAAAATGATTAGCTGAAAAGACATCTAGACATAACAGTGATGCAGTAGACAGTACACTGGGCCTAGAGCCACAGATCTGTACAGGTTCAAATCCAGCTTCAGACACTTGCCAGTTGTGTGACCCTGGGCAAATAACTAACCTCTCTCTGCCTTAGTTTCTTCAAATATGAAATGGGGATAATAATAGCACCAACCCACCAACCTCCCCAAGTAACATCAAATGTAAATTTTCTTCATTTTGTGTCCTCACTGCTTAGCAGTGTCTGCCACACAGAAGGCACTAATATTTATTCTCTAACACCCCCTCCCCACAACTGAAATAATGCATTACAGAACTGAAAAGAACAACCTATAGGTTCAAATAGTTATGATTCTCCTTTCTGAGTAAGCCAGTCTGATTGGTCCCTCTCCCCAAGATTCCTTTTACTAGTTACTATTGTCTTCTTCACAGTCCACCTGATCTCCAAAGCTTGTACCCAGATAGCGGACAAAAATCACAATACCAGCACGAATAAGGTTAGCATAACTGGTTTCAGAAAAGTTTTGGACAGAAATAAGAATTTCTCTAATTTTAATCTCTTTGGGTGAAATCAGAGTTGGATCTTGTAATCTTCACAATTCCATCAAGTTTTCAGTGTTCATCACATTTCAACCCAAACGATTAGGCAGAGAACTAAGGAAGATCTTCCCAATAACACAAAGGGGTACCCTTACCAGCCTTATCTTTTCATTTGCAAATGCTGAGGCTCTAAAAACAACTGTTGGGAGTTCTTTCTTCAAGCAATGGACCCATTTCTCCAAATTTTCCTTTGGCACTAGATCTGAAAGCAGTAAGAAAATTTACATGCTAAAATTTGGGGGTCATTAAGTAAGATTTATCTTTACCTAGATTCTAATTTGGGCACCATCCTTAGATAATGATTTTAAGCCTCTACTCCTAAGAGTAATTTAAGATTTGTGTCCCAGGCTAATTTGAGTTCCAAGAGTCAAATCACTGACACTCTGTAATTTTTCTAAGAAATATTTTGGTTAAAATTTGTCCAAGTTCTTGGTTTGAATTTTCAAAACCAAGACATGGGGAATTCATATACCATCAACAACCATTTATTGAACACTACTAAAATGCAATCTTCTTGGTGATAAGGATAAAATAGGTGGAGGTCATGCCTGATCTGGACAACCTATCCAATCAGGGAGACAATCTAGAGGAAAAAATAAATAAATCAGGTTAACATATACTTAGAGTACAAAGTGTTGTAAGCATCAGCAGTCCAACAACTAAATGCTATTTTGATGTTAGATGGTATGCTCTTTAGCAACTAGAAAGGATGAATATTTGCCTATGCTGAGGTCAGAGTTGGATCTTACAGTCTTCAATGGTATTTCAGACTGATTAGATGTTTTCCTCATACCTTACTTAGAACCCATAAAAGGTCATGTTTTAATGAGCAAATCTATGGCATACCTGTTTTATTCAAGACAAGGAATAGTTTTTTGTTTCCTCCAGTCTTCATAATGACTTGTTCCAACTGGGGACATCTATACCCTAAGGGATCTCTGGCATCCAAAACTTCCAACAAAACATCTGAGGCCTCAATCACCTAAGGAAACAAAGATTAGAAATACACAAGTGCAAACAATATGTCTAAGTCTCACTTTCAACAGAACCACCCCCAGTTCCTTTACCATTCCAGTCACCTTCTTGCAACTGCTCCAGTTTGAATGCCAAAACAAGATACCAGAACTAAATGTACATCCTTTACTTAACCTCTATAACGGTCAAGAAGAACAAACATCATCCTTATTTAATTAATGAGAGAAACTGGCATAAGAAAAGTGTCTCTCTAATCTTTTAAACCTAGATGAGCCAAAAGCTCCTTCCAGTTGTATTATTCTAAGAACATTTGAAAGTCACTTTTTATACGATTAGGAGGGAAAACTGGCACCTCTTAGTAAAAATACCTTTTGAAGTTCTCTACAAAATGATTTTTTTGAACCTTGCTTGACTGCCCTGCAAGATAGCGTTGCCTTTCTTCCCACAAATTCCTGTATGATGAGAGAAAAACACAAAATCAGAATTTGAAAGAATATAGGAAATAAAACAAAATTTAAAAGTTGATCATTTTAACTCCTGCATGTTAATACTCTTCTAATAACATTATGGTGAACCCTATATAAAGTTAACCTTTAACTCCATACACTTCAATCACTATGTATCATCAATGTGGGCATTCTCTATATTGGTCCAAAAAAACACCCATCAATGTCACCTAGTCTTATGTGATTCTTCCCCACCATGTTTTCCCACAGACCCTCTGCTGAAGCCTTCTAAGTTAAGTTTACATTGCACAACGACCAGCATAGCATTTAGTCGTTACTCTTGCTAACCAGCTAATCATGTAATTCCTGATGGTTTCTCATGTCACTTCTGGCATAAAAGATAACTAAAAATTTGTTGCAGCCTATTTACCTTCACCCTATCTCCACTGCCCTCTAGGCTACAGCTTATCAACAAGCATTTATGAAACATCTACTATGTTCTAGGCACTTAGAAAGAAAGGAGCTCATAGGGAATTTAAATTCTTTGGAGGCTGTGGTGTTAAAATTTGCAACCATAAAGCATTAACCAGGAGAATACTGATGTTACTTAAAAGATGGGGCTTTTGTTGTAGGGACCAACTTAGGACTGTTGTTTAATTTACCAAATCTAACACAGCCCACTTCCCAGTATTTAATTCTGCACCTATCTTACAGTCCACCCATAATGTCCTAAATAATAAAAACTCTCATTTATCTAGTTCCTCATGGTTGGCAAAGCACTTTCATGCATTATCTTATTTGATCCTAACAGCTCTGAGCTGAGCGTTCTAACTTCCACTTTACAAGATAGAGAAACGAGTTGCCCAGAGTCACACAACTATAAATTGACTGAGGGGGGATTTTAACCCAGGTTTTCCTAACTATATGATCAGCATTTCAACCATGCAGCCTGTAGATACATATATAAATACATTAAAACTTAATGGGAGGGGCAGCTGGGTGGTGTAGTGGATAAAGCACCAGCCCTGGATTCAGGAGGACTTGAGTTCAGATCTGGCCTCAGACACTTGACACTAGCTACGTGACCCTGGGCAAGTCACTTAACCCCAATTGCCTCACCAAAACAAAACAAAAAAACTTAATGGGAGGGGCAGCTAGGTGGTGAAGTGGATAAAGCACTGGCCCTGGATTCAGAAGGCCCTGGGTCCAAATTTGGCCTCAAGACACTTGACACTTACTAGCGTTATGACCCTGAGTAAGTCACTTAACCCTCATTGCCCTGCAAAACAAAAAAAAACATAAACAAAAAACAAAAACTTAATGAGACGAAAAAGGGAAAAGAAAACCAGCAACAGCCTGGCCAGCCAACTGTATGTCATAGTCCAGAAAGTAGATATTTTCCATGAGGACTGTTTTATTCAATTATAGATCTCACCAAGAAGACCCTACATCATTCTGATACTTGATTCCAGTATCAGAAACAAACACATTATCTAGAGGATCTTATCCACCACAGTGAGGGCCTTTGACCTGGACGGTCCACAACCTCCAAGAAAGTCCATGGACAGGGTGTCCAAGGGGTCCATGAATATTGATGAGAAAAAAAGGTCATATCTTTATTTCAATATAATCGGTTTCCTTTTTAAGCCTATATATTTTATGCATTTAAAAACCTGATTCTGACAAAGGGTCTTCCATTTCACCAGACTAGAGTAAGATCTCTGATCCACAGGGAATCCCTCTTCCTTTTGGGCTCTATACTGGACCATCTTTCATGATAGTGGTAACCCCCTTTGGAGAAGATAGATACACCTATATTTCATACTCAGCATTAATGATTTTTCAAGGAAAGTTGTGTTCTTTACGCATGTATGCAAGTCTCCTTACAGACAGAATTGACAGCTATGTTTTGTTCTACCAAGCCAAATGCTCTTTTGACAATAAAAAGTTAGGAAGTTATACTTATAGGACGTTTACTGCTCAGTCAACTAGGTGCCTAAAAACATACTTTGTTGTAGAAAGGGAAAGAGTATTTGCATCTATATAACATCTACTATGTGCCAGGCACTTCCTAAGCACTTTTACAGATATCTTTATTTGATCTTCACAACAACCCTGGGAGGTAGGTACTGTTTATCCTTTTTACAGTTGAGGAAAGTGAGGTTAAGTGATTTACCCAGGGTCACACACCTAGGAAAAGTTTCTGAAACCAGATCAGAACTCCAATCTTCCTGACTCTAAGCTCAATACTCTATCCACTTTGCCAACTAACTGCTTCTAGAAGTATTTGTGAAAGACTGCTTTATCTCATCTCTTTTCATAAATATCCTCAAGGCATGTATAAAGAAAGCATTCTTATACAGAGAAGGCATTTGAATCAGCAGTTCATAGGATTTATATAGCTAATGGGGACCCCAGAAGCCATCTTCTTTAATCCCTTCGTTTTATGGATAAAGAAACCCAAGTCCAGGTTAAGTGAACTGCTGGGTTCCACAGGTAATATAAGAAACAGGATTTGAACCAGATCCTCTGACTCACCAGTCAATTTTCTTTTTAGTAGACAACACTTTATCTTTTCAGTATATGATGCCAACTATCCACTGTCCTCTAAATTGCATTTGGGGGAAAGTCCACATTTCGTATATAGCATTTGTTCATAAACCTAGAGATAAGAAGGGAATCTCAAAATCAATCTAATCCTACATTTTACAGTTGAGGAACCTGCAGCCCAAGTGCTAATATCTTTTTAAAAATTTACGCTCGCCTTTTTTTTGGTGAGGCAATTGGGGTTAAGTGACTTGCCCAGGGTCACACAGCTAGTAAGTGTTAAGTGTTTGAGGCCAGATTTGAACGCAGGTCCTCCTGACTCCGGGGTCGGTACTCTATCCACTTCGCCACCTAGCTGCCCCCACACACACTTGTTATGTGCAAAGTACCATGCCAGACTCAGTAAAAAGACAAAAAAAGTGTCTGTCTTCAAATGCTACTCGAAGGGGAGATACAACTTTCAAAGAGATAAATGTATGCCCACCACCTAGTAGGTAAACAAATGCTGTTGGACTGGATGGAGACACTACGTTCTTTTAACAAACAAGCAACCCAATTATCTCCCCTCAAAAATAAAGCCAATTCTACCGTTTTTGGTGGTTCAGTCTTTGATGAAGCAACATCATTTTCATCACATTTTCGTTTCTGTCCTTGTTCCTTATGTTTGTTAAGTTTCTGTTTCTGCTTTAGCTCTTCAAGCTGTTCTCTCAGGCCAAAAAAAAAAAAAAGTAAAAAGAAAAGAAAAGGCTTAGGATCATTAATCATATTCTTATTACCTCATTAAAAAAGTCTACTCTAATCTCCCCAAGAATACCTTCTCAAAGGTGAGAAAAAAACCTGCCTCTTTCTGAGTCTTCTTACCTGTTGCTTTCTTTGCTCGGCTTCCCGAAGAAGGGCCTCTTTGAAGGGGGCACTGTTGGGCACACCAGGATCTTTCTTTGTTTTTTTGTGACCACGTTTCTTGGCTTCCTTCCTCACTTTTCGGTAATGTTCCCGTACCTATTTTAATAAAGCTATTTAGTTTGGTTTATAACTTCCCAGGAATATATCTATTCAACAAAAACAATTAAAAAAAATTTTTTTTAAGTCACTAAGCTCCAAGTCACATTCCAAAAACAATTGGACTTTGAAGGTATTAACTGAACTCTAAGGCAACCATTAAGGTTAAAAAAGGCTGCAGATTGTAACAGCTTCATTAACATCTAGCTCTCATACATCAGACTTGCTCAGACAGCATCACCACCACACCCCAATGCACACACTAGACCAACAAAGTTTATTTCTCACACCAGAGATGAGACCCTCCCTCCCCTCTCCCTTGAGAAGAACATTTGCCAATAGTAGAAATTTATTTCTGTATTTTTTTAATCCAGTGTCTACTGCCTACCAATAACAATCTTTGTAGATATGAGCCCACTAGCTACCAGCAATTGTGGTAGATCCATCCTAAATACATCTCCAAAAGTATATGCAGAAGACCCACCTTTTTCTGGATTTTAAACCGCTTATGACATGTCATGCGCTTACTTGCTTTTTTTAATTCTAGGAACAAAAAATAATTCATAAGGTCAGAACTGGGGCTCTTAAAGTTTCATCCCCTCCTCTTTTGTATACTACAAAAACTAGGGAACAAAGAGTCAGTAATTATAATTAAAAGACATAAAACACATGTCCTTCCTGGCCACCATTATTTGGCTATAATCAAATCCCTAGGAAAAGGCCTACAGAACTAATTTATGATTTTAAGAAATCCATTTTTAATGAAGGAGACTCTAAACCAGCCAAATTGGATTAATTTGCATTTCCCACCCCTACGCCTTTGCTCAAGTTGTCCTTTTCATCTATATGATCAACCTGAACCTCCTCCTCTCAAACCTTCAAGGTTCTTCAATCCTCAGTAAGCCATTCTCCATCCTAAATAAAAATGAATAGTTTATTTGATTCCACGACCCTCGGTATTCTACTTAATCTAATTTTCATTCTACTTATCTTGCTGATTTCCCCTAACTGATGGCTCGGGGCCTTACAATTTATTTTTGCATACAGGCAGCACGCAGTCCTGGAAAAGCACATTCGTCAAGAAATGACTGAATATGGGTCTGCCCCTAGCTGTATGACCCCGTAGAAAGTCCCTTATTCTCAGACGTGCCTTCCCCATTAAAACAGGCAAAAGCATACTAGCACTACCGTCTTCACAAGATGTCTAGGAAACCGAATTGCGACTTTTAAAGGGGTATAAAAGTCCCCTTAAGCCCACGGTCCCTGCTTCAGACAGGCTGCTCAAAGAATCATTCACTCTAAAGGCTGCAACAGCTGCACAGATGTAACTCCCCCAACCCCCAGGCCCTCAGGCCCAGCGCCCGCCCCAACCCGGGCCGTAGAGCAAGGTCCGGGCTTAAGAGCGAGGCCGCAACCAGAGCCCACCAGTCAGGCCCAATTCCTCCTTGTCCGCTCCGCTCCTGGTCCAAAGCCACAAACTGGGGAGAAAGCGGGGAGCTGGGATTCGAGCCCAGGGTTAGCCTGCCTCCCGCTCCAGGGCTCTCTCCACTGCCCCCAACCTCCGAGACCGAAGGCCGCCGGGGCCCCGGGCCCAGCCCAACCCGCTTCCCGCACCCTCCACCCCGGGCTCCAGAGGAACAAGTAACGCCGGAGGCGAAGGGGGCCAGCTGTAGGCGAAAGATGCCTACTTTCGAGGCCCCCAAAACTCTCGCCGCCCGGGGAACAAACACTCACTAGGCCGCTTCATCGTGGCGGAGGAGAAAGCAGCTACCACGTCCGGCCGATTCAGACGCCACGTGCAGACTGAAGAGCAGAGCCGTCACGACGTGAAGACGCTGCCGTAAAGCGCGCCTGTGCCAGAGCCTCCAGCCCCGCCCCACCCCGCCCCGCCCCGCCCCGCCCCGCGCCAGAACCTGGCTGGGCTCGCGCTCGCTCCTTCTCGGAGCCGCTCGCGCCCCCGCGCCCTTCTCTCTCTCTTGCTCGGCCCTGCCCCCTCACCCCAGGGCGCGCGCACGCGCACGGTCGCGCGGGGCCGGTCTCGCTTGGCGGCCGTGCGGCTGGGTTTGCGGCGGCGGCGGCGGCGGCGGCGGCACCAGGAGCGGAATCGGACCTGAGCCGAGAGGGTCTGAGAGCAGGAGCGGGCCGAGCAGCGGCAGCGCCAGCTTTAGCCGTGGCGGCCACAGGACCGGGCGCGGCGCCGGCGGTCGGGGACCGCGGCAGGGGCTGCAGGCGGCGGAGCAGCTGGGTAAGGCCGGAGCTCCGGGGAAGCGGCGGCAGCCGAGGAGGCCGCGGCCGCCGAGGCCGGGTCCGCTCGGACCGGGGCCCCTTTGTGTGGCGGCTCCGGGGACAGGGAGCCTTCCCGGCTCCCGGGAGCCCGGCTGAAGCCGGGGGGCCTCTCGCCGCCCGCCCGCTCCCCTCGTCCTCCGAGGCCCCTCGCCGAGGACGGGGCCCCCATCCCCCACCCCTCCCCCGAGGTCGGGGTCCCCCTTCTTGAAGAGGGTCCCCGTCCCGCCTCCCCGCGGACTTGAAGCCCCCTCCCCCGTAGTTCCTGTTTCCTAACTTCCCGACGCCCCCCGCCCTTATTCCCCCAGGTTCGGCTGCGTGGGCCCCCCCTCCCTCTCTGGTGCCTCTGTCTTCTGGCTCTGTAAAATGGGGATGAGCCCCGCCAGGCGGGTTTCGTCCTGCCCAGAGCAGCCCCCGGCACCCCCGCACCCACGGGCCGTGCCTTCTGGGGCCCCAGGCTCTCCTGAGTTCGGGGAGCCTCCACCTGGTCTCCAGATGTCAGTTTACTCGGGATCCTCGCTGCCCGGGACCCGGGGTGGGGGCCAGGGGGCTGTCAGAAGATGCTTGCCTGGGGTCACCGAGGGGAGAATCGAGAGGGGCTGGTCCTAGGTGGGAGGCGCCGTCGGTGGCCAAGGGGGACCTGTCTCCTGGGGAGCCCTCCACCCTACCTCTTTACCTTGCTAAACAAAGAGGAGGTGCGAAACTAAGCTAAAATTCTGTGAAAGTTCAGAATTCCAAACAGAACCCGTCACCACCTTCTTGAAATTCCCTCCTTAATAACCAGTTGGGCTCAGGACTACTTCCGTATTGTGTCCCTTGTTTTGGCATTTTATTTATGGTGTCAAGTAATTTTCTTTTGTTGTTTCCTCTAGTTCGTCCAGTGTCAAAAACCCTTCATTTTACCTTCTGAATTTCGTTCGTCATTACAGTATCCTTTTGTTTTTGTTCATGGGGATGTTGTAACAAGAATTCTCCCCAGCTGTTTTTTTCCTTTTGCACTTTTCAACCTGGCCTCTTAAAACCCTATTGTTTTTCGATGGATTTTTTCTCCTTACTTTCTGACCAGCTATTTTAACATAATACTTGTAGCATTACAAAAAATTAGATTTTTCTTGAATGCTGTGCACATTTTCCTACATGCTTTAATTTTTTTCTCAAAATATTTTAACAGAAAAAATGAAAAGCAGTTGTATATAGTGAAATATAGACTATGACTTATTGTTACTGTTGTTATTATTGTTTAGTCCAGACCTTCGATTTCATTGGTGTAAGACCATCTGGTCGAAGAAACTCTTTGGTGCTGCAGATCAGCAACTGATCTTGTCGTTTTTTTTTAGTCTTAGGGAGTTGCCTGAGGGCACTGAGAGAATAAATGATTTGTCGGGTGTTGGTAGAAGGATTTGAACACAGATCTTCCTGACACTTAATTCTTATTGTGTCTTATGCTACTGCTCTTGTAAATTCTTATGAAAAAGATTCACAAGAAAGATTATTGACAGGTACTACATAGGAAACTCAGAAAGTTTAAAAAAAATCTACAAAGATGTAGAAATCTTAAACTAATCTATGTTATGATCTACTTACATTTAGACAGTTTAGCCTCCCCTTCTTACTTTACCCCATTAACTTTCTCTACTATTCAGGTACTTTACCTGTACTTCTCACATCCCAGGTGAATCTTTTTTCCTGATCTGTATTGTATTTGGGAAATGAGAGTAATGGTATTCATTATCATTTCTTTGTAATTCGTTGAGGTCTTGCCTTTTTCAAAAAAAGAAAATTGTTAAGTTTTGTGTGGATTCTTCTAAAAGAATCACATGAGCTTCATGAGAATACTATTTGTGATTCTTGATTATTATACCCTGCAAGGATGTCGATACATTTTAAAGATCTAATTTGTTAAGGAAAAAGTTTGTTTAAACAGTTGGTGAGTATTGTCTTGAAGAGATGCTTCGAATAAAAAAAATTCAGTAAGGCATGATCTGTCACATTTTAGTGGTTCAAAAGTCTTTAACTATCTTCTGTAGCTTTTGGAGACATATGAGGTATCTAAAATATAACTGTATTTTCTTCTGAAGGATATCAAGTTTTAATAGCTATACAGGTGAGTTCAAAAATTTTCAAGCTATTCAAAATGTGCTAGGTTTGTCCCCAGGGTATGCGGTCTTTACTAACTGGTGGTGAATGACACGAGCTTGTCAGCCCATTGTAAACTGTTTTAGTCTCCACATTTATGCCTGCAGCCAAGGCTGTTTTAACAGAGAACTAAACTCCAGAAATTTCCCTTTTGCATCATGGGAACAACACTGGTGAAGAGTGTTCTAGATTTTTTTCACCCACATAAATAAATAGCCACTTTTTAAACATTTTATTTCAGTACATGAATTTTTTTCATAAACATGCTTATGCATTTTTAAGATGCTTATAGGAGGTATTCTGAGAAAGTGTTCGGAAGCTGTCCTTCCATATTGTAAGATTTAGGCTTCAAATTCTATTTTGTTTACACTTACCTAGTTACAGCATAAAAAGTGCAGTGGGGCAGTTGCTAAAAAAACAAATTTGATCACCTCTTGGTGACTGAAGATTTTTAGTTATTCTGAATTTGTTTTATAGGTGTTTACTAGTTTTCCTTTTTCCAACTTTTCATTGTATTCCCTCTTAAACAGTTCTACTTAAATGCTTTCTATCCATTCTCCTTTTTACCTTTTCTGACCCTTCCTTTTTATTTTCCCTTTTCTATCTCTGTTCTTCTCTTTCAGTTTTGAATATATTAACACCTTTGCCGATTCAGCACTTCTAAAGTTCTGCCTTCTCCCACTAGCTTAACTTGGCCTTCAGACATTATGAGGAGACTGGCTTTTCGAGGCGCTGGTTGTACTCTGGTAAATCTGGTAAATTCCTGGTCATTTACACACCCGCTTCCATTATTCCTGTCTTCCCATGCTCACCCTTCACTGCTCATTTCTGACCTTTTTCATTTAATGAGCCCTTCACATTCATCAAATTCATTGGATTGTATCAAGAGTATTTCATCTTTTTTATAATGTATTGACCGTTTATCAGATTTTTTTTAAACTTTGTAACCTTGGCCTATATATATGAAATACATTTTAGCCCATTTAAAATTCCACATCTAACAGTAGATCTGGTATACAGGAAACAAGTACTATTGTATTATTTCTAAATACCTTCACAATCACTTCGAGCTGATAAAACAAACATTAAAAACTCTACGTACAGACTTTCCTCTAGGTGGAGAGTTGTGAAAATCCCACAATTTTCCTCAATTGGTAATTTGTACCCCTAGTTTCTGCTCCTATGAAAAGCCAGTAGAAGGCTTGGCTAATAGGCTGATAGAAACTTTAACAGCACTTTTCCCCAGTGTCACTGGCAACCAGGGTGTTTCTCCTTATGTTCAATGACTTTTCCTGGATTCACAGGAAAACTGGGTGTGAATAAATGGTGTAGGATCTTTAGTTTTAGAACAGGGTTATTGGAATCTCAGTTGACACTGGGGTCTCCTAATTGAATTAAATAAGCAAATATGAAGCACTCCCTCTTAACACCCCCCCTTCCCCCTCCCCCCTTTAATATGTCAGTCTCTTCTGTCTTTAGCAGAGATGCAGTTGGTAGTTACAACTCTAATGTTAGAGACTGGTACCTAGCAACAGCCCAGAAACTTAAAGAGAAATTCTAATGCTTTTAATTTCTTTTGACTATAATGGGTAAAAAATTATAATAAATGACCATGTTCTTTGTTACAAGTATGAACATTAACTGGAATGTTTCATTATTAAACAGTTGGTAAAACTTACTGACCTGCAAAGGTTAGTCCTGAGGCCTGAAGTATAAAAAGACTAACACAATTTCACTTCCCAATAAGTACAATAGCATAATAATGTAATATATTTGTGAAATACAGCATTTGTACTTTGGTCTTCTTTTGGAAGATTACTGTAGGTGGGGGTGTGGCTATAAAAGTCTCATCAGCAGGCAAATATAAAAAGAATACAATTATCAAAAGGAATTTGGATTTGAGATGATTTACCATTTAACTTTTGGCCATATAATTTAGGGGTCTTAAAGGGTATTTTATTTTGAGAGCAGAGGAGGATGTTTTCTGCTATAAAACAAACAAGCTGTTGCTGATTTTCAACCTTTCATAGTTAGATGTCACTGCCTTTTGTTTGATTCACAAACAATTGATTTTTGTTTTAAGCAACCAAGGCATGTTGTCCTTAACATGATCTTGTATTCATGTTCTAGGATCTCTGGAACAGTTTATAAACACCTGCCTTCCAGATATCACTTGATTTATCATGGTTTTTGGCACCATAATAATGGTACCAGTGGTTAGTCTGTTTGTTAAATAGTAACTTTTGTTTAGAGAAGAGGAAAGAATAGGGAGAGACACACAGATACGTGGGTACTCCCTTCACTAATAGAGCTCACCCTTATCTCATACCTCTGTCTCATCCTGTGTTATTCATCTCCACATCTCTCCATAAATCCTTCACAGAGGATCTGCTAAACATTCTAGAGACCACCTTTTAAAATCTTAAGAGTACTATTGGAGCATTTGGGCTACCCATCTGTTCTTTCATTCTTGATACATGCCTTGCCTACATTCTTAATCTCCTTAGAGAATGGTAGTATTAAAACCTTTTGGAAGGCTTAGTATCCACAATGCTAGTTTTTAGATTGCTTACTATAGACTAAGCATTGTATTTGTGGGTTTCACCTCTTGGCAGACAACCCTTAATCTTCAGTTCCAGAATGCAAGAATACAGTAAAACCTTACTAATTTGGACTCAATGAAGAAGGTCAGTCTGAATTACAGACTTTTTATAGAGGTACAATTCCAATATTTCCAAGGATGAATAGCAAACCAAACTTCTGTTTGTTTGGTTGGTTTTTTTTGTTTTGTGGGGCAGTGGGGGTTAAGTGACTTGCCCAGGGTCACACAGCTAGTAAGTGTCAAGTGTCTGAGGCCAGATTTGAACTCAGGTCTTCCTGAATCCAGGGCTGGTGCTCTATCCACTGCACCACCTAGCTGCCCCGCAAACCAAAATTCTAAGGACAATTCTACTGAGCCTGCTTGAATGAGTAGGTAAAATAGAGTGATTTTTGGTATATAAAGAGATAGTGTTAAAGGACTTGAGAATACTTCTCTTAAGCAGATAAAATATCCTCTAGTCCTTTATAGTTTTGTGTGTGCTGTTCATTTGCCATGGGTTAACCTTAGCTCAGGCTTGCTTGAATATGTCCAAGTTAATGAGATTTACTGTATCTGCCCCACTGCAGTTGATGTGCAACTGAAGGTTGCCTTTAATTAAAAACCTTGTTCTTGTTATGAGGCTTTTTAGTGATATAGCCCAGCAACTTGCATTGGAATGACTTGGGTGTTGCTAAACTTTTTACAGCTACTGTAATGTGCCTTGAGTGAATCAAAATCTTGGTAGCAAATGGTCCCCAGAAGGCTTTGCTTCCAAGTCCTAAATTTAAATATAAGAACATTGCTAATCATTCTATTATAGAAGAAGTTGGATTCAATGGGCTCCAAGAGACGAAGGGCTACGTCTCCTTCCAGCAGTATCAGTGGAGATTTTGATGATGGTCACCACTCTGTACCAACACCAGGCCCGAGCAGAAAAAGGAGACGACTTTCTAATCTCCCCACTGTGGATCCTGTAAGTAACTTTGGTCAGACATTCTTAACCAATTTCATTTCCCATGACTTTTTTGCATCTCTTTGAATAATGGAGGTTATAGGCTTAAGGACTATTTTTTCTCATCCTTGTTTGGTATTCTCAGGAGATTGCATCAGTTTTTTTTTATTGGAAGTTTACTGATGTAAGAACTTTTCCCCCCTTTTAGAAAAATATATTCACTCAGAAGACTTCAAAAATATTTTTTAAGTCTTGTTAACTAGTAAAGACTGTTAATATATGGCTTACTGCCCATTAAGGGTTATTTTTAGAAGTCTTACCAAAAAAATTTTACAAAAATGGATAAAAGTATTAAAACATGTTTCAAACTTAAAGTTCCTTGGGCCATAGTCTTTTCCTAGGAGTCCATCTGCTTTTCCCCTCACTCTTTAACTTGAATAACTCTTTAATTGGAAAGTACTTTGTCATCACAGCTTCATATTCCTATTTGATTGTTGTCATTCTTTCTTTTGCTCTTAGATTGCTGTGTGCCATGAACTCTACAACACTATAAGAGACTACAAAGATGAGCAGGGCAGGCTCCTATGTGAACTCTTTATCAGGGCACCAAAAAGAAGGTAAAACAAGGATAGTTTTGATGGAACAAATACATTGCCATCCAGTGTCTCAAATGTTTGCCAGGTTGTTTCTTGGAGAAATGATCCCAAATAGTACTTGAGAAGAGGTGTTGAACTCATTCATCAAGGCTAAAGGAAAGCACAGCTTGAAACAAGACTAGCTTAGAGCAGAGATGGGGCAGAGAGGCCAGAGGATGGCGCTTCTGTGTTTTTAATCTGACTTCCCTCCTTCAGTTCATAGAATCATAGATTTAGAACTGGAAAGAGCCTTAGAGACCATTGAGCCCAACTCCTTTGTTTTGCAGGTGAAGGAAACCAAGGCTTGAAGAAATTAAATGACTTGCCCAGGGTCTCCCAGTTAGTATCTAAGGCAGTATTTTAACCCATATCTTACCAACTCCAAGTCTAGGACTCTAGCCTATACCCTATACCACACTGCCTCTCAATATAAAATTTAGTTCATCAAACTTTCATTGTCTTATTATGTGCAAGACACTGTGCTCATTTCACTCCTCACGCCTCTTGTCCCTAGGCTTTATGGTCTATCCAAGGGATTCCCTGTACAATCTCCCAAATGTGAAAGACATGCTTCATCTCTGAGCCTTTAAAATCCCAATTAGAAGTGCCTTTTGTGAGCTCTGCTCAAAAACCCTCCTTTCAAAAAGCTGAGTACCATGAGCTCACAAGTAATATCATGAAATCAGCAACCTCAGCTCATCCAGCCTCCTACTTTTACAAGTAGGGAAATGAGACTCAGAGACAGAAGTGGTTTGCACAGCATCACACAGGTTATCAGGTGCAGAGTGGGCTTTGAATATAGGTCCTCTCACTCCAAGTTGATCAAGCATTGCCCTTTTAAGGGCATCTCCCAGAGTCTTAACACCAAAATGCCCCTTTTAAACTCCTCTATTAGAAATTCCAGTTTCCAGTAGCTTCCTAAGTATATTATATGAAGTCCCAAACACAGCTCTTTGATAATTACAAAATAATACTCTGTAGACTGGTGGCTTCATTGAATAGCAAGTTAAGCATGCCTTCTTAAAGAAGTATCATGTGGAATCTCCAGAAACTCATATGATCTTAGGTTTAATTAAGAGAAGAAGATTATCTGAAAATAAAAACTAAAATTTACATAGCACTTTAAATTTTGCAAGGCATATCATACCATGTATTTCTTAAGGTCTTGCTTATGTACAAATTTTGTGAAAACTCCCTGAGATGAACTCCCTCAAACTACCAATTCAAAATACATGGCGGAGCAGTGACAGAGTCTTGGTACAAGTTCTCCAACCTAGGGTCCAGTTCCATTGATGTTACAGAGAAATCTGTTCTCAGGCACTCTTAGAGATCCAGCCCTCCTTAATTGAGATTCCTATTAGCTGAAGGAGGGTTTTGAAAAATGTGAGAATGTGAATTCAGAAGGCAGATGTTACATATGTTTGAAATACATCCCTCATGCTTTGAAATAGGCCTCATAACATCCAGTGTGGAAATTTGTTTTGCTTCACTATGCCTATTTGTTAGAAAGATTTTATTTTTTGTTGTTGTTGTTCCCCTTTCCCCATTGGAAGAGGATGGGAAGGCAAAAGGGAATGGATATTGAGAGCAAGCAAGCAGGCAAGTGAAAGGAAAGGGGAGGAGAGGAAAGGAAAGAAAAGAATAGAATAGAATAAATTAGAATAGAATAGAAAGAGAGACAGCTTTTTAAAACTGCAGAAGAGAGAAGAAAGGAAGGACAAAAAGAAACAGAAACCAGCAACACAGCTTTGAAAACTACAAGTTGAACTTATTTTTATACTTCAAAAGTAAAGCAGTGCACATACTAGAGATCTGCAATTTTGTGTACAATACTCATTTTCTGTTCTATTATGTGTGTATATATATATGTATATATATATATATATATGGTAATGCTCTATACATATATATGGAAATATCTATTTGTGGGTTATTAAGTTCAAAGTAAAATTTAAAAATAATAAATAGACCTCACAGAGAATAACTACCATGTGAAAAGTGCCATTATCAGACAGAATTAGGACTTGGCTGAACCAATAGGACTTTTTTTGTTAAACTTTTCACTAACAAACCTATCTCTGAGCATTCTAATCACCCCATTAACACAATGTTATGCAAATTGTGTTTGTTTCCATATGGATATGTGTGTGTGTGTGTGTATGTATACACACCTGCATATACATACACATAATATATGTAATACATATCATTTTAGCCATAATAAGTCTGTACTTGTTCGGTTTTTGGTACACATTAGGTATGCCCTTTTCACCTGAGTTATTCCTTATTTAGATTAGAGAAGCTCCCTAACAGCCAATATTTACCTATTCCTTTCTTTTTCTTTTTCTTTAATTTAATTTTATTTATTTTTGCGGGGCAATGGGGGTTAAGTGACTTGCCCAGGGTCACACAGCTAGTAAGTGTCAAGTGTCTGAGGCCAGATTTGAACCCAGGTCCTCCTGAATCCAGGGCCAGTGCTTTATCCACTGCACCACCTAGCCGCCCCCTACCTATTCCTTTCTATCTTTCCTCCATACTCCAACACAATGTCATGTACATTATAAGCACTCAATAAAGGTTGTTTGACAGTAAAAAGGCCTATGAACTAAAGATAGGTTTAGAAAGAGCTATGAGACCAGAATCAGCCTTTTCAACCACATTTGTGCAACAAAAAAGGTACTGTTAGCTTGGCTACTCATTTTCTTTTTTTTTCCCCTTTTTTTTGGTGAAGCAATGGGGTTAAGTGACTTGCCCAGGGTCACACAGCTACTAAGTGTCAAGTGTCTGAGGCTGGATTTGAACTCAGGTCCTCTTGAATCCAGGGCCAGTACTCTATCCACCGCACCATCTAGCTGCCCCCACTCATTTTCTTACATAGGGGAGATAGAAATGGACTGACATATATGCCCTTCAATCTCATCTGTGAAAGGCTATCTTAGAGGATATTATAATTCTATAAGATATTAAAAGTAATTTGTGAGATATGTCGATTAATTTGTAAATGTAACACTTATACATTCTGACAGAAATCAACCAGATTATTATGAAGTGGTTTCTCAGCCCATCGACTTGATGAAAATTCAACAAAAACTAAAAATGGAAGAGTATGATGACGTTAACCTGCTGACTGCTGACTTTCAGCTGCTCTTTAACAACGCCAAGGCCTATTATAAGGTGAGAAAGCAGCAGTTTTGAAAGGCTGAAGCCATTTTTCCTTAGGAAAACCAAAATGTATTTCTTCCACCAAGGAGGATGATAGTCCCATCTGTATAAAAGAATATTTTGGCCATGTGGATCTTGTGATTCCATACTGCAGTTATGATTTGAAGAACACTATAGGCCTACTTTATTTTATGTAGTAGCATTGTTTTTGACAAGTCATGTGCCATTAAAATTCTATTTTCCCACTGACTTCCATTATAATTTGAATCAATTAATCTTCATTTTGAACTGGTCTTCAGTGAACAGTGACTATGAACACTCTAGCTTTAAACTTTTCTGTCTACTTTTATTCATAAGTAATTGATCTGTAAACAGATGTTTCAGGATACTAGATCAGTTTTTTTGTTTTTGTTTTTGGGTCCAGACTTTTGTTTTCATCAGGTATAGGAACTCTTAGTTTGGGATCTCTCCCTGCCTATGCAGAACACTGACTCCTTTACAGCTTTTAATCTTAAAGAATTGCCTAGTATACTGAGACATTAAGTGATTTTTTTTTACACCACTATGGTCCAGTGCCAGCATGTTCCATTTAGTCTGACTGGCTCCAAGACTGGCCTCTCTACACTGTGCCACTGCTGCCTTTTGGGTCATATCTAATTGAAAGGAAATTTGTGGTCAGTTTTTTGGTAAAGCAAAGAATTTCTAGTTCATCTGTTTTGTAAATCAGATTTTCTAAAAATTAGGAGACACCTGTACAATCACATTTTTAATTAACCCCAAATCGTGGTGCATATGGAGAACTTGCTGTTTGTAAGTCAAGTCCTTGGTCCAAAAATGGATGGGCTTTTGTATCAAACTTCAAACTCAGAAGTTTAATTGATCTGTATTTGGAAAAGCCTCCTCAATCCCAAACTAACATAGCTCACTCACCTTTGTATTTATTGAAATGTCCTTTTTCTTTTGTTGACTAATGTTACTGCCAGGGAAGAAAGGAAGACTTGCTAAAGGGAGACGTGACTGGCCCACAAAGAAAAGATATGAAATATCCATGGAATTAACAGGCAAAAAGGAAATATTGGGTAGAGAAGGCAGAGGAAAAAACTCAGGAAGTTAGCAAAAATTCTACCTATTTATTTGACCCCAGTTTCTAACTTTAAGCTTATGAGAAGAATATGTAGATGGTTTAGTAAATTATTATTAGTTTTTTTAAAGATTACCCTTGCTTGGCATTTATTAAGATTTGGACACTTATACCTATGCATTCCTTTTTATCTTAATAAAAATAAATCAAGCCATTTTATTATTCTCTCACTTTGTTGTCTCATGAAACATGACTCCTTCCACCACCTAGCTTTCTTAAAGAATATATTACCCTTTTTACCCTTGTTAGCTAGCTTTAGATTTTTCCAGTTTTTCCTTTCTTTTTCTTCAGCATACTCTTTCATCCATTAATTACTTTGGCCTTTAAAAACTCTTTTGGCTCAACAATCTTTTAAAGTCCATATTAGCTTAGAGTTTGTTTTATAGGAGCACATCTTGCCCTGTTCCTTAGATGGCTCAAGGAGACCTAGTAAACATTTTTCTTTCTTTCTTTCCCTTTTTTTTGGGGGGGGTGTGTGGCACTGAGGGTTAAGTGACTTGCCCAGGGTCACACAGCTAGTGTCAAGTGAGGCTGGATCTGAATCCAGGGCCAGTGCTTTATCTACTGCCTAGTGAACATTTTTCATTGCCACCTCTCTATAAAGAGGCTGTGCATTTACACATCCAAGTATTGGAGCCAAAGTATCTTCCAAAGATTTTAGTATATTTCAATTGTCAGGTAACTATATAGGCTTTTTTTTTGTCCACATAAAGAAATCTCCATATAATTATTTCATCCTTATTTATAAATAAATATCGCAGAGTGCTACATAAGTGAGATTTTTAAATGATGCTTTTGAACTTGATACTTGTTAAATTTAGGCTTATACTTGAATGTCCAGTGCTTGTTTTAAAATGGAAGATAGCAGAATGACTTAAGCTAGAAAGAGCTTTTATCATTTAAATTGGCACATAAAATACTCTTTCTCTTATAATAAACAAGAATTGCCTAGTGAATTTGTTTTGCTTTTCCATTACAAGTACTTTATTTTTCTCTTTTTTTTCCAGTAGAGGGAGGGGACAAGGATAAGCTAACAAAAATTTTAAAAGAGTCATTGAAGTCTCTTTTAAAAAGTGCCCAGAAGAGAATAGAAGAAAGGTCAGAAAGAAATGCAGAATGCAGGACAGCTTTGAAAGCTACAGTTTGAACTTCTTATATATTTGGAGGGAAAAGCAAGATGTACATAATAGAAATTCAGAGTTTCATGTAAAATCCTTTTCTGTTTTTATATAGAACGTGGAACTATGGAAATCTTTTTTTATGTTTAAGCTCAGAATAAAAATAAATTTTTAACCAAAAAAGGGAAAAAGGAATTGCCCACTTCTTGATTGAGGGATTTAACCTCTTAGAAATATGATACCAAAATAGTGGTCTGTGCAGAGGCGCACAGGAGGCGTTTAAGGTAACTGTCAAGGTCATTGGTGTGCGGTGTTCTTTTGCTTGTGCACAGCCAGACTCTCCGGAATTTAAAGCTGCCTGTAAACTCTGGGATTTGTACCTGCGGACAAGGAATGAATTTGTTCAGAAAGGAGATGCGGAGGAGGAGGAGGAGGAGGAGGAGGATGGGCATGACAATCAAGGGACAATGTCCGAAGTAGTAAGTGAACAGCTTGAACCATTAATGGGTGGGATTGGTGGAAGACAAGCAGTTCTGAGGGGGATGTTTCCTTTTGTGATACCATGAGCAATTTCAACTACACATTTGCTGGTGAGTAGAAGAGGCTACACAGTCAGAAACATTAATAGTATCTCAGTTCCATGGGAGCATACTGCTCTCCAAAGGGGGTGCTACTAGCCCTACATCAGAAGGGCCATCCACAGGTGGGGCTTGATTGCCTTAATCCAGCAATGAGTGCTTTCCTGGATTTTTTTTTTCTCTCATATGTGAATAAACTACAGGCTTACTGCAAAATCTGATTAAGGACATATCAGGTACTAGTCAGCTGAGACTGACACCACAAAAAGGCAGGAAATCATCAGTGGCTCAGCCAACCTATCTTTTTATTCTAGTTTATAGTATGACTGTGAGATCTTCTTTACCAGATATATTTGTTTAATACTCTTAATTGTCTTGTTGCCTTTTTTGGGATAAGGTTACCAGATAGATGAAGGGAATGCTCTAGTTATAGTTTACCCAGACTTTGGCAAAGTGTTTAATGAAGTAACTCACACTGTTCTTGTGGAGAAGAGAGAGCGTGGTGTCCTGTTGAACATTTTATTGACTTGGAAAGAGTCGTGTCACGCCTCTTCCATCTGCAACTGACAGTCTTCTAGAAGGGATTAGTGCCCTGAATGGCAGTCAGGGCCCAAAAGATCTTGAGAAGGTAGAATCTAATAAAATGAAATTCAGTGGAGATAGATATATGTCTTATACTCAGGTTAAATAAATCAGTTTCCCAAGTACAGGATGGTTAGCAGTTTGTCTGAAGAAGATCTAGGGGGTTTAGTGGGCGCCAGCCCAATGGGAGTGAGCCATTCTATATGGCAGCCACAAGAAAGACACAGTTTCCAGAAGAAATAGAGGATGGCTCCACAGGGTGTGCCTGGGTCAGAGCACATCTAGAACACCATACTCAGTTCTGTGGGCCACAGTATAAGAAGGATGTCGACAAGCTAGATAGCATCCAGGGGAGGAAAACCAGAATGGCTGAAGAAGATGAGCTGGTTAAATAAATAACCTTGGGGAAAAGAAAGACTTGGGAGTATGGAGCTGTCCTCAAGTATCTGAAAGACTCTCATGAGGAAGAGGGGTCAGACTTGTTCTGTCCTGCCCCAGAGGAAAGAGCGCAGTGGGCAGGAATCACAAAGAAGCCAATTGATACCTGATATTAGGAAAAGCTTCCTGACTACTAGACCTGTCCCCAAGTGGAATGCACAACCAGGAGGTTGGGGGGTGGGTGCCACTCCCTCCCATTGGAGGGCTATTTTTCAGGTATGTTGGCCATTTCTGTGAGGTATAGTTTGGACTGGATGGCTGCTGGGATCCCTCCACCTCTTAGATTCTTGGGTTCTGTAATTGGTCACTGAAAGGGACCTTTGTCAAGATGACTCGAAACCCTCTTCTGTAACAGAATCGTCAGAGAAGCCAAATGGGATATTTCCCTTCCTTCCAAAAATGTTCTAGGCTGTTCTTTCCTGAGATGAGTGTGTTGCAGATAAAACCACACCAACAGAACTTCAGATCTCTCTTCTCCCTTGGCTTCTGTAAAATTGCTCTCTCTTGGTGGTTCTATTTTTTGGTTCCCTGCAAGGACTTTCCTAGGCCTCTTCTCACTGCATACTGTCTCTTGATGATCTGATCCTATCTCATGGTTTCAGTTATATGTGTAAATTACTATAAGACCTATATGTCTCCTCCTAATCCACTGCTGGCTGCCTGTTGCACGTCTCACCTTTTGTCTCCCTTTACCTCAAACTCAGTCTGTCCTCCCCTCTTCTCAACTGTTTCTGATGAGGAATTTGCCACATTTCCAGTTACTGCGGTGCTAAGGCATCCTTGATAACTGCTCTCTCTCTCTCTTCTCAGCTCTGCCTCTGTAATATCTCTACTGTCCATCCCCTTCCCTCTACTTTCACAGACCCTGCCCTTTTTCAGATTCAGATCTTTCCCCTGGGCTACTGGGATACTCTTCTCATCCATCCTCTACTTCTGGCATGCAGCTGCTAAAAGTGACATTCCCAAGGCACAGGGCTTACAGCAGGCATCTATTAATGTGTGCCACACCCTGTGTAGCATACTGGACATAAGGAAAATGCAAAAATAGGCCATATTTTCTAGAACTTTGCCTTAAAAAAAATAATAACCGTTTATTTAAGGTAATTAGATATTTATTAAAGCAAACGCATAAGTAATAAAATATGATGCATACCAGGATTATACTTTTACACCAATCCATGTTGGGGAAGCACATGAGGAAGGAAAACACTTACACTTAGGGAAATTCAACTGTGGACGGCATGCAGTTTTTGTCATAGGTCTATGCAGAAGCATCTGTACCCCACAAAAATATTTCTTTGCTCACTGCTTGGTTGTTGGTCCTCACTGCTCTCTAGCTTGGCAAATCCTTATTCGAACATAAGATTTATAAGCTGTTTCAATACAATAACTCTTATAGAGGCCTTTAGAAAATGTTTTCCCTTGGACTTGGGGTGGCTATCTAAACTAAGACAGATTACCCAGCTTCCTCACACTTAACTCCAGCAAAGACCTGAAATTTCCACTAGATTGAATGATGATCAAGAAACTATAGTAAGAAACTTCATCTGAATGAGAACTATATAGAATGTCAGCTATTGGCTCATGGGCTATAATAAAGGGTGCCACAAGCACGGACAAAGAAGCCAGTGTCTTCTCAGTGTAATCAAAAAAGATCCAGAGATGGCTGTAACCTATTGGGTTCTCTGCCTGAAAGAGCAGACTTTATGTTTTCCATAGCTATAGATTGCTTATAATGTATGTTAGATTTCCCAACACTCACAAAGTCACTCTTATTTTTATTCCCTTTTCCAGTCTTCTCCAAGTTACCTGAAAGAGATCCTCGAGCAGCTTCTTGAAGCCATAGCCATAGCTACAAACCCATCAGGACGTCTCATAAGTGAGCTTTTTCAGAAACTTCCTTCAAAAGTGGTGAGTTGCAAGTAAAGATGTCTGCCTTTTTATGTTTGTTGATACAAAAATGTCAGAATCCTGACCTTCGAAGAAAGAATAAAGAAATCCCTTTTCAAACCTTGAGGACAGGGGAGAAGCTAGTTCATTACATTTATTTTTTCCCATCACGAGGTAAGTATGAATTAGAAAGAAGCAACATCAGAAAAGATCTTTCTAAGTAAGGAGGTGCTTTCTGAACAAGTTAGACACTTTCAGAGCGTCTTGGGCATGATTTAGAAATGTAGTGCCCAAGGGGCAGCTAGGTGGCACAGTGGACAAAGCACCGGCCCTGGATTCAGGAGGACCTGAGTTCAAATGCAGCCTCAGACACTTGAGACTTACTAGCTGTGTGACCCTGGGCAAGTCACTTAATCCCAATTGCCTCATCAAAAAAAAAAAAAAGAAAGAAATATAGTGCCCTTAAAACTTCACAACTGTGAAATGAGCTCCCCTAGAGAGGTCTTAACCATTGTATCTGAGAGTCACAAAAATATATGTGACATCAGCATTCTTATGGAAGGAATCATAAAGAAAAAGAGGCTGTGCCTATTTTCCTAATGCTAGAAAGGAAGCAAGAGGATTGAAGCATGAGAGAATTTTTGGTTATTGCTTTTCTTATGTTGTTACTGTATTTTTAATGAAAGTAGAAAGAAGCATTAGTGAAAACCAAAAGATAACAAGGACAGAGAAAGCAATTCCTTGTTCTCCAGAGCAGAAGAAAGGATAAGGATTGGAGGAGGCATTGGATCATAGGATTTGGAGTTCAAAAAGCCTGGGGGATTGTCTAGTCCAGACCCTCCTACCCTTTTCCCCTCTTGTTTGTTCCTCTACTTTGGTTGGGAGTGTACGAAGACCCAAGCAGCCTGCTCAGAGGTCATGACTACCAGGGTGGGAACCTTCAGGAGTAGGCTAGAGTCAGGACTGAGGAGCTTGAGGAGGATAAAAGCAGAGCATATGCAGGGACCATGATCAGACCAGAGTGTGGATTTAAGGAAGGCTGCTGTTGGGGTCTCTTCTTTCATGGGATTATAATGGAGGAGGCACTCGGCAAGACATTTGTTGATTTAACTGAATTGACCAAGATGGCAAAAAGAGTGCAAATAGCCTCAATTTTTGTTTCTCTTCCATGTGATTCAAAGGAAATCCTAAACTCTGGGGTTTTTTAATTTTTTATTCATTTTGAACCTAAAAAGAAAAAGCATTTCCATGTACACAGCACAACATAAAAAGATTCAATATAAAGTCATAGATTTCCATTTCATACTGTTTGCTTTTTAAAAAAAAAAAACCTATGTAATGAGTAGTACGCATTTTGGGGGGGGAGAGGAGGCAATGAGGGTTAAGTGACTTACCCATTGTCACATGGCTGGTAAGTGTCAAGTGTCTGAGGCTGGATTTGAACTCAGGTCCTCCTGAAGCCAGGGCCAGTGCGTTATCCACTGTGCCATATAGCTGTCCCTTTACACATTATTTTTAAAGCTACCCTGCTTTTTTGTGTTTCCTTCTAAATTTTCTTTTGTTCTCTGCTGTGCATTTTTTCCTTCCTCCCTCCCCATCCTGCCCTTGAGAAGGCTACTATTAGACTTGTGTATGTGTGTGTGTAAGTATAAGTAAAACCATACTATTCATACTTCTATTTATCAGTTCTTTGGAGGTGGATAGCATCTTCCTTCATAGGTCCTTTGTAGTTGATTTGAGTATTTGTTATACTCAAAATGCCTTAGTTGTTCTTTGAACAAGATTGCTGTTATTGTGTACAGTGCTCTCTTGTTTTTGCTCATTTCACTCTTGGAGTCTTTCCAAGTTTTTCTAAAATCCACCAGCTTATCATTTCTTATAGCTCAGTAGTATTCCATCACAATCATATACCACAACTTGTTGAGCCATTCTCGAATTGATAGGCATCCCCTCAATTTCTAGTTCTTTGCCACCACAAAGAAAGCTGCTATAACTATTTTAGAACAAGTTCTTTTCCCTAATCATCTTGGAAAACAGACCTGGAGGGCAGCTAGATGGCACAATGGATAAAAAGCACCAGCCCTGGATTCAGGAGGACCTGAGTTCAAATCTGGCCTCAGACACTTGACACTTACTAGCTGTGTGACCCTGGGCAAGTCACTTAACCCTCAGTGCCCTGCAAAAAAAAAAAGAAAAAGAAAAAAAAAGGAAAACAGACCTGATAGTGATTTTGCTGGGTCAAAGGGTATACATAGTTTTATTACTCTGGGCACAATTCCAGATTGCTCTCCAAAATAGTTGGATCAATTCACAGTTCCACCAACAGTGAATTAGTGTCCCAATTTTTCCATATCCCCTTCAACATTTGTCATTTTCTCCTTCCATCATTTTAGCCAACCTGATAGGTATAAAATGATATCTCAAAGTTAATTTGCATTTCTCTAATCAGTAATGACTTAGAGCATTTTTTATATCACTATATTTAGTTTTGATTTCTCTATTGAAAAACTGTCTGTTCCTATCCTTTGACCATTTACCAATTGTGTAATGAATCATATTCTTATAAATTTGTCAAGGTTCTTTATATGTTTGACATGAGACCTTTATCTGAGAAACTGTAAAAAAAAATTTTCCCAATTTTCTGCATTCCTTCTGATCTTGGCTACGTTAATTTTATTATTTTTTAATTTCACGTTACTGAAATTATCCATTTTATACCTTACAATGCTCTCTATGTCATGGTTATTAATAAGTTATTCTATCCTTAAGTCTAATGAGTAGAATAAGTTCCATGTTTTTCTGATTTTCTTGTGGTATCTCCCTTTATATCTAGGTCACATCCATTTTGATTGTACCTTGATAAATGGTGTAAGATACTGCTCTACACCCCATTTCTGCCATGCTGCTTTCCAGCTTTCCAAACAATTTTTTACCAAATCATGAGTTTTTATTCCAAAAGCTCAAAACTTTATAATTTTTAAACACAAGATTACTATAATCATTTGCTGCTGTGTATTTTATGTCTACTCTGTTCCACTGATCTACTGCTGAACTTCCTTCCTTTACATTTTTTTCATTCCTAAACTCTGTTAATTGTGTGACTTCTGGGATTATTTTATAACTTAGGTTATTATTCCTACTAGGGGAACATTACAGGATGGACTGGACTCCAGTGGGTGAAGGGAGTTCCAAGGACGGGGGATAGCCTAAGAGAAGGGCAAGCAGACGGTATGGGGGAGGGGTGTCCAGTTTACCTGGACCTTGGTCTCTTCTGGTAGAGAACAATGTCAGACTGGAAGGGGTGAAGTTGGGGGACTTTGGATGTCAAGCAGAGGTTTGAACTTTAGTAAAAATTAGGGAGGCATGGGAAAGTTTTGAATAGAGGAATGACATGACCAGATCTGTTCATCAAAAAGATTATTCAGTGGCATAATGAATATGATGAATTGAAAGGCGGAGAGAATGGAGATGGAAGAACCTTTTAGGAAGCTATTGATACAGTCCAGGCAGGTAGGAACGAGGGCCTCTGTACCAGGACAGTAGCCATGAAAAGAGAGGAAGAAAGACCTAGAATTGGCGGGACCTGGCCACTGATTAGATGTAAGAGAGGAGATGAGCCCAACATTATAGATATTGGAACCCAAGTGAACGGAGATGCCACAGAAAGAGTCAATAACTGTTTACTAAATGCTTACTATGTGCTAAATGCTACAGACAGAAAGGCAAAAAACTAGTCATTTTATGCTCTTAGGAAGCCCATAGCCTAATGACAGAGACAACATGCAAATGGCAATTTACAAACAAGATACATACAAAATAAACTGGAGATAATAAATGGGGGAAGTGAAGGGAACCTGGTGTTATGGGGGATCAGGAAAGGGTCTTGTGGAAGGTAGGATTTTAGCTGGGACTTGAAGAAATGGAGGGAAGCCAGGAGATGGAAATAAGCTGGGAGAGCTTTCCAGACAGCTGGTGAAAATACCCAGATTTGGGAGATGGGCTGTCTTGTTTGAGTGTCCCTGTTGGGGGAGGAGTCAGGAGGGGTCGGCCTGTGAAGGTCTTTGAACTCCAAAGAAAGGAAAGTGAAATTAGAAGCAGGTTTAGATGGAAAGTTAAAGAGGCCTGTGTTTGACATGTTCAGTTTAAGGTGTTTATGGCAGATATAGATTGGAATTTGTCTGTACAGATGTGGTAGCTAAAGCCGTGAGAATAAGATCACCAAGGAAGAGCATAGAGAGTGAAAGAAGGTAAGGGGGGAGGGTGCCCTAGGAGAACACTCACATTAAGGGATTAGAAAGAAAACGAACCAGTGAAAAGAACAGAAATAGACATTTCTTTAGCTTTGTTTTTATTGTCTTTTTTAGTGCCTTTGACCCACAGAAGGGAGTGCTTTAAATAAAAAATCTCATAGGGGCAGCTAGGTGGCACAGTGGATAGAGCACCGGCCCTGGAGTCAGGAGGACCTGAGTTCAAATCCAGCCTCAGACACTTAACGCTTACTAGCTATGTGACCCTGGGCAAGTCACTTAACCCCAATTGCCTCACACACAAAAAAAAAGAAAGAAAGAACAGGAAAAAAAATCTCTTTATTCTGTGAATCAAACAATTAGCTCTGCTAATAATCAACATTTGTCAGATATTTATTGAGCACAATGCTGTGAGAAGGGCTCCCAGAGATTTGCTTCCAGGACTCTGCTTCTAGCAGAGAGGATACTGTGGACACAAAGACCTGCAAGAGAAGATGATCACAGGATTTTAGAGGGACTTTAATAGTCTTTTAGTGCAACCTTTTCATTTTAAAATGAGGAGACAGGTTCAAAAAATATATATATTGTTAAAATGAGGAGACAGGCTCAGCCAGGTAAAAGAGGCTGTATCTCTCTGGTTAGCCTCACCTGTGGGCCAGGAACATAGGTATCTGGCTCATTCAGTGTTCTTTCTACTCCATCTATGGCCTCTGCTGGAAGGCTGAAGAGCCCTGGAGCTGGTACAGTGGAGAGAGGTTACCTCCAGGTCTTACCCATAGGGCTCATGGCTTTGAACTTTGTTTTATGTCCTAGCTTCCCTTTTTGCTTTTTTTGTCCAGATCTCTGAATTTCATCAGTGGCAGTAATTCCTGACTTGGAGGCTCCCTCCACTGCTGCAGTTCTGCAATTTATCTGAACCTTAGTCTTAGAGTTTCCTTGGGCACTGAGAAGTTCTTGATTTGCCCACAGTCACAGCTAGTTTGTGTCAGAAGCAGGATTTGAACCCAAATCTTCCTGATTCAAAGACTGACCCCTTTTATATGTTTTAAATAGACCTCTTCTGTTATTATTAGAGTAGTAATTACTGCATAAGCTGGAACTGGGTTCATCTTACATATCATTATCCTCTTTTCATCAAAAACACCTAATTCAGCATAAAATTAACAGAAGGCCTTTCTTACTTTTTCTAAGATCTTAAAAATTAAAATAAGACAAAAAATCCATTTTATTCACAGTACAGCAGTAAAAGAATGTACAAACAACCTTCCTAGAATTCTACCATTTGTCTCCTTGGATGGAGGGTTTGTGTTTTTATATTTTAAGTTCTAAGATTCTTTGAATTTGGGGTAAAAAATATTCAAGTTGTACTTCTCTCATGAGGATCACCAAATTCCACACTTGTGCAGTGTTCCATGATGGACATTTTATATGGTATGTTAAAGTCCAACTGTTTTATAGCTTCAGATAGAAGAACACTGTTCTGTGTGTACCTTATGGGTCTTTGCTCTTGTACGTTTTCATGGAAACAGATACTCATTTGGACTTGTGGAATAACACTTTCTTTGACTGCTCAAAGCTTAATGGGATATGTGTGTTTTGTTTTCCAGCAATATCCTGACTATTATGCAATAATTAAGGAGCCCATTGATCTTAAGACCATTGCTCAGAGGATACAGGTATGAAAAGGTCTATAAACTTATGTAGTAAAATTCTGAATAAGATCTGCCAGGGGATTTGTGGGGAGGTTGAGGGAAGGGCTCAGAATATAGAGTCACTTCTAAAAAATATCTTTAGAAACAAATGTTTCTATAGCAGATGACATATGTAAGGTAAACAAATTTAAGGGCAATGTTAATTGATTACAGCTTTTGAGGAGGTAGTAGCCACTTTATACTTCCCCAGAAAATAGGACTTTCTCATTAGCAGAATAAATACTGCTTTTTGACCAAAAATAAAACATATCACAGTCATTCCTGACTTGGAAATTTCATGTCTATTATTTCTATAACTAATATTTCATAATGAAAACAATTATTAATTATTTGGGAGCACAAAAATTTTCACAGTATTTTAAAATACTTGCCTACTTATGAATTTCTAACACATTCCTAGGAGGATAATGTTTTTTCCATGACCCTATAAAATTTGGCTTATACCTTGAAGCATAAAATTTTATTTCTCAGACCCATATCTCTTTGAGTCCTACGTCCATTCTGTCATCAAGTCCTGATGTTTCATCCTTTCAAACGTTTCTTAAATTTGCTGTTTAATTATTAATCCTGGCTCTCATCGCCTTATACCTGAATCATTGCACATCTCTATAAATCCAGATTCTTTACAGTCCATCCTGCATACTGCTGGGCTGATCTTTCTAAAACAAACCTTCCACCCTGTCACTCAACTGTTCGAGAATGGAGAATGGCTCCCTAGTGGGGTGAAAAGAACAGTGGATTTGGAGTCAGAAGGCCTGGGTTTAGGTCTCTGCTTTGCTCTTTAGAAGCTCACTACCTTCGTGAATCTTGAACCTCTCTGAGCCTCAATTTCCTCCTCTGTAAATTGAAGAGAAAAAATACTTTTACTGCTTTCCACAAACAAGTGGCTGAGGACTAAATGAGATGAGTATGTAAAGCATTGTAAGTCATAAAGTGCTGTACAGGTGTAAGCCCTTCTCAGATGCCTTGTCATGGCATGGAGGTGACCCCAAGTTCCCAAAGGCTTTGTCAGTGAAGCACAGATTCTTGGTAAGGAGCTGGAAACATCTCAAGTAGACATATGGGGATGAAATAGGTCTCTCTTGTCCAAGATCTAGCCAACTAAGTTTGGCATGGCTTCCTACAAGAAGTTGGATACCCAGGTGATTCCTATTTTTAGCCATAGCTGTTCATGAAACCCATTGGCTAAGGTGTAGAGGGGCTATGAGACCCATACCAGTCTTGTGGGCTTTTCTTTTAGCCACAGTCTGGCCTCTTTAACACCTTTTTGTCAATGTGCAGCCTCAGTCTCTTCCTGTCTCCACAAAATACCCTGTCCATTCCTGCCTTTGTTTATGAGTGTCCTCCTCTTTTCCTATTTCCTGCCTTTTTGGATAAAACAACCAATATGCATGTTCTCCATATTGTCTAAAAACTGAATCCTGTTTTGCTGTAAATGATTAAAAACTTGCCTAATTGCCCATGATAAGGTTAAAAAAAAAAGATTAAATGATTGTATCTGTTAGTTATTTGGACATTTTTTTCTTAAAAGGTTTGGACCTCCACTGAAGTTTTTAAATATATAGATAATTTAATTGATTTTAAAATTCTTAATAACTTTCTCTAACAGTTATTCCGTTTTATTTCTCATAGAATGGGAGTTATAAAAGTATCCATGCAATGGCAAAGGATATAGATCTCCTAGCTAAAAATGCCAAAACCTACAATGAACCTGGGTCTCAAGTATTCAAGGTTAGTTTCTAATACGTGGGTTTTTGGGGGTAGGGAAGCCTTTTTTTGACCCTTTCTGACTTTCATGTTATTAAGTAAGCTGTAAATTTGTTAACTCATAGTTATACTTTTTATAATGGGAATTGTCTTACCTCCTTGGTTTGAAGTTAGTAAAAGTATTAAAGTATAGTGGGGAAAAAACATTGAATTTAGCATCAAAAGAGACATAGTTATATCTCTTGGCTATGGTCATAGTAAGGTGACTATGGGCAAGTCCCTGAAACTCTTTGAACCCTTTATAGATTCACTCCAAATTAATGAAAGTTCATTTGGAATTGGCAAAAGGGCCTGTCAGCCAAGTGTAGCAAGACAACTTAGAGAAATTTGTAGTAAAGCCTCCAGTCTTGAAGATGCTGATCCTCACATCTACCCTTCTTGCTGGAAAGCAGATGACACTCATTTTTAAAAGCCATAAAAAACAAATCTCTAAAGTTGATCAAGTTAGAGCTGTGAGCTTCTTTTCTTTAGTCTGAGGTAAACAAGTATTGGTCATTATATAGCCTAACTTTTCTTCCCATTTATCATCAGTGCTTTACTTTCTTTTTATTTAGCATGCCATATTTTTTGTGACAGATCCATAAAAGTTTATGTAGCTCCACTGAATCAGTGACCACTTTGTAGAGGCTTGGGGGCATCAGGTGGTCTTGTAAAAACAGTGAGGAGCATTAGTTTGAGTATGGCTTGGAAGACTGGTCTTCAAGTAGCATGTGCTGTAAAAGAAGGAATGAGACTTTCTTTTACTCTTTTAAAAATTTGTTTACTTTCTAAACCAATTAATTTGTATTTTAACAGGATGCAAATTCAATTAAAAAAATATTTCATTTGAAAAAGGCAGAAATTGAACATGTTGAAATGGCCAAGTCAAGCCTTCGAATAAGGTGGGTATTTCTCAGCCCATGGGGTCTAAATGAGTCTTAGGTTTTTATAATCTGGTATATTTATCTTTCAGGAAGATTAATATAGTTGGTTTTTTAAAACAGTACTCACATTTCATTTTATAACTATAATATTAATCATGGGATTTGGATGGAGTTCCATATAACTTACCCACAGTCCCTTCTTCTGCAGAGACATTGTTATAATTTAAATGAGAGTTCTACCCCTGACACTCAGTATCTTTCCAGTGACACTTCCCATTGCTCTATATATCCATCACCATCTCTTTACAATCTCTTGGGGGGAAACCTACAAAGCAAAAAGATTGCCAAACCACCTTATTAACCCATTCCTGTTAAACCAGGTCTAGGTAGGTACTATAGAAAGGTAGAAAGAATTAGTCTTGACTCAGCTGTTCACTAGTTTGTTAAGCTTAGGTGGCTCAGTCTGCTTCTTCATCTATAAAGTGAGAAGGTTGAAATATGTTGTCTCTAAGGGCCTTTCTACAGTAAACTCTGAGTTTCTTATCTGCCCACCATGACTTCTTGTCACTGTTTTCTGACTTCTTGTTTGCTGAGTGTCATGATTTCTTTATTGTGTCAGTTGGGACTTGGGCCTCTCAGTTGTCTCATTTCTGAACAGGACTCCATCCAATTTGGCTGCAGCCAAGCTGACAGGTTCTTCACAGGGTAAGGGCAGCCTTAGTGAAGAGAGAAATCCTACCAGCAGATATTATCGGTAAGAGAAATAATTGAGCATTGCACATTGGTTGCAAAATCTCAATAGCTTTGCCTGATACTATTTTGAAGTGGAATCATTGCTGCTGTTAGAACTTTTTGAGAATACATATGGAAGTTGGGGGGTTTTAAGTGTATATAGCATTAAATAGAAATAACAACAACAACAAAGAAATTGCATGCTGTATAATTATGACCAACCTTGATCTGTTGAAACATCAAGAAATTATACCTTCCTCCATTTTTTTATAGAGGTTGGCAACTTAGGTGTATGTAATGTTGCATATATTGTCAAACATTGTCAATATGTTATTTTGGTTTGCTGAACTTTTTTTTGTTTTTCATTTTTTTAATCTTAGTTACAGGGATGGCTAACCGAATAGGAGAGGGGTAGAAATATATTTTTAAAAGAATGACATAAAAGTAAAGGTATCAATTAAATTAACATTATTAAAAGTATATAGTATTATATAAGTATAAAAAAATTCTTAATCCTTCCATGGTTTAAAATACTGGCTTCCCAGAAAACATTGAGGTGCCATGATTAGAAAACTCCAAATTTGGGCGTTTTGTGTAGGATATTTATTCATTGATGATACTGTTCTATCGTTTTAGTTGTGTCTGACTCTTTATGACTCCATTTGGGGTTTTCTTGGCAGAGATACTGGAGTGGTTTGCCATTTCTTTCTCCAGCTCATTTTACAGATGAGAAAACTGAGGCAAACAGAGTTAAGTGACTTATTTGCCCAGAGTCACACAGCTAGTAAATGTCTATGGCCAGATTTGAACTCAGGAAGATGAGTTGTCCTGGCTCCAGCCCCAGCCCTCAATCCATTGCACCACCAAACTGCCCTTCATTGATATCACAAATCCAAAATCTGTTGGTTTTCACTTATCAGCAAGTTACTGCTAAGTGGGTGGGGGGCATTATATACTTCGTAATTTTCTTTTATAGGTAAGGATATTTCTGTGATACCTTCATTTCATTCAAAAGAATTGCTGTTTGTGAAAATGACAAAGTATAAGCTTTTTAAAAAGCTTAATAAGATGAACCAGAAGACCTCTATTTCTAATCTTTTGCTTCTTAATCCATCACTACCTGAATTTTTCTTAATGAGTCAACAAGTATTAAGCATCTACTGTGTTTCTGTGGGAATATAAATACATACAAAAAAATCCATCTGTACTCACAATAAGCTTACATTTTAATTGGGGGGAAATAAGTGAATATAGAAATATATACAGTATAAATATAAAGTTTTTTTTGGGGGGGGTTTGTTGGGTTTTTTTAGTGAGGCAATTGGGGTTAAGTGACTTGCCCAGGGTCACACAGCTAGTAAGCATTAAGTGTCTGAGGCTGGATTTGAACTCAGGTACTCCTGACTCCAGGGCCAGTGCTCTATCCACTGCGCCACCTAGCTGCCCCAATATAAAGTTAAGAAATAAAAACATTTACAAAGTAATTCAGTATAAGTTAGATGGGGAGAGAAGGTACTAGCATTTGGGGAGATCAGGAAATGCTTCATGCAAATCAACCATGAGCTTTTTAAAGCATGCTTAATACATGCCTAATAGTATGAAGAGGGAATAGCTTTCATGAAGGCCTTAAAGCTTCATGCATTAAGACTCATACTTGAACTGTGTCTTAAAGGAAGAGAAAGACTATATATTGTTTCTTGTTGTTGATAGATCCTCTGGATTAGCATGATTCAACTTTGATAAATGCACACATCTTTTTGGTTATTTTCTGAAGCACTAATGATTATGTTCTGTTTCAGAAGGGTTGTTTTTTTTTAACCTTTGGTCTAGACCTGTTGTTTCATTAGTGTGAGAAATTCCCAGTAAGAAAAGTCAGTGTAGATTTGCAACTGTTCTGTACATGTAGTCTTAGAGAGTTGCCTTAAACACTGGACTATTAAGTGACTTGCCCAGAGTCACAGAGTCAGTAAGTGTCAGTGGAAGGACTTAAACACAAGCCCTCCTGCCTATGAGTTCAGCCCCCATCCATTACACCATGATACCTCTTAGAAATTTTTATCTTATATTTTAAATTAGAAAAAAAGGAAAAACCTAATCATTAACAGGAAAAAACTTCTAAGCAGGAGCCATTGAGAGTAGTTATTAATGCTAGCAAGTAACCAACAGAAATATAATGACAATATAATCTCCCCAAATATAATGGATTAAGGAGACAAATTGTAAAATAACGTGCACATTTTTGTGAATAAGATGTTGGAAGAATGGTGTGGTGTTTTCCTCAGTGAGGAATTGCTATGCACTTAGAGCCAGGTTCTTTTTGTTCTGAAACTCGGAAGTGTTGGCCATCCTGTACTAGAACGTTGTTAGCTGGCAAGTGTGTGTGACCTGCTGTGGGGTCTCCCAGACCCTTTCTTTTTTGTATTTTAGTGATTTCCATCAGCAGTACCTAAACACAATAAAGCCATATGAAAAACTGACTACCTGCTCAACTTTGATTGCAGTTCTTACATTTTGTTCTTTTTCAGTTGAGTCTGACTCTTCATGCCCCATTTGGGGTTTTCTTGGCAAAGATACTGGAGTGGTTTGCCATTTCCTTCTCCAGCTCATTTTACAGATGAGGAACTGAGGCAAAAAGGGTTAAGTGACTTGCCCAGGGTCACCCAACTAGTAAGTGTCTGAGGCCAAATTAGAACTCAGGAAGATGAGTCTTCCTGATTTTAGGCCCGGCACTCTATCCAATGCACCACCTAGCTGCCCAACAGTTCTTAGATGGTGCATGTTAAAAAAATGCAGAGATAAACTCAGGTGGCAGTTAGACAGAGGAATGTCTATATATGTGGGGGTGTGTATGTATTTATGTATGCATGTATGTATATATTTTTTTCTTAACTGGTTTCTTTTTTTGAATAAAGTAGTTCAATTACCCTAACTTTTTTTTCTGTCTCCATTTTTCGTTTATATTTGCAGTAATAAAAGAGCAGTCCAAGGGGGTCGTTTATCAGCAATAACTATGGCACTCCAGTACGGCTCAGAAAGTGATGAGGATGCCGCTTTAGCTGGTAGGAACCGAGTCCTGAACATTACCTTTCTTTAGGAAATCTTGCTGAACGAGTGAAATTGTCCCAATTTGCTTTAAGTGCTTTGTGGTTTTTCTGTGTGCTTATGATTTTGTTAAGAGCTTCTGTAGTTTTAGAAATAGACTGACTTAATTTTGAATAACTGTTGTGATTGGTGAGGGTAGCAAAAGTTTATTTTGGTTTGAAACTTTTAGCTGGCTAAAGACAGAAAAAATCCACTGGCATAGATCCTAATTTAGAAAGCATAGTGACTGATTGGATAAATCTCAGAAGCAATAAGAATCTCATATAAAGAAATTAACACATCATGTTTAAATCTCCAGTACTTTAGTTATATTTTCAGCAAATCATTTTCTCTTAATTGCTGAATTGTAGTATTGCTTAGCTACAAATCGAATGCGTTATCTCCTAGCTTTACATAGACTCAGAATAATACCTTAAATTGCTAGCATTTGTTAGAGAAATCCTACCAAAGGAATAAAAATTAATATAGAGGGTTCAGTGTTAAAGTAAGCAACTTATAAACAGAACAGCTGTGCAGGTCTGTCTCTGACAGTTTTAAATTCAGTTTTGGATTTTTAAAATTTGTACCCTTGATAAATAAATATAAATATAAGTATTTCTAATTCAGTTCAACAGACATTGAAATTTAGAGTCAATTGGCCTGCTGTTTGTAGTCCAACAATCTGGATTCTGACTGTCACATACACCTAAGGTGATTGATTGTAGGCAAGTCATTCCATCTCTTTGGGTTTTAGATTCCTCATGATTTTCTCTGTGGTCCCTTCCTATTCTCTTTCTGTGATCCTGTGATTTCCCTAAGCCACTGTTCTAAGTGTTAGTAATGTAGAGGTCTAGAGGTCTAGTCCTTGTCCTTAAGAAGCTTACAGTCTACTAATGGAGAATAAGACATGCATATAAATACATTTACAATCTGGCAAGTGCAAAAGGATCATATAATTTAAAGCTTTTGCAAACTTAGAGATCAGCTAGTTGAACCCCCTCATGTTGCAGATAAGAAAACATCTCTGGGCCTCGGTTAAATGACTTGTCCAAAGTCACTGTCTCATAAGTTGCAGAGCCAGAACTCAAACTTCAGTCCTCTTAGAGCAGGGCTTCTTAAACTTTTTCTACTTGCAACCCCTTTTCACTTGAGAAATTTTTGGTATATAGGTATATAATAGATATACGTGTCCTTTTATACATGATGATAGGTATAAAATAGATATACATGACATTTTACTGTTGCCAATTTTTTTGCGACCCCCACATTCAGTTACATGATCCCCATATGGGATCATGGCCCAAGTTTAAGAAGCTTTTTCTTAGAGTACCTAACCAAGGGATATGAGAGAATCATCATTTGTTTGCTGTATAGAGAAGGGTATTTGCTGACAAAAAACTTAGGGTCATATTTTGTCTCTGCTGTTTGGCACATATGTGACTTTACCTTATCTGTGATTGGACCTCATCTGACCTATTCTGTAAAATGAGTGGGTTGAGGGGGCAACTACATGGCACAGTGGATAGAGCACCGGCCCTGGAGTCAGGAGTACCTTAGTTCAAATCTGTCCTCAGACACTTAACACTTACTGGCTGTGTGACCCTGGGCAAGTCACTTAACCCCAATTGCCGCACTAAAAAAAAAAAAGAGTGGGTTGAACTAGATGATCTCTCTTTAAGGCCCTTAAAGCTCCAAACACTATCCTATGCTATAATTCAAGAAAGGAGAGACCACTAGCAAACAAAGCATCCAGCACACCTGTTAATTCTTTTTTTAAAAATTTAAGGTGCACCAGAACATATTTCCTAAATCGCATCCCGTTTCACTCTTCCACTTTGTAGTCCCACGCACTAATGAGTCTTCGATCCCGTCAGTGGCAGGCATTCCCTTCCATGGCTGCCCGTCCAGTGCAGCTCTTGTCTGTGTCCTCCAGTTAAGCCTTCCTAGCCACTTCATTCGGTATTCCATCTTCTCCTCTTCTTGACCTCATACTCTCACTACCTGACCAGCCCATTGCCTTTTCCACTCATGGCATCCTTGGTACTTCTTCTCTGGCACAATTCCTTATTTATAATGTGTAGCAGGCTGCTCACATTCACCATGCACCTCTTCTTCGTTAATCTTTAGAGACTATAATATTCTATTACCTGGAACAATATTACATCACTGGAAGCATATTGTTATTAATAAGGTTGACCTTTCAGGAAGAAACTAGGGAATATTAAAAGAACTGGGCCATGCAGTCTAGCCACTCTCCCTCTCCCCCTCCCCCTTTTCAATTTCAGACCCAGCTCATTGGTAGCATTTGTCTAAGGTATCTGTACTGATGCATGGGAGCCAGCCACAGGTTTTCTCTCTGGTCCCAACAATAGGCATTCTTTTTTTTTTTCTTTCTTTCTTTTTTTTAGTGAGGCAATTGGGGTTAAGTGACTTGCCCAGGGTCACACAGCTAGTAAGTGTTAAGTGTCTGAGGCCGAATTTGAACTCAGGTACTCTTGACTCCAGGGCTGGTGCTCTATCCACTGTGCCACCTAGCTGCCCACAATAGGCATTCTTTATACATTTTCCTGCATGGAGTTTTAGTCCAAACTCTTGACTTATGGATCTCATCTGGGAGACCCTGCAGTATTATGGGGCTTGATGCTTCTAGAATAAGGTCATCCACAACCACAAATATTTTGAGGACTTTGGCATCTGTAGACAATCCCTCTTTCATTTGGACTCTGTGCTGGACATCCTTCATGATGGTGGCAGACACTTTAGTGAGCATATGTCTCCCCGTTTTATGTCTTTGTACAGTGCCAGACATGTAGTAGGCACTTGATAAATGCTAGGTGACTTACTGATTGACAGGATGTTCCAACTTGTGCTTTTTGGGGAGCTCCATCCTCAAACCATTAATTCTTATCATGCAGATAAGTGGATTATTTGAGAGTGGATTATAGAAATTAGAAAGTATCTGCCAGGATCTTTGGACGCTGATACCGATATTGTCACTTGCAGAGCTTAAGTACATCTTCTAATGGAAACGAGATATTTTGTTCTAGCCTAGTAGCTGTTTAAAAAAAAAAATTAGGCCAAAATAATTATAACTTTACCCAGGAAAGATACGAATCAGCAAGTTCAGAGATGGGCCAGGGCAAGGGGGGGGGGGTTGCAATTTCACTGTAGAATGGTGCTTTGTATTAGTTTGAGAGGTGATGCAATTCATTCTTAGGATCAGTTGAGAAGCAGCAACAAGGTGGGATAGATGACTTATATAGCTTTCTAACTTCTGCTTCAGGCCTTTAAAATACAGTCTCGTAGTTTTCCTGGAATTTCTCATTTACAGAGTATCATACTCTGCTCAAAACCAACATCATGGCTCCTTTTCCTCCTCCTTCACCTATTAGCATGGATACTGGAAATTTATTGTTGCCTTTTTTCTTGCATACTTAGTAGGTTATCAGGTTTCTTTTACTTTGTTCTCTTATTTACACAATATATCCAGTTATAATACGTGCATGTCCACGTTTGGGGAGAGGGAAGCACGTAAGAGCATGCTATATTTAATTAAAAGTGTGTTTCTAACTTCCATGAGTGATATACATTAATACTACCTTAGCGGGGCAGCTAGGTGGGGCGCAGTGGATAGAGCACTGGCCCTGGATTCAGGAGGACCCGAGTTCAAATCTGGCCTCAGACACTTGACACTTACTAGCTGTGTGACCCTGGGCAAGTCACTTAACCCCAATTGCCTCACCAAAAAAAAAATATTACCTTAGCCCTCATCGGAGAATTTCAAGTATGTTTGCATCAGTGTCTTGAGCATTATGCTTCCTTTTAAGTCAAGAGTTCCTATTACTTCTGCTTAGGTGACTTTCCACTACCCTCTCATGAATCCGGAACTTACTGTATAGGAAAATATACCTATGAACCTTTCAAAAATATATTGATGAAAGAAGACAGAACATCTTTGTAGAAATCTGGTAAAATCTCTTAGTTTTGGCTTGTTAAGGAAATGGAGATGTTGCCAAAGTATATGTTTCATAACAAATACGTTGAAACTTCTCTCTTATTTTAATAGAATAGCCTTCTGAAGACTAATCTAAGATTTGTGTTTGTTAGACTTCCGTTTGGACCCCATTGTGGGTAGTAACATTTTACTAAAAAAAAACAAAAACCAAACCTGATTAATATAATTTTTTCTTTATGATTGAGGTGTCGATATAGTCCATTTAATAATGTGTTAGCTTTTTTCAGGTGTTTTGCATATTGTCCGTATTAATAGTGTTTCCTCTGGTGTTTCCTTTTCTTTCCTTCTCCATATCCTATTCAACCAGCATATGTGTGCATGTTTCTTAATCTTGGCTTTTTGCTTCCCTTGTAAATCCAAAAGCTAAAGTAATAAGCATTGAGACCTTTCTCATTATGAGTATGTAGTAAACCATCCAACACTATTCCTGTTCCTGTGATACATGTTTGAGGTCATGCTGCATAAGAGTTGGTCAGTAAGCATTTATTAGACACCTACTATGTTCCAGGCTGTGGCACATTATGTGCTAAGCACCAGGTATACAAAGAGAGGCAAAAGACCGTCCTTGCCCTCGTGGAGCTCAGTCTAAAACAAGAAAATTGGGGGCAGCTAGGTGGGGCGCAGTGGATAGAGCACTGGCCCTGGATTCAGAAGGACCTGAGTTTAAATCCAGCCTCAGACACTCAACAGTTACTGGCTGTGTGACCCTGGGCAAGTCACTTAACCCCAATTGCCTCACACACAAAAATAAATAAATAAAAATTTAAAAAATAAAACAAGAAAATTTGTGCTTATCGTCCAGCCCTTCAATTGTGGATTTCTAAGCCACCTTTCCTAGATAAAGTGAATATAGGAGATGAAAATAATTAACCAAAACTTTAAAAAAGGCAACTTCATAATTATCTATAACACTTAATATTTTGCATAGAAGGAAATTGCTCAGTAAAAATGGGTTAAAATGGTACCTCAGATGTTTTCTAGCAATGTGACCCTGTCACATAACCCAAGTCACTTAACCTCACTTGTCTCTGGTGTTTTCACAAGTCACTTTTTTTTGGGGGGGTGGGCAGTGAGGGTTAAGTGACTTAGTGACTTCCCCAGGGTCACACAGCTAGTAAGTGTAGAGTGTCTGAGGCCGGATTTGAACTCAGGTCCTCCTGAATCTAGGGCCGGTGCTTTATCCACTGAGCTACCTAGCTTCCCTCTCATAAGTCACCTCAAATGTTTTCTAAAACACTGATGCTCAAAGTTATGATCAATATGAGTATTGATGATCACCCTCTACCCTGGAAAGTCTTTTTTGCCCATGTGTTTAATGGCTTTGGATGCTGTTTCTTCATCTGTAAAATGGGGGTAATGGCAGCATCTGCATCACAGAGTTGTTGTGGGACTCAGAGGAGATGATGCATGAAAGATGCTTCACAAACCTTAAAGTGTTTATATAAATGTTAGTAACTATTACCTTTCAGACTCTACACACTCCCCTTCATATAGAAGACGATCCATTCAAACTCTCCTTCTGTTTCTCACACAAGACACTGCCCATCTTTTCTCTGAGCCTTTGCATTGACTTCCCCTCCTGCCTGGAATGCCCACCATCTTTACTCCAACCTCTCAGAATCTCTCTTCCTACTAGGCTTAGCTCAAGTGGCAACACCTATATCCCGCCTTTCTGATTCCCTCCAACTGTTAGTGCCTTCAATCTCCCCGACCTGGTTTATCTTGTGACTATTTTGTATCTACCCCCAGATGTAGACACTTTGCCCCTCTCCAGATCATAAGTGAGGTTAGGAGCTGCTTCACTTCTGTCTTAGCATCTTACAAGTCTAGCACAGTGCTTGACTTGCAGTAGGAGCTTAATAAATGCTCATTAGTTTTGACTGCAGTTTATCATCCACTAGAGTATTGTGCCTCTCAAGTAGGTTAGTGCCAAGTTGTGTCAAGCTTTGAATGCCAAACATAAACATCTATTTGATCCTAGGAGTAATAAAGAACCGTTGGACTTTACTGGGTAGGTGACATGGTGACCTTGGCAGCTGTATGGAGGGTGGAGTGCAGGGGAGAGAATCTGGAGGCCAGGAAATTGTTTTGAGGCTACTGCATTGTCCAAGTGAGCGCTCATGAGCTCTCATCTCACTTCCATCCTCTTCTCTCTACTCACACAACTACCACCCTCACTCAGTTGTGTGAGTGGAGAGAAGATGAGTGTGAGAGATGTTGTGAAGATAAAAATGAGAGGATTTGGCCACTGAATATGGAGGCTGAGTGAAAGTGAAGAGATGAGAGGGATACCAAAAAAGCAAATTTGGCCAACTAAAATACTGGCCACCCCCTTGACAGAAATAGGGAATTTTGGAAGTGGGATCAATGGAGGGGCTAAAAGCAAGATGAGCAACATTCGGATTTGAGACGCCTGTGGGACATCCAGTTTGTAGTATCCCATAAGTAGTAGGTGATAATGGCTAGAGCTCAAGAGAAAGACAGGGGCAGGATAGAGTGATCTGAGAATCTTCTGTGTAGAGATGAGAGAAAGTAGAGGAAAGAGCATAGGACAGAGCCTTGGAGTACAGCCACAGCTAGAGAATCCAGCACGAATGATGAGCCAGCAAAGAAGACTAAAAAAGAGTGGTCAGACCAGGGAAGGGTCACAAAAGCCCCGAGGGCAGCCAGGATAGCAGGGTGATCGGCAGGCTTGAGAAAGGCCATCACAATGGGCAAGCAGGATCTGGAGAGAACCATTTCAGTAGAATGAAGTGAGGAGCGTGATTGCAGAGGATTTAGAAGAGGAAGGCAAGACAAGAAGTAGAGACAGCTTTTTCTAGGGTTTAGTTAAGAAGGGAAGAGATCTTTAGGATACCTCCAGGAGATGGTGAGATCTGGGAGTTGGGGGCATGTTTGTTGGCATCAGGGAACAAACTTGTGACTTTGTGACTGGGGAGGCTGAAGATAAGGGAGACCTGAGAGTCAACAAAAAAAAGGCCTAAGGGGGGGAAAGGTTACCAGAGTAGAGGACACAAGGTGCATTAAATCAGATGCAGTTTATTCATAAAAGAGCCCATCCTCCCCTCACTCAGAATCCCAACATGAAATAATTCTAACAAACTTTGTGATTAGGTTTCCTAGCCTATGGACTAAAAAACATATTTGGAAGTGAAGACTTCCCGGGTGTGCTGACATCAAGGAGACAAACTGTAAAAAGCAGGCAGGAGGGGCAGCTAGGTGGCACAGTGGATAAAGCACCGGCCCTGAATTCAGGAGTATCTGAGTTCAAATCCGGCCTCAGACACTTAACACTTACTAGCTGTGTGACCCTGAGCAAGTCACTTAACCCCAATTGCCTCACTAAAAAAAAAAGCAGGCAGGAGGGGCAGCTAGGTGGCACAGTGGATAGAGCACCAGCCTTGGAGTCAGGAGTACCTGACTGAGTTCAAATCCAGCTTCAGACACTTAACACTTACTAGCTGTGTGACCCTGGGCAAGTCACTTAACCCCAATTGCCTCACTAAAAAAAAAAAAAAAAAAAAAAGCAGGCAGGAGCCCAAAGTACAGTAGTCCAAGGACATCAGATGAATGTGGGCAAGGCTGACTCAGGGTGTGGTATGAACAGGGGTATTCCTAGGGTATTCCTAGAGTTCTTGACCTTAGGCATCAGTCCTTTGGGAAACAGTGTAAGTGACTTTATTATCCAGGCTGTTCAGTTACTGGTGTTATCAGTAATCACAGAGAGAAGCTAGTTTTTTAAATCACCTCTCTTTAAGAATACATACCTTGGTTATGCAGGTTAACAACAGGATTTTAAGGGATTTTAAAAAATTTTATTTTCCAAAACAACCTCATGCTCTTTTTATCTTTCTAGCTGCTCGTTATGAAGAGGGGGAGTCAGAAGCAGAGAGTATTACGTCTTTTATGGATGTTTCCAATCCCCTTTATCAGCTCTATGATACTGTTAGGAGCTGTCGGAATAATCAGGGACAGCTAATAGCAGAACCATTTTTCCATTTGCCTTCGAAGAAAAAATACCCTGATTATTATCAGCAAATCAAAATGCCCATTTCCCTGCAGCAGATAAGGTAAGAGGACAGTCTTTTATCTCTGTTTCCAAGTGAGTGTGTTTGATCAAACTTGAACATTTGTATATGTGTCCTTTCCTGGAAAATTGAGGATATTTGGAAGTTTCTCAAGGTTTATGTGAAATATCTTTTCTCTTTTTCCATTTGAGAAATTCAGTCTGTTAAATGACATATGGAATTCTCAGCAAAATTATCAGTTCATTGTAGTGCAAGTAAAGATGACTTCTGACTAATAGGTCAGGTGACAGTATGAAAAATGAACAATTAAAATATAACTGTTATTTGTCTTAGAACTGACCAGACCGCAAAACCTATCTTCCTTCTCTAATCATTAATACCTTATTATGACCATTTATCTATGTTCATGATGCATTCTGGACACTAAACTATATATGTATAAACCATTTTCAGAAGTTAACTCATTGTTTTCCATTTATCTAACAGTTGTACTTCCCAAAACCAAATTTGAAAAAGCTTCTGTTTAATTTCCATTTTTCACTTAGGTTTACAGATCAGTGTATTGAGGATTTGACAAATCAGAATTCTTAAGGAATATATGTAAAAACATTCAAAATAGTAGCAAGGATGCAACATTCAAGTAGAATATTGCCTTAATTTCATACTCATCAAAGTCTGTTTTAGACTTTGTCATTTGAGGAAGTCACATCTTGTGGTGTTGATCAGGGTTAAATAGAATGACTTTTCTAAAATAAATCAAATGGGCTGGAACTTTATATGGACCCCCTAGGAGAAATGTCCAGTCTTCCAGGAATTGAAATTTAATAACTTTTCAAATAGCTGGATTCCAGAAATCAGAATTAGGTAAGATTATTCTTCAGGTTTTTTTCTATTATGGCTTGTCTTTTTCTCAACAATTTAATACTTTGGGTGTTTTCTTTGAAAGTTAGCCCTTTTGAGATGCTATGCAGAGATAATATATGATCTGTGTACTTGGTCCCCTCATAAAATAAAATGAAAATCCAGTCTGCCTACTCTTTATGAGGGAAGTGTCTCAGAAGCCCCTAAAATACCCCTTGTTTTATCTTCCCTGCCAGGAAAAATATAGTGGCTGGTAGACCCTGAGAGAAATAACTTTTTAATTGACTCTTTTGTCCTTCTCAAGCCCTTTTTATTCAAATGTTCTTACTAGTTCAACTTGAAATAGTATAAGTCTATCTGTTTAGCCATAATTACTTGTCATTGCCTCACCTAGAAAAATCTTTGCAGATTTAATAACAATTGTTTTAAATTTTGCAAAATTCTTTTCATTTCATCTGAACTTCAAAACTCTGTAAGGTAGGTACCACAGGTTTTATTATCCCAGTTTTACAGATGATCAGTCGGTCAATCAACAAATATATATTAAGCACCTCCTATGTGTCAGACCCTACACTTGGCTGTGGGCATACAAATGTAAAGAATGAAACAATCCACAATCACAGGGATCTTGCATTCTAATGCGTACAGAATAAATATGAGAAATACAAAGCAGTCAAGGAAAAGTTTCAGAGGGAGACCACTAGCAGTTGTGGGGATCCGTATCTTAGGATCATGGCCCCAGAGGCTGTGCAGCCCAGCTCCCTTTTACAGATGAGGAAACTGAGGCCCCAACTGGAGAGGCGGTACAGTGATTCTATACAGTTTCTTTGCTGCATCTGCAAGGTTTAGATGTGCCAGGTTGGGGTTGGGGTTGTGGGAGAGAATGAGAGGAGAGAAACTAGGTGAATGACAAAGTCTCAGAGTTGCCAGGGGCCAGAATATCTCATCCGTTGTAGTGGGCATGGGCCAGGTCAAGCAGTGATGCACCCACCGTGTCCCTCACACATGGGTCCCAGAATATGTGCTAGGATTGGCGCAAACATCAACTATGTCATCAGGGTTGTAGGAGGGCAGCTAGGTGGCGCAGTGGATAAAGCACCAGCCCTGGATTCAAGAGTACCTGAGTTCAAATCTGGGCTCAGACACCTGACACTTACTAGCTGTGTTACTCTGGGCAAGTCACTTAACCCTCATTGCCCCAAAAAACAAACATTAGGTTATAGGAAAGAATTGTTTAGTTCTCCTCTAATGGTGTTCCCATTCTGCCTTCACCCATAATTTATGTTAATTTAGTGGAGACCTAATAAATAATAAGGGCAGCTAGGTGGCACCATAGTGCTTAGAGTGCAGGGCCTAAAGTCAGAAAAACTTGTCTTTATGCATTCAAAACTGGCCTCAGACATTTTACTAGCTGAGTGACCCTGGATAAGTCACTTCACCCTGTTTACCTCAGTTTCCTCATCTGTAAGATGAGCTGCAGAAGGACATGGCAAACCTCTCCAGTATCTTTGCCAAGAAAACCTCAAGTGAGGGGCAGCTAGGTGGCGCAGTGGGTAGAGCACCAGCCCTGGAGTCAGGAGTACCTGAGTTCAAATCCGGCCTCAGACACTTAACACTTACTAGCTGTGTGACCCTGGGCAAGTCACTTAAACCCAATTACCTCACTAAAAAAAACAAACCTCAAATGGGGTCACATAGAGTCAGACATGACTGAATAATAAATAGTTGAGAAGCAGTAAGCTATGAGATAAAGAATACTCATATAAAAGCAAGGATCCCTGGAGTCAAGTCCTGCCTCTGCCTCTGCCTCTGCCTCTGATTTGCTCTATGAACTCATCTAGTCCCTTCTTTTCCCAGAGCCTTCCTTTCCCCATTTGTAAAATGAGATTATCTCTCAACTCCGTGTGGCTCTTATCCCCTGCTGATGGGGCGAGCACCTGGTATTTGCAAAACTTATTCTTATGCATTTGTGGGAATAGGTACCAGAGATAGTATTGAACTCCAGCATCTGCAGATAGAACTCATGTTCCCAAAGAAAGAGGTAGAGAGGAGGCAGCCCACTAGATATGATAGATTCTCGTCAGTGAGGACAGCACAGCCCCAAGGTGGGTGCTGGAGAGACCATATCAGAGACTGAGAGTATATTTAGTATACTTTGGTAATAGAGCTAGAAGTGAACTGGACCTCATCTTAGCTACCATCTTCATTGTGCAATTATACAAGTAGGTCTGGAGAGCTTAAGTGATTTGCCTAGGATCACAGATAGTGAGTAATGACAGAACTAGGATTTAAATTTCATTCTTCTGACTCTTGATCCCAGACTCCTTCTGTTAGGAATTTGTGTTAGATTTTCAGAAAGGATGTTTCACAGTAGTTGGGCTCCATGAGGCAAAATTCAAGTCATATGTCTCTCTTTCACAGAACCAAGCTAAAGAACCAAGAATATGAAACTTTAGATCATTTGGAGTGTGATCTAAATTTAATGTTTGAAAATGCCAAACGTTATAATGTTCCCAATTCAGCCATCTACAAACGAGTTCTAAAAATGCAACAAGTTATGCAGGTAGGTTATCATGATATTTGGGTGAATTTGTGTTATATTTAGTGGAAATAATTTTTGAAAGGTGTGCCTTCTTTTCTTTCTTTTCTTGGAGATGTGAATTATAGGAGACTCCAAGTTATCTGACTTTATTCATTTTACACACAAATCCTGTTGACCATCTTTTCTTAGTCAGTAATGCAATCTCAGAGACCACTGATACTGCAGACAGGGCCATGTCTTCAAGTGAGTGCCAACACTGTCTTTCTATATGTTGATATTTAGAAAGCCTTCCTATAAGCAATAGGTCCCCTCCTTTTTCACTGCTACCTGAAGTTTCCACCTTCAAAGCTTTGTGCTTTTGACTTAATACTCTGTCTTGTTGTTGTTAATTATCTATCCTTTTAAAAATACAGGAACATTATTAGGCATTTTTACTATGATGTAAATTAGTTTTTCAGATCCTTTCCTTAAAAATTGTCTTAGCAGGAGAGTAAAGAGAATATGATAGCACTGATACTTAGAGAGGCAGGATGGACATAACCATTGGAATAAAAAGGAAGGCTGGGGACACAAAAAACAAACTTTTCATAATTAACAGTTTTATTTTTTTCCATAAGACTTTGACTCCCAGGAGAATCTTGGAGAAGTAATATAGTCCAAACTCCTGAACTTGGCATTTTTAGCCCCCTCAAAACTCTAGTTTAATTTTCCTACTTTATCTCATACTGCTTCCCTAAAAGTATTTTATGTTCCAGCCAATCAGGCTACTTGTCTCAATATAGTACACACTTTAATGTCTATCTTTGCACCTTAGGGTGTATTTCTTACTTCTTGAAATCTCCATACTTGGGGGCAGCTAGGTGGCGCAGTGCATAAAGCACCAGCCCTGGATTCAGGAGGACCTTAGTTTTGTGTCCAGCCTCAGACACTTGACACTTAGTGGCTGCATGACCCTGGGCAAGTCACTTAACCCTCATTGCCCTGCAAAAAAAAAAAAAGAAATCCCCATACTTAAAGATCCAGTTCAGATATTACCTCCTCCATGAAGCCTTCCCAGCTAGCAGAGTACTCCTTACTTTGAATTTTCATAGCACAAGTTACAGTAGAAAACAGCACAAAAATGTATTAAGCGTCTTACAGTGAAGATATGTGAATGAAGGATAGAGAAGATGTGTTCTTGGTTGTCAGGGTCCTGCAGCCTCCAACTGCAAGGGCCCCGTGATTTCTGATACCCTGCCCACCTGAAGAATAGTATTTGTATTTGTCTATCACTTTCTGCTCATATCTTATCTCTTCCCCTATGGAACTATAAGTTCCTTGAGGACAGGAACCATGTTTTATTTTGTTTTTCAGCACCTAATGCAATGCCTTATACTTAGTGGGCACTCAGTAAATGTTTAGTGAAGGAAAGAATTTTATATGGAAAACAGGTTCATTGCTAAGGCCACCACAGGTTTTATGAACTTATTATTTGTTAAGTACTTTATCCATGTTCTGTGAGTCTGCTAGGTATGGGCTTCTGCTCTATTTGGCAGAAGAGCTTTAAAAATTCATGTGTTGCTTGAAAAGTAGATCTTCTTTCAGCTCTCTCTTCAAACTTCCATTGTTTTCAGTCAGACTGTCCCACAGAAATAAAAGGCAGCCATAGAATTTTTTTTTTAAAGTTGCATGAAGAGAATAGCACTTAATATGGCCACCAGAGGAAGGAAGCATTGGCATCTTAGGTCTCATTTGTTAAAACTTTTAAGAGACTAGTTCAGGTAATTTATAATCTTAAATGCTGTTGGCTAGAATTGATTCCTTAAAAATCTAGGTCCTTCCTTGACCTGCTTTTTTGTCTGGCAGACTTTCATTAAATTGTGGTTATTGAAAATATTTAATGATGCTTTAATGTTCATGCATCCTACTTGTAGTTGTATCTTTCTGTGTGAATCTGATCTCTGCAGCTCTTTATTATTCATGTATTCCAAGAGCATTTAGTAGAGTGAGCTTGACTCCAGGGATTTGCTCTCTTTCAGGCAAAGAAGAAGGAGCTTGCTAGGAGAGACGACATTGAGGACGGTGACAGTATGATCTCTTCAGCCACTTCTGATACTGGGAGCGCCAAAAGAAAAAGGTGCTTTTCTCTTAGCTATGACTCTCTTCTCTTCACTTGGTTAGCTTGTCTTTTAGCTTAAGGAAGGAAAATATGCTATTGAATGTAAATTGTATAATTATCCACTTAGATTCTTTGGTAACTTGTCATGTCAGAATATCAGTTTTAAATTAGACATTGATGTTGCTTTCTTAAGCACTGAAGTACTCTACTGGCTCTTAGTAGGCTGTACTAAAGTGACAAAATTATTTATATCTTTCCTTTTCATGTTTGTAAACAAATTAATATTTTAGAAAGCCACATAAGAATCAAGGATAGTTCTTTCTAGATTTTTAATCCTGTCCCTACAAAGATTTTAGCAATTTAATACTAATTAAGATTAGTTAAGAACATCTGGACTGTTTTCAGTAAAAGTTGTTTTTATTTTTCCATATAACTCTGGTCTTATTTTTAAAATGTCAAATCACAGAATACTAAATCCTGTCTTCATGCAAATGCAGTTCATGAAATCAGTAAAATAGAAAGTCCGCGCCCTCCTTCATAACCTCAGCCTTGACTTTTCTTGACCTGTCTTCCTTGCTTTGAGGACGTTCTTGGAAAAGGTATTTGTTGGCCATAAAATTTCCAGCAGCTCTGCCCTCCTAGCTCCATTGTCTTAGCGTATTTCTGTGGAACTCCTCAGATTGATTCCAATTCTGTGAGATGCTTTTTCTCCCTGACCTCCACTATCTTAGGCTCTTCCACACAGTAGGGTAGGCCCTGCAGTCAGTGGGATAATTGATGAGACTAAACCAAATGTAAAAAATAAAATATGGTTGATCATGAGACCCAACAGATTGAATTGGAAGAAGTAAATTAGTGAAGGCTTACATGATTTTCTACATACACTTCTTTAACAAAGGCCATAGGAGTAAATCCAGTCAAGTTGTTTAAAAACGAGAAGCTGCTCTGTTCCCTCTGACACTAATATTGAGAGGGAGGGGGCTTTTGCTTTGAAAATACCTTTAGTTTGATAGACTCCCATAGGTAAATAAGTCAGTACATCCTGAAATGATAATCACCATTTCTGGCCTATGAATTATTGCTTGTCTGAGGGGGAAGGATGAAAAAATGTGCAACAAGATCAGAAACATCAAATCAGAAATATCTTTGAGTGCAGTTTATACTACCTCACTACTTGTGTTGTCTAACTCAGTCAACAATAAAAAAGAAATACTTTTAAGGCAAGAAAAGTAATGAAGGCAATAAATGATGATGCAGTTTACTACCACTACTAAAGGAAAAGAAAGGTCTTTAAAAACTTCCAAAGTCAGGATAGAGCCACACAAACTGCAAGTGTTGTTGGCTTGAAGTTTGCAGAATTCACTCCCAACAATTTAAATGAATTTTGTCATTAAGCCACCTATAAAAGGAAATTAAATAGTGTGCTTTTGAGATATTGATTCTAGCTCTGATGAAAAGTTTTTGTCACTCTCCAGGGTCCTCAGGAAATGCCATATACAGTAAATAGACAAACAGAAATAAGAACACAGAATAAATACATCTTATATGCTGGAGTAGTAAAAGCACATGCTAAGCCTAGAAATCCAGTGATGAAATGAAGCTTGAATGAATGTGAGATGATTTAAATATTTGCGAGATAGGCTAGTCCTTCTTGGGGGTAGAGGGGGAAAGTATTCTAGGAAGAAAGAAGCCTAACAGACTGCCTTGACAGGGGTTTCTTCACAAAGGGTAGCATGAACCCGCTCACTTAACCAGGCTAAGGTCTAGCTTTGCTGTAGGAATCAGTGCGTGTACTCACAGAGCTTCCCCTGATTAATAAGCTGTCCGAGAGCAGCCAGACACAAGGATTAACTATAATGTGTGCTTCTATGTCTGCCTTATTGCCTTGTCAGTGCCAGAGTACAAGTGCAGTTGCATGCAGTCTTCTCTGCTCCTCATGAAAGTGAAGCTCCACCTCTCTTTCCCGAAACACCAATGATAAAGCTTGATTTTTGATGATTACGAGTTTCCAGATACCCCTGTTCTCTTTAATCTTTGGGGATGAAGAACCCCTTGACTTTTTCTCAGCCACATTTAGTTTATATATGTCTCTCTGATGTTTGCTTATTTTGTTTCTTTCCACATGTAAAATGTTTATTTCTGCTTTCCCAGGAACACTCATGACAATGAGATGTTGGGCCTCAGGAGGCTTTCCAGGTGTGCACACATTTTTTATGCATAAACGTACTTCTAAAGGTTAGCCTTTTCTGGGATGTGGTCACCATTGTTTAGGTGGACAGGAAAACCCAAGGCTTTATTTTTAGCACCAGGCTATTTTAGTAGAAAGTAGCAGCACCTCCAGAGTGTAAAAAGTGTCCTTGCTAACACAGGTTAACAGGACACCTAGACCAGGGACTTGTCACTAGCTTTGCCAAGAGAACCAAAAATGCCTTATCTATTGTTAAATTCACTGAGGGCAAAGACCATCCTTTGTTGGTATCCCCTACATTAGTAGTTCTCAAACTTTTCTACATTGGTAGAACAGAGTTTTGTTTTGTTTAAGTAAAACTTTGGCTGTAAAATCCTCTAAAATTATTTTTAATGCCTATTAACAAGTAACATAAGGTCCACTTTAAAAACTGCCAACAACCGGGGGCAGCTAGGTGGCGCAGTGGATAAAGCACTGGCCCTGGATTCAGGAGGACCTGGATTCAAATCCAGCCTCATACACTTGACACTTACTAGCTGTGTGACCCTGGGCAAGTCACTTAACCCTCATTGCCCCCCCCCCCAAAAAAAAAAACCCTGTCAACAACCAACTTAGGGTGTCTTGGTTATTTGCCTTCACAGACTGTGGTTTATGAAATACTGTCTTTAAGGGCAGCTGCCTGTAATACAACCTTAAGTACACTGGATACATAGTGGATTTTCAGTAAAGAAACAATCAGTATTTAGTTCTGGACTCAGATCTAGTTTGTCTGTGGAAATGTCATTGAATGAGATATGTGTTGATGAATGAGGAAGGTAAAGGGGAAGATGAAGTTTGCTCAACTGAAATGATGAGCACAGGTCAGGCAGTAGCTAATTATTGGGTTGGTTATAACTTGATAGAGGTCCTCAAAGCCCAAGGCTTTTATGTTCATTAGAACAGCAGGTAAGATCTACTGTGAGCCTCTGAGAAGGAAAATAGCAATAAATATGAAACTGCAATGGGAGTGATTTTTGCTCTGCTTGTGGGTGTGGATAGAGGTGGAATGAATTGGGAAGCAGAGGCAAGCCAGGATGTTCCAGGCAGTAATGAAGGAGTTAGATTATGGACCCGAGTTTTGGCTCTGAAAATGGAAGCATGGAGTAGTTCTAAAATATAATTTAGGAGAATTGGGAGTATAGCTATTAGCCCTTAATGTAGAAGGCTAAAGAGAGCAAGAAGTATAAAATAGCTCTACAGTTTCAAGCAGTATACTCAGGTGTGTTGATGATGATAGCAAAGCAGAAATAAAATTTGAACTTAGTTTTAGACGTACTCAATTTTAGGTGTTCCTGGTATGTCTAAGACAAGAAGGTACAAGATCAGTACTAGAGAAATAGAAAGTGATGATAACATCCAAGAACTATTCTCATTGTAATGTTCATTGAAGCCATGTGAACAGATGAGCTCCCACAAAATGAGGAGAGTGGGATGTTCAGAGTTAATGGTTAGAAGTCAGTATTGCAGAGAAAGAAAAGGAGCTGTTTAAATAGGTGTGTTCTGAGCTTATAAGCAGGTACATACAGGTACATAAATAAATACATGTTGACTTTTGAATGAATGAATGGGAGATAAGCCAGAAAAAGCACAGTAATGTAGAAACAGAAACAGAGTTAAAAATCAGTCCTGCAGAATGAGAGTAAAACTCCCACTTGGGCTCATAGTCAGTTGAATGGTAGTAGCAGAAGCCCAGTTAGATCGGGTCCAGAAGAGACTTGGTGGTGAGGAAAAAGAGGGAAGGGATATTAAAAAAAAAAAAATTCAAGAATTTAACTATGATTGTGGAGTAATGGGATAGTATCTGGAAGCAGATCATGTGGCAACAGTAACCTCTTCCCTCCCAATGCACATATACACTTTGTTATAACAGGCGATAAATTAAATTATATTCATTTAACAGAGAGACAAATAATATCTCTCCAACACTATTATGAATTGAGAGTGAACTTCAAGGAGGAAGGAAGCATTTTACTCATATTCCAAGATTAATATCGACTTCCCCCAGATTTTTAGATGCTTTCACTATTGACAGTAGGCACTCATCTATTTATTCTTCATAAATGTTTTACGAGATTCCCTTATACCTCAAAGGGTCTTGAATTTGTCTGAAACTCACTAAAAGTGTTTATTAAGCATCTCTTATACTATACTAGAAGCACTATACTAGAAAATACACCAGGATTTCTCTCTCCATGGAATCCAAAATACCTGACAACCATGATTTCCCTACTTTATAAATGAGGCCCAGGAAAATTAAGTGACTTGGCTAGGATTGCCCAACCAGTAGGATGCACCTAGTTCTCCTGACTATACATCAAAGTTCTTCCACAAAATGCTGCTGTAGCCATTCCCTGTGGTCTGAAGTTTTCAACTTCAGAAAAGTAGGAAGGCATAAGGAAGTTCTATTTTTAAGTTCTTATTGGGTATCATGAATGCATGAAAAGAAGAAAAGAAAAATGATAAGGAAAGATAGAAAAGCATCCATTTTTGTAAGCACCCATTCTTTTTATCCAACTTTCCAAGACTACTTTGTCTTCGAAAGCCATAAAGCAGGCTTATTTAGCATAAACTTCTAATAGAGCACCAGGAAAAAAGACCTAAAATATGTTTAGGACTATCTCACATCTTCTGTACTAAGGAGTGAGTTAGGTGGAGGGGAGGGGAGTATTCTTAATGTACAAAAATTTATAGCAAATTGAGTTTTAAGCATCAGATTAAAGTAGTTTCCCGGTTATGTCCTTTTTGATTTCAGATTTGGGACTTGTCTCACTAAATGCTGCCTGCCAGGTGTCAGTCATTGGAGACAAAATGACCATCTACCACCAGTTGTCTATCTGACGACAGCCAAGAGTAGTCAGACCTCTCAGTGTTTATAGCATAACGTAAAAAGATTCAGCTAAGCTTGCTGTGTAGCTACGTGTCTGGGAAAATGCAAACACTCTGCCTTTGTTATAATTGCTTCCAGATTTATTGAAAACCATTTAAAAAGTGATAAGGTTCCCAAATGAAAAAGCTACTTCCAATGCTTTAGCCTGATAGCAACTTGATGTATAAATATCCAGGGGTAGATTCCAGCCAACCAAGAATGAGAAGTCATCTCCTCTCCCATTAAAATGTTTTTGTTAAAATAACAAAAACATACTTTCTAAATCCATTTTTAAGAGCTTTTTTTGAGTGGATTATGATTCCAAAATGGGATTCTTAAGTTTGTTCACTTTAAAGTTGAACTCTCAGGAAGTCAGACAGTTGGGTTTTGTGCCATAGATGCTACAGATGTTACATTTGCTTTCTTCATTTGACCCTGGAGGCCTGTTTTATAAAATCTGAGGGTCAGAAAACTTGTATTCTAAACCTTGATGTCAGGTATATAGTTCTCATTGTCTAGTTGCTAAAAGTTTGGGATGGGAAAACTATTCCTACCACATTTTTATCATGGGATGTCTCTTTGGATTTGTCGTGTATATCAAAGGAAACAGCTTCCAAATTACACTGAAGTTCTAGACAGAGCCTTCAAAAGAGCTATCACTTAACAAAGTGTTTTTCACTTAACAAATTGTTTTGTTTGGTTGGGTGTTTGTTTGTTTTAAAGAGAGACATAAAACTAATGCCACAGTGCTCCAGAAGCCCATAGCAGCAATGAGTGATCAGAGGGAAAATGCACCTATCATTAGAACATGACACTGATTCTTTAACTAGAAATGAGAGTCTGTGTGTTTTTGTCTTCTAGATAATCTGCTCCAGCTTGCCATAACCTTTTAAAATATTAGCTTTAAAGAGTCAGTAACACTCAGATGTATTTTAGGATCTTAATGTAAGCACAGAAATGTCTTTGCCTGACTGTTTGCTTATTTGTTTTAATGCCTTGTTGAATTTTTGAAAGGAAAACCTCTCACACTTAGAAGCTTCGTAACTCAGAGTGTTAGTGGGAGAAGTCTATTTAATAATGGATAGACTCTCCCAGCCACATAGCTTCTTCCTAGGGACAACTTTTGAACTTTATAGTAGGAAGCAGACAAAAACATTTGCCACCAAGTCTCTGCACAGCCATTTCTTCTTACTTTTAGGTTATCTGCCTTAGCTGCTGACTTGGAGGCTACTGGTTCCAGTCCAGCTGGGAGTTCACCATCAAAGGCTTATGACATAAGAGCCTTGGACCGGAAAGCAGGAGACCTGGGTTCTAGTGCTGACTCTGCCACTAACTCATTCTGTGACCTTCGGCAAGTCACTGAACCTCTCTAGCCCTCAGTTTCCTCAACTGTAAAGTGAGGGGGTTGGACTAAATGTTCTCTAAGGTCCTTTATAGTCGAAATTCTGTCACCTGGCGCAACACTACTCTTATCAGTTTCTAAGTTTGTCACTTCATAATTGGAGGGGAAATGAAATTGTGGGCTGGGAATTCCACATACATTAATAAAAAAAATGGCACCAGCTACCATGAAAGACTTGGAAAAGCCATAGACTGCCTACACCCCCAAATAACCCCAGACTAGCTTCTTACTTAAAATTGGCATTCGTTGTTGCAGGTCAGAAACATAGAATGAGAAAGAGGATCGGCCTGGGCAGAAGTTCACACGGGGGAAGAAGAGAAACTAGGATTTGCCAAAACATGCCAGTTCCCTCATGCTGGTTGGGAAACACAAATCCAATATGCAGGCATGCACATTTTAAGCAAGCTTCTTAGCAACCAAGATGATTAATCTTAGTGAGGACCTCAGGTATTAGGGATTTTCTCTTTCTACTGTGGTTCCTTGATAAGTGTTAGGCATATTTGTAGGAAAAGAGCATTACTCAATTTAACTGTAGCCTTGCTGTATGAGTCTTAAAAGCTAAAATTGGGTAATACTTGTTCAAAGATTTCATTCTTCCTGAATGTCGGGTGACATCTCTTCATGAACGTCAGATTCAGTAGAAAGTGTCATAAAGACAAAATCTCTCCCTAAGATCCATTAGCCTAGAGACCTGTTGGCCAGTTCTGACACAGCCACTCTTTTGTAAGCTATTTTTGAAATTTGCCTATGCCTGTTTATTAACTTGTCTTTCCCCAACATCTCCCGAAGTATTGACTTAGCATGTGGCATTGTTTACAGGCATGTATGGCAAAGAGATGCATAATCATTATGAAGTGCCTGCTAGATAGAGAGAGAGAAAGCAGTGCCATTTCAGTTTCCACCCTTGTGAAAAGAAGAAATTGAGTTGTCTATTGTTTTGCTCCCTCAACAGTAAAAAGAACATAAGAAAGCAACGAATGAAAATTTTATTCAACGTTGTTCTCGAAGCTCGAGAGCCGGGTACAGGCAGAAGACTCTGTGATCTGTTTATGGTTAAGCCATCCAAAAAGGACTACCCTGATTATTACAAAATCATCTTGGAGCCAATGGACTTAAAAATTATTGAACATAACATCCGTAATGATAAATATGCAGGAGAAGAGGCAATGATGGAAGATATGAAGCTGATGTTTCGAAATGCAAGACACTATAATGAAGAAGGCTCACAGGTACTGTTCACACCTCACAAACACATTTTCTTATGGGCTTCAGGGCAGAGTTTTACACACACATACACACTCACACACACACATACATTTCATCATTTTGGGTACTCTGTCCACCAGTGCAGATCACAGCCCCTCCACAAAAGTCCTCCTTCATTGCCTTCTTATGGCACAGAGGCAACCTAGGATTCTCAAAGGTTATGCCAGCAGGGTACAAGTTCTGACAGATCCTACCAAGTTCAGGTAGGGCCCTAGTGATAGACTTTATTCCTTCTGAAGACCAGGCTACATGAGTGCAGAAAATGTCATCACCAGAAGGTTGGCTACAAAGTCTTGAATTTTTTTGGCTACACTGACCTATAAAACAAACATTTGTACCAAAAAAAGTTTATAATTATATTTCTTGGGTCATTCCATTTAGTGGTTATGCTAATTACTATTGCTGAATAAAAAAGCAAAAAAATTTTAATAAGTTTAATTGATGTCTTTTGTTTTAAATCACAGTCAGCTCTGAAAGTGTTTCCCTGTCCAAACTGAACTGTCATTTTAGATAAAGAAAAAAGTTAACCAAAAACAATCCTATACAGTGATTGCATCTAACAATGCATATATAACTTTCTTCCCTGGTATTTTCCTTCCTCTCTGTAGAGAAAGGGAGCTTTGTCCTTTATCTATTCATTATCAGGACAATTATTGGCTTTTCATTTGCTCCAACTTTGGCCTTTTCTTGTGATCTTTTGTTACATTATTGTATACATTATTATTTTAGTTCTGTTGATTTCAATCTCTGTAAGTTCATACAATTCCCATGCTTCTGCAAATTTCTCACATTCATTTCTTACTCCATAATATTTCATTATTTTGATATACCACAGTTTATTCAGTCATTCCTCAAACAGTTGTGCTTTGTTTCTGGCTCTTTGATACTACTAAAAAATGCTCCTCTAAATATTTTGGTATATATTGGACTTTGTTTCTATCTTTGACCTCCTTTTTGTAGAATCACTGGGTCAAAAGATATTCATTTTTTATTGTTTCTTCGCAAAAATGGTTTTTAAAAAAAGTTTTATCATAATGTTTGTATGGCTTGTGTGCTTATCTATTTCACATTTGGCTGTTAGACTCCTTACAGATTTGACTAGGGTTCTTTTGATTATTGGTGTTGTGAAAACCTTAAGTATAATAGTGAAAGCAGACCTTGACTTATATGAGAGCATGAAAATAAAGTCGGACCACACTGTCCAAAGTGATTAGTATTTTTAAATTGCTTCACAAGGCAGAGTTAGCTGCCAAAGCATTAAGTTAGAGATCAGTTTATCAGACACACCTCTCACCGGATTTGAGAGATAAAAGGGACCTCAAGGGTCATCTAGTCCAACCCTTACATGAAGGAGTCCTCACTAGAACATACCTGACAAGTGATAACAAACATAGAAGTTATAACCCTAGTTCAATAAAATAGGAAGCAACAAGGAAGAGGAATCGGAAGGGACCTCAGTGGCCATTTAAACCAACTCATGACCTAAAAAAGAATCCTGGCCACAGCACCCAAGCGACCATCCAGTCTTTGCTTGAAGCCTCCTTTCCACGTTATCTCCTTCAGATCCTCGAAAACATATCATTCTCCACTGAGCCTTCTCTTTTCTAGGTCACGTGTCCCCAGTTCCTTCAGACAATTCCTATGGCAGAGACTTGAGGTCCTTCGCCATTCTGGACACGTCAGTTTATCAGTCTCCTCCTTAGAAACTGTAGCAGTCAGAACTGAACGCATTCTCTAAGGTGTTGTCTGAACACAGGATGAGCTCCTCTTTATTTCTGGAAGCTGTGCCTCTCTTAACACAGCCCAAGGTCCCATTAGCTTTTTCTGACTGGTCATGTCAGCCATTTAACTCATATTGACCTTTTAGTCCACTAAAACCCCATATCTTTTTCAGTCCAACTTCTTTCTAACTCCACCTTCCCTATCTCATCTTGTGAAGTCAATTTCTTAAACCTGCCGGTGAAATTTTACATTTGTCCCACTTAAATTTCACCTTATTGGATTCAGCCCAGTTTTATGTCCTGTTATCATCTTTTTAGATCCTGACTTTTGTTATCTGCTATGTTAGTTATCCCTCACAGAGGTGAGAGACACTGAAAATTTGACGTGGATACCATCTGTGCCTTTGTCTAAGTCAGTGATAAAAATGTTAAAGACCAAAAGGCCAATCACTCCCCTGGAAACCTCCTTCCAAAGTGACATGAAACCAGTGAATATGACTCCTCTTTCACTTGGACCATTCAGCCAGTTCTGAATCCGTCTGATTGTTCCGTTGTGCAGAACATAAATCTCTTCATCTTTTCTACAAGTATTTCATGGGACTTTATGAAATGCTTTGCTAAAATCTAGGTAAACTATAACCAACGGATTCCTCAGTTCAGTAGCCATGTCAGAAAAAGGAAAAAGGTTAGTTTTTGCTGAAACCATACTGTTCTTAGTGATCACTACTTCCTTTTCTAAATGCTCACTAACTGACCATTTAGTAATATAGTTATCCCTTCCACATCGCAACTTTCCCCATCACAGTTTTGATATATCACAGGTCAGCATAAGAAATTAAATGAGAATTTGGGGGGAGTTTTGCTGAAACCACAGACTACACGTGAAGGCCAGTAGACAATATGGAAAAAGTGTAGAAACTCAGAAATGCATAAAATATATGTATAGTATTGTATAATATCAACCTATTTTATCTTTTAATACCATGATAATTCAGATGTCTTCTATGGCATGAAGGGAGGGGTAAAAAATTTATGTGGATTTTCCAGATCTCAGGGGGCACTGTACTCCTAACCCCTGCGATGTATAAGGGATAACTGTATATCCCAGAATTTTTCCAAGAATCCAAAGTGAGGTTTGCTGGCAATTTCCTTCCTGTTTTGAAAATGGAGATGATATTTGCACTTCTCCAGTCTGGAGATATCTCTTCTGTTCTTTATAATCTTTCAGATATTGACTCCCCAGTATTCACTTCTGTCACTTCTTTCAGTACCTGAGCTTGTACTTCATTGGACCAGGTGAGTCAGTTTCATCAAGGGCAACTAAGTACTTCTACCATCCTTAGATAGCAACCCCTTCTTAACCAATTTTGTTCTTTTTTGTTTTGTTTTGTTTTCCAAGCCAAAGATCATTGTCCTTGACCAAGAAAACAGATTTTTAAAAATCAGAATTGAGTGGCTCGCCTTCTCTTTTCAGTAATCACTTATCCATCCACTTGAACAACAGTCTTACCCTCTGATCACTAAGAACAGCATAGTTGCTTTCTGTTACCTTTCCTTGCTCTATCTCTTGCATATATGTTGAAAAATATGAATTACCAGGTAAATTCTCTGTTCGCCTCTGTTGGTCTCCAGGCAACTCTCATTTTTCCTCATTGAAATTGTTTTCCTTTGTGTCTTCAGAATTTCATTCTTCAGTTTCTCATCCCTCCTCAGCTAAAAAAACTCCTAGATTGACTAAAGTTATCTCCTTTCATACTTAAAAAACTACACATCTGGTAGTAAATTAAGACATTCATTACTCTGGTAAGTGGTACAAGCTGAAAACATTAAAAATTCAAGAAAGTTTTAGACAAAACTATGGACAATCTTGCCATAATGGCCTATCAAAGGTATCCAGTAATGGGGGAAGATTCCTCTATGTGAAGGATTTAACATTGGTCCTTAGGTCTTGCTGACCTTTGGCATCTTCTCAGGGTATCATTTCCCCATGAGAGCTAATTCAGAGGGCTTTTGACTTTGGCGGCCTCAGTGCTATCACTATTTACTACTTTCCAGGCCTTCTTTGATCATTGAATTCCTCCCTTCCAGCCCCATCCCACACTCCAGGGCTGCCTACTTCTAGATTTTCCACTATTCTTAATCCTGTTTCATTTGTTTGGTTGAGAATTTCCCAATTACTTCTTGACCTTCTCCTGATTCTGCTCTCATACCTGCATGTCCTTTTCTAGAATCTGCCTCACTTCCCCTTCTGTCCACCATCTGTATTTATTTAAGTTCATAAGAGTAGCATTTTTTTTAAGTGAGGCAATTGGGGTTAAGTGACTTGCCCAGGGTCACACAGCTAGTAAGTGTTAAGTGTCTGAGGTTGGATTTGAACTCAGGTACTCCTGACTCCAGGGCTGGTGCTGTATCCACTGTGCCACCTAGCTGCCCCAAGAGTAGCATTTTCTAAGGATTAACCACAAGGGAATAGAATTTATACTATATAAAAACAATATATCAGGGCAGGGTAATTAGAAATGCAAATAAAACTACATGGCTCCTGCCTATGGTACATAGCTCATATGGCATTCTATTTAACTACTCTGCACCTAACTTGGCTCATCCTGAAATCCTTTTTAGATCTGAATATCTAGCTCTCTTATAGGCCTTAAGAGAGCATCTTCTGATCCTACTGTTAATTACTCAGCTAACTAGATATTTCCCCTTATTCTGCCCCAAATTGGAACTATTCCATGGAAATAAAATTTATCCCATAATCTCAAAAGTAGACCATACCACCCCTCTGAAAGTACCCCAAAACAGGTTCTGCTTTCAGTCAACTCATTTGACAAATACCGAGTCCCAATTTATGTAAACCCCTGTGTATAAAGACTGAATCCTGAATTGGATGAACCATTCCGATTTAGCGAGGCTTGTTCTAATGACTACATTTCTCCAATGACAGTTTGATAAGATTTCAATGGTTACACAGAAATTGAAAACATATTCTTTTAAGTAACTTATCCAAAAGTATCAGTTTTGATAAGTAACAGATTACATTTCAAGTCTTTGCAATTACACCAAAGAGAAAGTTCCTCTTCCTTCCTTTGGTTTGATAAATTTGATCTCCTATATCTACTTTCATTCTTCCAGAAATATCACAGCATTTATAAATCTCTTTTTTCTTCTCTCCCCCATTTTGGGCCAGATAATAGATTAGATTTGGCATAAAGGATTGCATCATGGAAAGGGCACCTATGACACCATCATTCCTATCCACTGTCAGTGCCTTAGACACTACTTGTCTAGAGAAGCTAGAAAGGAGAACAGATTAGTGTCAGCCAAGGGGGCGAGGCCACTCTCTATAAAGTGGACTCTACTGTTCTGTGACTTTAACAACACTTTTGTTAATTCTTACTCAGAATGCAGCATAGCAGAAGAGGCCTGGAAGGTAAGGTTTATTTATTGTTCCACTTCTCCACTTTATCAAAGGGCCTATAAAGGTCTTTAAGTTTTTACTATTTGGGGATCTGTGGTTTTATTGGGAAAGGTACTTTCCTGTACTAGAACAGATCATAGCCTTCCCATACCTTCTCATTCTGTGTGATTCTTCTCCGTGTTTTCCAAAGAAAAATCTTTGATAGAAGTGCTAGCCAACCCACTGCCAGCCTTCCTCTTGGTTTGTTGTTGTTGTGGCTGTTAGTTTTAAAAATATTCTGGTGGGGGCCAGTGCACCCCCTTGTCTGTCCATCTGTTGTGTTTCATTCTCACTGTGACTGGTCCACTACCTTTCCCAGTAATACCTGCCCTTGATAACATCTTTTACACCACTTCTCCACAAGAAATTGTTTTTGGCATTCTTTGATTTGCAGTCAGTGTTTTATCACTGGGAAAATATTGATGTTAAAGAGATTGGCTTTTGTGGCAGCCGTCAGTTAGGGAATCATTGAAAACACTGAGCTTTTCTCAAGTGAAGTCTACTCTGATTTCCTGTCCTGCTTTATTCTATACCCAATATGTTGTCTATCTGAATCACCTGTACAAGATGGACCTATTAATTCAACAGGTTACCTCTCCAAAGACTGCATCTTGTGCCCACCTTTTTATGCAGTGTGGATGTTTAAAACAATCTTTCCCACTGCTGTGTGTTCCATTGAAGCTGTTTAGTGCTTTGGGGCTTCATGCAAACATTTAGGAGGAACTTACCATCCATAGGGAATTCTTCTTTTGTTTGGACTTTCCTCTTCCGTGACCCTGGCAGGCCGCAGTGGCAGTGCTAGGTCTGTGGTCCTAGCCTCTAGGTTGTCTTAGCTCTGCTGCTGGTTGCCTCAGTTATAACCAGTCTCCTCCTCTTGGGTGTTGGACTATATGATCTCTCAGATCCCTTCCAGCTCTAGGTCTATGATCATGTGAGCCTGTGAACACTTTGGGGTTGTCCTGTATCTCCCCATTGTCAGTATGCAGTCTGTTGCTGAATGAAGTTCTTACCATAGCCCCATCTGTCCTTGTTTTGTATGATTTTGTTATGTGCTTTGGAGATACCCCATCTGAGGAGAACCTTCAGGGCTGCATTTTGTTCTACCAAACCAAATACTTTTGTAAAAGCAAAGCAGTAGTCAGCAGAATCTTGCCTTCTGGCACTTCTCATTAAGCTGTGTGGAATGGCATTCTGTAACAACAGCTTGCACCAAGTACCTGATGGGGGCCAAGCCTTGACAGGACCCTGTTCTTCCACTCAGGAGTTTTTGCAGTAGAAGAATAGGACCCCAACCCACAGAGTTACCACAGACCGAGGCACTTCAGCTTCTGACAACATGCTGCCCTGTGGCTCTTCTTGGTGTCCCTGTGCTTCAGAGCTGTGAACAGACTGGGCTGCAGCTCCCTGTCTTGACTCCCACCAGCTCCTCCCTCCTGCTCATCTACATCAGCCCCGTTCCTCGGGCATCCCTTTTCCCTACCCTTCCATTGTGCCCTCTGGAATCCCTTTTCTGGTGTCACCAAACTGCCATACATGTTAGACCTCTTCCTCCCCCACCCTAAATTACTTTGGATGTGTTTTATATTTACTTACGTGTGTCCATGTTGTTTCCTCCCAAAAGCGCATGAGCACCTTGAGGGCAAGGGTTGTTTCATTTTGACTTTGTGTCCCCAGTGCCTCACACAGTCACAGCGTCTGGCACAAAGTAGGCACTTGGGAAGGGGGGGTCCCTCATAGCACATAGTAGTACATGACAGAGGTATCCCAAAAAGTGCTGCAAAATTAGCTCTGAGACTTTATGGAAGAGGGCATTGGAACCAGGTTTAAATGAAGACTCAAATTCAGCAGGTGAAAAGGAAGGAAACCATTCCAGGTTAGCATAGCGATTGACAATGGGACGTTCATTATAGCAGAAGTGAGGATGGGTGGGGAGGGGAGTCTAAAAGCCGTGGCCACACAGGGTTGTGGAGTGCTGGGCAGAAGGGGAGCTCGATGCATGCTTTCTAAGTCAGGGTCAGTGTTGGCTGTTCTTTTTTTATTCAGTGCAGTTCAGTGTGATAAAAAGGAAAAAACACTGGCTCAAGAGTCAGAAGATCTGAGGTCCAGATTCCACCTTGGGCACTCAGAATTTATGTGACCTTGGGCATGTGATTCAAGTCTCAGGACCTCAGTTTCCTCAAGCTTAAAAATGAAGAGGTTGGACTAGATGACCTCAGAGGTGCATTCTAGCTCTAGAGGCAGCTTCATGGCCTAGTAAATGGAGTGCTGAGAATCAGGGGGACCCGGCTTCAAATCCTGTCCCAGTCACTTAACTAGCTATGCGACTCCAGGCAAATTGTTTAACCTCTCAGCCTCAGTGTCCTCATCTGTAAAATGGGGATAATAATAACACCTACCTCCAGGGCTGTTGTGAGGGTCAGGTGAGATAACAAATGTTTGAAAGCAAACCTTGAAGCACTACATAAATGCTAGCTTCTATCTTTCTCTTGGATGCCAGGCCCCGTATAATGGAGGGGAAGAGACATATCTGTGAATGTCACCTAAGCTGTAGCAGGCGGTAGTTGGGGAAAATGACTCCTAGAACAATAGGATCATCAAGAGGGTAGCAGTACTATAAATACCACGATCACTTATGTTGCCACATGGGACGTGGTCTCACCTCCTAACTAGCATCAGTCATGTCGAGAGTAACTCTAGTATAAAACACATATTCAAGATGTCAGCCTTCCCAACATTAGCCAAGTTTTCATCTTTACTTTCTATTTGGACTTCATCTGCTACTTTTTTTGACCCAGAGGGATAGAAACACTTTTGAGAAGTCTTACATGCATAAAGGTGGTTTAACACAAGAAAATATTATATTGCCCATAGACAGTTGCTGGAAAAGTTAGCCTAGTGTCAGATCCCTTAAACACTTTTTTTCTTTTTGATGTTGTTTTGGAAATAGGTATATAATGATGCCCATATTCTGGAGAAGATGCTCAGAGATAAGAGAAAAGAGCTGGGCCCACTCCCTGAGGATGATGACATGGCCTCTCCTAAACTCAAGCTAAGTAAGGCAGAATTGTGTATATTCATTAAGTTTTGTGTTTAATGAGAGATTGCCATTTTACTAAAAGAACATTGAGTAATTGATAGTTCTTAAAGTCACTAGTATTCTAGCATCTAAGTGACCGTTCTTCCCCTGCCCTCACTCTTTTTTTTAATCTAACTACTTCAGCTGAGAAGAGTAGATAGAGAAAAGGAAATTGTATTTTAAAATGTCATATGGGTTGGGTTCAGTTTACTTTCTTATATACTGTGGGTGTTTGTTACATATAAAGATGGAGTAATAGAAATTTTCCCTGTTTGTGATTATGTGTGCAGGAGCCTGTGTGTCTTTTTTTATTTTGTAATGAATTAGAGGTTAATTATATATAATCAATGTACAATGAAAACTAAAGCAATCATAGGCTGATAGTCCTGGTGGTTAAGAGCCTGGTCAGATGACATCTGGAGTACTGTGTTCTCTTTAGGGTCCTGCATTTTAGGAAGGACATTACTATGCCACAGAGACTCCAGAAGGGAGGGCAGCCAAGATCATGAAGGCCTTAGACCTTACGCCATATGTGGATTGAAGGAACTGGGTATGTTGAGTTGAGTTTAGAGAAGAGAAGACAAGTGACAACTGTCTTCAAGTACAGATGGTTCTTGTTTTACATAAATTTGCATCATGCAAATTCATCTTTACATACAGAATTCTAAAAGAAATCCACATTCCAAAAAAAATGCCTATGTTAACTTTACTATATTGTACTGTGCTCTCTCTCTCTCTGCTCCTGCCCCTTTGCTCGGTGCTCCACAGCCTCCCACCCCTTCCCTCCCTCCACCCCGCCCCCCCCCCCCCCAAAAAAAAACCTTTAAAGTGAAATCAGAAGGGACAGGTGGAGAAACCACTGCTGCTGGGTTGAGGGCTTAGCTTGAGAGCTCCAGCACCTAGGGAGGGGACTTTTGCCCCTTTCTATTCACCCACGTGCCCAACCCCAAATGTCTGTCTTCCATTGGTTTGCTCTTGGGTACTGTGTGTTGTCCATCCTCTCCTCTCTGTGTCTGTTTCTAGCCTCCACATGTCTGCCCTCCAAGAGTTCTTCCTCTCAGTTCTGGCCAAATCCCAACATGGCTGGCCCAGGCCCCTGCTCTTACTTCTCTGTCCCCAGTCCCCACATGTCCTTGAACTGTGTGCCAGACCCCTCCCTCCACAGGCGTACAGCCCCCTTTCTGCCTTCTTCAATTCATCCTTCTCTCCCTTCCCCACATCCGTGGGCAAATTCGTGTTCCATTAAAATCACTTGATGTGTAGAGGTCTGTGGAATAGTCCACTTAGATAAAGTGAGAAGTGTCTGCATTAGAACAGCTGTCACCTAGAAGAGGGATTGGGGGCAGATTGAGGTTGGATACAATAACCAACTCCCAGCAGTCTTGGGAAGTGGAGGGTTCACCCTCTATGAAGGTCTTCAAACAAAACGCTGGAAAACGACTTCTTGGCTTTATTATGAGGCATTCATTGCTCAGGGAAAGTTTTGACTAGTTTGCCTTGAAGATCCCGTCCGGCTATACTGAGAAATAGTTGCTTCACTGGAGCATTGCTTCCTCAGTTCAGTTCAACAAACACTTGTACAAAGGCACAGGGGATACAAAAACGAACTAGCCCCTGCCTCTAAGGCTGAGGCATTCACTTCTCTGGGGATGTGAAGAGAGAGAAACTTTGCAAAGAGAATTTCAGAGGCACACCTGGAGAGTTCCAGGCACATCTCTACAGGAGATGGCACTCACTGAAGCTGTGCTTTGAGGAACAGACATTGCCAGGGAGGATTACCTTGAGCAGAAACACCAAGACCACAGGCCAAGGTGACTCAATAGGTGTGTGAAGAGAATGAAATGATGGGAAAGGAGGCTGGAAGCCACATTTTAGAGGGCTTTACCAGCTGGCTAGAAAGTGTTTGAATGTTATGTTTGAGACAATGAGCCAGTGAAGATTTTTGAGTAGGGATCAGAGACACGTTTTAGGAAAATCAATTTGGCAAAGGTGTAAGGATAGATTGAGAGAGGGGAAACTGGAAGCAAGAGTGTGGAAGCTATGGGGATAGAGAGAATGGGATGGATGTAAATTCAGAGGTAGAAGCAACAAGACTTGGCACCTGATCAGATAGGAAGGACTTAGAGGTAGAGAAGAATCAAGGATGACTCCAAGGTTGCAAACTTGGGTAACCTGAAGGGTGGTGATGCCTTCAACAGGTTTGTTGTTTTGGGGGGGGGGTGGAACTGGAGAGAAATAGAATAACTGTATAATACAATTTGGGAAATGTTGAGTTTGAGTTGGCTATAAAACATCTAGGTAGAGGGGCAGCTAGGTGGCGTAGTGGATAGAGCACCAGCCCTGGATTCAGGAGTACCTGAGTTCAAATTCGGCCTCAGACAATTAACACTTACTAGCTGTGTGACCCTGGGCAAGTCACTTAACCCCAATTGCCTCAATTAAAAAAAAAAAAACATTTAGGTAGAAATGTCCAACAGGGAGTTGGTAATGTGGAACTGTGATTCAAGATAAAGGTTTAATTCCATTATTGTTTTCTTAGCTGAAATTATTTGTGATAAGGGAGTAAGATTCACAGGGAAGTGACAGAAGTATTTAAAATTTTAAAACTATCAATAAGACATCTATTCTCTAAACAGATAAAAATTTTAAATTAATTTGTTTTTCACTTTTCATTTTAATTTAAAAAGAAAGGAGAGATTAGAGCCCAAGAAAGAGCCTTTGGTAATACCACCCTTAGGGGGCAGGAACAGGATAATGATCCAGCAAAGAAAAATCTTTTTCATCCTGGTTTATTGTAGGAAAATATTAAGAATACAAGATACTTTCAGTTATTAAGTAATGTAACAGTATACTACTGTGTCAAATATTTTTAATCATTATGTTTGAGTGATAGGTGGTTGTTTTTTTTATTTTGAGTGATAGGTGTTTTTTTGGGTTGGTTTGGTTTGGTTTTTTACAGGGCAATGAGGGTTAAGTGACTTGCACAGGGTCACACAGCTGGTAAGTGTCAAGTGTATGAGGTTGGATTTGAACTCAGGTCCTCCTGAATCCAGGGCCAGTGCTTTATCCATTGTGCCACCTAGCTCTGCCCCCTGATGGGTGTGGTTTTTTTTTTAAGTCCAGTACTTTTATAATTTAAAAACTGAAAAATATCACATGAAGAAAATCTCCAAATGGTATTTTATAATACTGTCACGTAGTCTATAGATACATTTTTGCTCAGCAGATTTAAAAACACATATAACCAGTTGTGTTCATTGGGCAGCTAGTTAACATAATTGGTAGAGCACAGCACTTAGTCAGGAAAACCTGAGTTCAGATCCTGCCTTAGATGCTAGCTGTTCAGACCTGGACAAGTCATTTAGCCTCTGTGCTTTAGTTTCCTTATGTGTATAATGGGGATGATAATAATTAGCATCTACCTCACAAGGTTGTAGGAACGCTTTATAAACTTCAAAGCACTATTATTATTCATGTGGTTTCACCATAAGACTTATTTTAAAGTCCACTGTTTAATGTTTCATTGTTTAAAAAATATTGTACTTTTCACTGAACTTAAAAAGTAGCCAGTTTGGAATTCTGATCAGCTACAATAGAGTTGAATGTCAAAATTTCCGGCCATTCGTTTATTGTCCTGCTGTGCTTTATGTCTAGAATCTCCTTTTTCAACTTGAAATTTAACTTAAATTAAGGTTAAAGTTATCACCTAGATAACGTAATAGAACACAGAGAACAAATGCTTTTTAAATTTTTTGTCCGTATTTTACAGATACTTCATTTGTTATAAACTCTTATTCCTTAATCTATGGAATTTAGTAAGTAGTGAAGCATTACAAATCAAAGTGTTAAATCAAGGAAATAAAAGTCCAGAGAGAGAACTATGTCTATAACATGAACACATTATTGTATGCAGCTCTTTAACTAGCTCAGATCACTGCTCAATCTGACCTCAACTCTAGTTTGTTAATACGCTTATGAAAGGTAGATGGGAGGAGTTACCCTTAATTCTGGAAGTGAAAAAATTGTCATTTTGAGGGGAAAAGGAGCTGATCTGTAAGCCAGCGAGTCAAGATTGAAATTCCAAATAGAATTCCATTGTCATATGGCCCAGTTCTCTGACCACACTCCTACCTTTCCTGAACTTCATAAGAGTTGTCAGGGGCTTCCTGGACCTTCAGTAAGAGGGCAGCTAACACTGACCACTGTCCTATATATGCTTCTAGTAGAAGGGGGCGATTCCATCCTAGCAGCTTTATCTTTCATTTAACTGATAATTTTCTTCAACAAAACCATTCAGGGAAGTAATTCCAAACCTTTTTGAATGAATATCCTTTTTTTTAACATCAAAGAAGTTTGGTAATATTAGTAGTTATACGATTAGTATAAATAGTACAAATAGTATAAAAATATTTATTTAACAAGTTTTTAAATGATCACAGTAGCTTCTATATGCATTTGAAAAATAATATTGCATATATTGCCCTACCTTTAGCCATAGAACTCTTTTTATTTATTTGTGGATTTGCATATGGATTCTTGAACTCCTTTCAGTGACTCCAAGGTTGGGAACCACTGATATAGGGCACATCTGTTTATGGAGATAATAATGATCAGTAGTTAAAAGATGGGGGTTGGGGCAGCTAGGTGGCGCAGTGGATAAAGCACTGGCCCTGGATTCACTGAGTTCAAATCCCACCTCAGACACTTGACACTTATTAGTTGTGTGACCTTGGGAAAGTCACTTAACCCCCATTGCCCCACAAAAAAAAACCAAAAACAAAAGATGGGGGTCATAATAGCCAGATTTGTCCGCAAAGTATCTAGCCTATCTTCCCTCAGATACATGAGTCACAGGGGGAAGAGGGTAGGCTGTGGGAGAAATGGAAATATTTTACTGCTCATGTAACCTTTGAAACTGTTTCTTTAGGTAGAAAGAGTGGCATTTCTCCTAAAAAGTCCAAATACATGACTCCAATGCAACAGAAACTAAATGAAGTCTATGAAGCAGTAAAGAACTACACAGATAAGCGGGGCCGCCGGCTCAGCGCCATCTTCCTAAGGCTCCCCTCCAGGTCAGAGCTGCCAGACTACTATCTGACCATCAAAAAGCCTGTGGACATGGAAAAGATCAGAAGCCACATGATGGCTAACAAGTACCAAGACATAGACTCCATGGTGGAAGACTTTGTCATGATGTTCAATAATGCCTGCACCTACAATGAGCCTGAATCCCTGATTTACAAAGACGCCTTAGTCCTGCATAAAGTATTGCTTGAAACTCGAAGGGACATAGAAGGAGACGAGGACTCTCATGTTCCTAACGTGACACTACTTATCCAGGAGCTTATCCACAATCTTTTTGTGTCTGTAATGAGCCATCAGGATGATGAGGGAAGGTGCTACAGTGACTCCTTAGCTGAAATCCCTTCTGTGGATCCTAGTTTCCCAAATAAACCCCCTCTGACTTTTGACATAATTAGGAAGAACGTTGAGAATAATCGATACCGCAGACTGGACTTATTTCAAGAACAGATGTTTGATGTGCTGGAAAGAGCAAGGAGAATGAATCGGTAAGTTAGACCATTTCCTTTGAAAGACAAATGAGTTTATTCGGAAGGCAGCAGAATGGTCTACATTTGCATAACTGTTTCACATTCTTAAAGGATAGGGGAGTTCTGGCACCCACATCTGGTGAGCTGAAGAAAGGATTCTCTTCTGAAACTCCCATTTTAGAAGCTGGAGGGCAACTGTAAGTTGTCAGGGGAAAGAGAGGGCAAACAGAGTTCCTACCTTTTATGACGAGATTAATGTGGAAGCTAAAATAAAGCCATTTTACAAAATGCTTTTTAAAAATTCACCGAATACAAATCCAAGAATATGTCCCATAGATTGTATTAATTGAATACAACCAATTGAAAAGGGTGTATTAAGTGTCTATAAGTATAGAGAATGAAACGATTCTGGTTTTCAGTGAGCTTACATTCTAATGGAGATAGCATGTACTTATAAAACATATGCAGCATAAACGTAAAGCTAATAAATACAAATATATACAGGGTGGTATGGGAGGAAGGGCACTTGCAGTTGGAAGAATCAGGAAAGGCAGAAAATAGTGCTTACCCTTCATTTTAAAGGAAGAGAAGAACTCTGTGATGTCCAAGTAAGGAGGCCTTGGGGGATTGCCTGGGGTAAGAAATAGAGAGAAGGCCAGTTTGTCCAGACCACAGAGTGGGAAGCAGAGTAATATTCAGTCGGTCTGGAAAGAAAGATTGGAGCCAGCTTGTGTAGGAATTTAAAAGCTAACAGTATAAGAATATATCAGAAGCTTTAATGCAGTGTTCTCTAAAAATTAGACTAAAATTAATGGTCTTTTCAACTATAAAAGATTTTTCTTTTCCACAGACTTTTCAAAGAGCCATGTTTAGTGTATTTCATACTGAAATGAGTTCATTAAATGATGTAAATGAAGCAATAAATATGAGACTTAAGGATCTTTTAGAGATCATTACCAAATATCATTTCCAGTTTCTAGAGACGATGCTGTATATCAGAAAACCTAAATCTGAATCTGGATCCTTCTTCTAACTAGCTGTATAACCTGGGGCAAGTCCCTTATACAACTGGGTCTCATACCTGCTGAACATCTGTGAGTCTTAAATTGAATTGCTTTTCAGACTTCAAGAATTCAGGAAGGACTAATACTCTGGATCTAAAAAGATCTATGTGGAAGAGGTTCTTAACCTCTGTTCTGTTAGGACTCCTTTGTCAGGTTAATCTATTGAAATCCATTCTAATAGTAATGTTTTTAAAAATGCATAATGTAAAATACATAGGATTACAAAGGACACTGAATAGTGAAATGCAGTTATCAAAATGTTTTTTTATGGGGCAGCTAGGTGGCGCAGTGGATAAAGCACTGACCCTGGATTCAGAAGGCCCTGGGTCCAAATTTGGCCTCAGATACTTGACACTTACTAGCTGTGTGACCCTGGGCAAGTCACTTAACCCCCACTGCCCCACAAAAAAAAAAAAAAGTTTTTTAAAACAAGTTCACAGGGGGCAAGCTAGGTGGCACAGTGGATAAAGCCACTGGCCCTGGATTCAGGAGGACCTGACTTCAAATATGACCTCAGACACTTGATACTTACTAGCTGTGTGACCCTGGGCCAGTCACTTAACCCTCATTGCCCTGCAAAAAAAACAAACAAAAAACAAGTTCAGAGACCTCATATTAGAAGCCATGGTCTAGAATGAGGGGCCAGATTAAGTCAAATGAAATTTGATAGAGATAAATGTGAAGTACTTCAAATTTTTTTAAAATCCCCTGCACAAATACCAAATGAAAGAGGTAGAGCTAGATAAATAGTCTTAATCCTGGTTTTGAATCTCTGGTATAGTGGAAAGAGTGCTGGACCTAGAATCACAAAGACTGCTGTCTAATAATGGGAAGGCCACTTAATCTTCTCTGCATTTCAGTTTCCTCCTCTATAAAAATGCAGGTGATGCCCATGTCACCTTCCTCAGCAGCTTATTTTGAAGCTCAAATGAGCTGATGTCTATAAAGCGCTTTGGAAACCTTCAGATACTCTACATGATGAATATGAGTGTCGTCATCATCAATAATAGCAATAGGACATATCGACCAGAAAAGCTGGCATGTTCATAGGCTCTTATAAGAGGTATAGAATCATAGAAACCAAGAATTGGTAGGGACCTCCAAGGCTTTCTTAGTCAAAACTGCCCAAGACGCCCCTCACGAACCTCCCCAACAAGTGCTGCTGTAGGAAGGGAGAACTTACTACCTTCTGAGGCAGCCTGAGATCACCAGATCTTTTTTCATGTCAACTCTTGTCCGTCCATGCCACACTAAGTCTTTCTTGTGCAGTTGATTTTTTTTTTTTAAGTGAGGCAATTGGGGTTAAGTGACTTGCCCAAGGTCACACAGCTATTAAGTGTCTGAGGCCGGATTTGAACTCAGGTACTCCTGACTCCAGGGCCGGTGCTCTATCCACTGTGCCACCTAGCTGCCCCCGTGCAGTTGATTTTTAAACTCAAGTATAGACTTGACATTTAAGTTAAAGGACTGACCCCAAATCACACAGCTGATAAGTAGCAGAGCCAAGAGTCAGATCTGGGACTTAGGACTCTCAGTTGAAGATCCTTTCATGTATGTCACATGACTTCTCAGCAGATGTGGACTTCTTTTCAAAATAAGGATTTTAAATGCATAAAACAAAGTACTTAAGAGTAAAAAAGAAAACTTATTGCATTGAAATATAGTTATCAAATTTGTTTTTAATTCACAGACCCCAATTTAAGAACCCATGAACTTTATTGCTTTCTTTGGATAACGGGCTGTTATATAGAAAAGGGAATGAATTTCCAAAAATAGAATTGGCTGTCTGGTGGTGGTGGTAATAGCTAGCATTTATCTAGCACTCTAAGGCTTTCAGAGCACTTTATAAATATTATCTCATTTTATGCTGACAATAACCCTTGAAAGGTGGGTGTTGTTATTATCCGCATTTACAAATGAGGGAACTGAGGCAGATAGAGTTTAAGTTTTTGGCCCTTGGGTCTAGATAGGATTTGAATTCCTATTTTCCTGAGTCCTAGTCCAGCTCTAGATAGATAGTCATTTGAACTCGAAGAGCAGGCTAGCTAGCCAGTTGTCAGAGATGTTGTAGAGGGATTTCCTTTTCAGGTGTGCCTTGGACTAAATGCCCTCTGGATAACTGAGAGGCACCTTCTTTCCTTTACATCTGTGAATGATACATGATTTACTGGGATCGCCTGCTGCTTTTAGCACTTTTTAGGAAATACCTCCTTGCTAATAAGGCTTATATTACATTCAGGTTTTTGTTTGGTTTTGCAGGGCACTGAGGGTTAAGTGACTTGCCCAGGGTCACACAGCTAGTAAGTGTAAAGTATCTGAGGTTGGATTTGAACTCAGGTCCTCCTGACTCCAGGGCCAGTGCTTTATCCACTGCACCACCTAGCTGCCCCCTACATTAGGGTTTTGATAAGAGTTTGTTGTTTGTTGTTGTTTCAAAGGGAAGTTGTCATCCTAGACCTTTGATTTCATTGGGGTGGGGAATTTCCTCTACTGATGCAATCAGCAGTTTGCCTTAAATTCACAGTTGTAGAGATTTGCCTCCAGCACTGAGAGTTAAGAATGACATGCTTGCTATTAAATAGCTAGTGTGTGTCAGGCAGGATTTGAATCCAGGTCTTCCTGACTCTGAAGTTCACCCTCTACTACATTGTGCTGCCTCTCTGTGTTATTTAAGTACATTGAAAACCTTGACATGGGTTAGAACTAGAGGGGAGTAGCTAGGTGGGGCAGTGGATAAAAGCACCGGCCCTGGATTCAGGAGGACCTGAGTTCAAATCCGACCTCAGACACTTGACACTTACTAGCTGTGTGACCCTGGGCAAGTCACTTAACCCTCATTGCCCCACAAAAAAAAGAGAGAGAAAACTAGAGGGAACTTTAAAGATCATCTAATACAAGGGTTCTTATTTGGAATCTGTGGATAGATTTCAGGGTGCCCATCAACACTCATAAATTTGATCTTTTTTAGTGACCTATGGAGTGGTCTCCAGGCTAGTTGCTCCTAGCAGGTTCTTTCAGAGACTGCTTTATACTTAGACACACAAACCATAGTGCAGCTTCTGTGCATCTCCTAATCTTCACCTAAAAGAAGCCACCCTGTCTTGTCCAGTGATGTTCTCATTGTGGAAAGTTTGGTTACAACTCCCCTGAGTATAAAATTGGATACTAATGACAACAGTTTTGAGAGAAATGATGTCCACAGGTTTTTTGTGCATGAGAAAGGAAAGGGGGGCTCATATCAGCCTTTTAGTATCAGATTGTTGTTGTTGTGTGTCCTTCATTCTCAAAGAGGACCATGACATCCAGGGTGATGTCATGACTTGCAGTAAATTGGATATAAGTGAGGGAGGGCTCTGCAGAGTCACCAGCCTCACTGTCTCCTCCAGAGCCATCTGGGTCCAGTGGCAAGATATACATCAGGGTGACTGGAGATGGCCCCCACAGTCTTAGAAGAATTGTTATAAATGTAGAGTTTGGCAAGACCTTCACACAAGTAGCACCTGAGAAACGCTATAGGCTTTCATATATTTGATGCATCCTTTTTATGTAGTTGTTTTTATCATGGTTTATCTTCCTTATTGCCTACCAAGTTGTTAGGAAATTCTTCATCTCCCCCTCTGCATATATTTGATTTCATCCCAGTACTTGATAGTGACTGCACATGGCAGGCATTCCATAGATGTTTGTTGGATAGGCAGGGGAATGACTCAAAACTCAGTGAAGTATCAGGAGGACCTGAGTTCAAACCCAGCCTCAGACACTTACTAGCTTTGTGACCCTGGGCAAGTCACTTAACTCCCATTGCCCTGAAAAAACAAACAAACAAACAAACAACAACAACAAAAACTCAGTGAAGGAGCTTCGTGGTTTGATTTGAAAATGAATTTAGTAGAACAGGTTTTGGGGGGTTTTTTGTTGTTGTTGTTTTTTTAGTGAGGCAGTTGGGGTTAAGCGACTTGCCCAGGGTCACACAGCTAGTAAGTGTTAAGTGTCTGAGGCCGGATTTGAACTCAGGTACTCCTGACTCCAGGGCCGGTGCTCTATCCACTGCGCCATCTAGCTGCCCCGTTAGTAGAACAGGTTTTAAAAGATGACCAGCAATTTAGGTGATTAAAAACAAGTCATTTGGGGACAGCTAGATGGTGCAGTGGATAGAGCACCGGCCCTGGAGTCAGGAGTACCTGAGTTCAAATCCAGCCTCAGACACTTAACACTTACTAGCTGTGTGACCCTGGGCAAGTCGCTTAACCCCAATTGCCTCACTAAAAAAACAAACAAACAAAAAAAAAACCGCAAGTCATTTAACCCTCTGCATTTTCATTACATTGGCAGAGAAGAGTTGTTGAACAGCGGGGTTCAGTAAAAGTACACGGGTAACTCATAGAAGGAAGCTTTCTGCATTACTTTCCAAGAACATGCTTAGCATTTTCTACCTGATCTGTAGTTTCAAGCAGTTGGCCACTCTCTACCTTCACCTGCTGGCACTGCTTCAGGGGTAAAGATTCCACACTGCTGAAGTTAGGCTCCTGCAGCAAAAACCTGTGTAATCCACAGAAAGTCAGGGACAAAGGCAGTATGGTGAGGACTCTGAAAAACCCATCATTTCTTTCTTCAAACTGTCTGCTTCCTTTAAGAAGTTCTCCCACAACTTATCCAGAATGTTCGCCTTAGAATAGAATTAGGTCTTTTATTTTTTCCTTTTTATTCTGTCTTTCCCTTCAATAGGAGGGGAAACAACCACTTTCCCCAGAAAGTTAGCTTATGGTTCTACTCACTTTCTTTTAACCATTAATTTGTTGATTACCTGGTGTCATTTACACCAAAGAAAGCTTCTTTACCACCCATACACACAAGAGTTCTTCTGTTGGAGTTACTAGTCTATTCTGAGATGGTAGTCTCTGAATACACAATTAGCTTTTAACTTAAAATTACAAACTATTTACCTGTAATTACCCATTTGATGTTTTCAATAACTAGATTTCAGAATACCCAAAACACATATCATAGTTGAGTTTGGCTTTTATATGTACCCATAACACTTTCCTGGAAAATGTGGCTCTCAGTGTTTCTGAAAGTGATCACTACTTCTCTACCCAGAAAGAATTGTGCTTAGATATCCTTTTTTTTTGTGAGGCAGTGAGGGTTAAGTGACTTGCCCAAGGTCACACAGCTTGTAAGTGTCAAATGTCTGGGGTCGAATTTGAACTCAGGTCCTCCTGAATCTAGTGTCAGTGCTTGCTTAGGTATCTTTTAAGCAAAATTTCATCAAGTTCCTCTGTTTGTTCTAAGACAGTTTAAGTTTCAAGTAATAACTTAGTGGTTTTATTCTTTGAATTCTTCTGTTTAGAGGCACTTGTAATCTCACCCTGTTGTGTACATCACTGTTGTCCCTGTCCCAGGAACAGCACTGTCATAGGTAAAAAAAAAAACAAGTATCCCCCCCCCCCTACCCCAGCTCCTTTCATGTTGACATGGAGAGACAAAAGTGTCCTCTCCTCATATCTTGACAGAATGCTTCCACAATTACATAATAGAATATTTGACTGGCAACTAGCTTTTTGGGTAATTTTCAGGCCCTAATGTTCAAAGTTCATCACATTCAGAGCCAGAAAGATCCTATTTATATCAGCCACCTCATGTTATATAGGAGGAAAAGGATGCCCAAAAATGTTTAGCAAACTGCTGGAGATCTCATGGAAGTTATATAACTATTATTGGAACCCCTTCTAATTCCTAGGCTTATAACTCACATTTTTGAATATTCACTATGTAGCCCACTAGCCACGCAGCCAATGTTACAAACAAGGAAAGTTGTAAGGACACAAGTTCACTTTGTCATCCGCCCCCTAATTAAGGGGTAGTTTTTTTTTTTTAAGAGTCAAAGAACCCCTGAGAATTATATAAAATTTGATAGTATATGCCCTGTGTAACATTTATACCCTAGCTTTGGTGCATTTGGATGTACCAAAAGCCTTATAACAAAACCTCACAATAATGAAAACATGTGATTTCCCATTGAACATTTGAATTTGAACATTCCTTTCAACTTGAGTCATCTGTCTGTTAGCTGGACATATGCCATATGTGATATGAAGTGGATAGACCACATTACAAATAGTTAATAGGTAAGAGCCAGTCTTTTTTTATCAATGCTTTAGAAATGTATCCACATTATTTCCCTGGGCCTGAATTGTATTCAATATCACTCAAAACAAATGCTTATATTAGGACTATTTGGCATGAATGAGAAAAGATAAGAAAGGAAGAGTAATGGTAATAATTCAACTGAAAATGTCCCCTATGTCCTTCCAGGACAGATTCGGAAATCTACGAAGATGCAGTAGAACTTCAGCAATTCTTTATTAAAATCCGTGATGAGCTCTGCAAAAATGGAGAGATCCTTCTCTCACCAGCACTTAGTTATACAACAAAGCATCTCCATAATGATGTGGAGAAAGAGAAAAAGGAAAAGTTACCAAAAGAAATAGAGGAAGATAAACTAAAACGGGAAGAAGAAAAGAGAGGTGAGTTTCTTTTCATTTTTTTTATGACCAAGAAATATGGTGCTTATTTTGTGGTCAAATCCCTCTATATCAAACCTGAGTTTGTAAATGAAGAATTATAATTTAAGATATGTCTCCTACATCCGAGGTCATTAAGAGGAACTATGTGTCTTCATCATCACTATGAGATTTTTTTCATAGTGCTTAAAAGGCTTGGAAATCTAGGTAGAGCATAGCAGGTAAAGATATATCTTTTCTGTCTCTGTAGAAAAAAAGACAATTAGTTCACAGAAGAACTTAGAACTTCTTAATATTGTTCATTGACAAGCAAATAAGAATCTGACTATACCCAGGAAGCATTTACTACCTTCTCAGTAAGATCTCTTCTAAAATATGTCAATCATATAATACCAAGACACACTTGAATTTGAGTTGCTTTTCTAATTCTTTAAAATGAGGCAGAATCTTACTCATATGCAGACTAGGAAAAATTCGTTTCAATGAATATGTATTGTAAAGAATTCTGTTAGAGCCACATCAACCAGAGATTGCTACCATCTGTCAGGATTTGTAACTGTTTAAGAACTAAGGAGGTTTTTTTGTCAGACTTGTAATCATTACAGACAGATCTGTGCTGTAGTCAACTTGCAGTATTTTTTCTATAATAACATCATGAGTTAGCATGAATAATTGGAATGTACAAATATCCTTTTAGCCCATTATTTCAGTCTTTCCACCAAAATAACTTTTACCTGGGCCAAGAGTAAAATGAATTCATTTGAAGTTCATTCCTTCTCATTGCTTTAGCATAGCCTTTAATGGAAATTCTAATATGAAGTCTTAAGAGAAGCTTGGGACCTGGCCAGTCAGCACTAAACAGTGGAGTTGACTGTGTCTATCCAAAAGATTCAGCTACAGCTATTTAAGTAGCTAAGGAAGGACAGAGTTTGATCATAGGACTTAGAGTCAGGTAGATCTGTCCTGCCTCAGACATTTACTAGTTGTGTGACCCTGAGCAAGTCACTTCACCTGTCTGCCTCGGTTTCAGTTGTCTTTATAGCTGCCACCTAGCATGTTCTCACACAAAGTACATGTAATCAGGTTTTAGAGTTTTGGGGCTAAAAAGAACCCTTGAGATCATCCAGTTCAACCTCTTCATTTTACAAGACACTGGGACCCACAGAGGCCAAACAACTTGTCCTATAAATGCCATTGCTGGGATCTGAATCCAGGTCTTCTGATTCCAAATGCAGTGCTTCTTCTGCTACACTACACTTCCTAATGGGTTGTATGGTTTAAATTAAGCTGAGCATGTTTTTAATCCAGAAATTATTTAATGCTATCAAAAAGGAGGTCCTTAAAATTATTCTGAATGTTTGCATTGATTATCATTGCTTACAGAAAAATTTTAAGAATTTGAAGATAGCATATGACAAAGCTAGTTGATCTTTAATCTTTGGCACATCCTTATTCCTGCATTATCTTTAATTAATTTTGGGGAGGGGGCAGGGCAGTGAGGGTTAAGTGACTTGCCCAGGGTCACACAGCTAGTAAGTGTCAAGTGTCTGAGGCCGGATTTGAACTCAGGGAGTCCTGAATCCGGGGCTGGTGCTTTATCCACTGCGCCACCTAGCCGCCCCCTGCATTATCTTTAAATTGGAAATGAATCATTTTTTTGAGTAGCTTACATAACACATTATGTAGGAAAGACATCTTTGTTTTCACACTGGCCTCCTCAGTTATTTTTGGCCAAGCGTAAGAATCTTTTGTTAGTAAATTCCAGGAGCAGATCCAGAAGGAATACAAGATGGTTTTTCACAGGACTCACCAATAGTAACTGTTGTGGAGGTGGGATGGATAGGTTGTCTTATGGAATGGTGAGCTCTTTTTTTAGAAACCACATATTTGGCAGTATGGCGGGCTGTCTTGTGTACCTTAAAATAAGTCAATGTATAATTTAGCTGTTAATGAGCTTTTGTGTGTGTGTGTGTGTGTGTGTGAGGCAATTGGGGTTAAGTGACTTGCCCAGGGTCACACAGCTAGTAAGTGTTAAGTGTCTGAGGACAGATTTGAACTCAGTTACTCCTGACTCCAGGGCCGGTGCTCTATCCACTGCGCCACCTAGCTGCCCCAAATGAGCTTATTTTAAGAGAAGTGTTGTGGATTTTTGTTTGTTTTTGTTTTATGCTATGGCTTGGGGGGGTGGGGGAGGGCGATGAGGTTTAAGTGACTTGCCCAGGGTCACACAGCTAGTAAATGGCAAGTGTCTGAGGCCGGATTTGAACTCAGGTCCTCCTGAATCCAGGGTCAGGGCTTTATGCACTGTGCTACCTAGCTGCCCCCTGTTTTTGTTTTATGAAAAGACTTTGTATAATAGTTGTTTATTTCAAGCATTCTAATTGCAAATCAATAAACATTGATTAAACACCTACTATGGTACATACAGAGAGCTGCAATAAACATTAAATGAAGATACAAAATTCAGTTAAGACATGATCGTTTCTCACAAAATATTTGACAGGTGCACAGATAACTACAGTGCAAAATAATGCGTGTAAGTCAACAAGAATTTAGTGCTTCAGATACAAAGAAACAAACAAAAAACCAGTCTCTTCTCTCAGGCACTCTGCAATATAATGGGGAGACCATAGGCAAACAAGGAGGCACTGACAAGCTGTATACAGGATGAACTGGAAATGACCAATAGAGAGAAAACTAGAGTTAAGGAGGACCCGGAAATGCCTTCTCTAGAAGGAGTCGTTTTAGCTGAGACTCAAAGGAAGCCAGGCAAGTCAGCAAGCAGAGAAGAAGAGAGTGGGAATTCCAACCATGGAGGACAGCTAGTAAAAAGGCAGAGATGGGGGCAGCTACGTGGCACAGTGGATAAGGCACCAGCCTTGGATTCAGGAGGACCTGAGTTCAGACCCATCCTCAGACACTTACTAGCTGTGTGACTCTGAGCAAGTCACTTAACCCCCATTGCCTTGCAAAAAAAAAACAAAAAGGCAGAGAGCTGGGAGATGGAGCATGTTGTATGTGGAACAGTGAGGAGGGCAGCGTCACCGCGGTGCCAAACCAAGGGTTTATGTTTGATCCTGGAACGGATGAGGAGCCGCTATAGTTTCTTGAATAGGGGAGTGATGTGGTCAGACCCATACTTTAGGAAGATCAGTTTGACAGTTGAGTGGAGGATGGAGGTGAGGCAGGGAGACCAACCAGAAAGGTGTTGTCATAGGCCAGGGATAGGAGGATAAGGATCTGCAGCAGTCAGGTGGCAGTGTCAGAAGGCAATGTACAAGAGGTCGAGAGATACTACAGAGGTCAAATCAACAGGCCTTGAAAGCAGAAGGGAATGGGAGTGAAAGAGACTGAGGAGTGGAGGATAACACTTAGCTTGTGGGCCTGGATGGTTGGGAGCATGGTGGTGCCCTCAACAGTAATTGGGAAGTTTGGAAAGGGGGGGGGTTCAGTTTGGAGTTCTAGATACAGTAGGCAATTAGAGGTGCAAGTTTAGAGGTTAGGGCTGGGCATGTAGATTTGATAATCATTATATTCATAGCGATGATAATTGAATCCATGGAATTTGATGAGATCATCAAATGAGATAGTACAGAAGGAGAAGAGGGCCCAGGACAGAGCCCTGAGGAACACTCACCATTAGTGGGCCTGACATAAGCAAGGATCCAGCAAAGGACACTGAGAAGAAGCAGTCAGACAGGTAGGAGGAGAACCAGAAGTATCACAAAAGTATCAGGAAGAGGGGGCAGCTGGTGGCACAGTGGATAAAACACCAGCCCTGGAGTCAGGAGGACCTGAGTTCAAATCTGGCCTCAGACACTTAACACTTACTAGCTGTGTGACTCTGGGCAAGTCACTTAACCCCAGTTGCCTCACCAAAAAAAAAGAAAGAAAGAAATAATAGTAACTTTGGAGACAGCAGTTCCATTTGAATGATGAAGTCAGAAGCAGAATTGTAGAGAGTTAAGAAGATAGTGAGAGGAAAGGAAATGGAGACACCTATTATAGAAAGCCTTCTCAAGCAATTTTACTATGAAAGGAAAGAGATATATAAGACAATCAGGGAGATGTGGCTATGTTTTTAGGCAAATAGAGAAGCAAACAGTTGAGGGGAATATTGAAGATAAGAGAGAAGAGGGATGAGAAGAGGGGGTAAGCTGCTGGAGAAAATGAGATGGAATGGGATAACTTGTGCACATAGAGGGGTTTGCCTTGGCAAGAAGACATGTCTTCAGTGAGACATGGGTAAAGGAGGAGAGAGTTATAGAAGGCATCTGAGTGATGAGATGATGAGGAGAGAAGCTCTCCATGAATGGCCTCACTTTTTTCAATGAAATATGTATGAGTCAAGGTTCTTAGCTAAGAGGTGGAAAGAAGTGAAGGCTGTGTGAAGTTTGAGGAGGGAATAAAAGTCACTATGATGAGATAGATGATTTTGATTCCATTAAATTAAAAAATTTCTATACAAATAGAAGTAATGAAGCCAGAATTAGAAGAGACACAGAAGGCTGGGAAATAATCTTTACAGCCAGTATTTCTGATAAAGGCCTCATTTCTTTTTTTTTCTTTTTTCTTTTTTTTTTTTTTTGTGGGGCAATGGGGGTTAAGTGACTTGCCCAGGGTCACACATCTAGTAAGTGTCAAGTGTCTGAGGCCAGATTTGAACTCAGGTACTCCTGAATCCAGGGCTGGTGCTTTATCTACTGCGCCACCTAGCCACCCCCAAGGCCTCATTTCTAAAATATATAGGGAACTAAATCAAATTTATAAAAATATAAGTCATTCCCCAATTGAGAAATGGTCAAAGAATATGAACAGTTTTCAGATGAATAAATCTAAGCTATCCATTGCCATATGAAAAAATGCTCTAAATCACTATTGATTAGAGAAATATAAATTAAAACAACTTTGAGGTACCACCTCACACCTATCAGATTGGCTAATATGACAAAAAAAGAAAATAATAAACATTGGAGAAGCTGTGCAAAAATTGGAACACTAATGCATTGTAGGTGAAGCTGTGAACTGATCCGGCCATTCTGGGAAACAGTTTGGACCTATCCAAAAGCAAGCACCATGTGCAATGGGGATACAGTAGAACCTTTTCCACTAAATACAAGAGTAAAGCCCTTGCTATTCTCAACTTTCTCTTTAATGGCTTTTTCTCTCTTCTTTGTGAAATAAGAAGCTGAAAAGAGTGAAGACTCCTCAGGAGGAGCAGGCCTCTCTGTCTTACATCGAACATACAGCCAGGACTGTAGCTTCAAGAACAGCATGTACCACGTTGGGGATTATGTCTATGTGGAGCCAGCAGAAGCCAATCTCCAACCACACATAGTCTGCATTGAAAGACTGTGGGAAGATTCTGCTGGTGAGTACTAATCTCACTAGAGCTATCAATGAGGAGGGACACAGGATTCCTTGGGAGCATAAGTGCTTTAAGTAGATATGTCTTTCCACAAAGAGATGGATAACATTTTGAGTTTCTTCTTCCTTTGAGACCTTTCAGAGCACTTTTCTTAGGACAACCAGACATATAATATAATTAATTTGCTGTTTCCTTGCTTACTTCTTTGTAGAAATGTGGTGAAAGGCTTGCTTAACTCTTTTGAGCAGGCAGTGACATTGAAATTAAGGACTATACAGCCTCTCATTACTGGGTTTGGGTCCTAAAAAGATGAATTAATGGATTAATTTGCTTTTTCTAACATTTGTTTTTAATGTGTGTTGTTTTTTCCCTTTTACTATTTTAGGTGAAAAATGGTTGTGTGGCTGTTGGTTTTATCGGCCAAATGAAACATTCCACCTTGCTACACGAAAATTTTTGGAAAAAGAAGTTTTTAAGAGTGACTATTACAACAAAGTACCTGTTAGCAAAATCCTAGGCAAATGTGTAGTCATGTTTGTTAAGGTGAGATACTGTGCTCAAATTTATTACCTATTTTATAATTAAACACTCCCCAGACACACATACACCCAGCAACCTTGAAACTCAAGGCAGGAACTATGCATTAGTCTAATTAATATTAGGAAAGAACTGACCACTCTATGTAAAGTGAATGTTAATTTTTCACATTAAAAGCTAGTTGCTAGCTACATGTTTAATCAAACTGGGATATTTTCTCAGTTGAGGGGAAATTAACTGTTAGAAATCTGTATTTAGATTCTCATCTTGCCCAATGCCAGGGTGAAAGGAGAGTAGAAAAGATTGTAAGAGAAGACATAAGAGGTAAAGTTCAAAAGGACTCTAGAGATCCAGTGTGATCCTTATTCATCCAGATCAGGAAACTCCGGCTTAGAGGCAGTATGGCGCGGGGGATAGTGTCAGGATAAGGTCAGAGGCCGTCTCAATGGCATCAAGTCATGGCTCGGAGAAGCAGCAGGGGCCTGCAGTTGGGGGGTCTGATTCAGAATCCCTCTGTAACGATTGGAATGATGCCACCTGCTGGAGACTTACTGTAGAAGAGTTCTGCCCATGAAGTGAAGGTCTTTGAGGGCAAGACCAGGAGTCTTTTCTTTGGCATCAGGAAGTGACGTCTGCTTGTGGGAAGAAGAAGGAAGAGACGGGGGCTCTTTCTCGGGCTCTTTCCTTTGGACTCTGGTGGAGAGCGGAGCTAGAAATGTGCTCTCCCTTTAATAGATAGGAATCTAGGCCTTTCTCTCTCTTTACCAAATTCTTATTCTCCTTAATAAATGCTTAAAATTCTAACTCTTGCTAAAGCTTATAATTTATTGGCGACCACTCATTAGATATTTTAAACAGTTTAGCTAGAATTTTAGCCCTTAACAGATGGCGACCACGAAGTGATTGTGGGTAAATCATTACTCTTTCAGAACTTTGGTTTTGTCATCTGTCCTTTTAAGATTATACTAATTAGATGCCTTTCCTTATACAGTTGTGGGAAAAGTGCTTTGCAAACTTTAAGCTGAGATATAGATGCAAGCTACTTGTCATTGTTATTAGGGCCTTCCCTCCCTAATGACTTTGCGTTTAACCACCTTATATTTATTTTGTATGTTTTTATTTTGTATTTCATTACATCGTGTGTAGATGTTGTTTCCTATGATAAATTAAAAGATCCTTGAGAAAGGAATTCTTTTCATTTTTTGTCTTTTCATACCCAGTGCCTAGCACACAGTGCCTTTAAAAATACTTACAATTGACTGGATTTTCTTTACTCCCCATTTGTTGTTATTGTACAGGAAAAATAGCATTTAGTCATTTCTGGGATTTTTAGTAATTTAATTTCATTAAATAATCTAATAACATTGCTTTAACAGGAGTACTTTAAACTGTGTCCAGAAACCTTTCGAGATGAAGATGTATATGTCTGTGAGTCACGATATTCTGCCAAAACAAAGTCTTTCAAGAAAATTAAGCTGTGGACCATGCCGGTCAGTTCCGTTAGGTTTATCCCACGTGACGTACCTCTGCCTGTGGTACGCGTTGCATCTGTGTTTGCAAATACAGACAAAATGGATGATGAGAAACACACCGAAACTTCAGAAGACAGTAAAGGAGCAGACAGTTTCCTTAACCTGGAAAAGGTATGGGGAAGGAAGTCATAAAGGGGTTTTTACATTTTAAAAGAAAAACGTTCATAAAACAGTTCTGTCTGGTGGTATACCTGTAATGAGAGGGTGAAGAAGGAAAAAGAATTTAAACAATGTGCCTAGGAATCATAGAAAGACCTTAATGTTAACAATGAAAGATAATTTGGAGATGAATATTTTGTCTCTGACCTATCCTTTGCTTAAACTTTTATAAATCTTAATGTGTTTTTTTATTTTTATTGATTTTTTTTTGTTTTTACATTAATTTTATTTTCATATGTCAGTTTCCTCCTCCTCTACTCAAAGAGCTATTGTTTACAATGGTAAATAAAAAAGAGGGGGAAAATTCAGCAGTCCAACACATCCCGAGTCTGATGATTTATGCAGTATTCCATCCTCTTCAGTTCATTCCTCTCTCCTCACCCCACCTCTCCAAAACTCCAATGAAGACAAGAAGTTACATCTTCTCATCTCTTTTTCAAGGCCAGATTTGGTCATTAGAATTTGATTTCAGTTTCATTTTTGTCGTCATCATTCTTTCCATTTATATTGCTGTCATTGTATATATGGTTTTCCTAGAATTGGTTACTTCATTTTGGATCAGTTCACATGAGTCTTCCCATGCTTTTTCTGAGTTCTTCATGTTCTACTTTTACATTAGTGTACCTCAACTTTATTTAGCCATTCCCCAATCAGTGAACATCTACTTTGCTTCCACTTATTTTTTACTACAAAAAGTACTGCCTTTCTGTCTCAGGCTTTCTTGGAAAGGGAAGGAAGGGAACAAGCTTACTTTATGCCAGGCACCTGGTAGGTAGGACTATTATTTATTGAGAAAACTAAGGCAGAGGTTAAATGATGTGTCCAGGGTCATACAACTAAAAAAGTATCTGAGGCTGAATATATACTTCTCTCTTCCTAACTCTAGCCTTGATTCTGTTCACTGTGCCACCTAGCTGTCACCTAGTATCATAGACCTTGGAGTATATGCCTAGCAGTTCGGGTCTTTGAGTCTAAAGTTATGGGCATTTTAGTATCTTAACATAATTCTAAACTGATTTCCTGAATTAGTGGACCACTAATTAGCTCCACCAACAGTAGATTTGTGTGCCTATCTTTCCACATCCTCTTCAACATTCCCATCTTTTGTCATCTTGACCAATTTACTGGATGTGAGATGAAAACCTCAGTATTATTTTTATTTGTATTTCTCTCTTTTTTTTTGTATTTCTCTTAGTATTAGCAATTTGGATCTTTTATAAATCCCATTAATGCAATTCAATTAAGTAATGACCCTTGGCATTATATATTTGTGATATTTGTGTTAGTTTCTTCTATAACTTCAATATGAGACTCATCAGAAATATTTTGATATAAATTTTTTTTCAAATTGACCATTTCCTTATCCTAGTTATGTTGATTGTGTTCATGTGAAAGCATTTCAATTTCCTACAGTTTAAATTATCTATTTTTTGTTGATCATTTCTATCCTTTATATAGTTAAGAACTCTCCTCATAGTTATAATTATGAAAAGTACTTGATCTGCTTCGTTTCTTTTTTTTTTAATGGCATGACCCTTAATATTCAAATTATCAATTCATTTTGAACTTACTCGAGTATACAACGTAAGATGTTAGTCTAAATTTATTGGATAATTCTTTTTTCATTCAATTTTTATTTTATTTTCAGCTCTAAATTTCCTCCATTCCACCTTTTCCTTCTCCCATCCATCTTCACCCCCAGTTAAGAAAACAAGAATCCTACTAGCAATCCTTTTCAGGATGTTTTTATGATTAGGCAAAAATCTACTGATATATCGACTGGATTAGATACAGTTCCAGAGTTAGGGGCATGAATGAAATAATCCCTGGAAATCTTTCTTGAGAAACATTTTTTCAACAATAGTGTCAACAAGTAGGAGAATTGTTCTGGGGAGAGTCTGTTCTCTAAAGTGGTTTTTCTTGGATTTATGATTTTACAAATAACTAGTTCATATGGCTGCCTGAGTAGCTTCAAAATACTATTGTCCAGCAATTTTGAAGACTTGGAAACTCTGATCGATATAAATGACCTCCCACAATTGCAGAAGACTCATGATGAAACAAACCTCTGGATAAAGAGGGAATGGACTCACTACAGATTGAGGTTTTGTTTTTGGGGGTTTTTTTTAACATGGTTAATGCAAGAATTTGTTTTGCTTGACTGTTTATAACGCATTTTGTTTTTATAGTCTCTCAATTGCCATTTTCCTTAATTAGTCTCAAGAGTTCAGTCAATCAGACCATAAACTAACATTTGCTATGCACCCACTATTTACCAGCCAGGTAGCACAGTGGATAGAGAATTGGGCCTGGAGTCAGGAAGACCTGAGTTCACATGTGGTCTCAGACACTCACTAGCTGTGTGATACCTGGACAAGTCTTAACCCTGTTTGCCTCAGTTTCTTCCTCTGTAAAATGAGCTGGGGAAGGAAACGTCAATCTACTCTAGTATCTTTGCCAAGAAAACCTCAAATGGGGTCATGAAGAGTCAGACATGACTGAAAAACAACTAAATAATAACAACTGTGTTCCAGGTACTGTGCTAACTTAAGAATTCCCTTGTCGTCTAGGGGAGGGGAGGGAGAAAAATCTGAAATTGGAAAGCTTGTATAAACAAAAGTTGAGAACTATCTTTACATGTAATGGGGAAAAAAATAAAATACTTTATTAATTAAAAAAAAATAAAGATGCTGAAAAAAAAATAATTCCCTCACCCTTTCAGAGATCTTCAGAATGGATCTTCATAATGGTTCTTCCTGCTTCTGGTCTCTCTTGTCCTATGGTCTAGACTTCAAATAGTTGCCAAAATAATCTTCCACAGGTTCAGATCTGACCATATCAATTTCTTTCTCCAAAACTTTCAGTTGCTTCTATTGCCTTTAGAATAAATGTGGACAGGGGCAGCTAGGTGGTGCAGTGGATAGAGCACTGGCCCTGGATTCAGGAGGACCTGAGTTCAAATCTGGCCTCAGATACTTGACACTTACTAGCTGTGTGACCCTGGGCAAGTCACTTAACCCCAATTGCCTCACCAAAAAAAAAAAAAAGAATAAATATGTATTCTTTGTCACGGCATTCAAGTATTTGTCTAAGAACCACAATCTGACTCCAACCTAACGTTCCAACTTTAATTTCTCTTCACACATTCTGCATTCCAGCCAAGCTGGACTCATCATACCTGCATCTTTTGGGGCCTTTCCCACCATGCATTTGTGCAAGTCATTACTAAAATGAAGTCCCTCTACAACTCTACCTGTTAAAATCTTTTTATTCCTTCAAAGTCTACCTCATTCCTCTTCTTTCATACTTTCATGCCTGATTTTCCTTTCACTAAAAGGGATATGGCCCTCCTCAGATTCCTTATATCACTCTTTTTTTACCATATCTTTACACTGTCAACACAAAGAAACAATATCCCACTGTGCTTGGAAATTGGTACCACAATATCCTCAAAATTATGTTGCCTCTAAAGTGTACTTTATGTATATCCGGTCTAGTCCAGCTATTTTTCCCATCTTTGTTTTCTATAGTACCATTTCTAATTCCTCCTATAGCATCTTGTGAACTTTGATTAAAAGTTAGATGAGATGACTTCACTACCATTACTAGAGAAAATAGTTTGTTATTGAAATTTTGATAGATCTTTCCCATTTTTCATCTTTGTCATCCTTCTAGCTTTATCCTCAAGTGTTTGGGGAGTGGTATATTTGAGTTGGGTATCTCACCGAACTTTCCATGCATTTGTTTTTCTGTCCACTGCTTCTCATCATTCTTTTATTTTTGGTTTGGTTTGGTTTGGTTTGGGGTTTTTTGGTGAGGCAGTTGGGTTAAGTGACTTGCCCAGGGTCACACAGCTAGTAAGTGTCAAGTGTCTGAGACTGGATTTGAACTCAGGTCCTCCTGACTCCAGGGCCAGGGCTCTATCCACTGTGCTACCTAGCTGCTCCCTCTTTTTTTTTTTTTATAATGAACATTTTTATTTAAACTTTTGAGTTCCAAATTCTATCCCTCCCTTCCCTCCATCCTCCCCAAGGCAGCAAGCAGTCAGATATAGGTTATACATGTGCAGTCATACTTTTCATTATTCTCTGAGTCAGTGCTATTCATATTCTTCCACTATACTCAATCATAAGATTTTAAGTTGAGCTTATAATCTACAGTGGTGTTGCCCTTAACTATCATATCTCACTGCTTGGCAAAAGGACAAATGATTGTTGGCTGAGGCAGTATCTGCTTTCTTCCAGTCTCCACACTGTGGTGATTGCTTAATTAAATATTCTTATTTATAGGAAGAACATTCACTTCCATACAATTAATTTCTGCTAGTTGTATGTCAGCCCAGTCCTTGGGGGTAAGGGTCTAACACTTGGAGTACCAGCTCCCAGAGATAATGGGAAGGTACTGGAGTTTATTGAGCAGGAAGAGGGCAACATGGTCCAACCTGCACTTTAGGAAAATCACTTTAGTAACCTAGTAGAGCATGAATTGGAGTGGGGAGAGACTTGAGGCAGGCAGACCCACTAGCAACTATTGTGGTAGTCCAGGCATGAGGTGATGAGGCCCTGCCCCACTTGGTGTCAGTGTCAGAGGAGAGAAGGGAGTATATTATATTGAGAATCATCAGCATAGAGATGGTTATTAAGTCCATGGGAGCTGATGAAATCACCAAATGATGTAATATAGAGGGAGAAGAGAAGAGGACCGAGGACAGAACCCTGAGATTCCCCTGTGGTTAAGAGGGTATGCTCTCGGGGAGGATCCAGCAAAGGAGACAGAGAAGGAAGAGTCAGATAAGTAGGAGGAAAATCAGAAGAGAGCAGTGTCCTGAAAACCTAGAGAGAAAAAATACCAAGGAAGAGACTGACCAGCAGTGTCAGAGGCTGTAAAGAGGTCAAGGAGAATGAGAATTGAGAAATGTGTGTATGTGTGCATTATATAATGTGTATGTGACTTATATCCCAAAAGAAAGATATGGGGCAGCTAGGTGGCGCAGTGGATACAGCACCAGCCCTGGATTCAGAAGGACCTGAGTTCAAATCTGGCCTCAGACACTTGACACTTACTAGCTGTGTAACCCTGAGCATGTCACTTAATGCTCATTGCCCTGCAAAAAAAAAGAAAGAAAGAAAAATACTATGATTTCCAAAAATTAATGTTTTTTATTGAAATCTTTTTGCATTTCAGTTAAATTTTCCCTTAAAAAATTAGTTTCTGTGCTGGAGGGGGCAATATACATATATTTGTGGGTGTAAATAGACATATACACACATACTTGTAGATAATATACTTTCACTGTCAGTGTTTCTTTTAATATAATTGTCAAACTTATTTCTCGGTGCTTTCTAACTTTAATTCATCTTTGAAATCTTAATTATAACACCTAATTTTCTAAAGTTAGCTGACACAAAAGAAACTTTTCCCAACCTCTCATTTTAAACCTTATGTATTTTCCTATAAACAACATATTGTTGGCCTTCTCTTTTTATCCACTCTGGAGCCTGTTTTCTTTTTCTAAGTGATGTCAGATCAGTCAGTCACCATTATTGGATTTGGATTTTTTTTACCTGTTATGGTTAGCTATAATCTTAGTCTTGTCACTAAAATATGACCTTTATCTTAATTCTCTTTAGTTGACTGTAGTCACTTACATGTGTATATTTTTGAAAGATCACCTTGTGGTAATGCCTTTATATCTGTCTCATTTGTAACTTTAAAATGGCTATGTTGTTGCTGCTCAATTGTGTCTAACTTCATGACTCCATGAACCATACTGGCAAAGATACTGGAGCCATTTGCCATTTCCTTCTCCAGTGGATTAAGGCAAGCAGAGGTGAAGTGACTTGCCCAGGGTCACACAGCTAGTAAGTGGCTGAGGTCTTATTTGAACTCAGCTCTTCCTGACTCCAGGCCAGCTCTCTATCTACTCAGCCACCTAGCTGCCTCCGGATGCATTAGTGTAGGTTATAACAAAGTTTCAGTGTCCAAAATCAAAAATTCTCAAAAATGGTCAAGAATCAAAAATTCTTGATTAATAGCAAGATGGATTTCAAGACTTGTTCTTTGGTTTACTAACTTCAGCAATCATATCCATGATGGGAGTTTAAATTTTTTCAGTTAATATTCTATAAAAATTTGCCTTTCTTTTTTCACCTCCCTAAATATTTTTTTGATGCTCAGTTTCCTTTCTCAACCGTCTTTTAACTGCATCTTTTACCATAGGAGAAAGAAGATGTTCCAGTAGAAATGTCTAATGGGGAACCAGGCTGCCACTATTTTGAACAGCTTCGATACAATGATATGTGGCTGAAGGTTGGAGACTGTGTTTTCATAAAATCACATGGCTTAGTGCGGCCTCGAGTGGGCAGGTGAGTATTTACAGAGTTTTCCCTATTAGAAAAACATGGCTATAAAAATATTATGGATTTTTTAAAATCAGCAGTCCATTGAGAAATAAACTGGTAATAAAGAATATGGTATAGGTTTCAAAAGCAGAGCTGCAAGGTCATTTGAATCCTGAGGTAGCAACTGATGTGAAAGATTCCTAGCCCCCTCTGTATCCATATCCCAGGGTCTCTCTATGACAGTCCATGATAGAGAGACTGGAATCTGTATTTGGCACTGTTCAGTCCAGGGCAGAGCAGTCAGACTTGACTACACCACGTTGTGCAGCTAGGAAACTGCTGTTCTTCATTGAAGCTATTGCACATTCTGTTTTCTTTCATCAGTGTGTACTCATACTAATATGCTTACTTTAAAAAATCAGGAGGGGCAGCTGGTGGCACAGTGGATAGAGCACTGGCCCTGGATTCAGGAGGACTTGAGTGCAAATCTGGCCTCAGACACTTGACACGTACTAGCTGTGTGACCCTGGACAAGCCACTTAACTCCCATTGCCCTGCGCCCCCCGCCCCCCCCCCCAAAAAAAAAATCAGGAAAAGGTTCTTTCCATCATAAAAGTGATCGCTGGAATGATCCTCTCTGGTGCCTGTCATCCGGATATTCAGCTATGTTCCAGGCTCTGGGCCAAGTGCTAGGGACACAAAGAAAGGCCAGAATTGGGTCCCTGCCATCAAGGAGTTCATGCTTTAATGAGGGGGACATTTTGCAAACAGCCATTTACACACGAAATGTCTACAGTATAAATGGCAGGTAATACCAGAGGGAGGAGCGAAAACCAAGGAGGGTTTCTTGCAGAAGGTAGCCTTCAAGCTGGGACATGAAGGGAGCCAGGGGGCCAAGGTGAGGAGGGGAGAGCATTCCAAAAGCAGGGAACAGCCAATGAAAAGGCAAGGCGTTGGTAGATGGAGTGTCTTGTTCAGAGGGCCTTCATCTCCTCATGCCTGGATTACTGCAGTAACCCTTCTTCCTCGTGTCTGCCCAGTTCAACCTCCATTCATCCATTGAAGTCATCTTCCCAAAGTACAGGCCCATTCACCCACCTATCACCTCCACAGAATAAACTGTAGTGACTCCCTGTTGAAGTCAATACCAAATGCTCTATTTGGTATCAAAACCCTTCATAACTTAGCCCCCTGCCACCTTTGCAGTCTTCTTGCACCTTACTCCTCAATACATACTCTTAGATCCAGTGACACTGGCCTCTGGCTTGTCTTAAAAACAGAACATTCCATTTCTCAGCTTTAGGCATTCTCTCTGGCTGTTTCCCATGCTTGGACCACTCCCTATGCTTTGACTGCCTTTAGATTCCAACTGAAATCTCTCCCTCTACAGGAAGACTTCCCCAACCCCCCCCCCCTCTTTTTTTTTTTTTGGTGAGGCAATTGGAGTTAAGTGACTTGCTCAGGGTCACACAGCTAGTAAGTGTCAAGTGCCTGAGGCCGGATTTGAACTCAGATCCTCCTGACTCTAGGGCCGGTGCTCTATACACTTCGCCACCTAGCTGCCCCCCTACCCCCACCCCTTTTTTTTTTTTTTTAGTGAGGCAATTGGGGTTAAGTGACTTGCCCAGGGTCACACAGCTAGTAAGTGTTAAGTGTCTGAGGACAGATTTGAACTCAGGTACTCCTGACTCCAGGGCTGGTGCTCTATCCACTGCGCCACCTAGCTGCCCCCCCCCTTAATTCTAGTACCTTCCCTCGATTAATTATTTCCTGTCCTTCTTCTATATAGCTTGCTTTGTATATAGTTGTTTGCATGTTGTCTCCCCCATTCAGTTGTAAGCTCCTTGAGGGTAGGGACCATCTTTTGCCTCTTTTTGTCTCCCCAGCACTTAGCATAGTACCTGGGTAGAAGCTTCATGAGTGAAGAGAAGGGAACATAAGCAAGAGATCAAAGAGATTGGTTAGATGGGATGAGTGTGAGTAAGGAATCAAGCATAATACCAAAGTTATGAGCCTGGGTGACTGATGGTACCCTTGACAACAGTAAGGAAGATTTAGTAGAAGAAAGGGTTTTGAATGCTCTAAATCACTATTAATTAGAGAAATGCAAATTAAAACGACTCTGAGGTACCACCTCACATCTATCAGATTGGCTAATATGACAGAAAAGGAAAATGATAAATGTTGGAGAAGCTGTGGAAAAATTGGAACACTAATGCATTGTTGGTGGAGTTGTGAGCTGATCCAGCTATTCTGGAGAACAATTTGGAACTGTGCCCAAAGGGCTATGGGATTTTGCATACCCTTTGATCCAGTAATACCACTAGTAGGTCTGTATCCCAAACAGATAATAGAAAAGGGAAAAGGACCCACATGTACAAAAATATTTATAGCAGCTCTCTTTGTGGTGGCAAAGAATTGGAAATTGAAGGAATGCCCATCAATTGGGAAATGGCTAAACAAGTTGTGGTATATGAATGTAATGGAATATTATTGTGCTATAAGAAAAGATTGTTAAGGGCTAAAATTCTTGCTAGTCTGTCTAAAATATCTAATGAGTGGTCGCCAATCAATTACAAGCTTTAGCAAGAGTTAGACTTTTAAGCATTTATTAAGGAGAATAAGAATTTGGTAAAGAGAGAGAGAAAGGCCTAGATTCCTATCTATTAAAGGGAGAGCACATTTCTAGCTCCCTTCTCCGCCAGCGTCCTCAGGAAAGAGACCCAGAGTCAGCGCCAGTCTCTTCCTTCCTTCTCCCACTAGTCTGCGTCACTTCCTCCCCGCCAAAGAAAAGACTCCTGGTCTTGCCCTCAAAGACCTTCGCTTCATGGGCAGAACTCTTCTACAGTAAGTATCCAGCAGGTGGCGTCATTCCAATCGTTACAAGATAAGCAGGCAGATTTCAGAAAAACCTGGAAAGACTTAAGTGGAGTGATGCTGAGTGATGTGAGCAGAACCAGGAGAACATTGTATACAGTAACAGCAACATTGTGTGATGATCAACTGTGATAGACTTGGCTCTTCTCTGCAGTGCAGTGATCCAAGATAATTCCAAAGAACTCATAATGGAAAATGTTCTCCACATCCAGAAAAAAAGAACTGTGGATTCTGAATGTAGATTGAACCATGCTGTTCCTACTTTTTGGCTGTTTGTTTTTTCTTTTTTGAGGTTTTTCCCTTGTGTTCTCATTCTTCTTTCACAATATGACTAATGCAGAAAGATGTTTAATGTGATTGTACATATATAACCTATATCAGATTGCTTGCTGACTTGGGGAGGGAGAAAAATTTGGAACTAAAAATCTTATTTAAACAAATGTTTAAAACTATCTTTACATGTAACTGGAAAATAATAAAATAATTTTATGATTAAAAAGAAGAAGAAAGGGTTTTGGGAAGAGGATATTGAGTTCTCTTTTGGACATGTTGAATTTGAAATATCTGGGGGATGTCCACCTTGAGATTTCCAATAGACAGTGATATGATTGGAAGGCTGGAAAGAGGTTGGGACTAGATAAATAGATCCAAGAATCATTGACTCATTGAAGCTGATGAGACCACCAGGTGAGGTTGTATAGAAGGAGAAGAGGATACAGGACAGAGCTTTAGGGGGCACCATGGTAGTGAGCCTGAACTGGAGGAAGAGTCAGCAAAGCAAACTGAGAAGAAGCAATTAGACAGATGGAGGAGAGAACAGTGTCACAAAAACCTAAACACAAGAGTGTCAGAGAGGAGGGTGATGAACAGTCTCAAAGGCCATGTGGCACATGTTGAGCTTAAAGCATCCAGTTTGAGATGCCCACTAGGCAACTGGAAATGCAAAAGTGGCAGTAAGGAAAGAGGTTAGGGATGGATCATATCTGCATAGAAATGATTGTCATTTTATTAAAATTTATTTTAATAGATTAGCCATTTACAAATACAAGCTGATTCCTACTTTATTGGAAACTTCTCTTTGTAGAATTGAAAAGCTATGGGTCCGGGATGGTGCTGCCTACTTCTTTGGCCCCATCTTCATTCACCCTGAAGAAACAGAACATGAGCCAACAAAAATGTTCTACAAAAAAGAAGTGTTTCTGAGCAATTTGGAAGAAACCTGCCCTATGACGTGTATCCTGGGTAAATATTCATACATTGAGATCTTGGTGTGCCAGAGTTCTTGTTGTCTCTATCAGAATCATTTTCACATCCCACCAGCCAGTGTCATGGGTTTTAGAGGGTCATCAGTCACCCTGGCATGCTTTTCTTGCCTAACTTTACCCTTCTCAGTTTCTTTACTATTATGCCAAGATTACCATGACTAGTTTAGTAGGTTCTGGGGCACTGAGGACATTTTTATTGATAATCTGAGTTTTCTTTCACAACTGACCTGCCTCCTTTTAAATCCATTGGAATGGATTCCAGGGTTAATTGTCATTTTGTTTTAAATTTTATTGTGTTTAACTTTAAAGTTTTTTTTAAAGGGAACTATCATCAAACACAGGGTTTTTTTAAATGGCACGTTTTACATATATTCGTTACTTTTTAAAATGTTAAATATGTCTTTTTTTGTTGTAGTTCACTTTAAAGGAAATCCATTATAACAGAGGTTGGTAAAAAGGGTGTAAAGAAAAGGTAATGCGCATTTATTAAGCACCTACTGTGTGCCAGGCACTGTACTAAGCTATTTACAAATATTATTTCATCCTCACAGCAGCCTTCAAGGCAGATACTTTTATCCTCATTTTACAATTGAAAAAACTGAGGCAAAGCAGGGCTTCAGTGACTTTCTCAGGGTCACACAGCCTCTAAGTCTCTGAGGCAAGATTTGAACTCAGGTAATCTTGATGCCAGGCCCAGTGTTCTATCCACTCTTCAAAAGGACTAAATCATTAAACCCAGGGCACAGCCCTTCTTTCTGTGGAGAGGGGACAGCATGACAGACAGAAACCAGGAAAGGAATACCTTGGCTTTTTCCAGTGGAAAATGTGCTGCTCTCACCTTACTTTACCAGCAGATGTGATTTCACTCCCAAGGGCTCTTACTGTGTAGTACAAACCCAGCCTCAGAATTCTGAAAGGAGTAAACATGGTTGTTGCAGAATTTGTGAGAACCTTTGAATTGGGTCAAAACCTAAGACCCTACTGTGGAGACAGAGGGGGATGTCTGCCCTGCCTGTGACTTCCAGAGCCTTGAAAGAACTCAGCTTTTCTGAGCTTAATCTCCACCTTATAAAAGCATAGAGTCAACATTTTTCTTTATTTTGCTTCTGAAACTGATTTTTTCTTATTGTGGCTACCATTTTTCAAACATAATTTTTTTCTATAAGGAGAAACCATTAGGAATTTTAACTTTACAAGAAATGCAGTCTAACCATTCTCTTCAGTATAGTCATTATGGAATATAAATTTTGTTTTTGTGATCCGAAATGAATTTTTTTTTCCCAGAGGGATAGTGCCCAGTGCCTTTCCTCACTCTGCCTTTTCCTAAGATGAAATGCTTCATTTTACCTAGTAGAAATATCTTTTTTCATTGATCTTTTAGATCTTCTTTCAGTTCTATATATGTACAGGAATTGTCTAGAACAGCTAGGCATGTCCAGTACTAGAGTGCTACAGGGGGCTCTCGTCTTACAACACAAGAGGGTTAGAACTTCTTCCATTTCAACCCCTTATATAACTCATTTTCCCCCCATTTTTTGTGGGGCAATGAGGGTTAAGTGACTTGCCCAGGGTCACACAGCTAGTAATTGTCAAGTGTCAGAGGCCAGATTTGAACTCAGATATTCCTGAATCCAGGGCCAGTGCTTTATCTACTGCATCACCTAGCTGCCCCTATATAACTCATTTCTGATAAAATTGAAAGGCCTCTCTAGCGAATGGAACAGGCAGAGTTTGAAGTAGCTGCTAACCAGATTCCTCACCTGTTTGTAACCTTTCCCTTAGTCTGAATTATCATTTCTAAAATTTTCTCACAAAATGAGGCATTTTGATGTCTTTAGACTTACTCCAGCTCTCTGAAACTTGCTGTTCATCCTAGCCAAATATGTGTTACTTCAGTCTGGTGGCAAGATGCTGGGACTCTGGATTGACACAGGCACATTGAAAAGAATAGGGGGTGTATTCCAGACAATGTCAAGAACCCAGCCACTGCTGGTCTTGTGACACACTCAAAATTGCCTAAACTCTGCCCAGTGCTCTGTCTGAAGCAGCTTGCAGCCTAGCCCAGCACACAAGGCTTCCCTAGGGATGCATGCAACACAGGGAACATAAACGCAGATGTACAGGAAACAGTCCCAGTACACAAGGCCACGGTGTAAGGGCCAGTTAGGAACCTCTTCTTGGAAGAGGACAGTTCTCCAAAAGCTATGGTATTTCCATATGCCTGAATGTTAGGCTGGGCCGTAAGCTATTTGAAGCCTTGGGTACAGAGAATATCAAAGGGCTTGTGATATGGTGACTGTGTCACAAGCTCCTTGACAGCTGTGTCCTTGGCCTTCTGATCCCGTATTCCTTTAGAATTGGCTGTGGCGAGGATACAAGTATTCTAACAATAGTGCCATCCCAGAAGTTCTTGGTCCCCCTTTTGTCCATTGTCACCAGGAAGCCTCAGAGAGAAAGTCAGGTCCCTTCCTGGAAAGTCATTGGCAGTGGGTGCTGCCTGCTTGATTGTGTTAACAGGGGGGCCCTGAATTGGAAGAGTGGGTCTACCATGGATGTGTGGGCCCTTAGCAACATTCTTATCCTTTCTTAGTCTCGGTTTTTACTTCTTCTAACATGGCATGGAGATAAAAGCTGCCCTTTCCTAAAGATGCTTTATAGAAATGGTCACCCTAGCAGTGCTGAGCATCCAGGATTATTCCCACTTTCACAGAAGTACATGGGGGTTTAGATAGCAGTGTTCCCACGTGACTACAGGATGTGTTTGATTTAACCTACTTAATTTTTCAGGAAAGTGTGCCGTGTTGTCGTTCAAGGACTTCCTGTCCTGCAGGCCAACTGAAATACCAGAAAATGATGTTCTGCTTTGTGAGAGCCGCTATAATGAGAGTGACAAACAAATGAAGAAATTCAAAGGGCTGAAGAGGTTTTCACTCTCTGCTAAAGTGGTAGATGACGAAATCTACTATTTCAGGTAAAATATGAAATATTTTAAAGCAAAAAACCTTTTCTTTGGCTTTTAACAGTAAATTAACATCAAAATTGTGTAGTCAAAATTATTTTTGAATGACTTAACTAGAATAGTATACATACTCTTAAGCGAGAGTATTGATTAACTAGGTTAAATAGAGAAAGGAAATTATTTGCTGTATTTCAGCAGCCTGCTTCAGCTGAGTTCACAATCACACAGTGAGTTAGAAGGGACATTAGAGTTACTATGTGTATGTGTGTGTGTGTGTGTGTATATATATATATATATATATATATATATATATATATATATATATATAAAACCTATATCAGATTACCTGCTGTCTAGGGGAGGGGAGAGGGAGGGAGAAAAAATCTGAAATTGGAAAGCTTGTATAAACAAAAGTTGAGAACTATCTTTACATGTAACAGGAAACAAATAAAATACTTTATTTAAAAAAAAAGAGAGAGAAGAGACATTAGAGGCCATGTTCAGAATCCAGCAAACACTCATGCACTTAATGGGAATTCTCTCTACAACCCACCAGCAAGTGTTCACCAGTCTTTGTTTGAACTGCTTTTTGCCAAGGGAGCTTCAGTTGTCAGGAGGGGGCTTCCCTCATGCGTCATTCCTGTTTTTGCCTTTGGAGCCACCCATGACAAGTCTAATCCTTCTTCCACGGAACAGCCCCTTAGATTCCTGAAGACAGCCAGCATGCTCCCCCCACCCCATGCAGTCTGTTCTTTTCCAGACTAAATGTCTTCAGAGTTCTTTCAGCCAGTCCTTGTGTGGCGCAATCTCTGGCCTCTTCACCGTCGTGGTGGTTTTTCTTTGGACACTCCATTTATTAGTGCCATTTTCTAAAATGTGGCACTCAGAAGAACCGAACACACTATTCCAAATGTGGTCGACCAAGACTAGAATACAGAGAAAACAACCACTCCCGCAGTCCTGAGTATCACACATCTCTTAATGTATTTTAAGATCACATTGGGGGCGGCTAGGTGGCGCAGTGGATAAAGCACCGGCCCTGGATTCAGGAGGACCTGAGTTCAAATCCGGCCTCAGACACTTGACACTTACTAGCTGTGTGACCCTGCGCAAGTCACTTAACCCCCATTGCCCTGCAAAAAAAAAAAAAAAAAGATCACATTAGTATTTTTGGTCAACATTTGCTATAAGGTCTAATAATCTTGATGATTCGGGAGTTGTAAAAGTTTCCTATAGATTCTGAAGATTATTCTTATTGTTTTGAGCAATCAAGACCCAGCTTTGGGCTAAATTGCTATAGGAAGGATGAGAATAGGTTGAGGTAAGAAGTAAACAATCTATCCTACCATTGTTATTAAGGTTGTATTTGCCCCCCCCCCTAAAAAACTTTGAGGTACCTAGAAGAATGCTTTAAAAACAAATATTTTATGATACCTGAAAATTTAGCTTTGTAAAAATGCCTATCCAAGCTAGCGTCTGGAATAAGATTTCCTCTATAGTGCAGCCCTCTGACTTGGTGTTTAGAAGTAAAAAGCAAAACATTTGATAGTAGTCGGTTGTGCCCCATTCTCTCTGTTATTTTCTGTGCTATTTCTGTCTGCCTCAGAAAACCCATAGTTCCACAGAAAGAACCCTCACCATTATTGGAGAAGAAGATTCAGTTGCTAGAAGCAAAATTTGCTGAGTTGGAAGGTGGAGATGATGATATTGAAGAAATGGGAGAAGAGGAGGGTGAGGTCATTGAAGCCCCTTCTTTGCCGCAGCTTCAGACTCCACTGGCCAGTGATCTGGACATTATGCCCTACACTCCCCCACAGGTGAAAACAACATGTTTCTGGCCATACGCTAAACAGAAGAAACACAATTTCTTTTTTCTAATTGTGGAAGAAAGCCCTTCCTCAGGTGGAAGAAGAGTAGGGGGTTCAGGTAGAGGAAACAAAGGAGTCAGAATAGAAAATCACTTAATGGAGAGAACAAACTCCATAGAGGATTTCATCTTTAGATCTCTGGTATGGGACTTTCTAGGTTTCCATTATAGTAAGCTACCAAGACAAAGATGAACTAAAAAAATTCAATTTATTTATTGCTTTAAACCTTCAATGAAGATGATTTTTTAAAAATTAGAAACACGGGGGCAACTAGGTGGCGCAGTGAATAAAGCACCGGCCTTGGATTCAGGAGGATCTGAGTTCAAACCCAGCCTCAGACACTTGACACTTAACTAGCTGTGTGACCCTGGGCAAGTCACTTAACCCTCATTGCCCTGCAAAAACAAAAACAAAAAATTAGAAACACTATTTTTTTTTAATTATAGGAATAAGGGGCAGCTAGGTGGCGCAGTGGATAAAGCACCGGCCCTGGATTCAGGAGTACCTGAGTTCAAATCCGGCCTCAGACACTTGACACTTACTAGCTGTGTGACTCTGGGCAAGTCACTTAGCCCCCATTGCCCTGCAAAAAAAAAAAAATTGTAAAATTAAATCATAGGAATATCTATGTTGCTTTGTCTTTAAGAACAATAAGGAATGACATTTCACTGTTACTCTCTGGCTTTCCATAGGATTGGCCACCCGGTTATGTTTTTTTAACCTACTCTTGTTTGGAAAACTCATCTTCCTGTGCTTTGAGATGATTATTAATGTTTTTCCATTCAGAATTTTCTCAAGCCCTAATTATGAGGTCACTATTACAGGTTACAATGCTTGAGTCCAGTGGAATATGAAATTATTTCTTCCATACTACAAGTACCAAGTACTATTTATACTTTGATGCTTCCCCCACCTAAAAAAATGGTCAGATGCTTGAAACATGACATCTCCGTCACATCATTCCACAACAATAACTATTAAATCACGGCTTTGGGGAGTGCAGAAACTTCAGGCAGCTAACAAAGGCCATTTGTGCTGTAGACAACTGAGGGTTTTCTGTCTTTCAGTCTACTCCTAAGTCTTCCAAGGGCAGCTCTAAGAAGGAAGGCTCCAAAAGGAAGATCAACATGAGTGGCTACATCCTCTTTAGCAGCGAGATGAGAGCCGTGATTAAAGCTCAGCACCCAGACTACTCCTTTGGAGAGCTCAGTAGGCTGGTAGGAACAGAATGGAGAAACTTAGAGACAACCAAGAAAGCAGAATATGAAGGTAAATAGACTTCAGTCAAACTTTGCATCTGATCACACCTTTTCAGACATGGTGTGTTATTCAGAAATAGGAAACGTTTCTATTTGAGGATTATCTCAAGTGCTAAGTACACATTCAGAAAGGGAAATTCCAGCCTGGTCTGATCTGATGACAACACAACCCTTTGACTTAACCCAGATCTGTTGCTTCCTCCTCCCAGTTGCCTAAACCAAAGTTATCTGGGTATAGTAAGCCTTTCTAAAAAGGCAAAGACCCTGAAACAGATGCCACTAATAGGGGAAATGGGGGAGGATGCAATAACTGTATACTAAAAAACGTCAGAGATATCCTCTCATAGAAATATAGTGAAACCTGCTTAAGGAGACCACCTGAAACATGTATTTTTTAAAAATACAGACTATATTATGGGGTCTGGATACCTCTATTTGGCTCTGTACTAGCAATATTGAGCCTTTTAGGCAGATGCCATGCTAAAATGAGTAGTCTTTTAAGCAGGTTTTAGCATATATCCTTCCTGAATGTATAAGTGTTTTCTTGTTAAGATCACTAGTATTTCTATAATGAGGTTCACTTTATTTTTCTTTTATCCCACTTGGAAATTGCTTGGGGTGAGGGGTGGGGGGTGCAGTGAGTCAGCTTTCAAGGATTTGGTGACTGAATGAGGAAGCAAGTACTTGTGGGATGTGTCTTTTGTTTAAAAAAAAAAAGTAGTAGAAAGTCAAGCCAGCTGGCTGGACAGACTGTGACCTATGGCTGGGTTTTTGCCACCAAGAATTATGCGTATCAGTTCATTATGTGGAATGCAGGTAGAGAGCAGGCTGGCGGAGTCAGGGCCCTGCTTTGTTTGTTTTGCAGGATGTAAAGAAGATGGCAGTGTTAAGAGCTGCCTTTGTATTGAGCTGCTTGGTTCAAAAATCCCCCCTGTGGACTTTTTGTGGAAGACCCCATAAGAATACCACAAAGCTATTGTTGTACCTACTAGTCTGGGCTGACTTACTCCAAATAAATTATAACTTAGGAAGGAATCTGGAAACCTACAGGACTTGGTGAATTTAAGGTCATAATGTACTAGCAGGGGTTAGACAGGATTAGAAAATGAGCACCTGTAAGGTTTGTCCTATAAGAGAAGCAGAATTATTCAGGACATGAATGAGAGAAAAAGACAAGTTTGTGAAGGTCAAGATAACAGGGACTGGTAAGGTAGAAAGAGAAGGACAAGAAAGAGGATCTCGGGATCCAGAATTTAAGGAGTCTAAAATTATTCGGAATTTAGTGGTATTCTCCTAGGTTGCTGTTTCAGTCAGAAAAAAACAAACTCTCTTGGATCTTAATCTATCAAACTAAAATATAAATGGTCCTCCTTTAGTGTTCAGCCAGGGTAGATTAGGAGCATTGATTGGTTTCCATCTAAGAAGAACCTGCTGGTGTATTTAGCTAAAAGCTTAATCTGTATCTAAGCCTGAATTTCTATTTTTCTTCTCCCATTTACCGTGTGGATTACATGTTCAAAAGTGGCAGAATTAGATCTAGTTTCTTAATATCCAGTCTTCAGACTGCTTTAACCACAACTCGATTTCAAATCTCCCTTCTCTTGTAATTTATTATTACTTAGAAGACCTTTCAGAAGATCACTGAAAACCTTCAGAAAATCACTAGCCCTTTAAACTATTACAACATTAATAAGTAGTTACTTTAGTATAGGCAAAGATACTTTTACAGCTTTGACCCTCTTACAACTAAAGAAGTGTTGAGAGTTTTCACTTCATTATTTTCCTTAAGCATGTGTGACATGGAGATAAATTTTCTAGTGCCCTAGCTCAAGTATCATTCTCTGAAGTTTCCATGTTGAAGGGTCACAGGACCTCATGGTTTCCTCTCCTTTGATGCTGTTGATTTTGTATCCTTGAAGTCACCAAATGTCTCTGTGCTTCAGTTTACCCATGTGAAAAAAGAGAACATTCCTCCTATATTGGAAAGCCAGAATCGATGGAGCTTTGTGAACTGGAAGTATTCAATGGTCCCTAGGCAGTCAGTCAGCAATTGGATAATCAGTATTCTGTATCTAGCCTGGCACTTGCAGGTGGACATATATGAAAAAACAGCTGTTGGGATCCGTAACTAGGGATGCAGAAAAATCAGGTTGAAGAAATGTAGTCACCTTGCAGAGAGTATCTGACCTCAGATAATTTGAACAAGGATGTTGCTATTCCTGTATGTTAGGTGACAGACAGCATAGGTTTGTAGAATCTGCTCGTTTAAGGAGCAGCTGCATGGAGTAATTTAGTCTTACTGTTGAAAAGTTTAGCCTCAAGAAACTTGGTTATTTTAGGTAAAATCTCACTACTGCAGGAAAGTATACAAGGAATCATTTCTTTCCCCTGGAGTTTAGTTATTAACACAGCCCTCTTTGTTTCATCAGAGTTGTATGATTTTGTCATCAGCTTTACCTGAAAGCTTATGAAATAGGCAGTGAGCTACTTTTCCCTTACAGAGTTAATTTTCTTCAGCTGCTATCCCCCAGGACACCAATAACCCCAGGTCTCAGTAAGACTGGGTACAAGGAATCACAAAAATCCAAGTATTGATTGTGCCAAAAATTATAATGGGCCATGGAATTGCTTCTTGTTGAAATTCTAAACAATCCGTGATGCCATTAATAATAGAGTAATGACAATTAGCGCTTTCATCGTCAGGGTGCCTCATCAACATTAATTAACTACATTGGTTATGCTGGTGACATGTTTAAAACCTGTGCTTTCTGAATGTGTGTTGCAGTCTTAACATTCTTGAAATCTTTGCAGACAAGTTCTCACGACGGGCTAGGAAAGCTGGGAATGTCCACTAGGTTTACCCACCCAACGACATCAGCTGTATCCTGGGTTGAGAACAGGCCTCTGCTCTATGCCTTTCCATTAGATGAAACTGTCGCTGTGTTTTGCTAGTCCTGTTGAATGAAATGGATGGTGTTGTGAACTCCTGGGTTAAAAGCAGAATTGAAAATCTAAAATGCCTTTGCAGAGCGGGCAGCTAAAGTTGCCGAGCAGCAGGAGAGAGAGCGCGCAGCGCAGCAACCGCAGCCGAGTGCTTCTCCCCGGGCGGGCCCCCCCTCGGGGGCACTCATGGGGGTGGTGCCGCCACCAACACCAATGGCGATGCTCAATCAGCAGTTGACACCTGTTGCAGGTAAAAGCAGGAGCTAAGACCATTTTTTTCCACTTTAAGAAATTCCTTCATAATGGATCATTTTTTTTCCCTCCAGTTCCAAATGAGCCTTAGGCTCCTCCAGCCTTTTCTCATGACCAGTCTACTTTCAGAGTTTGAAATCATCCATGTCTTCCTCTATTGCCCTCTCCCACAAAGAAAAGACCCTCCCCGTAAACATCGGAACTGGGCCCAAAACTGGAGAATTCATAGGGAACAATTTGCCTTGGCTGTGGGGACGGTCTGGTCATATTCTCCACCACAGATTACTCTGACTATAACAAAAAATGGTAACTAGACCTTGAGCACTGTCCTAAAAAACCTTTCAGAAAAATCTGCCAAATTAAACTCAAAGTAGTGTGCTTCACTCCCTGTTTCATGCCAGTATTCAGTTGGCCTTGGTTTACTGCAGCCATCCTTAAAACACTGATCATTTAAAGGATTTTTGACTTCGATCCTAAATCCTTTCCTGATCAATTATGTGCATGACTGCTAAATTGAATATGTATCTATATTCCTTATTCAGTTCATCATGCCCACTCTGTAATGCTTTCTTATTTTATTGCATTAAACTGCATTTTCTGTTAGTATCCCAGTCACATATTTTTTTTTTTTAATTGTGAATGTGGTTGCTTGTGTGTGTTGTCTCTGGTTCTGATAGCCATAGCAAATTGGGCTGTTTCTTAATTACTTATTGTTTGGCATGTTCTAACTTCAGAAGTCCGTAACAGCTTCTCTAGAAGCAGACTCTGATATAAATAAGATGAGCTACCTTTTCAACTATCCCGTATTTCCACTGTCAAGCAAGCAGTTTTTTACCCCTTTGTGGTGACGCAAAGACAGTGGTGCTCAATATAGTCTTAGCTTCTTTTTTGTTGTTGTTGTTGTTTTCATTTTTAAGATGGAATGATAAGTATAGGGTGAGATTTTTCCATCGGTGCTCTTACCTTTGTGATGGCAAATGCTCAAACACTGTCGCTTAAGTCAGTGATGGCACTCACCATACCACATTTGAATCATGGCATTTGAATTGATTGCGTTTGTCCTAGCTGATGTAAAGCTAACAAGTTGCATAGTTGCTTGCTCTATTCCATGGCCCATTTTGGTTAATATGGTTCTGAGGTTTCTAGAAATCATTCCCTCATTAATGTAAAAATTGCCTTTATTTTATGCATTAAATTTTTAGCACTGTACCCTTGGCTAAAATGCCTAAGGACACATTCACAAAAGAAATACAAACAACTTTTTTTTTTAAATGTGGATTTTTTTTTTTAAAGAACAGCAGCTGCAGCATTTTAGCTCCCTGTTGGGGAATAACAACGTCAAGTCCAAAGGTACCTTAGTAATATAGACTTTTATAGACTGGGAGAATAGCCATACACTGGTCAAAAACATATGCCCTCACTAGAAAACACCCTGGTTCCATTAGCAAGAGTGCTTTCTAAGCCCACTGACCCCAGGAGTGCAGAGGGAACAGATCAGATGTGGTTTCTAACATAACTGACCTTTATTCCACTGGAAAAATCAGGTGTCATTTGCCAGTGGTCCATCATGCCGTTAAAAGGATGCTTTTTCATGGTCTTACAAATGGCAGTAACAGCCTAATGCCATCTTGGATTTGTTGTTGCCTGGGACTAGCTTTGCTTACAAACACCAAAGCTCATTTGAACAAATGTGACTGGGATAATAAATGCCAAAGTACAGTTTAATGAAGAAGCTTCACATATATAGTTCAGTTAAGTTGTAAACGTTTCTTTAGTAGCAGCCCATGAAGTTTGCATTCAGATGGGCTTTTGTAATTGAAAGCAAAGCCTTACAAGACTCTTCATATCAGTATCTTCTTAGTCCAAGAAGCAGCATCTGGTAGTGTGTAGAGTTGTGTCACCCCTGGAAATTCATTCTTTGTGCTCTTAAGTAATCTTTTATTTATCTGCCTTTGCATTTTTGAAATTATGCAACAGAAACTCAAGTGCTTTACAGGATTCAGAAGTGTTTCCATTTAAATGAGTTTATTTACATTGATTTAAGTTGATTTCAACTAATTCAAGATTTCCTTGGCCAACCCATGAAGTTAGCCAAGGTGAATTCTCTAAACCCTGGCCCTTGATAATAATCAGTTTGAGTTATTTAATAGCTATTAAAAAAAACACCCTTGAAATTTATCATTCATTTCCGAAGAATTTGTCTGAGTTGGTCAAACCCTAAAAAGCTTTTATTTCCATACTCAATTCTTTCCACAAGCACTTGAAAACCTCTAGCACTATTTTGGAGGAATAAGGTTTGGCAATAGTGTTCTAGCTACTACAGGCTCCCTCAATCCTTACTTTTGCAGAAGAGGCTATGGTGTGTAGGTGGCTTCATTTGGAGGAATCAGGGGTACTGTGTGGGGAATGCTCTGGAGTCCATCATTATTATCATTGTGTCAATCACTCTAGAAAAGAGAAATTGGGCAACCTGAAAAAAATGTTGATTTTTTTTTTATGTCTCCGTAAAGATTTTCCTATAAGCGAGTCCTCGCCATTTCGAGAACATTTTCTTCTCTTCATCCTTGTTGCTTGCCATATATTTTCATATTTTGTTCACTAACATTCTTCCCTAGCCAACAGAAAATACTTTACATAAAGATGAATATTGCGAATAAAGGAATGGAATTCTATGTGTCCAGAGGCCCTTTCCCTTATTTAAAATGTTCCCCTTTAATGTTGAAATGATGCATTCATGTATAAACTTGGAAGTGGCATTTAAAAATCATGAAACTTTCCCCCCATTCATCTGAGTTCTCAATCACCAGCCGCTTCTCCCATTGCTTTCATTATTGGCCAATCAGCTACCTGGGGCTTAAATTGGGGTTTTGTTTATTTCATTTGGTCACAATTTAAAGTCTATGGGAAACAACTATCATTAAATCTTAGGAGTTAGACAGGTGTAAATTTCCAGTGTGAAAGTTGACCCTTACCTTGTCCTGGGGCAGGATCCTCGATATATGTCACAAAGAGCCATGCTTCATGATACAGGGCACTTTATTACCATGTAGCTGGGCCCCCATTGTTATGCATGATAGCACCGTGCAGGTGTGTGCAAAGTTGAGTGGAGTCGATATTATGCTGTTTAATCTGGATTGCAGTTGGCAGAACTGATTGCAGTGTATGAACAGCTTGCAGTAGTAATGATCTTGATATGGCTGGTAATATTAATTTTATTAATATTTAACTAAGAATATACAGTGTATTTCACCCAGGATGAACATACAGCAACAAATAATAATAATATACTAAGTACTAATTCATCCAGAAAGGTGTATTTCATATTTATAACTTTTTATTTTGTTCATTATTGCAAGATACTAATTGCTGTGTATCATGCAGTACTAAAGGTGCTTTTCATTAGTAGTGCACGTGGTTTTTTTTGGGGGGGGGGTGTTTTTAATTATTTAGATCATGTTGCATGTTATTGATGCATGTTTGAAATTTGTTGTGTCCTTTAAGGCATGATAGGTGGCTATCCGCCAGTCCTGCCACCTTTGCAGGGGCCAGTTGATGGCATTGTTAGCATGGGCAGCATGCAGCCACTTCACCCTGGGGTGCCCCCACCCCACCACCTTCCGCCAGGTATGCCAGGCATCCCAGGCATCCCACCACCGGGTAAGAACATCATCCTCATTCACTCATTATCTCATCTTCATTTTTTCATCTTCCTCCTGCAGCCAGGTATTTTGGGAAATACCTGCCCCTTTTTCTTCATACACCATTGAGGAAGATGCTAGTGATAACCATCAGAAGAACCAGTGTTATGTTGTTACAGACCTTGAGCATGTCCCTATATATATATATATATATATATATATATATATATATATATCTGATTTAAAAGGAGCAACATAGTGCAAGGCCTGGCAGAGGCCAGGCAGAGTAGAACAATAAATCTAAGAGCTGTATCGCTGAATTGATCCTTCAAGGGACTAAAAATTGTAGTTATGGCCCAGAAAAGACTGTACAGTGACCAAAGTTCATCAGAGCCTTATTTCTGTGAAAGGACTTGGTGCTGCTTTCTGATGGTGGGCCCTTACTGATGCAGTTCTTATCTCCCAGGGGCTATTCTCAGGAACTACAGAAGAAACTCAGTTTCCCTCTCCATTTTTCTGCTCCTTCTAAATGGATTGTGAAGGAAAAATTGTCAAAGGAAATTGGGGGAAATCATCAGAAAGTGGCAGTGTCTCAGAAATTCTGATTATTGTAACAGATTGGAAGAATATTAAGCTGAAGAATGGAGAGAAGGGAGGTCAGGACTCAGCTGGATTTAGCTCAGCTGATTCCAGCAAACAAAATATCCTGTCTTGTGTGCTGACCCACTGGATAAGCATTTTAGGTAGCAACGTGATACCAAAATGGTTTTATTCAGCTTGACCTTTTTTACGAGAATACCTCAGAAATAAAAAATAAAATCAAAGGACATGTTTTGGAAGTATTGAGTGACAGGAAACGTACATAAATTGCTTTCTGACCCAGGAAGATTGGCCATCTGGTTGCTTTGTCTTCTGGGAATTACGACTTTCAAATTAATCCATAGGCAACTGGGTACCTCTCTTCAAAGGACCAGCTCTCAAATCCCGCCTGGGTGACCTTGGGCAAGTCACTTAACCATTGGGGCCTCAGTTTCCTTATCCATAAGATAGGAGAGCTTCTGAGATCCCTTCCAGCTCATTTATTACCCTATGAAGTTAATCTACTTTGTATAGTTGTAAGCTATAAACTCAGTTAATAGTCAGATCATTTAACTTAATTAAATAGGGGCAGCTAGGTGGCACAGTGGATAGAGCACCGGCCCTGGATTCGGGAGGACCTGAGTTCAAAAAAGACACTTAACACTTACTAACTGTGTGACCCTGGGCAAGTCACTTAACACCAATTGCCTCACTTTAAAAAAAACCAAAACTTTATTTAATATCTGCTATCTGTAAGAGCCTATGTTCATCACACACATTTTAGATTAGGATTCCCTGAAGCTTCAGGAGAGTTAAATGAGATACCTTCAAGGGGAATCTCAGAGAGAACTACTGAGCTCAAAATACTTATAAGGAGATGACATTAAGCACTTGTAGGACATGTGAAGCAGGTGACTTTTGGGTCTTTTTACACTAAAAATTCGAAACCTATAGAGAGGCCAGAATCCACAAGAACTACTGGATGTTGGTGGGGAAAAATTTTAATTTTGCCTTTTTTTTTTTTTTAAAGGATACTAGAAAGTCATTAAAGGGCTGAGAGTTGTTAAAGGAGTCAGTAGAATGCTAAAAGTTAGGGAAATGCTACTGAGGAGGAAGGGAGATGCTTACTTCTGTATAACTGTGACAACCGAATGAGGCTAGGAGGCCCATTCTCACGTGTGGCCTGAAGAATTGGTGTCATTACTTTCTCATCACACCTCATAGCTGCCTCATTGTGGTAGTAATTAGAAACTGTCAAAAACACCAGCATCTTAGATCAACAGACGCCTTGTGATGAGTGACCAAGTTTTCTCAATCTCTTCCCCTTCCCAATGCCCCCAATTATACAAAAGTAGATATGTTTAGATAGACACAAAACAATAGGGCACAATTATTATGTGTAATAAGACTTTGTGAGAGTAGTAGTATGCCCCTTAGTGTGCTAGGTGAAGAAGGTGATAGCAGATATATAAGCACAGAATTAAGTGCTATGGAGTTAACTCTTGTTCTTGCCACCATCCTGAATGTTAGTGACAGCAACCTGAATATCTGGTACAAGGAGATGAGGCAGGAAATGGATTGGTTTGGCATTAGCCTGAGGAGCATTTCTGTGGCACAGTCAATGCTGACATCCGGTAGGAGTTCACATAGTCTGTGCCAACATTCTTGGCAGGTTCATGAAAGTATCACCCTTAGTAGTGCTTAGTGCCTCAAGTCAGGCAGCTCGTAGCTATTTTCCTTCTTGACTCAAAACAACAAAAAAGAGCCCCAAATACTACTTGAAAATAATATCTAGCTGATGACATCACAGGAAAGTTGGCCTCCCCAGAGCCCTACAGAAACATCAATGATCTGCGGAGAACAGGGTGAATTAGAATAGGAATGTCCGGGAAAGTAAGATGTCACCCAACACCATCTGTGCAACAAGTTAACCTAGGAGCAGAGGTGAAGCAGAAGCTAGTGAGCACAAGTAAGAGCTTTCACAAAACCAGGTTCTAGCTTTTTAAAGAACCCAGTCCTTGTTTTATCAGAAAAGCCAGTGGCCAAGTTAGACACTGAAACAAGTCTTCAAACACTGAACCAGTTTTACAAGATGGTTCAAGGATACCTGTGACACATCAGTCGCTGTTGAGAAGTCACCAGAGAAACTTAAAAAATAGATTATTGTCATAGAGATTACAAAGTCTGCCTCTATTAGTCCCTTCGTAATTTTGAATATTAAGTCATAGCAACTAAAAAGAAATGTCTTTTAGTCTAATACTTTGGTGACAGTACAAATATTTGAGATGCAGATACTTCTATGACAGTGTTATAATTGTACACCACTATAATTATAAAGCCAATATTTTCATCTCCTGTTATATTTTGTATATTGTACTAGGATGCCCCCACTGAATGATGATAATTGTGATGATATGACCTTGGATTTTTGTAGCACTTTTAACGTTGCACTTACACATCGTTATATAATTTCTGTCCTTTTCTCGTACCTTATGCTCTCTCGAGTTTAATGCCAGTGTCACCCATTACTTACAGTACATAATAAAACCCTAGGATTGTGCTGTCAAACGCAAAGGTTCACTTGGGACATAGCCTTTTGGGGAAAAAAAACTCCAAGGATTTTGTAAAGGTTTTAAGCATTCATTAAGATTCAGAGAACAGATCATTTAAATTCAAGTTAGGTCACTGTTTTTATTCATTAAAATAACAGTCTTCAAAACCAGGAAGATCTGGGTCCAAGCCCTGTCTCTGACACATACTGGCTGGGCGACCCTGGGCAAGGCCCTTTCACCTCTCTGTGTTCTGGACAACTCTAGACTTTTTTTTTTAACACAGTTAAGTGACTTGCCCAGGGTCACACAGCTAGTAAGTGTCTGAGGCCACATTTGAACTCAGGTCCTCCTGACTCCAGGGCTGGTGTTCTTTCCACTGTACCACCTAGCTACCCTCCAGAAGACTCTTAAGTTGCAAAATAAAGGGTTCACCCTAATTCCAGATCCAGAGAGGAGTTTCCTCATGAGGAGTTCCCTATACCAATGAAATGGCAGGTCCGGTTCCTATCCCTCAAAAATAAACAGTATCTCTAAGGCTTCACTGAGTTTATTGTGGACACAGCTGTATAGACAAAAAGACATAGGGACTCTCGGCATAAATGATGTAATCTCTTACCAAAGAGTGATTTTTATGTCACTGTAATCACTAAGCCTCTAACTGTGTTAATTACATTTTAAAATATAGGTGTGATGGGCCAAGGAGTGTCCCCCATTGTAGGACCTCCAGCACCAGGAGGGAGTCCTTATGGGCAGCAGGTAAATCATTTGGTTTGTTCTTCTCAATGTCCAAAGTTCTGCCGGTCTGAATGTGTGCATGCCTTTGTGCCCCATGTCCTGAACCTCTTTCCTGTGTGAAGACAAACATCCTCATTCCTTGGTCGTATCCCATTTCAGATGGGAATTCTTGGGCCCCCAGGCCAGCAAGCACCACCTCCGTATCCTGGTCAGAATCCAGCAGGCCAGCCTGTCATGCAGCAGCCTACAACACCAATGTTTGTTTCTCCCCCACCAAAGACACAACGGCTTCTGCACTCAGAGGCCTACCTGAAATACATTGAAGGGCTCAGCGCTGAATCAAACAGTATTAGCAAGTGGGACCAGACCCTTGCAGGTAAGAAGAGAGTATCCACACTGGGCAATGCTAATGCCTGCTTGGATTTGGCATTTTCATTTTCAAAGGAATTTCTCTGGCATGTGTATTGATGGTTTCTCTTTTGGTGTTGAAGTTTTAGAAGTAACTGTTTGTACAATGACTTTTGGTTAAACACTTATTAGCCACTGAAAAAGACCAAGAAATCCCAAAACATTTTAGCTACAGGCCTTGAACTGAGTGATATGAGGCTGATACTACACAGCACACTTGGGAATCTATTTCTGCCAGACTTTAGTGTTGTCTCTTGTAGTGAATGTGACTGTTCTGTTTTCAATAAATTCTAACTTTATCTGCTTAGGCACCAAAATGAATTTTGCTAAAACTTAAATCATTAAAAACAATCATATTAACTTGTAAAAGTAATGTATTTCAATTTGACAATATTTATGTCTTTTCAGGAGTCACTGACCATACTATATAAGCATTACCCTAATCCATCACGAGAACTCAGGAAGCTTAAATCAAGAACAATCTGCTAATCCTTCTTTTATTGCCAGGTTTTAAGCAGAAGTTGAGTAGGTCTTTTCCCCTATTGCTCATATGCTGTATTTAAAGCTTTTTTTTTTTTAAACCCAATCCAGTCAAACAAGGAGTTAGTGGTTTCCTATTATGTGCAAGGGACTGTGGTTGGTATTGGGTTGTACAAAGGCAAAATGAAAATAGTACTTGCCCTCAAGGAACTTACACTTACTTCCCAGAATGAAACATCACCATAAATTTGAAATATCAAATTGATTACTACCACAGAAAATCAGCTTCATTTAGTGTCCAAGCCTTTTATTTTTTAAGTAAAAATGACTTTTGGTTTCTCTTTTCAGTTAAATAGTACAGAATTCCATTAAAACACATTGATTTTTATTATTATTGTTAATGGGAATCACTATAACCCATTTATATAGTGCTTAGAAGGTTACAAAGGTTTTCCTTACGACAGCACTCTAAAGTATGGGTTTTGATAGGCAATGAATGGGTTGCCTTGGAAAGAGTGTTGAACTTAGTATGAGACCAGGCTTTGCTTCCCAGCTCCAACATTTACTCCCTGTGTGACCTCAGACAAGTAAGTTAGCCTCTCTGAGCCTTAGTTTAATTATCTGAATAAAATGGGTAATTAGTAACTGGATATACCTACTGAATGTTTTTGTCAACTCCAAATTGCTATAGAAATGTGAATTGTGGCATCCCCATTTTAGAGATGTGGTACCTGAGACTCAGAGATTATAACTTGCTTGTGGTGCCACAGCTGCCAAGTGGTGCAGTTAGGAATTTTAATGAGTTTGCTGGAAGAGACACCAACTAAAATAATAGAGAAAATGGGATTGGAAATATTCTCCAGTTAAGCATCACAAATTTTGTTCCCTATTTTAACAAACGTAGTGAACCTTGAGAAAGTGAAAGCCGGGGTTAGGTGATGACTCTGTTTTACTTCTCAGCCCGAAGACGAGACGTCCATCTATCAAAAGAACAAGAAAGCCGCCTTCCTTCACACTGGCTGAAGAGTAAAGGAGCCCACACCACCATGGCCGACGCCCTCTGGCGCCTTCGTGATCTGATGCTTCGAGACACCCTGAACATTCGCCAAGCATACAACATAGAAAATGTTTAATCACATAAATTACTTTCTTTGATACAAACATAAAAGAGTTTTGTGGAACAATAGCTGTTTTAGTTACTGGGGGGATAACAAAACAATAATTTTTATTGCATTTTATTGTACATTGCAAGACCATTTTTATATAAGGACACTTTTAATAAGCATATTTCAATTTGTTTTTGTTATATTAATTTGACTTTATCAAATACACAAAGATTTTTTTGCATATGTTTCCTTTGTTTGAAAGCCAGTTTCATATTTGGTTGTATGTGTAGACATGGAGTTATCTTTTTACTTGTTGCCATGGATCTGATACCATTGGGGTTTTTTTTATAAAAGAAAAACAGACCAAAAAAAAAAAAACATGAAAAAACAACTGTTTACAAATTAGTTTAAAATGACAATGAAATGTGAAGTTAGTCCTAGTTTACATTGTAGAAAAGTATGTCTGTTCACGTGCCTGCGTGTTTTAAGGCACTTCCAGCAGAAACCATTGCTTACAGGTGAATTAAAATGCTTTTTTCAAGAAGAAATATTAGAGATTCAGCAGATTTGTAGAGACTTGATCTGACCACTAGCTAGCTCATGGGGAGCTGGGCGGTCTTCTGAAGCTTGCACCTCTAACCTAGACCAGTCCAGTCCAGCAAGCACGTTTTCTTGTGCTTCATTAAATGGCTGGGTGGTGATTGACCCTTACAAAAGACTTGCATAATCTTGTTGAGTCTTAACAGGTGAATGCATAGAACATTTTCAGCTGTTTAAAAAGAATTCAGTTTGTCTCCACATGTTCTGTTAGATCTTGTGAAGTTTTCAAATTCATGTATTAAAAAGCATTTATGTTCACACTGGAGTATTATGGTAGATGGAGGTGATTTTTAAAACATATAACCCTTGCTTTAAAAATAAAATACAGCAGTGTGTAAAAAGTTGATACCTACACTGAAAATGAAATTATGAAAATCATTTACTCTCACAATCCTTTTTTTTTTTTTCCATTTTTCATTCCTATGCGTGGCATTTTTTTTTTCTCCAAGTTTCAAGGTTGTAACTTTCTACCATTTAGGACTTGCTACACATTTTCAGCCAAAAACTTATGAGCTGCAACTTTTCTGTTTCAGAAATATTTTTAATATTAGCTTAAATTTTTGAATTTCAGGGGGTATATAAGTGCATTTAGAGCTGGGGGGAAAATCACTATTTAAGAAAATGCTTTCTGAAAAGGCCACACAGATCCCATACACATTAGTTTAGAAATACTTTATTCCCTGTCTAAGAGTGAACATTCTTCAGGTGGCAGCTTACCTTTAGAGCATCTATCCAGGAAAATGCCCGGGCAGCTGGACAAAGCTTTCACTTGCTGCTGTAGACTACATCACATCACTTTGGGGGGAGGGGGGCATTTGTGTTTTTGAGAGTGGTTTTATCATACCATAACCCCAGAAAAACTCCTATTTTTTTTTCTAGTCGGCATTAATTACCCCGATGTCTGAATGCCATTCTTATGAAATCATGAGTGTAGAGCAGAGAAACTCTTTTGTCTCTATATATACTTAAGTACAGTAGGCCGTCATAACTGCCGTAGTCAACCACTGGATCTAAATCTTCATCAAGTATTTCTAAATAATTTCAAACACTTTTTTTTAATGTATGTTACTGCCGTGTTAGAATGCATCTCAGTGACTAGAGTTTTTGCTGTTTTCACCACAAAGATTAAGACACTGAACTGAGTCAGATAATGACCATTGTCCTAGTTCTTTGTTTATCTGAGCCACCCAGCACCATCATGGACTGTATATTAAAATCGGATTCTTTTATTCCTAGACATTAACAAAATTACACCAAAGAGCCTGGAATTAATTGTAGTTAAGTTATTTATTTATTTTTTTAAGTTTGTTTTACTTTATTTTATTTGAGGTCTAGATAAGACTCCTTTGGGGAACTTATTAAAAACACTTTTATTTCAGCAAATGGAATGGTCACTGTTATCTAAGGCACTAGAAGCTGGGAACACTCCTTTTTCAACCCCTTTACCAGTTTCAGTGTCACTGTAAGAACTAACCAAATCAACCCTGGGTCTCCTTTAAGGTCATGCAGAGCAGTGCCATTGAGGCTACTTGTGGGCCCAATCAAGTTTGTCTGTTTTGTTTTGTTTTAACTGTGTATTTATTTTAGAATCATGTCTTTCTGTGTATTTCTGTGGAGAATGTCAGTAAAAATTTAGGAGATAGGATTTGAGGTCTGCAGTCTAGAATTTCATACCTAACAAAAAAAAAACATTTCTAATTCAAGTGATTAAAAAAATAATAAAATAACCACACATTTTTCCTGTGGTTTTTAGAACCTCTGGTTTGTATGGCTGTGGAAAATATGTTGGCCTAAACAGCATTGTAATATTTTTAAAGTGCAAGTATGTATGGGAGAAAATTGGGTTTATATGCAAAGCAAGAATATAGATTAAAATAGTGTATGTATTTTCAGTTAACTGGTTGAAAGCCATTAATTGCATTTCTCACACACATACACACAACACACACCAACCCCTTCCCCTTCAAGAGAAAAACACAATTGTGCAAAATCTCGAAATTGGTGTTGGTTACTTTTCAGCTTAAACGTTTTCAGACCTGGTTAAGTCATGGTTGGTTTATCCTTACCTCTGTATCAAAAGGGTTTTAAAGTGGTAACCAGTCTTATAATATGTATGTACCATCATTTTGTTCATCTGAAGCTTTTTAATCCAAATAAAAATGGAGTTTGCAAAGTGATTTAGATTAATCAGGTTTGATGGTTCCATTAAGATTTTCTTGACAGGCTCCTGAAATATGTGATTGTACAAAGACTCTGATAAATCTTTGTTTAAAAAGAAGACTTGAGTTTGGCATCAGGAATGCCTATCACACAGGAAAAGAAGGCCAACAATGACCTGCTGATGCTGCCCACTGACACTGGGCTTAGTGAGACTTGACCTCGCATGCCACAGGAACAGGCAGTCAGGGGGTTCCTAACCTAGCCTGGGACTGCAAGATAATGTAAAAGACAGACCCAAGCAGAAGTTGTAATTCAAAGTAGAGGAGAAGCTAAATTCATTTCTAGGGTCAAGAGAGCATGTTATCCATAAAAAGTAGTACGTTAGCAGGTGAAGTACATCACTCAAATATGGATGAGAACATGTGGCTTTGGTGTGTCCAATATACATTTGTGTGGAAGATGTCAGCACTTTTTAAAGGAAACTGTTAGTGTTGGTAAAATTCAACCAATTCTTGCTTTTCATATCACTTTGCAAAGTCCATGTGATTCCTTAATATAAAAAAAAAATGCTTGGAGGCTTTAAAAACTATTAAATATAATAAGGAGTAAAATGTTTGGAACTACCTTTTCACATAACCCCAGTTTCAGCAAGGAATGCACCGTGAGGGGGGGCAGCTAGGTGGTGCAGTGGATAGAGCACCAGCCCTGGAGTCAGGAGGACCTGAGTTCAAATCCAGCCTTAGACACTTAACACTTAGTAGCTGTGTGACCCTAGGCAAGTCACTTAACCCCTACTGCCTCACCAAAAAAAAAAAAAAAAAAAAAAAAAAAGAAAGGAAGAAGAAGAAGGAATGCACCGTGAGAACAAAGAAACTAGAAAACTCTAGTCTACTCCTAATTTGGAAGAAAGGATAAGTAGCAAAGGGGAAATAATTTTTCTTGACCCTAAAAAAAAGTTGCTTCGTTGAGTTGTGAATGCTATTGAGCTATAAGAATAGAAATTCGGTCTTCTTGGAGAAACTTGGATGGCTTCACTTGAAGGGATTGCTTTGGGGAAAATGTAATAATCTTTTACATATGTGCAAGATAGACCTCCATCACTGGGGATTAAGAAGGAATGGGATGAAGTTGCAGTACAAAGGATCTAGGTTAGATAAAACATTGCCTGAGAGTCTCCCAGCAGGATTCTTTCCTGTAAAGATAAATTAAAACGATTGTTTTAGTCCTAGGCAAAAAGGTGAAGTAAATGGCTCCTTTTAAAGAGGATGCCAGGGGGCAGAGCCAAGATGGCAGAGAAAAGACATTAAACGCACAGAGCTCTTGATACAATAAAGAGGATGCCAGACTGTTTTCAGATGTGGGAATACAATGCTGACCTTGCAGACTTTCTTCTCTGTTAAGAGGTAGTTTTGTGAATTAGGAGTATTAGATTTAGATTCAGAAAGCCACTGATTGCCTGCATAAAGACAGTAAGTCAATTAACCTGGGCCTCAGTTTCCTAATCTGTTTTGTTTTTTTTTGTTGTTGGGCAATGGGGGTTAAGTGACTTGCCCAGGGTCACACAGCTAGTAACTGTCAAGTGTCTGAGTCCGGATTTGAACTCAGGTCCTCCTGAATCCAGGGCCGGTGCTTTATCCACTGCACCACCTAGCCGCCCCTCAGTTTCCTAATCTGTAAGATGAGAGGGTTAGAATAGATGAGCCATCCCTCCCAACTCTAAAAACTGAAAATGTGATCAATTAACAGCCATAGGCATTGCTAACCATTTTTTGCTGCTGTTGGGCAGGACCTGTGAGTTCATCACTGCAGTCAATATAGGGAACTCTCCAAGTGAAGACCAACAACTTTTCTATACCTTATCGAGTTGTCTGGAATACGACGTGCTCAAGTTCCCCCAGCTAGTCGTTATACACCCGAGCCTTCCTCATTCTAAGGCCAGACTTCTTTCTGCTCAAGCACATTGCCTTTCATGATGATACACTTTTCCATTTTTCTACTCTTTGATAAGAACTTCTATATCAATTTTATTGCGCTCTCATCAAATGATTTTACTGTGAAAGGAAAAAGACATCTACATGGAGAAGACAAAGACCAGAAATGTGTTTTTCTGTTACCATTAATCAGGTTTCAATTGGTGTTGGAGGTGGTGGAGCACATATTAGCAATCTGCTCTCATGCCTTAAGATGTTATTGGTGTTTTAAAATAGGTGCTTTTAGGGGCAGCTAGGTGGCGCAGTGGATAAAGCACTAGCCCTGGATTCAAGAGTACCTGAGTTCAAATCCTGCCTCAGACACTTGACACTAGCTGTGTGACCCTGGGCAAGTCACTTAACCCCCATTGCCCCCCCCCTCCAAAAAAAAAGTAACATGTAGAATTCACTTCCTACAAAAACAAAACCCAAAATAAAATAGGTACTTTTTATTCTGGCCAGACCAGAGTAAGACTACTACCTGTTTCAAAGATTTCCTGTTTATAAAATTAGCTCCATTCACCAAATAAACTAGAAGACAAAACAATGTATAGTGATAAAACAATTCAGAGAAAACTGGATCATAGATAGCCCAGTTTTCATGTTCTATACAACAACAGACTCAAAGGCAGCTGATACACAGACAAGATATTTCTTTCACAGCAGATCCTTGCAGTATTCTCCCCTGTTTCAGGCTAGACTCCATTCCACCCAACAAACACTTATTGAGAAGGTACAGGATCTTGTGCTGGGCCAGGACAGACAGGTGAAATAAAACCTATTCCCTCTCAGAGTTTACACGAGAGAGTGGTTATGGTGTGTACATGTAGAAGTATGATACAAGGTATAATGTAATAAATGCAAAGGAGAGGTCTAGACGAAATGTCCCAATAAATTGGAGGTGGGAGAGTTAACACTTCTAGCCAGTAGGATTCAGAGAAAGTTTTATGGAGAAAATGGATCCAGAGTTAGGGTTCAAAAGAGATTTTAACAGTAATAGGGGGGGCAGTTAGGTGGCACGGTGGATAGAGCACCGGCCCTGGAGTCAGGAGGACCTGAGTTCAAATCCGGCCTCAGACACTAAACACTTACTGGCTGTGTGACCCTGGGCAAGTCACTTAACCCCAATTGCCTCACACACACACAAAAAAAAAAACTAAAACAGTAATAGGGGAGGGGCAGTGTCTCAGTATGGCCCAGGCATTAGGGATGATGAACAAAAGAAGAGATGGGAAAAGGCAAAGTAAAAATGGGATATTGTAAGAGATCCAGTTTGAAAGTAGATAACATGAAGGGAAGCATTTTGAGATAAGGCAGGAAAGGTGTATTGAAGCCAGATCATGTAGACTAAATTTTACTCATTAGGTAATAGGTAACTCAAAAACAAAAGTAATACAGACTTTTTTTTTTCTTTTTGACTGAGAGACTTGAACACCATTATAAAAGACAAGAGGAAGGAAGCCCAAGTGGAATGTGATGAGGGCCTAGACTAGGAGGGGAGTGGGAAGGCAGAGATTTGCAAGGAGTCAAGGAGCATCAGGAAGGGAGCTAAGAACTAGCAACTGCAGATATGTGATACTGTAGAATTTACAAAGTACTTTCTCCACAATAACCCTCCTAATTGGGCAGTGCAAGGGGTAAGAGGAGGAAAATGGGGCTCATGCGGTTGTCAATCAATGAGCATTTATTAAATTTGCCATGTGCCAGACACCGGGCTAAGCTGTGGAGAGTCTACCAAAAGGCAAAAATAGTCCTTACCCTTAGGAATTCACTTTCCAAAGAAGGGGATCCACATCGTCTCCCCTCGTAAGTCCCATAGTTAGAAACTCTTGATGACGTGTCTGTCATATCAGTCAGTGATTTCTTGAGGAGGCCACACCTCTCAAGAATCAAATGGGGGGGAATGTGAGAAATGATTATTAATAACCAATAATGGGGGGGGGGATTCAGAGCTCTCCCCTTCTTCCAAATCCCTGACTTAGTCCAGTTTTTCTTGAATCTCAATCACTGATAATGAGATTGTATGGCCTCTCCTCTGTCTTGGTCAGACCCCACGCAACCATGCAAGAAATTTAATCTAGGATGGGGAGGCCCTTGGTGTTCTACTCAAGCTTTTATCTTTTATCTTAGCCAAAGGCTTCTTCTCCACCCAAGAGTCACTCAAGCACCCTCCCCCCCCCAAATTGAAAAGGGTATATACATTCTTTGAATTGATAGCCCAAGGCAGGAAGTGGTCTGGTTTAGCTGGGGGGGTCTGAACAGAAGTAATTTCTCTGTAGGTCCTTCTCAGCCACATTAACTCCTTATTGTTTAGCAGGGCATATAAACTGTGGGCCCCGCCACCATGATTGTCTTTGGTCTGTGGGAGAACAAAGGAAAAACAATGGCAGGCCTTATTAATAAAATTATTAAATCACCAAAAATAAAGGAGAACATATATAGATAATTAGGGGCACATAAGACAGATGCAGGGAGCAGTCTCAGAAGGGAAGACTGATGCCCTTTAATAAGTTGGGATTTGAGCTTAGTCTTTTTTTTTTTTTTTTTTTTTGCAGGGCAATGGGGTTTCAGTGACTTGCCCAGGGTCACACAGCTAGTAAGTGTCTGAGGCTGGGTTTGAACTCAGGTCCTCCTGAATCCAAGGCTAGTGCCTTATCCATTGCGCCACCTAGCTGCCCCTGAGCTTAGTCTTGAAGAGAGCCAAGGGGCAGAAGTAGAAGAGCCAAGGCAAAAGACCCAATTAGAAGACTGAGTTTGAGGTGTTCAGGGGACCATGAGTAGTTCGGGACTAGAGCTCAGGAGAGAGATAACAAATATGTAGCTAGGGGAACTACCTGCCTAGAAATGCTATTTGAACTTGCTGTTAATAAAACAATCTGTTGAAAATTTCTGAAATGCAGGTAAAGCAATTGGCGGGAGGGGTGGGGGGCGGTTGACCCATATCCTTACAAACACACATTAACAATGTAAGAGAGAATTAACTTAATATGCAATTTTTAAAATTAGAAAGACAACAAATAAACCTGAAATGAGCGCCAAGGAGGAGTTATTAAAAATTAGAAAGGAAATAGATAAATTGTAAACAAAAAAAAATCTTTAAAAAGCGAGTTCTTTGAAAAGGCTAATAAAATTGATCATCTTTAGCTAATCTGATTTTTAAAGCGGGCAGAAAAATCAATAAAACAGCAATTGAGCAAGGTGAAATCACAGCAAAACCAAAAGAAATAAAAAAGAATAACCGGAACATATTATGAACAGATATATGCTAGCAAAACTGAGCACACACAAAATAGCAGATATCTTCAAAAGTATAAAATACCAAACTATCAGAAGATAGAGATCTCAAATAACCCAATCTCAGAAAAGGACATCGATCTGGGTATTAAGGAGCTACCAAAGAAGAAAACTGGCCCTGATGGATTCACAGAACTTTGAAGACCTATTAGAACCCATACTCCACAAATTTTTCTCAAAAACTGAGGAGGGAGGGGCAGCTAGGTGGCACAGTGAATAGAGGCACCGGCCCTGGATTCAGGAGGACCTGAGTTCAAATGCAGCCTCAGACACTTGACACTAGCTGTGTGACCCTGGGCCAGTCACTTAACCCCAATTACCTCACACAAAAAAAAAAGAAAAGAAAAACTGAAGAGGAAACCAATGGAAGCCAAGTCCATGCCCCTGAAGTGGAAAAGTCTCATAGATAATAAGCTTCGGGGCCAGAATTTCCAACCAATTCCGCTGACTCCAAGCCCAGTGCTCTTTCCAATTCCTCAGGCTGCAAAGGTGGAAACAGGACCTTGCAGATGATGTAATGTGGAATGTGAGGGAGGAGGATCAATAAAAAAGGGACAAGGTCTAACACCTAGCAAATCAATAGAAATAGGAAAGTCGGGGAGAAGGACGGGTCTCAGAAAAAGATGGATGTTCAGTTTGACATCGTGGTGAGGCATCAGCAGACAGTTGAAAATATGGGACTAGAGCTCTTGGACACAGCAGTGTTAGTTAAAGCCCTTGGAATAGACTGAATAGCTTAGGGGCAGAACAACACGAAAGGATAAGGCCAGGTGCCCGATAATGCACGGGGCAGGGGGGGGGGGGAAGGAACCTGCATTTTGGTGGGGGGTGAGGCAGTTGGGGTTAAGTGACTTGCCCAGGTGAGTGGGATGGGAAGTACACCCACTGACCCCTGTAATAGAGACTCGAGGAGAAAGGAGGCCAAAGCACTGATTTTATTTCTTTTGAAAGAAAGGTGTACCACTCTTACTGGGACAACCAGGGGGTGTAACACACCGAGATTAGGAAACCAAGAAGTTTTTATACTCTTTACAGACATCTAATTTGAACAAAATGCGGTAATTGGGTTAATACTATATGTTCAGCAATAAATCTTTCTCCTGGGATGTTCAGCGATAAGTCTCTCTCCTGGGTTGTTCAGTGATAAGTCTCTCTCCTGGGTCAGAGTGCCCCAACCTCAGGGGTTCAGCCATAGGTTATTTTGCAAAATTTCCTGTTTCAGCAACAATTTATCATATCTACATAATATCTCGGTGCAGACCCTATGATGCAATATTTAAGTTGATATGCCTATATTTAGAAAGGGGGATAGTAGCTTCCCGTTATTTCCTCTCTCTAGAAAAAAACACAGAGAGAGAGAGAAATAGGGGGCTCTAAGGGGCTTTAAGACTTTGAGATCAGATCACTAGGCCGAGGTGAGGGGCACTTTCCATCTCAGTGGAGGGTCATATCCCTATGTCCCTCTCACAGGGTCACACAGCTAGTGTCAAGTATCTAAGGTCAGATTTGAACTCAGGTCCTCCTGAATCCAGGGCCGGTGCTCTATCCACTGTGCCACCTAGCTGCCCCTCTTAACTTTTTTTTTTGCTGATGCCTCTTATTTTTACATCACATTCATTTCCAAATTCTCTTCTTCCTTCCTCTCTTCTACCCAGTGAGCCTTTCCCTAGGACAAGATTTTTTTAAAAGAAAAAAAAATTTTGCAAAATCAACTAATACATTGGCCATGTCTTAAAATATATCCAATATTCCCCATCCACAGGCAGAAAGGACCAAGCCTCAGCATTAGAATTACAGAACATCGGTTTTCATTTTATTTTTCTTTACTTTTACATTGTTGTAGCATATGGTGTGTATGTGTATATATATGTATGTATATATATATATATATGTGTGTGTGTGTATAATATATATCTGGAACATGGCACATGCAACATATTTTATATGTATGTGTGTGTGTATATATGTTGTATGTGCCATGTTCCAGATCCTGCCTCAGTTCATATACATTTTCTCAAGATTCTCTGAATTCTCCATATTCAAGACACCTTCTGTTTATTTATTTGTAATTCATCATTTTATTTGACTGTTACTATATTTTTGTTGACTTGTCTTCCAAATAGAAAGTTCTTTTTTTCAAGAGCAGAGACTATAGCTTATATTTCTTCATATCCATCACAGAGCCTGGCAAAGTACTTTGCACATCATGCTTGACTGGTTGATAGTCGCTTCAGGTTTTCTGTTTCCTTGTGGCTGGACAGAAGTGATTATAAGTGTTATCAATGTCCGTGCCATCCACAGCATAGGCAGAGTCTGTGGTCACTTGTTCTTGAACTCTATTATTGAGCTAGGCCCATGATATACCCTTTTTACAAAACTGAAGGGTCTGAGTTGGAGGGGATTCTGAGAGGTCATCTAGTCCACCATGTACCTAAACAGAAATCCCCTCTGTGACATCACTAATGTGTAACACCTTTTGTTTAAAAAGGTGGATGAGCACAAGGGGCCAGCAAAAGAGGCAAAAATCGTATAATGTCACAGAAGCCAAAAGAGAAGCAAGTATGAAAGTAACGGATGGCTAATAAAGTGTTCAGAGTAATCTAAGATGAGGACTGAGAAACAGGCCACTGGATTTAGTGATGAAGCCACTAATTATTCTCAAGACCAAAAGTGTCAGACACAAGGACTAAGGCCCATCCCTCCCCAATGAGGCCTAACTAGATCAAAAAGTAATTGGGAAATATTTAACAAATAAAAATTGCAATAGGACACAGATACAGTTAAAATGTGTTTTTTTAAGTTAACATGAAGCCAGCAGGGATCCTTATTTGAGTTTAGTGGCCCCCATTTCTGTTTGAGTGCTCTGAACAGTGGTTTCTTTTTTTTTTTTCTTTTAGTGAGGCAATTGGGGTCAAGTGACTTGCCCAGGGTCACACAGCTAGTAAGTGTTAAGTGTCTGAGGCTGGATTTGAACTCAGGTACTCCTGACTCCAGGGCCGGTGCTCTATCCACTGTGCCACCTAGCTGCCCCTGAACAGTGGTTTCTGAAAGTGAGGACAACGTCTAAATTAATTCACTGACGTAGTGCTACAGCAGTTATCAAGGGTATATCTATTAGGATGAGACAAAACAAGGAGATTCATTTGGAAGATTAAAAGGTCTTAAAATCTCAAGGTAAATGAGAACAAGTATGTGAATGTGGGGGGATAGCTCAGTAGCCTCATCTTTTATCTTGCCATCATCACTCCCACGATTAAGAACTCTGCAATTCCTTTCCAATCACAATCTCCTATTTTTCAATCTCTATGCCTTACTCTTCCTAAATTTATCCTTTATCCTCAACAATCCCTCAACCCCTCAGTATTTTCCCAGGCTATCACCCCTGTTCTGGATAAACTCTCCTCCCTTCCCAATCCTGGGAATCAGTTCAACTCTGTGCTGTTCTTTGTTCTTGAGTCCCTGACACCCTTGTCTTTTCATGCTTACCAAACCCCCACCTTGTATTCCTGCCACCATCCGCCCCCTCCATTTTTACTCTGCTGCTATTGAACAGAGCTGAAGAAAGTCACACAAACATGGTGATTGGGACCTACCACAATAAGCTAGTGTTGGCAGGACTCCGTTTCTGACAAGAACTGTTGGGAACACTAGAAAGCTCAAACTGGATTTGACCTAAACATTCAATGTCACACCATATTTTTATTAGAAGTGAATGGGGGGGGGGGAGCAGCTAGGTGGTGCAGTGGATAAAGCACCGGCCCTGGATTCAGGAGGACCCGAGTTCAAATCCAGCCTCAGACACTTAATACTTACTAGCTGTGTGACCCTGGGCAAGTCACTTAACCCCAATTGCCTCACCAAAAAAAAAGAAGAAGAAGAAGTAAATTGGGAGGGGCAGCTAGGTGGTGCAGTAGAAAAAGTACCAGTACCAGCCCTGGATTCAGGAGGACCTGAGTTCAAATCTGGCCACAGATAGTTGTTGTTGCTGTTGCAGGGCACTGCATTTTCAAGATAAACATAAATATACACTAAGTGCCATTCTCCAATAGATAAATGGTCAAAAATATGCATAGTTTTCAAAAGAAGAACTGAAAATTATAAATGGCCACATGAAAAGTTGCTCCAAATGCTTTCCCCTAACATTATAAAAATCAGCAATGATGATAGTCAATGGAGGGACTTTGGGAAGACTGGCATACTAATACACTACTGTTGGAGCCGTACAGTAGTCTAAACATTCTGGATTTCAATTTGGAATCATGCAAGAAAAATAACTAACCTGTCCAAACCCCTTGAACAGGTATCCCTTTACTGGGTACATGCCCTAAGGAAATCAAATCAAAACAAAGAAGGCACAATATAAATCGACATTTTCATAATAGCTAATATTTAGCAATTACTATATGCCAGGAACTGTGCTAAACACTTTACAATTATTTTCTCATTTCATTCTCACAACAACCCTGGGAGCTACGTGCTATTATTGTCCCTATATTATAAATAAGGAAACTGAAGCAGAGGTAAAGTGACTTGACCATGGTCAAATGGCTACTAAGTATCTGAGGCCAGAGTTGAACTCATGACCTCCTGACTCCAGGCCCAGAACTCTACCCACTGCACCACCTTGCTGCCAGTAGGCACTCTGTAGTAGCATACAAGTAGAAACAAAGTGGATATCCACTTTGGAATGGTTGAAAAATATGAAAAAATGGTGTGTGAATGAATAGAAGAGGCAGTGTCATAGTGGATAGAAAGCCAGCATCGAAGACAGAAAGACCTGTGTCAATGTCTCACCTCTGACACACACTGGCTGTATGATCACTGGCCCCTCAGCGCTCTAGGCTCCAAGACTAGAAGATGCCCCACCTGAATTAGTAGGAGTTCTTTATACCAATGAAGTCAAAGGTCCAGTCCCTAATCCCATATTAATGTAATAGAATATTGGAACAATGGAATGTTACTGCATAGTAATAAATAACAAATATGAGGAGTTCAGGAAAAAAAAAACAAAAAAAACTTGTATGAACTGATGCCAAGTGAAACAAGCAGGACCAAAAGAACAAGACACATCAAGGCTAATTCAGCATAATGAAAAGATTACTAAAAGGAAGTAGAATTCTGAATAAACAAACAAAAAAAATCACTGAAAATCCCAGAGAACAGATAATGGGAAATAACCTTTCAGAGATGGAGGATGATTCATGTAAAGACAAAAGGCATCAATAAAACATTTTGGCTTGTTTTTATTTTAAAGGGGAACAGAAGTCAAATTTCAAGAGATTGAGTAAGTGGGCGGGGCAGGGGCTAAAGTTCACTTTGGATGCCACCTATCTTGGCAAAATTAAAGGTAACATCATCTGCTGAGAGAAAGGTGGGGATGGAATTAAGGGCATAAGGAAAGAAGAGAAATATTTTAGAACAGTACCTACAAGTCATATGATAGTCAATCAGAATAAATACAACAGGGGCAGCTAGGTGGAGCAGTGGATAGAGCACCAGCCCTGGATTCAGGAGTACCTGAGTTCAAATCCAGCCTCAGACACTTGACACTTACTTGCTGTGTGACCCTGGGCAAGTCATTTAACTCCCATTGCCCCGCCAAAAAAAAAAAAAAGAAGAAGAGCATAGATGAGAAGCAGTGAGTAGTCCAGTCTGGCTGCAACATACAGTAAGGCGAGTGAAGGAATGAGATATGGCTGGAAAAGTGGGGTGATGCCTGATTGTAGGAAGCCTTAAATGACGTGCTAACGAATGTAGATTTTACTCAAACAACAGAGTCACTAAAGATTTCTCAACAGAAGAATAACCTGACCAGGCCAATTATAAAAATGAGACTGGCAATGAGACCTACAAGATGAGTGCTTAGGTCAGGCCTGCATTAGGGGAGGTAGCAGTGAGAACAGAGAAGGTATAAATGTAAGAGATACAGGAAAGGTAGAACTGAGGAGACTCGAAATGAGGGAAGAGAAAGAGTGAAGATAACATCAAACTGTTGAACATGGGAGAAAACATCACTGACAGAAATAAGGAAGAACAGATTTCAGGTCAAAGTCAAGAAGCATGAAAGTACCTCCTACATACCACACACTGTGCTAAGTGCTGGGGATACAAAGAAAGGTAAAAACAGTCCCTGCCCTGAAGGAGTCTCCAATCTAATGGGGAAGATAACATGAAAACTACTATGTACAAACAAGGTCTATACAGGATAAATTCAAGATCATCTCAGAGGGAAGGCACTACCATTAAGAGAGACAGGCATGGGGCAGCTAGGTGGCACAGTGGATAGAGCACCGGCCTTGGAGTCAGGCGGTCCTGAGTTCAAATCCGACCTCAGACACTTGACACTTACTAGCTGTGTGACCCTGGGCAAGTCACTTAACCCTCATTGCCCACCAAAAAACAAACCAAAAAGAGAGAGAGAGAGAGAGAGAGAGAGAAAAAGAGAGAGAGAGAGGCAGAAGATGGAAAATGAGCTGAGACTCAGAAGAGGCCAGGAAAACCAGGAGGTGGAGATGAGGAGGAAGAGCATCCTTGGCATGGGGGACATCCAGGAGAAAGAAGCAGAAGGCCAATGGATTGTGGCGTACCTGGAGATGAGGTGTAAGAAAACAGAAAAGGTAGGAAGGGGGCAGGTTGTGAAGGGCTTTAAAGCCCAACGGAAGGTTTCAGACTTGGTCCTGGAGGGAATGCAGAGCCCCTACAGTATCATAACAATCAATCCCAGCTGGAGCATGTTGAACTTGAGAATCTGGCAGGGAGCTCCCTCATGGAGATGCTTTCTAGCCAGTTGGAGGGGAGGGTCTAGTGAAGCAGTCAGGATGAGAGAGCTTCATCTGGGAGTAATTGGAAGCTGTGAAAGTGAGTGAGATTACCAAGGGGAAGAGTATGGAGACAGAAGAGTCACTAACTCTTTGAGGTCTCAGTGGGTATACAGCTGGGCCCTGATGCCCCTCATGGGAGGAATGTGAAATGAGGCTGGGCAGGTAGCCTGGAGCCTGAGTGTAGAGGGCCTGGAATGCCCAGGCCAGAGCTTTATTTTATCATTTGGGCAAAAGGGAGCCAAGGAAGGTGAATTATGACTGAGACAAAGAAAACCCAAGAGTTTCCATTAAGAGGAAATGTTTAAAGATGGGTAGATGGTAGGGTTTTAACATGAAAAAAATTTATCTGGTTCAGTTAATCTTGACACAGTCATGCTTTATTTTTCCTCTAAAAAAGAAAAAAAAAGAATGCTGGTATCATGCTTGTTCATGATTTAATTTATTTAAGATTTCAGCAAAAGGCAGTACTTTAAAATTATTACTGATGACTTAAAACATATTCATCTCATTCAGTCTCCTCTGAAAGTCTTCCTGAAGAAACCTCATACTACATTAGAAATACTAACTATGAAAATACCTAGCCAGAAAACCCTTCACAGAGGTTTTGGGCAGGAGGTGAAGGATCCAGGATCTGGCCACAAGAGGGCACCAGTGAACGGGCTTCTAACATCTTGGAGCACCCACAAGGGACAGCATTTCCCATTCACATTTGATTGATAGTTTAGGCTACTTATTTTGTTGAAAACTAAAGCTCCATCATTCATGCTTCTCAAGATTGTTCTTCCAGCCTCCTCTGGTATTGTCTCTCTGATTGTTTTCTTCGATATACATCATCTGGGAAAAATTAAAATTCTGATTACTCTTTTGAAAAAAAACTAAGAAGTTAAAAACATTCTTCAAACTCAGAGGAGTTCAAAGTTAATGTTTACAGAGCACTTGATTATCTCCAAACTACCAAAGGTTGATCTCTATTCTATATAAAGATAAATTTAATTTTAATAGGAGCATTATACATTAAGCACTATGCTTTAGATACGCAAAGATAATGTCACTTAATCAACAAGTATTTGTTGAGTAGCTACTTCTGTGTTATGGGACAGAGAACTTACAATGACTAACCTCAAGGACTTTATAGTCTAGTTTGGAGATATGAAGCGAACACAAAAGAGAATTATACAATATGTAAAGTGCTAAATTATGACACCAAAGATAGTTTCCATCATAGCAGAAAGGAAAGGGAAATGAATGAGGACTGGAGGATTTTCCTAAATCCTATTTTATATAGATAGATAAATAGATAGATAGACTGATAGATGATAGATACATAATCTTCCTTCCTTCCTTCTTTCCTGATTCCTATCAGGGGACCCTGAAGGATGAGCAGGATTTGCACAAGCATTTGGAAGGGAGCGGGATTCTGAGTGAGAGAAATAACATCTTTTGCTGGATCATCAGGTATGTCCGACCCCCTAACTGTGGGTATTCCCCAATGAATGTTCTGTCCTGGGCCCTTTTCCTTTCTCTCTGAACCTTGTCTCTTGATGATCTCAATTCTCATGGGTTCAACTGTTATCTCTAAGCAGATGACTTTCAGAGATATAGATACAGATATAAATATATGGAGTCAGTCTTTCAGCTAAGCTCAGGTCTTAAAAGCACCAACTGGCTGTTAGACATCTCCTTCTGTATATCTAAAAAGCATCTTAAACTCAATGCAAGCAAAATGCAACTCATTATTCCACCACACCCAACTCTCAAAAAACCCACCCCTCACCCAAATTTCTGTTTTTGGTAAGGACACCATCATCCTTTCAATTACCGAGGTAATTGAATCATCCATGCTTCCCCCTCCCCCTCATGCCTATATCCAATCAATTGCTAAGTTCGTTGATTTCACCTCTATAATATCTTTTTTTATGATATACAAGCAGAATATTCTATTTAATTTGTTCCCTCCATATATCCATGAGTTTAGGCTTTGATTATCAAAACAGCCTCCTTATTTATTTCTCTACTTCCCCTCTCTCCTCTGTCAATACGCCATACACATACTACAGAATAAACAATTGTCATAAAATCTATTTTATTTCTATAAATGATCTGCTTAAAATCTTTTAATGATTCTTCAACAAATATCAGATAAAATGAATAGTTCTGTTCTATAATATCTCTTGCATTTGTTTCCTTGTCTCCACTCACATGGCTGTCACCCTAGTACAGGCCTCTACCCTTTCTGGTCTGGACTGTTACAACACCTCCCCTACCCCCACCCCCACAGTTAGGACTCCCAGATTACAGTGTCTCCCCTCTCCAAATCCTCCACAAAGCTGCCAAAATAACCTTCTTAAAGCAAAAGTCTGGCCAAGTCACTCCCCTGCTCAAGAAATTTCAAGAGCTTTCTGTTATCACTAGAATAAAATTCAGACTTCTCAGCTTGGCATTTAAAACAGCCAGTTTTTCTAGGTTTGATGTATGTTACTCCCCTTCATACACTCTAACAAAACTGGCCTATTTGTGGTTGCCCAAATTTGGAACTCTACCTCCCCCCTCCATGCCTTTGCTCTGGCTGTCCCCACCCCTGGGAAGTGCTGCAGCTCTTAGAAGCCCTAGCTCCCTCTAAGGCCCAGCTGCAGGCCCTTTCTTGATTTCCCTTTTAGTGACGGCCTCTCCAGTGATCATGTATGTACTGACTGGTTTGCAAGCTGTGATCCCCCCAGTAGAATGTAAGCTCTTTGAGGGAAAGGTCTGTTTCATTCTTGTCTGGGATTTATAGCACCTAACAAAGTGAATCCTAAAGGCAGTGAATAAATGCTGACTGGAGTGGTGAGACAGCACAAAGACAACAAGGAGCATGACTTATTAGGTGGGCATGGAGGCGCTGGCCTAATTAACTGGATCATGGGAACTAGGTAGTTGAAATGTGAAATTGTAACTACACAACATGGAAGGACGTTAGCATTCATCTGTTCACAGCTCGGGCCCCAAGTGTGGATATGGCCACATGTCATGTACTATTCATTTGTCTAGTCTCATATAAACACTTCTGTGGACAAGAAGGAAGAGAAATCAATAGGAGACAAGTGTGAATTACACAAACCAGCTTTGAGCTGAGACGCTGAGCTTTAGAAAGACTAAAATCCTAGAAGATTTGATTTTTAAAACACAATTTTCTATACCAGGGAACTGCAGCACAGGACTAGTGCTCTGAATTTTAAGAGGAAGGCCAGGCCCCACGAGACATCTGTGCTGTCTCAAAGTTGAAACTATTCCAGGAACACTTTGTTTCTCTTTGGTCTGACTGACTACCATGCATACAACTAAGTCTGTTATCATGACCTGTCAAATGACAAATTATGAGTCACCCTGAGCCTGACACAGTAAATACTTTATAAATGTGATGGATCTGAATCTGAATGCTCAAACTAAAACACATGTCCCCAGCACCCATCTTTATGTCCACTTACAGAAGGTCTCTTGGCCAACTCGGACTTTGATCATAAACAACTCCATTGCGCCTCCCAGAACAAAGAAGAACGGAAGAAACCTATAGACACCAAAGCGCTGTTTTCCGGGTATCCTCTGCAGAAGTCGCTTTACTTGCTTCCTTGTGAACATCTCCAAGGCGTCTGCAAGACTTCCTGGGAAACAGCCTGAAACTATAGATGGAAAAAGCAAGATATGGTGCTGCTCCTCCAAGAGCCTCAGCTTCTATTTTTTTTTTCAGATTTTAATTTACAAGAAAACTCACTGATCCCGCCTTATGGTATCTGAATGGTAACTTCCTCTCTAGAGGTTTGTTTTTGTTTTTGTTTTTTTGCGGGGCAATGGGATTAAGTGACTTGCCCAGGGTCACACAACTAGTAAGTGTCAAGTGCCTGAGGCCGGATTTTAACTCAGGTCCTCCTGAATCCAGGGCTGGTGCTCTATCCACTGTGCCACCTAGCTGCCCCATCTAGAGCTTTCAAATTCAAAAAACACTTTCAAGTTCCAGGAGGTTCCCAGAGGCTGCCAGTGCCACAGCATCCCAATTTCAAAGACAAGACCCAAAGATAGGACCTGTTTCTCTTGACTACAAGTCTATCCATCATACTGCTCTTTCTGCAACACCAAAAGCCAATTCCTGAAACAAAAGGGTCTACTTTGGGGTAGTTGTTTGTTTGTTTGTTTTTAAAGCAGCATTAACATATCCATTTTCATTTAAGATGTAGCAGAGCATTATAAAGAAGAATATTACTGTTTTCTGAGCCAATTCAGCCACATCTGGAGTATTCTGTTCAGTTCAGGGCACCATATTTTACAATGGATATAAGGATATGTGGAGCCAAAAGACAAAACTAAACCGTAATTAACTCTGTCCCTAAGTAGCCGTATGACCATGGCAAAGCAATAAGATTGCTCTTGGTGTCACAATTTGGATTCTTCAGAGATTGTGGCATTCCATAATTTACAGATATATATTATCAATAAGAGTATTGATGTTAAAAAGAGATGTTATCACAGAAGGAAGAGTCAAACTGAAAGCAAAAGCCACTTAAATTGAAAAACAAAATTAAAATGTTTATATCTCAAGAGAGATATAAACCCAGAAATACAGGTGGACTATTCACATGACAGGAGCAAAGGATATCTAATGGTCAGCTTGTTTTGCTCCACTGCTAGCCAGGAAATGTCAAAAGATCTGAAAGACAACTTTCTGTACGTTGAAATTTAGGAAAGGATGAGGACAGAGAAAGACAAGATGAGGACATCGACAGGGTACAATGTGCATCATTAAAAGGAGAACTCACATTTATGAGATTACAGATCCAAAAAAGAATCTAAGTGTATGTCTCTCCATTACCCTTTGGGTCAGCTATATTGATTTTTTTTAAGGGGGGGGCGGCAATGAGGGTTAAGTGACTTGCCCAGGATCACACAGCTAGTAAGTGTCAAGTGTCTGAGGCCAAATTTGAACTCAGGTCCTCCTGAATCCAGGGCTGGTGCTTTATCCACTGCGCCACCTAGCTGTCCCATATTAATTATTTTTTGGAGTTGAGCATTCCATGACTTACAGCAACATTCATTTAAAAAGAATATCAGTGTTAAAAAGATAGATTTTATCACAGAAGTAACCAAACTGAAAAAAAAAACCATTAAATTGAAGAATAAAACTAGTAGCTGTTTTTTGGAGGAAAAAAAAACAATAAAAAAGACAAACAGCTAATTTGATCAAAGTAAAAAGAGGAAAATTAAATTGCCAATCAAAAGCAAAAAAGGAAGACTCGTAATAAATTCAGAGGAATTAGAGAAACTATTCAAAACTCAATCATATGGGGCAGCTAGATGGCACAGTGGATAGAGCACTGGCCCTGGATTCAGGAGGTCCTGAGTTCAAATCCAGCCTCAGACACTTAACACTTACTAGCTGTGTGACCGTGGGCAAGTCACTTAACCCCAATTGCCTTACTAAAAAAACAAAAACAAATCCGGCCTCAGACACTTGACACTAGTTGTGTGACCCTGGGCAAGTCACTTAACCCCAATTGCCTCACAAAAAAACCCAAAAACAAACAAACAAAAAAACTCAATCATATGCCAACAGAACTATTAACAAAAAGTTATCTACAAAAATATAAACTATACATTAACAGTATACAGAATTTAAATAACCCGAACTCAGAAAAAGAAATTGAGCAAGCCATAAAAAAACAAACTAGAATCAGTTGGATTTACAAATGAATTATGCCAAACATTAAAAGAACAATTAATTCAATATTACACAAGGTTTTTTTCAAAAACAGAGAACGCATCCTACCAAAATCATCCTATGAGATAAATATGATCCTGATGTCTAATCAGGGAAAGATAAAGCAGAGAAAAAAATATATAAACCAATATCTTTAATGAATAGCTATGCAAATACAGAATAAAATAATAGCAAGAGGTTACAACAACAGATTAAAAAGATGAGATATTATAACCAGAATGTATTCATACTATGAATGCAGGGTTGGTTCAAAATTAGGAAGACTGTAAACATAATTAACTATATGAAAAGCGAAAAGCTGTACAAGTCTCATTTATATTAAAATCATTAAGGAATAAATGGGTCTCTATCTAAAACCAAGAGCAATCATTATTTATAATAGAAACACTACAGGCCTCTCAAATTAAGATATCCATTGCCAGGGGCAGCTAGATGGCGCAGTGGTAAAGCACTGGCCCTGGATTCAGGAGTACTTGAGTTCAAATCCGACCTCAGACACTTGACACTTACTAGCTGTGTGACCCTGGGCAAGTCACTTAACCCCCATTGCCTCACCAAAAAAAAAAAAAAAGATATCCATTGCCACCATTATTATTGGATATAGTTCTAGAAATGCTATTGTAATAAGAAAAAACTAAACATGGGCAAAAAAAATGATTACTTTTTGCAGATACTATAATGGTTTACTTAGGGCACCCTAGAGGTTCAACTAAAAAATAACTGAAACAAAAATTTCAGTAGAGTAGCAGGATATTGAATAGACACACAAATATCAACTTTTTTGTATATTAACAACAAAATCCAGCAGGAAGAGATAGAAAAAAGAAATTCCATACAAAATGAAAACATATAAAATATAAGTCTACCTAACAAAGTACATACAGTAATAATTATATAAATGCACCTACAAAACATTCTTCCCAGAAATAGTTAAATAATTTTTGAACTCTGCCAATATAATAAAAATGAGAAGAGTATCTAAATTAATTCATTTATTCAGTGACATACCAAGTGAATTACCAAAGGGTCACTGTACAGAGCTAGGGAAAAGAGTAACAAAATTCATCTGGAGGAATACATGGTCAAGAATCTCAAGGAAAAGCATTAATAAGAGAAATGTAAATTAAAATACCTCTCTGGTTGCTTCACACCCTTCAGATCTGCAAAGATAACAAAGAAGAAAAAAGAGTTCTTGGAGGACTTTAAGATTACAGATTATTAATGTACTGTTAGTGGAGGTGTAAATTGATTCAAGTATTCTGAAAAGCAATTTGGAATTATACCTCAAAAGTCATCATGTATACCCTTTAACTCAAGGATACCATTAGTAGGTGGGCAGCTAGGTGGCACAGTGGATAAGGGTGCTAAGCCTGGAAGCGGTAAGACCTGAGTTCAAATCCAGCCTCAGACTGGATGGCAAACCATTCCAGTATCTTTGCCAAGAAAACTCCAAAAGGGGTCACAGAGTCAGACTCAGCTGAAAAAACCACCACCACCAGTACGTATATACTCTAAAAAATTTTTTTAAAAAGGAAAATGCCTCATACGTACAAAAAATGTTTATCATAGCAATTTTTATTTGTGGTAAAAGACTAGAAATAATATTGCTTATACATCAACTGGGCAATGTTATCTGAATGGATCAGAATAATAACGTGCAGTAAGAAGTAATAAAAAAGATAGACTGAGCGAAGCTGGCTATATCTGTGTGAACTGAAGTAGGGCACAGTGATCAGAAAAGGAAAACAATTTTGAAAGACTTAAAAATTCTGATTCAATAACCAATCATGACTCCAGAAAAGAATGATAAAGAATGCTTCCTACCTCTTAGCAAAGAGGTGGTCAGTAGGTGGAGAATGACATACATTTTCATACACAACCAGTGTGTAAATTTGTTTTGCTTAACCATACTTATTTGAAAGCAGGAAGGGAGTTGGTGGGAACTGGTGGGAAGGGAGGGGGGGAGGCAGGAAAGAGTGACAGAGATGAACAAGAAAAAAGAACATCAATAAAACAATTGTAAATACACAGAAGAAAGTGGAAGTTCAGAAGAAAGCAAAGTTGGTACTACCTTTTTAAATTATATGTGTATTTTTTAAAAGGAACAATCTTTACAGAATATGCCGTTTCATATACACTCCTCTTCTGTTCTTTATATGAAAATGTTTGCTTTTATTGATGCTTTTCAAGTTCATTTTAAAAAAATAAGATGGCTTTTTATTTCAGGAAGAAGCTTGGGGTTACTGTGAAAGTGAAGTATGATTTTCCAACTGCAATTTAGACTACTCTTTCCTTATTTAGAGAGGCAGCTTGGTATTGAACTTGGTATCAGGAAGACCCAATTTAAAATCCTATGGAAAATACATACTGACTCTATGACCCTCAGCAAGTCACTTCATCTTTCAGTTTCAGGTCTCTCACCCCACTATGTTGTCCAAGAAAATCCCAAATGGGATCATGAAGGGTCATACATGACACAGGGCTGTTCTGAGGATAAAATATGGTAAGCACTTTGCAAGCCCCCATATAAATGTTAGCTTAATACTGTATCACTTAATACTGCTCAGCTCATTATATGTGTGTGCATATAAATATATGTACACATATGTATGCATGTATGTATGTATACAACATACAACTCGCCACATTAGTGGAAATAAGTAATTCCCCCAAAGTGGTCTCATTATTCATATCAGCATTGCAAATTTCCATTAGTCCAGAACCAATTCCCATAAACCCATTTCAGGGGATTCATCATCAACCTAGCAGTATTAGGTCCTAAAAATTACTTTTAAGGGGCAGCTAGATGGCACAGTGGATAGAGCACTGGCCCTGGAGTCAGGAGTACCTGAGTTCAAATCCAGCCTCAGACACTTAACACTTACTAGCTGTGTGACCCTGGGCAAGTCACTTAACCCCAATTGCCTCACTAAAAAAAAAATTACTTTTAAAATGTACTAAATTTTTAGATAAAAATTACTAAAATGTAAATGGGTTCAAAGCAGAGGTCTAGCCAAAGCGCTCTAGGAAAGTTTGATTCAAAGGAAGGTCACAAGCTAATAGAGGTGCACAGCATGGGTGGATGGTTAGTTCAATGCCATCACAAATCCACTGGAACATTGGGGGTCACTTTCAGTTGGGGGCCTTCCAAGAAGGCTGCATGGAGGTGGTGCCACCTGACCTGTCTTAAAGCAAGGGAAAGATTCCAAAAGGTCAACCCTTTGACCCTTTGGGCGCATTCCGGGCAGGTGAATGAATGCACGCACAAGGTGGGAAAGAAGAGAATAGGACCCGCAATACCGCCGGGCTAAAGGGGCTGTCCCGACACCCATGGGGTGACCCCGCCAGGGATTCCGGCCCGGGCATGGAGAGGTCCGGGGTCCTCCGGGGTTCCAAGCGCTGGACTTGGATTCAAATGACTCGGGATCAACACCCGACCCGGTGACCTCCTACCCGGGTGTCCACGAGCAAGTCATTGCTAGCCGCTCTCGGCCTCAGTTTCCCTATCCGTAGGTCAAAGGGGTGGGGCGGGCGCTTCGTTAAAGACACTTCCAGCTCTGAACCTAAGGGGAGGCTGCTCCCCGGGAAGAGAAGGGCCGAGGTGGCGGCGGGACGCAAGCCTCCAGGCTCCGGAAGCGGGAGAAGGGCCGGGCTACCTTCCGCCGAGGCTTCGAAGCCCCAGTCAACCGGGGGTCGGCGCGCCAGGCTCCCGAGGCCCCAAGCCCTCACCTGAGCAGGCCGGGCGGACAGTCTATGGCGGCGGCCAGAGGCCAGCAGGAAAGACCGAGGCCGCGCTGGGGGGGTGCCGGGAAACCGGGCGTGGCCTTGCGGGCAGGGATAAGTCCCGGCCCCCGGCGGCCAGAACGGAAGTTGGCGGCTGAGGGGCGGGGATTGGGAGCGAGAGGGTGGAGACAGGGGCGGGACGAGGAGGAGCCAGAATGGGAGAAGAGGTGGGGCTATGGCCGGAGAAGGAAAGCAATTGAGCAGAAGGGGTCGGACTAAACTAGGATAAAGGGAAGGGCTGAGGCTGGAGAAAGGAACGGTGAGAGCAGAAAGGAGGGGCTAGGGCAGAAGGGGAGGAGTATTGTAGAAAGGGGGAGTGGCTAAGGCAGGAGAAAGGGAGGGGCTGAGGCAAGAGAAGATGGATAGAGCAGAGGGGAGGAGCTACAACAAAAGGGGCGGTCCTAGAACAGGAGAGGGGAAGGGCTATGGCTGAATGGGCTGGGCTCAGATAGGATAAGGGAGGAGCTAAGGAGGGAGAGAAGAGGGGTGAAGGCTGGAGAAGGAATGGTCTGGAGAGGTGGGAAGAGTCAGTCTAAAAGCGTTTATTAAGCGCTACGTGCCAGGCACTGTGCTAATTGCTGGGGATACCAAGAAAGGCAAGAGACAGTCCCTGTCCTCAAGAAGTTCATAGTCTAATGGGGAAAATCACATACAACTATATACATGCAAAATCTATACAATGTAAATAGGAAGTGGTCTCAGAAGGGAGACACTGACGTTAGTGGAGCTAAAGAGAGAGGTGAGGCTGAGCTGTGGTGGGATTTCAGAAACCTTTTGCTTCAGTTCTGGGCAGAGCTCGGGACCCTTGGACTTCATACAGGAAAGAACCCTAAAGATCATCTGGTCCCACCCACCCCCATTTTAAGGTGAGGAGAGGTCCGGAGAAGATGAGTGATTACCCAAGGCCATACTGGTAGTAAATGGGAGAGCCAGCACTTAAACTCCAAGGTCCTCTGACTCCACATCTTTTCATCGCTCTAGGGAACCACCTTTGACCAACCATCAAACATTTGTTAAATGCCTACTATATACATAGGATCCTGAGCTAGATACAGAAATGATAGAGTCCCTGTCCTCAGGGAGCTTTTACTCTGTCAGGAGAGAAAAAAGTTGTAGACTTGTGGGTCACCCTGTACAAGTATATACAAGACAAATAGAGGATGGGGAGGTGGGAAGGCACAAGCTATTGGGAGGGTCAAGAATTTCTTCGGGTAAGTAGTGTTTGAGCTGAGTCTTGAAGGAAACCAGGGATGCTAACCAGCAGGGATGGTGAGGGAGTGTATTCCAGAATGGGGGTTAGCCAGTGCAAAGGTATGGAGTCGGGAAATGTAGGTATGAAGAAGAGTAAGATAAAGCACCAGCCCTAGATTCAGGAGGACCTGAGTTCAAATATGTCCTCAGACACTTGACACTAGCTGTGTGACCCTGGGCAAGTCACTTAACCCTTATTGCCCTGCAAAAAAAAAAAAAGAAGGAGGAGGAGGAGGAAGAAGAAAAGAAGAAGGAGAAGAAGAAGAAGAAGAAGAAGAAGAAGAAGAAGAAGAAGAAGAAAACCAGTTTGTCAGAGTTGGAGGCAGAGCAAGGTGGTGAAGATGATATAGGAGGCAAAAAAGGGGTTAACAGAAAAACCTAAGACTCAAGCTCTAATTCAGATATGAGCTCTAAGAGGGATTCAGACCCCAGTTAATGGATAGCTTACAAGTCAGGATGCTAGGTTCTCTTACCCACATAAATCAGTACCCATAAAAGGAACATAGGGAGGCAGGGCATGAAGACCTTAAACTATAACAATGATAAACTGACAGGCTATAGAAATTCAGGCTAGAAATAAATGAAAAATGAAGATATTTTGAAACTAGCCATGGAAATTAGAAAGAGACATGCTCAGAAACGGACAAATTGTCCCCAGATTCACCTTATGACGTGTAAACTCCAAAACACACCTCCATGGAAAAAGGTACCCGCCTCGGGGGTTGGCTTAGGACCTCAGGAACTCCAAATTAGGGTAGGCCCTCCCCTGCACCTCCCTAAAGTGGAGATGATTATAATGAGACTGATAATCAATTTATCCATACTATAAATATAACAATCTTTTCTTTCCTTATTCGAGAGACACCTTTCCACTTTTCTGGTTCTCTCCCTGTGGTCACTCACAGTATTGCAATAAAACTTGGGAAACTGAGTCACTGAGTCTTGTAATTCTTTTGAGATGACTCACAATCAATTTGACCCTAATTCCATCCCACATCAAAGAGAATCAAGTCACAATCAGAAACCCTAGGTTCAGTTCCCAGGCTTAACACTTACCTAGCTGTGTGACCTTTGGCTGAAGATCACTTGAGCTCTCTTGCCACTGCTCCTTTGATTGGAAAATGATGAGTATGCCAAATACCTAAGGGGATCATTGTGGGGGAAGCACCGTTTGTAAAATTTTTTTTTAGGTGAGGCAATTGGGGTTAAGTGACTTGCCCAAGGTCACACAGCTAGTAAGTGTTAAGTGTCTGAGGCCGAATTTGAACTCAGGTACTCCTGATTCCAGGGCCGGTGCTCTATCCACTGTCGTTTGTAAATCTTAAAGGCAGTGGAGGAACAGTCCTGTAGGAATTCTGATGAGGGGACAAGTTGTAAGCCACTTTGGAGTAGTGGGAAGAGCAGCTCTGCAAATGAGGACACCTGGGTTCTGTTCTCCAATCTGCCATCACGTTTCTGTGTCATCTTGGGCTTTTTCCTGTCTTTTTCCAGCTTTTTCTCTCACCCTTTTCCCCAAGGCTAAAGATACATAGAGAGGACATTCTGTGGGTAGCAAAGTACGCAAAGTAAGTTCAGAGATGAAGTTTGAGAACGGGAAACTAAATGCTAATCCCTGTGTCCAGTGCCCTCAAGAGCTCCCACAACAAACAATGCTCTTACCCTTCACAAAGCAAGCAACACACATTCCTCATTTCTGTGTGTTTGTTTACTCAGCGCTCTCATTCCTTTGCTTGTGTGCCTTTGCATATTTTCCCCTTTCAGAGTGTTTGGTGTACACCCAAGGGCACATACCCCTAGAAGCCAGAAATCGTGCGTCTAAATCGTCGTATTGCCAGGCATCCGGGTGCAGCATCATAGATACTTTTTGATGGGAATGTTTTGAATGGTGTTCAGCACAGTCCAGCAGAGGCAGAGCAAAGAAAAGGCACATCAAAGTGACTTTGAGAAGACTTAAAAAGAACATAAATCAATTCAGACTAATAGAATGGAAGTTCAGGATTTTTTTTAAAGGGTGGGGTGTCTAGGGCTAGTCAGAGAAGTCAGTAGGTTTCATGCTAGAAAGGCGATAAGTTGGAGAAGGGATATGTCATGACATAGTAAGCCCTATATAAACTTTAGTTATTATTATTAGACGTACTTAGTACTAACGAACCAAATTCTGGACCTTCTAACAGAGAGCTTGTGAAGCAGCAGACCAAAGAAAGCCAGGATCGGAGCCTTCTCCAAAAGAGGATGAAGTTGGCCTAACTCGAAAGTCCCTTCCCTTAGTTTCCCTTAATTTGAAGGCAGAGACTGTTATTATCGTCGGTGCTCTCGGGCACAGAGCCTTACACACACACATTAGAGGCGCTTCATGGATGCTGGTCGAACCGAACTAAAGTCCGCCTCTCGGATGCTGCGATCTAGCGGCTGTGAAGTCACCTTAGTAGCTTTAAGTTAGCACTAGGGAGGACGTGGGCAGTTTCTGTTAGAATCTGCTCAGTTCTATTCAACAAGTTTCCTGAACGGCTACTGTGTCCCCAGCCCGGTGGGAGAGCTCGGGGCCGAGGCTCCCTCCCGCGAGGCATTCCGCTGGCTAGCCCGGGCCGTGCGGGAACACTCGCTCCTGGTCTGGCTGCTGGTATCCGGTCCCCGCTGCTCGTCGAGTCCCCTCTCACTTTCCAGTCTCGAGTGGGCGGGGCCTCGGGTAGAGAGGGCACCGCAGCCCCTCCCCTGCAATCCACACCTGGCCAGGGGCCCCGGCCATTGGCGGACTGGAAGGCCGGCACTGCAGCTATTGGCTGGCCGCGCGAAGGAAACATGCGGCCGCAGCGGACTAGAGCGCAGCTGGCGGGGCCGAGGCCAGAGCAGGAGCGGGCGCTTGACCGGGAAGCGGGTCACCGGGCACAGGGAATGGCCGGCGCGGGACTGCGGGCGGCGGGCTGCCGCTGGTTACGGCTCCGAGGAGACGATGTCCCCGGCTGGCAGCGCGCATCGGCCGCTTCCTCCTGCCAGGGCTGCGGTCCCTCAGGCCCCAGCCCCGCCTGTGCAGGCTCCCCCGGCCCCGGAGCCCACTGCCCCGGCGCTCACTGTCCCGGCGCCAGCGCCTCCTCCTCCTCCTCCCCTCACCGGGTTGCCCAGCGCACTGCCGGCCCAAGCCCCGACGCCCAGTCTTCCAAGCCCAGCGCCTACCTGTGGTCTAGGTACCGGGAGATGAGGAAGCTGGTGCACGGTAAGAATAGGAATAGGTAGAGGGACAGACTGTAGACCGAGAGGCAGGAGACCTACTGCATTCTCGTCTTGGCGCTGCCAGGATTCTCCGGGTGGTTTTGGGCAAATCTCATTGCGCCTTAGTTTCCTCACCTGTAAAATGAGGGGGTTGGATTGCTGTAGCTTTCACAGGCCCCTTTCAAAGATGACATAGGTCACAAAGCATCCGTTGGGGAAGAGGCTTTGGCATCTCCCTTTGAGGTGGCTGTGTCTCCTCGCTCCATTCCCTGTCTATGTAGTAGGATTGGGGGAAGTATAACCAGGGAAGGCTTGGGTTGGACACAGGACTTCCAAAATAGCTACTTACTCTCTCCATAGTTCTAATCCCCAGTTCCAGGACACGTGGTACCCCAGATCTCCGAGTGGTCATGAGCCCCTCAATGACCTTCCCACACAAAGCTTCCTTAGAGCCCATCAGAGGCAGAAGACCAAGGTGAAAGCTGCTCCCTTTCTTCACACACCCCCCCCCACTTCCACTCACCTCACCTTACAAGAAAAAAAAAAAAAGCCTATTCCTGATCCCTTCTGGAGCTCTCTGGTCCCCTGCCTAGGGTCTCTGGGGAAACACTGGACTACACACAAATGGTCCATTGCAGCTAACGGGATAAGAGGAAGTCAGAGGATTAAAGGTGAAGGTACTCTCATCCACAGGTAATATAGCTTGGCTGCTCTTACAGGCAGATCCATACCTTGTCCTGATTTTTGCTTAGCCTTTGAATTTTTACAAGCCTTCTCTTTCCATTCTTCTTTTGTAAGGGGAGAGGGTCATAGATTTGGTTACTTTAATCTCTTTCTGTAACTTCTTGGACATCCTTTGTAGAAAGGAGGTGATCATGAAGGTCTGAGCCCCTAGAATAAGTAGAGCCAGATTTAATTTTGTTTGACCTAAGAACTGACTCACCACATACAAGTGAATTTGAAGTTTGCTCCTGGTTGTGATACCCTACTTAGCATAATGTCATCCTGAGATTAAGCTGGTGCTGAGAACACTGACTTTAAACTTGGGTTGGATTTTTTTTTTTAACCCAGGATTGTGCTCATCTGCAGCATCCAGTTTCCAGTTACTCGACTGAAGTCAACCAACTGTTCTCCCTCCCAGCTTTATCCCATGTCTATCTAATAGCCATCCGGAATATGTCTGGATATAAAAAGAATTGATAGATATCTGTAAGACATTGGGAGAAGCTGGCGTCAGGCAGAATGAGGGCTGTGTCTAGAGGCTGGTATTTGCTGCCTGCTGAATATATAGAAGAGAATAGAAGCCACTACTAGAGTCTAAAAGGGAGTGTACCCTGGCTAGGGACCTGAGATAATCTGATTTTGTGACCTAAAAGTGAGTCTGACACTGCTATCATTGGTCCAAGGCATTCAGAGATGCGCCCTTCCTTATTATTGCACCCTTTCTTTCTTTCTTTCTTTCTTTCTTTCTTTCTTTCTTTCTTTCTTTCTTTCTCTCTCTCTCTCTCTCTCTCTCTCTCTCTCTCTCTCTCTCTTTCTTTCTTTCTTTCTTTCTTTCTTTTTTGGTGAGGCAATGGGGGTTAAGTGACTTGCCCAGGGTCACACAGCTAGTAAGTGTCAAGGGTCTGAGGCCTCATTTGAACTCAGGTCCTCCTGGCTCCAGGGCCGGGGCTCTATCCATTTCGCCACCTAGCTGCCCCACACCCTTTCTTATTAATGCCTGATTCCTAGAGCAGAACCCTTCTACCATCCCCTTTAGATCCAAGTAAAGTCAGATTCAGATCCATGTCCACCTCTTGAAAGACTATTTGTTTGACCTTGGGCAACCTCTGGGACAATTTCTTTATCCCCTTGTCCATTTCCCTGAAAGATTCAATTTATCATTTAAATACCTATGATGTTCTAGGGCTGGGTTACAAAGACAAGAAACTTGAAATGGTCTGACCTCAAGGGGCTTACATTCTCCTGGGGGATATTTTATGTATGAAGATAAGCAAATACAGAAGAATTTGAGGATGGAGAGAGCATTAATACCTGGTGGATCAGGGAAAGCTTGGAGGAGGAGCTTCCTTGAAGGAAGATAAGGATTCTGAGGAGCAGAGATGGAGATAGAATAGTGACCTTATCTCCCTCACAGGGGTAAGACCCAAATTATATGTGGAAGCACTCTGAAAAGTATAGACTATTACAGATGAGAGGATTTCAGTTAGTTTAACAGCTAAGGCTTCCACACTGAATTTGGTTTGGGGCTTCTGGAGAAAGGAGAGTAAAATGATGTGTGTGTGTGTGTGTGTGTGTGTGTGTGTGTGTGTGTGTGTGTGTGTGAGATTCCCAGCTCAGTTGCCACCCCAGCATAGACAAGACTGTCATCCCATGGTACCATTCTGATCCAGTGTTGAGGCACTTCACACCATACCTTATAGAGTACAGCCAGGTAGCTCTGGGTGGGGGGGATGGTGTGGGGGTGTGTGTATCCTAATTAAACCTCAAAATCCCAAACACTCTAACATTTATTGGACAACTACACATACATACATACATACATACATACATACATACATACATACATACATATGTTATGGGGAAGGTTTGGGGTCCTTAGGAATTCCTCTTTAAAGAATTATACCCTCTTGCACACAAATTCAATAGAATAAGATAATAGTTTATTTAGGGGCTAGGGAAAGGAAACCAAGAGAGAAATCCTTGGACTTCTCATGGGGAGAAAGCATGGCACAGAAGCATGGCTCTAAGATACCTATCTCCTTGAGCAGGAGACAGACAGATACTTCTATAGAGGACTGGTGGGTAATCATCTGACTGTGGAAGGTTCCCTTATTGGGGGAGGACCATCCCCCACTGGTGGTGGCTGGGGGAGTTGGGTGAGGGGTGGCTGGGGATCTCTGAAGCCATCTCTCTCCTCCTCCTGCTGCCACAAAGGCAGCAGCCACACCTAATTTTATCTCCCCAGATGTGGGGGAGACTGGAATGAAGGGTGGTGGTCCTGGAGCTAACTCAGTCCCGATCCAGTGCCACTTATCTCTTTAGGTGTTTCTGTCCTTTGGTTTAGTTTCTCAAGGAGAAGGTTCTTTGATTTACCCCAGAGAACTTCTGGAGTGCTAGGCCCATAACACATACATACACACATACATACACACACACATACATACATACATACATACATACATACATACATACATACATACATACATACATACATACACACGTATCATGGTTCCTTGGCAGCTTAACTGCCCTTGTAACATTGTTTTGGTAAATATTGTTTTTGAGGAACCAATTAAAGTGGGACATGAAGTGGAAGGCTTGGTATGCCTGTTCTGGGCTCTCCATTTCCATACCAGCCTATGGTGTGTCAGATGATCTGAAGTTTCCTGGGGCCAAAAAAAGTCTTGAAAAGAAAATAAAGGTTTTCCTGAGGAAAACCACCAGGCACAGAGGGACTCGGGAGCAGCCCTATTTCCTCCCTCTTCCCCCATTCTATACAGCCTTCCAAAGAGGTATAAATGTATTGTAATTGGAATGTCTCTGACATTCTGACCCTTTTACTTGCAAGGCTTTGGGGGAAGGGTGGGACAAAAAAGACTTTGAAAACCTTTTGCACTTCTTAAAGCTGTCAAGCATATAGTGCCAAACAGTGCCTTAGAAGTACAGATCTAGTGGAAATGTCTGTGCCCTAAGGCCTCAGAGCCGCGTTTGATTCGACTACAATAAAGGGAACAAATACTTCAATCTCTGGAATATATGTAGGTGACAAACTTCTCAACTAGACATGGAGAAGACCCCCTACCCCCACCACCAACAAGTCAAACACACACTAGGCCAAAGTTAATGTCTTACTTCAAACGAGCTTGCAAGTGTAGGTATAAATGCTATATGATATAAGACCCACAGAAGGGTTATCTGGGGGACCAGCAGATAATAAAGCACCTCTCAGTGCTGAGCCCTGTTGCATTTAGTCATTTGTCTTGCCTAAAGGAGCCTATTAGCCACATCATCTATCTTTTCTCTTCTTCCTGTCTTAGGGATGTTTGAATGACAAATGAATGTGGGAATGAATGAAAAAGTATTTTAGCACTTACTATGTGCCAGGCACTATGTGGAGTATTGCTCTGGAAATTTGATCTTACACAAAGCTCTGCAAGTGGGCACAGGCTAGAGATAACAAAACACCCACTGGCCAAGTAGCTTACAAATCAGGCTTTGGACAGACCAAGCCTTTGGCTACATCCCTATGTGGCCTCGAACCCCGAGCGGGCAAAAGCTTCCTACAGTGCCCACCTGGGGACTGGGAAAGGGGCCAGTTTGCCATTACTTAGACTCAGAGAAAGACAGGAGGGAGGGCCTGAGTAATAGTCAGCAAAAGCAGGCATCTCTCTCTCTCTCTCTCTCTCTCTCTCTCTCTCTCTCTCTCTCTCTCTCTCTCTCTCTCTCTGTCACACACACACACACACACACACACACACCTACTGACTTAATTAGCAATGTTCTTGGGAAGCCTAGATACAGGGAAATGTGATCAGCAAGGGGTCTGGCTGGGAGGCTCTTAGAGGAAAATTGAATTAGAGGAGACTCTCCTGCCAGCCACTCACCTCCATCCATAGTCTGGAAGTCCCACCTGTTAAATGCCACTTCAGTCAAGTGCGCACTAGCTCCAGGGGATTAGGGAAGCCATATGGGAGAGAAATAAGAACAGAAACTAGGAAGACCAAACTCAAGCTGCAGAATAATGGCAAACAGTGCCAGCCCTCCACCTCACTCCTAATGTTTCATAGACATTTTAAAATCTTGGCTTCTTGGAGGCTGGGGCTGGGGGTGGAGAGGGTGCAGCCAGAACCTGCCCGAACCTAAGCAAGGCTGGGAAGGCACCCCAGAAGGGCCCCAGAGGCACTCTGGGTTTGGGCCCAAATTCTGAGAAAATTGGAGCCACCTACTTGATCCTGATTAGGGGGAATTGGGAGGATTAGACTGACCAATGACCCATTAACCATGTGGCCACTGGGCACGTTCTGATCCCGAAGGCCAGAAAACAAGTAAGCCTGCCTATCTTTTAATCAGTTTGCTAAGTCTCAGCATCCATCTTAGAGGCAGAAAGAAAACCTATCGCCATCATTTAAGACGGGTGGGAGTTCAGTGTTTGGGCAGGATCAAGAAGGGACTGGGTGGGTATTGTTGGTAGGTTTATAAATCTATCTTCCTGGAAGAGGCAGAAGAAACTGGGGGAGGGGGTGAAGTCGGAATTAAATAGCCCTAAAGCCCCAGCCTTCTCAAAGGTCCAAACACCCCGATTCCTCCTTTCTTACAGACCTCCTTCCTCCTGAAGTCTGTAATCTCCTTAACCCGGCTGCGATCTATGCCAACAATGAGATCAGCCTGGGAGACGTGGAGGTTTACGGGTTCGACTATGACTATACCTTAGCTCAATACTCTGACTCATTGCACTCCATGATTTTCAACACGGCCAGAGAGATCCTAATAGAGCAATATAAGGTAAAACGCTGAAATTTCTCTTTCCATCTCTTTTTCTCTCGGTCTTTCTCTCTTTCTCTTGCCCAAGCCCAGTGTCCAGCTCCCTATTTCCCCAATCTCTAAAGGCCCACAGTGCCTCCCTTGTGCACCCAGGTATTGCAAAAATACAGTGTTGCAAAAACAGCACCTGAATTCTGGCCCCAATGTCTACCTCCCTGGGTGAAGGCAGTACCCTGCTCATCCTTTGCCTCTGCCCTCCAACTCTTCCCCTATGGGTACAGTGGGACCTCATTTGTATTGAGGTTGTCGAAGTTGTTGCCTCAGATTCATGCTGTGTCTGCTAACCCTTCTCCCCATACAGTACCCAGGAGAGATCAGGAAATATGATTACATCCCAGATTTCGCCATTCGAGGCCTACACTACGATGTGCAAAAGGTGAGTAAGGAGGAGACGTGCTTCTTCCATGAGGTTCTAGAGAACAAAGCTTGGCCCTTGGAGTTAGAAGAAACTAGAGTTCAGATTCCATCTCCGAAACCTGCTAGTTGTGTGACTATGGGCAAGACGGTGCCTCAGTCTTTTCATCTGTGTGATGAGAATAATACCTATGCTATCTACCTCCCAGGGTTGTTCTGTAGATCAAATGAAATAATATAGGGGCAGCTAGGTGGCACAAGTAGATAGAGCACTGGCCCTGGATTCAGGAGGACCTGAGTTCAAATCTGGCCTCAGACACTTGACACTTACTAGCTGTGTGACCCTGGGCAAGTCACTTAACCCCAATTGCCTCACCCATAAATAAATAAATAAATAAATACATAAATACATAAATACATAAATAAATAAATAAATAAATGAATGAATGAATGAATGAATAAATAAATAAATAAATAAAAAAGAAAGAAATAATATATAGCAAGCGTTTTTCAAAACTTAAAACTAGAGATATAGACATATAGACATATACAGATACATATATATATATATATATTTGTGTGTGTGCGTGTGTATGTGTAATAGGAAGTGTTTGGGACAAGTGTCTTGGTAGCCACTGTTCTCTGGTCAACAGCAGCTCCCTTAGGGGAGTTGCCCTTGTAACCTGTCCATTGTCTGGATCTTTCAGCTCCATATCTGGCCTGAACTGGGCTAAGATAAAATAAGGATGTTTTTGTTTTTGTTGTCAATGGTAGCTAGAGGTTGAACATCAGCCTCGAGGACTTCTCTGCAAATCAAGCCACAGAAATTCTAGGAAAGCACAGAGTTCAGGCCCTGATGTTTCTTCCACAGCCCCCCAGGGCCCTAGGGAGAAGTTCCTCTCTCTCTCTCTCTCTCTCTCTCTCTCTCTCTCTCTCTCTCTCTCTCTCTCTCTCCCTCTCTCTCTCTCTCTCATAATGCTAGCCTGCTGGTCCTCCTTCTCAGGACCATAACCTCAAGTTCTTTCTGTATGCATATGTTAGGGGTGGGTTAGGAAGCACTCAGGCCCTCGGAGATACACCCAGTCTGTGGCTTTTTCCAAAACCAGACAGCATTTCCTTCATCTAGTGGTGGGAACCTGATAATCTCAGTACTTAGCCTAGAGAATGGCAGAGGATAGAAAGAAGTATATGTGAGAAGGTGAGTATATTAGCATTTACGTCAATCATCAAATATGGGGAGGTGACTCAGACATTCTGGGGATTGACTATTATAGGGAAGGTTCCAACATGAACACCTGGATTTCACTGGGGTAGGCATCCCTATCAGTGAAAAAGAAAATCGCCACCCCTCTATGCCTCCTTTTCCTGCATAATTCTTACTCACTTTCTTCCATTAAGGATCCACCAAATATGTTGGTGGTCTTTCTCGTCTTCTCTTGCATTAAAACACAGGATTACCAATGCACCATGTGGATTTTCCAATCATTGTTTGAGAGGTCCACCTAACAGAGCAATTAATGGTTGTTCTCCCTGCATAAAAAGAGACCAAGGACCAGGGCACCAGAGTATGAAGCTTAAAATCTAGGTGCCTTACTTGCTTCCTGCCCTACGCTACAGTTTCCTTGTTCCACCAAGCAGTAAGCATTTATTAAGTGTCTTCTGTGAACCAGGCCTTGGGGGTACAAAGATAAAAATTAGAGCAACTCTACCCCTCAATGAACTAACATGTACAAGTGTAAGTATTTTTTAGAAGTTTTTTAAAGTAATTTAGGGAGGAGAGGGAAGGAGTTTCTGGAATCTGGGGGGATTAGGAAAGACTTTATGAAAAAGGTAGCTATCACTTGGGGCCAACTTTAAAGGAAATGAGGGAGGAGGCTGAGTATTCTGGGCACCGGGAGAAAGCGAGTGAGAGGACATGGAGACAGGAGGAGGAGCATTATTTGTTCAAAATAGCCAAAAGGCCAGTTTGGCTAAACTGTAGGATGTGGGAAGAAGGGGTTTGTGGGAGGACCAGCATCTCGGGTGTGAGGGCAGGTGTCAGCCTGCATCTAACTCTCCTGTGGCTCCAAGAAGCTGTATCACGCGCAGCAGCCAAACCCTGGTAAACTGTTTCAGCCAAGAGGCTAAGGGTCTCCAACCCATGGGTGAGTTAGGGCGATGTCTACGCCAAGTATGTGAAGACTTCCCCCAAGGAATGGGTGGATAAGAACAATTTATCCCAGGGGCTATGTAGGCAACTGAAGCAGATGTTGTGGGGTGCTTGGAACTTGGTCAGACGTCAAAGATGCCAAGGTCATCGATGGTCATCCTGACTTTTGTCCTGCCGCTGGACTTAGATGACCAGAAGAGAGAGTGAGGCCAAAGAATGTGCAACTTATTCCTCCCTTAAATCCAATTCACGGCAAGTTAAGACGTTGCCCCGTGACATCATTGGTCCTCCTCCAAAACGAGGGAAAACCACGACAGAATGTGTGAAGGGTAATAATGTATAATAATGCTAACGCCAGATACTGCTTGAAATGCTCTTATTGATGGACATTGAGGAACTGCTGAGTGGGTCTGCTCAGTATCCTCAGCATGACAGTCTCTTCCTCCGCCCTAGCCCTAGAAGGATCAGTCTCCTGGGTTCCACCGCTCTGGCCTAAGGGCTCTCTCGCTTTTTGTACCTTTTTAGCTTCCCTAGGGGAAACTTCTCCAACTGTTTTGCTGGCCTTTTCTTTGTGGGGGTCTGCCTTCCTTGGCTGACTGACCTATATGAGAACACTTGTCTTTCATAAGTCATGCTTGAAAAATAAGGCCCCTGAGGCTGGGGCTTTCTTCTCCATTCCTCTCTTTTCCCCAGAGAACCATGTTCTTTCTTTTGTGAGTCCCCTACCTCCCAGAGCAGGGACCTGAATGGGCCAATAATGACATCAGTTAAGTGAATTAGAAAGGGAATTGTTAGCAATTTTTAATAAAGAGCCTGGCTTTGGAAAATAACTTCTCCAGTAAAACTGCAGCAGAGGATTGAGATCTGTGCCTGCCTCTCTTCCTTGGCCAGAGTCTTCTGATGAAGATTGATGCTTTCCATTACGTCCAATTGGGAACAGTTTACAGGTCAGTCTGAAAGGTCTTGTTCTCAGGCCTGGGATTTGGATTAGGTTTTACATTTTCTCCTTGGGGGCTTCTCGTGGTTGCTGGAGGAGTGATTGGCCTTCCCTTTGGGGAAATCCCTGGCCAGAAACTGAACAGTCACAGGAACCTGGGACTCAGAGTTGGAAGGGGTCTTGGAGATCATCCGGTCCAACCCCACAAAGAAGGAAATTCTTCTGGACTTCCTGGAAGTGACTTTCTTTTTTTTTTTGCAGGGCAATGAGGGTTAAGTGACTTGCCCAAGGTCACACAGCTAGTAAGTGTTACGTGTCTGAGGTTGGATTTGAACTCAGGTCCTTCTGCATCTAGGGCCAGTGCTTTATCCACTGTTCCACCTAGCTGCCCCCTGAAGTGACTTTCCTAAGACCCTAGGAGTAGTAAAAGCAGGATTCAAACCCAGTGCTTTCTGACTGCAAATCCAGCGCTCAGTCTACAACACTGAGGCTGACTTTTTCTGGTATGTCCACTTGGGCTCAGGGCCTTCTACATACATAATACTACTCCTATCTATGTTTAATGTTCTGTCTTCAAGACATAAGCACAAGGGGCAGCTAGATGGCGCAGTGGATAGAGCACTGGCCCTGGATTCAGGAGTACCTGAGTTCAAATCCGGCCTCAGACACTTAACACTTACTAGTTGTGTGACCCTGGGCAAGTCACTTAACCCCAATTGCCCTACAAAAAAAAAAGACATAAGCACACACACACACACACACACACACACACACAAGTGAGCTCAGTCTGGTCCATTTTTCTAACACAGCTGCAGCCCAGCTTGTGCATGACTTTTCATGTTGGACTCCTCTGCTGCAAGGTTTCCTACACATAGCTTTCTTCTCTCGGCTAAAGGAAGGCCTGAGGAGAGGAAGATCTGAGCCTTGGGTGGCCTTCCTGCTCAGGAACCAACTAACCCTGGCTCATGTTGTCTGAGGTGGTAATAGAAAATTTTCATTCCTGTTGCATAAGATTGTCAGATTTTTTTTTCCTAATTGTAGCCACTGATTTTGCTGATTTATTTTTTCTCTTCCTCTTTTTCTTTAAAAAAAGTTTGCTACAAGGAAGGGTTCTCTGGGAAGAAGAGAGGGAAGAATACGGGGGGGGGAGAGATTTTGGTGATGTAAAAACAAAAGATACAATAAAACTTTATTTTAAAAATAGAAAAATTAGGGGGCAGCTAGGTGGCGCAGTGGATAAAGCACCAGCCCTGGATTCAGGGCTGAGTTCAAATCCAGCCTCAGACACTTGACACTTACTAGCTGTGTGACCCTGAGCAAGTCACTTAATCCGCATTGCCCCTCAAAAAAAAAATAAAAATAGAAAATTTTATTTCCTCAGGGGTCTCCAGCCTGTGCCTGATGAAGAGGTGATTGACTTATATGGGGGAACCCAGCACATCCCACTCTATCAAATGAGTGACTTCTATGGCAAGGTACCAGCCTGGGGGGTTGTAGAGACAGAATAGTCCATGTGACCTGGGATCCTAAATTCCCCAGGCTCACAAAACTGTTTCTGCTTTTTCTGTCTCCGTGTTGGATTAGAAAACAGGATTTGGGGAGGAAGTGATTTTTTTCCTTCTCAGGTGCATTCCTAAAGTCATATTGGAAGCTTAAATGTCACTTCCAGCCACCCTGAAAAGTGGTCCTGCTTTGGTTTGGGAGGTGGTAGGGCAACCCTACCAGGGAGTTATTTATATTTCTAATACCAATCTAATACCAAAGGGTGGGGAGGTGAGTTGCTTCCCAGGTCCCTTGATCTTGCTGATTTCACTTAAAGGCCAAGTACAATGACCGATAAGAAAGTCCTTGTGGGGCCTGGGAAAAAACTCTATGCCCTTTCCCACATCTGGAGTATAGTCCTTACCTTTGCCCTTAAGGAGCTAAAGTACTATCATTTCCCCCTCTAAGTATGTGATATATAATACATGGCAGTGATTCAATCAGAGTGGGAAACTTTGAGAACTTGCTTGGTTCATTTGGCTGGCCTGTCTCCGTTGATGGAGTCTGTGGGCACCGGCTCAGTTCTTTCTGCCTTCTTTTGGGGAGGAAGACATTATGGGTATTTCCCCCTATGTGGGTGAGGCCAAATACTGTTGGAGGCTTAGCTCTTCCCAAGCCTGACTAAGCTTCCTAGGAAATACGTGTCCCCAGATTTGTTCGGGTTACCGTAGGATATCACTTCCTCCCCAAACTGGAAGCCTCTTATGCTAGGATGTTTTATCCCAGAGCTGCCCTTAGCCACTAACCCACACAGACTGGGAAGTCGGTAACAGTCCTGTACCTGTCTGCCTGCCTAGCATCCTGTATCCCTTCAGCTATCTGAGGGCTAGGAAGAGACATGGTAATAACTGCCTTATTACTTCTTCATCCCCCCCTGTCAAAACAAGAACCCATAGAAAAACTCCCCAACCTATATCCCTTGCTCTGTTTTGTGGGGCGGAAGAAGGAAGACATTGTTTACTGCTAAAACTATAGTCCTTGGCTCCAGGAGGTGGCTTTATACCATCTGTCACTAATACTAAGCTAATTCAGAATGGAATGAAATGCCAAATAGTTGGCAGCATTAGTCTCTCCTGTTGTTTCATGGCAAACAACCCCTCCACCCCACTCTACCCCCATCTTGACCCTGCCACAGACTTATGGCCAAGGTTCTTTCAGCCTGACCTGAACACCCCCCCCCTTCCGTGAGCTGTGGGCCCCTTTTCCTGTCCTTAAGAGCCTGACCTGGTGCCTGGTCTATCAAGGCTCTCCCAGTCCATTCTGCCCCACTGGACAAATCCTGTTCCTGCTCTTTTTTTTTTTTTTTCATTTTAATTTATTTATTATTTTTTCCATTACATATAAAGATAGTTCTCAACTTTTGTTTATACAAGCTTTCCAATTTCAGATTTTTCTCCCTCCCTCCCCTCCCTCCCCCCTCCCCTAGGCAGCAGGTAATCTGATATAGGTTATATATATATATACACATAATAACATTAATCCTATTTCTGCATTAGTCATGTTATAAGAGAAAAATCAGAGCAATGATGAAAAACCTCAAAATAGAAAAAACAACAGCACCAAAAACAAAAGAAATAGTATGGTTCATTCAGCATCTATACTCCACAGTTCTTTTTGTTCCTGCTCTCTTGAGAGCAAGTAGCTTAAGAGGAAGGGCCACACCTTCTGCTATGTGCTCCCTGCTCTACCAGCAGCTAGTGAAGTGTGGAAACATTTGCCTGGGCCAGTTAAGACCCCCCCAGCCCCGCCCCGTATAACTGAGACTTCTCCTGCCATCTGAACGAGCCAGTAAGCTATTCTTTTGTCTCATAGGGAGTCTGACATGTTCTTCAACTGGGGAAGATCTGTCCGGTTCCTTGGGCCATGTGTTTGACGCCTGCCTAGAGTTCCCAGCTACACGGCTGGCCCCCTGTAAACACACACATGTGTACACATAACCTTAGTCCACAGAGTTATGAGAGAGCAGCCTGACAACTAACCTGGCCTTTGTCCTTGAGGGATGCCCAGAGGGGAAGTCACTGAATACAAGTGTGATGAGGTGGGGGAAATGGATACACACGTGGGAAGGTGACCAAGGACAAGACTGAGTGCGTAATAAATACTGTTTTAATCTGCACTTCTCTCCCCATTTGGAGAAGGGAATAGGAAAGTTCAAATATACAGACTACAGTGGCATATACAGGCTAGGTGGCACAGTGAATAGAGCACCAGCCCTGGAATCAGGAGGACCTGAGTTCAAATCCAGCCTCAGGCACTTGATACTTACTAGCTGTGTGACCTTGAGCAAGTCACTTAACCCCAATTGCCTCACCAAAAAAACAAACAAAAAAACCCCCAAAAAACAAATATACAGACTAGAGAAAGGTCAGATGGTTCTCATAAATCCAGAGGAGCAAGGCGAGCTTCAACCTCTAGATCTGGGAGGAGGGTCAGGTGTGGACTGGCTTGAGGTCTCTGATGTTGCCTCCAGCTTGAACTCTTCATTGAACCTTTCCTTCTGGTCCATTGGGTGCTGTGTTGCTGTGCCTCTGGGCAGGGTACCGAGCCCTCTTCTGACTCTCAGATCTATCCTCCTTGCTTCCTCAGGGCCCCTCTCTCAAGCAGTTCATGGATATCTTCTCGCTTCCTGAGATGGCCCTTCTCTCCTCTGTGGTTGACCACTTCCTTGCTCACAACCTGGAGTTTGACCAGACTCACCTCTACAAAGATGTCTCGGTGAGGAGTGAGGCCTGGAGTGAGGCCTTCAGGAAGGCCTGGATAGGACCTTCCTGCCCCCTCCCTGACAAAAGGACCTTCCAGCAGCACTTATATAGTTATTTCTGTGTGTGTGTGTGTGTGTGTGTGTGTGTGTTACTTTAAATTGGTGGCAGAAGCTGGGGCAGGGGGTGGGGGTTGGTCTAAACTGACTGTCAGGGCCATTCCCAGTGCCCAGAAAACTGGCCCAAGAGTCTGAACAGAGCCTGCTATGGCCAAAGGAGGATCGATAAAAAAGACTTTGCCTACTCTCCCCCAGCCCTGTACTTGGTGCTGTAGGGGCATGAAGGGCTGAAAACTTTGATCCTGCTCTTGGGGGGACTCACAGGCTACTTAGCAGAATTCCATGAATGTCCCACAGCTTTTCCCCAGCCAAAATCTGGGTCCTTTTGTGGTCTGGGCCTCCCAAGAGGTATCTGGGTTCCTTGGGCCTTCCCTTAGCAGCTTCTGAGGCAGGAGGGTAGAAAACATAGAAATGATCCTGTCCCTGGGTACAGAGACAGGAAAGTCCCTAAACCCTGGCCGCTTAGAAGCTGATGTTCATGCCCTCTAGGATGCCATCAGAGATATCCACGTCAAGGGCCTGATGTACCAGTGGATCGAGAAGGACATGGGTAAGCAGACCCCTCTTTAGTGTGGGCCTCTCCATTAGGCTTCAGCTCTCCCCAGGAGACTTAGGCGCTTAGACCCCTACATGCGGACTTGAAAGGTAGAACTTGTTATGAGGTCACGGTCGGCTCTCCCTGCCACATTCCTGTGTCCCGAGGTCCCTGTGAGTCTCTGCCGGGTGTGCTGGGCTCTCTTTCACCCATTGCCCTATAACACTGTGAAACAGTCAGACACAGAGAAGCTTCCTCTGGGCCCTCCCAGGCCATTCATTCACAGGTCTTGCTGAAACAGCAAAGGGGGCTTTTAGAACACACAAGACCCTGCCCATGGGGAGCCTGGATCCTGAGCTGAGAAATCAGCCCTGTCCAAATGCAGCTAACATAAGGAGCTCCCGTACAATTGTGCATTAGGGAGAGTAGCTCAGAATCAGCATAGAAAGAAGGCTTTCCAGGGCAGGAAACTTCTTGAAGAATGAACCCCGGGGGACAGCTAGGTGGTGCAGTGGATGAAGCACCAGCCTTGGATTCAGGAGGACCTGAGTTCAAATCCGCCCTCAGACACTTGACACTTACTAGCTGTGTGATCCTGGGCAAGTCACTTAACCCCAACTGCCTCACCAAAAAAAACAAAGAATGAACCCTGGGACTCTGATCATAGAGGCAAGCTGAGCAGGGCACTGACCAGCCCACACTGGGCCTCCATCTCTTCCAGAGAAGTACATACTCCGTGGAGATGAGACTCACGCGGTCCTGACGCGCCTTGTCACCCACGGCAAGAAGCTTTTCCTCATCACCAACAGCCCTTTCAGCTTCGTGTGAGTCTCCTCCCCCTCCCCCTGTCTGGCTCAAGGGAAGCCTGGTAAATGCATGAAAACTTTGTCAAGTAATAAGCGCTTGTTTAAAAAAAAAAATTCTTCCAGTTAGGAAGGAAGCTGGATTCAGAATCCAGAGGCCTGGATTATTTTTTCTCTGTCCAGAAGAGAATCAGGCCTACCTGGTGACCCTTCCTCTCCCTGTAGAACTGGGAAAGAACTTGCCAGCTGGCTTTCTGGACTGCATTCCCTGACCACAGTGGGGTACCAGCAGCAGGCCCTGCAGAGGAGTGGGCAAGCAGAGGTTTGGCCTCACAAGGAGAACCCTCATTCTTCCTCCCCTAGGGCCCCCAGCCACACAACTAGACTGTTAGTGAAGCATTTCAAGAACCCACTTCTCAGGGGCAGCTAGGTGGCACAATGGATAGAGCACCGGCCCTGGAGTCAGGAGAACCTGAGTTCAAATCCGATCTCAGACACTTAACACTTACAAGCTGTGTGACCCCAGGCAAGTCACTTAACCTCAATTACCTCACCAAAAACAAAACAAAACAAAGAACCCACTTCTCTGCAGGAGTCCTACACTCCACCACCACCCCACCTCCCTACCCACAGCCCAATGACTGGGGAGGGGAAGGGACCAGCTCTGACATCAGGAGTCAGAAGAAAACAAGGACAGACCTCTCCAGGGAGTGCCCAAACCTACTCTGTAGGGGAATGCCATCCTAAAACGAAATGCCCAGCCTAACTCAGGGATTCTAGCACCAGCTTCCTCTCCCTTGACAATTCAGCTCAATTCTCCCAATGGGATTTGTGGAGATGCTGGGGGGAGGGTTGGAAGGGGGTTTGTGTATCTTCACTTACTACATCTTTATCCCAAGGTTTCCCTTCTCTCTTTAAAATATTCTTTTTTCTTTTCTTCCCTTTCCTTCTCTGATTACTGCACACCGCCATCCTCAGGGACAAGGGGATGAAACACATGGTTGGCAAGGATTGGCGCAATCTTTTTGATGTAATCATTGTCCAAGCAGACAAGCCAAACTTTTTCACAGATAGGCGCAAGTAAGTTGGGCACTGTCTGTGGGTCCCCAATCTTCCTTTTCTTCCCCAAACATCTCCTGCTGGGAAATTGAGTATCTTAAAACCACAGGCTCTAAACTGGAGTGTGGGAGGTGGGGGTGGAAAGGAGAGGGGTACAAAGGATAAGTCCTACATGGCTGGTCTTGCCATCTTTGTGATGGGAGGTCACTGAACCCTTGGGGGAAGGCTCAGGTCCCTGCTCTGTCCCTCAGAGAAAGGAAATGCTATCTTGCCTACAGAGTACCTGGCAGATCCCACATATATGTGTGTATGTGTGTATGTGTATATACACACTATGTGTGTGTATAGAGAGGTCCGGATATGTCTGTATATGTATATAGATATAATCTATGTGTATATATGTGTGTGTATGTGTATATACACACTATGTGTGTGTATAGAGAGGTCCGGATATGTGTGTATATGTATATAGATATATATGTGTGTCTATGTGTGTATGTGTATATACACACTATGTGTGTGTATAAAGAGGTCCGGATATGTCTGTATATGTATATAGATATAATCTATGTGTATATATGTGTGTATAGAGAGGTCCGGATATGTCTGTATATGTATATAGATATATATATGTGTGTGTGTGTGTGTGTGTGTGTATGTGTATATACACACTATGTATGTATATAGAGAGGTCCGGATATGTGTGTATATGTATATAGATATAATCTATGTGTCTATATGTGTGTGTATATAGAGAGGTCTGGATATGCGTGTATATGTATATAGATATATAACAATGTATAGATATATATGTGTTTGTACATGTGTATATACATACTATGTGTGTGTATAGAGAGGTTCAGATATGTGTGTATATGTATATAGATATAATCTATGTGTATATATGTGTGTGTATGTGTATATGTGTTTATATACACTATGTGTGTGTTTATAAAGAGGTCTGGATATGTGTGTATATGTATATAGATATAATCTCTGTGTGTATATATGTGTGTGTGTGTGTATGCGTATATAAAGAGGTCCGGATATGTGTGTACATGTATATAGATATATATCTATGTATAGATATATGTGTGTATGTGTACATGTGTATATACACACTATGTATGTGTGTAGAGAGGTCCAGATATGTGTATATGTATATAGATAGATATCTATATATATGTGTGTGTGTATGTGTATATAAAGAGGTCCAGATGTGTGTGTATATATATGTGTGTGTCTATATGTACATGTATATGTATGTTGCCTGTCTGTGTGTATATATCTATATATAGATACACACACACACATATATATACATATACATATATATACATACATACATATATATATATGTGTATGTATGTATCTCCAGAGAGAGACATTCATAAAGCACTATATATACATTCATTCTCTTCCTAGAGAGATCCAGAATGAATGAATACTGGTTTATGAATGTAAATTAATGAATGTTTCCTAGCCACCCTGAGTGCTGAGAGATGGTTCTGGCCCCTTTCTTCAGGATTCTATGCTTTTTGAATCCCAGCCTATTGCTCAGTCTCCTGGAATGAGTAATAAGGAGCACAAATCCTCTTCCAAGCAGCCAAGTCCCCAGACAGAAACCTGACCCTGCTGGCCCCTGGGAACTGTGCCCATTTCTCTTCATGTACTTCTCATGTGAGCCACCTTTCCCCCTATGGGGATAGGCACCCCAGCTCCAAACCTTCTGGTTCTAGCACTGAGCCTGAGGAATCTGGAGAAGCGTGACTCCCATTACATCTTCCCTTCAACCTCAGCTAGGGCTGCTTTCCTCTTCCTTTTTAGTCCTGGGAGGAAAGAGGAACTGAGGGTTGGGATGACTCCAGGGCCCTTCACCATGGCACAGCTGAGCAGGGGAACTTCTATCAGCTGTCTGTGGGCTACTCGACCTTTGGGCCAGAGGGTCCGGTGGGCCCATCAGTTCATCCTGTTTACACTGAGAAGGAAAGTGCTTCCCAGGCTCTTTGGTGTTTGTCTTTGGAGTTGTCTGTCTATAGGGTCACAGTGACTGACCTCTGTGGATTTGCTTTGTACAACAGTAGGGAGCTTTCCCAAGGTATCGGTACTATTGTCATTATCCTTCCTGAATTTCAGAATCATTCATCTGGATTCTAGGAGGTAGGCTCCTGGTCCTTCCTGGTGACTGACCCAGTTTTTCTTCTTTCTTCTCCCCATCTGTCCCCTCCTTCCAACTCAGGCCTTTTAGGAAACTGGATGAAAGGGGCATACTGCAGTGGGACAAAATCAGCCACTTGGAAAAGGGAAAGATCTACCGTGAGGTAAGATGGGGGGAACAAATGGTCCCCAGGGTCCCTTTTCTAGTAGAGAAGGGGCCAAGAAGAAGTCCTCTCATGTCCACAGGGGCACCTTATGGTCAAGCATGTGTGAAAGATAGGACAGAGGCCAGGGCAACTCAAATTGGGAGAGGTCTCGATGGACCACCAGCAGACAGAGGGGCCTTCTTTATTCCTGTTAGGGAACTTATATATATAGGCTTAGAAACCCTTCCTGAGGGGCGACTAGGTGGTGCAGTGGATAAAGCACCGGCCCTGGATTCAGGAGGACCTGAGTTCAAATCTGGCCTTAGACACTTGCTAGCTGTGTGACCCTAGGCAAGTCACTTAACTCTCACTGACCTGCAAAAAAAAAAAAATACACAGAAACCCTTCCTGAATTTGGGGATTTACTGGAAAAGCTGGGGGTAACCACCTGGACTGAATCCTTAAAGAGCATGACACCAGTCCTGGGGGCTCCTTCCTCACTCAGAAGGCTGGCCAATCAACCAAGCAATAAGCATTTATTAAGCGCCTCCTATATGCCATACACTATGCTAAGCACTGGGGATACAAAACCAAAATGAGACACTCCTGCTCCTCAGGGAGCTTACAGTCTAATAGTGGAGACATTTGTAGGTTCATACCAACAAGACACAAAGTAACCTTAATGGAGAAGCACCAGGGGCTAGTGGGACCAGGAAAGTTCTCCTATAGAAGGTGTCATTTGAGTTGAGTCTTAAAAGAACCAGATATTCCAAAAGGCAGATATGGGGAAGAAGTGTATTCTAGACATGGGAGATGGCCAACACAAATGCTTGGAGATGGGAGGTGGAGTTTTGTATGCTGAGAACAAGAAAAAGGCCAATTTGACTGAACCATAGAGTACATAGCCACACTTAGGGCCTAAGGCAGAGTGAATGATCAAAATGACCAGGTCAAGAATACAAAGTTGGGCGTAGAGGACAGCAATGGAGACCAGGAGGTAGCCTTGAGGAGGGTGTCAGGGAGAAGGGCTCGATTTCAGTTGGGCTCTGCTCAGCTGGTCTTTAGATAAGGTGAGGATGCTGTCCCAGACTGACCCAGAGATCCACCCCCTCTTCCCCATCCCAACTCAACTCAAAGGGTCAGCTTTCTATCAGTCACACTCACCCAGTCTCTAACTATCAGGGTCCAGTATCTGACCTCAGTGTTAATGGGCTGTCTACACATAGACTGTGACCCTGGAAAATAAATAGGAAAATAAACTCTCCTTCCTTAGAATCAGGTGGATGGGTTGGTTTGCTTCCAGGGAAGGAAGGACAATTGGCAAATAGAAGTAGGAATGATGCCCAGGGTGGATTGAGGTTTCATAATGGGTTTAGGTGGACCTGCATGGCTCTAAACAAAGGGGATTAATAAGGTTAGCCCAGGTCAGGAATTCAGAAATCCCAATGCCCAAGACCAGCTTCCAACAGTCCCAAGGGGCCTCAAATCTCTAATTTTGAGGGAGGTACGGTGTTAAAAGGAAGGGGCTACTGAGCTAGAGCATGAGCTCTGACATGTGACCCCTTGAGACCAGAATGTTGTAGATTTCCCCTCATGGGAAATGAGGCTGGATCGTCTGGGCTTCCCCTGCCCCTAGGTGAAAGAAGAATTTCTGTTAGGATGTGAGACAGTCCCATGGCAGGGCTGATACTGGGCCTCTGGTTCTACCTGAGAACCTGGCCCTTGAGTGTGTCCCAGGTAGATGTCGGTCTTTGGAATAGGGAATGGCAGCGTCTGTGTAGATGGTGTCTGAAGGTTTACAAAGCTCTTTACATACATACAGCTCATTTGACAGCCACAGAGGCTGTCCTAGGGAGGCATTCCTAGGGTGAGAATGAACCTGACATCTGAGCTCCACCCTGACAGCTCTTAGAATCCCAAAGAGAATTTATGCCCCATCCCTGTGTTCCTTGTAAAAGTCCTTGGTCTTGAACCTTGGCCCTGCTCCAATTCCTTGGACCAAACTATATTCTAGGGAATCCTGGACTTTCTTATGATGTGCATTGGAGTTCTGTTAGAACATTTCAGTGCTAGTAATAGTTTTCTTACCATAATTTTAACTTCAGTGAAAGATGTACTACATGGTGTGGTGGAGAGAGGGCTTGCCCTGAAGACAAGACCTGGGTTCAAATCTTGCCTCTGATACATAGCTATGTAGCCATGGGCAAGTACATTAATTAGTTTATCAATCAAAGATTGGGTCCAGACAAAAAAATTAATACAAAATCACGCACACATATTATGTACTTACTGTTATCACCTCTAAAGCCTCCACTATTTCTCCAACTTCCCTTTATCCCTGGAGAGTCTAACAACATAGAAGGCTCCAGATCAATATTTGTAGCTTCTATCAATATATTTCTTTGTTTTGTTTTTGTTTTTGTTTTAGTGAGGCAATTGGGATTAAGTGACTTGCCCAGGGTCACACAGCTAGTAAGTGTTAAGTGTCTGAGGCCGGATCTGAACTCAGGTCCTCCTGACTCCAGGGCCGGTGCTCCATCCACTGCGCCATCTAGCTGCCCCCTATCAATATATTTCAAGATCAGGGGCAGCTAGGTGGCACAGTGGATAGAGCACAGGCCCTGGAGTCAGGAGGACCTGAGTTCAAATATGGCCTCAGATACTTGACACTTACTAGCTGTGTGACCCTGGGCAAGTCCCTTAACCCTCATTGCCCTAAAAAAAAAAAAAAAAAAAGAACATATTGGAGGCAGACAGTAGGATTGTGCTTTTCCTTACCTTGCTTGGGAAGCCTGAAGGAGATCTTGGCTCCTCAGAGAAGTGAGGTTGATTTTGACCTTTTGCTAGAATATAGAAGGCATTACTCTAGGAGAAGGAGATCAGTTTGCTTTATTTAGAAGAGAGACTCAGGGAGTAGACTGGTCCCATATGGGGGAGAAGGAAGAGGGCTGTGACACCAGACTGATAATCCTGTGAGGCTTCACCGTCTCTCAATTGCCCAACCTTCCATCTCTCCTGCTCTAACTCCCACTAAGCTCACTCTGCCTTTATTGGGAGTGAATCCCTTGACACATCATTATTTTCTCAGTCTGTCTCTCTTGTATTGCCATCATGGATGTCTAGGGGCTTGACCTCAAGTTCTATAAGTTTTCATATTTCATCAGCTCCCCTTTAGGATCCCGTCCTCTGTACTCCTTCATCCCCTACCTTCCACCATCCCATCATCCCTAAGTAACCTCTATCATCCAATATCTCCCCCAGAGCTAGCCTCAAAACCAGGAAGAACAGGGTTCAAGGCCAACTTCTGATCCATAGTGTCTGGACAAGCCTGGCCTCCTGCTGCCTTAGAAACTTCTTTAAGCCCCCAAGTTGCAGAGGAGGTAACAATATGCATGGGTATGGGGAATGTCTTCACCCAGGTGTTCCCTGCATCAATGAAAGCACAGGTCTAGTTCCTATTACTAAGCCTATCCCTAGCCTGCTCCCAAGATGCTGAATGTCTCTGGAAAAGTTGCAGTTCAGTTCAACATTTATTAAATGCCTACTGTGTTCAAGAAAGACCCTCATCCTAGCTACAGGAAAAACACAGAAATTAAACAGGCTCCATCCTCCAGAGGTTAGATTGCACTGGGAAAGGGGCGGGGAGAGGAACACACACACAGATAAGCAAATACAAGAGGAAGAAAGAGGAGGAGGAGGGAGAGGAGGAGGAGGAAGAGCAGGAGGAGGAAGAGGAGAAGGAGGAGGCATTGTGGGAAGAGGGGAGTGGGCAGGATGATGAAAAGCTGATTTCACATGAATAACTCCATGCTCCTCTTAGCCATTCCCCATCTCATTCCCCATATTTCAACTCTTTTCTTCTACCCTCTTGTAAGCCAGAGGTTTTCAAAAGCAAGCTCCCTCAATTCCCCACTTTCCATTTCTCAAAACCTCTCATCTCTGTTACACCTTCTCTCCTTCTTGTCATAGATGAGGAATCCCAATTCTTCACCACAAAGAATCCTCCCTGTGCTATTGATATGGACTATTCTTTGTTGGGGTTAAGTGACTTGTCCAGGATCACACAGCTAGTAAAGTGTCTGAGGCTGAATTTGAACTCAGGTCTTCCACCTACCTGCCACTTAACTATTCTTTTTATTTTTCCCTCCTGCCTCCTAATAGGCTCTTGCCCCAGCAATTAGCTCCTTTCTCTTGCACATTTTCCAATCTATTCCTCTACAGGCTCCTTCCTGCCTCCCTATAAACATATTCAAGTTTCTCCAATCCTAAAAAACCTCTTCCTTGTGCCTCCTGTCTCTGCTTCACAGCCAAATTTCTTGGAAAAAAATTGTCTGGGCCCAATACTTCTAGGCAACAAGATGACCAGGGCATAGGATCTTGGACTGAGAGGCTAGAAGATCTGAGACTGAATCTTCAGACACTTACTAGCTGTGTGACCTTGGGCAAGTCACTTAAGTTCTCTCGGCCTCAGTTTCCTCATCTGTCAAATAATGCCACCCACCTCTAAGAGTTGTTGTGAGGATCAAATGAGCTAACATATAAAGTGCTTTGCAAACCTTAAAGCACTATCTACTACAACTACTACTGCTGCTGCTGCTACTACTACTTCTCACCACCCATTCTCTCCTTAGCCCTTTGCAATTTAGCTTTTTACTCTAAGATCACCATTGACCTGAAAATCAGCAGATCAAATCACCTTTTTTTTTCATTTTTCATCTTTACATTGTTATAGCAATTGACTATGTCTGTTGTCTTCTCCTAAATGCTTTCTCCTCCCTTGTCTTTTTTTTTGGGGGGGGGCAATGAGGGTTAAGTGACTTGCCCAGGGTCACAAAGCTAGTGTCAAGTATCTGAGGCCAGATTTGAACTCAGGTCCTCCTGAGTCCAGGGCCAGTGCTTTATCCACTGTGCCACCTAGCTGCCCTATCTCCTCCCTTGTCTTTAGAGAGAATTCACCCACCCTAAAGGTATCCTACTTTGCTATTTCCCTCCTCTGTCTTTTTCACCAGATTGTCTTCTTTCCGACAGGGATCCTTTAAGGGGCACTAGAGTTCCTCTTTGGGCCTCTTAGATTCTCTTCCTTAGCATCTCTCTCTGCTACAGTGTGGCTCACCCTTTCTTCTCTTTGCAGTTCCCATCCCCCAATCTTTATTTCCTGCTTTGACCCCTTCCGAGCTCCCAAGCTTCCGGCAGGCATTTCTAGATGCCTCTAAGACACTGAATCAGCATATAAAAGCTGAGTTTAGCTTCCCTATTTCCCGTCAGTGCTGCCACCATTTACCCACTGTCCTAGTAACTATCCTAGGGGTTATCCCCAACATCTCCTCTCTCCCCTTCCACATGAAGCCCATTTTGATTCTATCTCGGAAATATCAGGCACATCCATCCCCTTCCCCTCCATTTGTACTTCCATCTCTCTGAGACAAGCCCTTACTGCCATCTGCCTAAAATTAAGTCTTCACAGGTCTCAATGCCCCATCTCTTCTTCACCACCACCCCCCCCCCCCGCCTCCGCCACTGTGATCCATCCCAAATATTACTGCTATAATAAACTCTCTCATATTTAGATCTGTTCAGCAATCTTTAGCAGCTCCCTATTGTCTACTGAGTTCAATTCAGACATCCTGGCCAGGACTTCAAGGCCCTCCCCAGCCCAGCATTGCCAGCCCTTTCCATTTTCACCTAATACAGGATGTCCCAGAAGTCTTTGTACAGAATTCAGCTTGAATAGCTTAAAACGGCACAAAGACTTTTGGGATGGGACACCCTCTATTACTCTTTTACTTACTCCAACGCTTAGCACAGTGCTTGGCACATAGTAGGCACTTAATACGTATTTATCGATTGATTCCTTTTTTTCTGACCAAACTGGATTCCTCTGTTTCAAAGTATACACCCAGGGGGCAGCTAGGTGGCACAGTGGATAAAGCACCGGCCCTGGATTGAGGAGTACCTGAGTTCAAATCTGGCCTCAGATACTTAATAGTTACTAGCTGTGTGACCCTGGGCAAGTCACTTAACCCCCATTGCTACACACACACACACACACACACACACACACACACACAACGAAACCCCAACAACAACAAAGTTATACACCCAGCTTTCCCCCTTCCATCCCTAGACCTTGAATGCTTTCTTTGCCTCTCTTCCTAACCCTCAAAATCCACCTGGAATATTCCATTTTCCATGAAGCCCTCCCTTCCTTTCTCCCTTGCAGATCACAATCTTCCCCCTCAGATTTCACATTAAATGCTTTGCTTTATACTTGTGTAATGTGTTCATATACTACCAGATATTATAGTTACCCAGGTTTTGTCCCCCTTCTCAACTATAAGCTCTCTGAGGGTAGAGACCATGTCTTATCTAAACTTTGTATCTACCCCCAGTGCCTAGCAAAGTATTCAGAAAGTAGACAAGGGCGTGTGTGTGTGTGTGTGTGTGTGTGTGTGTGTGTGTCCACACAGGACAAGAGAATGGGCCTGGCTGTGTAGTCTTTGTCAGGGTCAGAGAGCTGGTGCAGCAAAACTTTGGATTAGATTTCTCAGCCTTGAAGAGTAATATAGTAGCAGGAGCAGGCCTTGGGACTAGCTGTGAGAGAAAAGACCATCTCCATTCATTCTGTCACTCTTTCTACCTGCCTCACTATCTTTTTTTTTTTTTCTGGGGCAATGAGGGTAAGTGACTTGCCCAGGATCACACAGCTATTTGCCTCACTATCCCAGAAGGAAGGACGGAATGGATTTGATGCCCAAAGCACATTCAGGGGTTTGGCAAACCCCAGAAGCTGCCCATGCCTGCCTCAGCTGGCTCCCACACCGAGGCAGGCCAGCAAGTGCTCCTGGGGGCCTCTTTCTAGCTCAGTGGCTCTCCCTGGGGCCAGGGATTGCAGAGGGGCTACTGTGGGAGAGGCTGGGCCACTCACCACCCCATGTCCTGCCCACGCTCGGGTTGACTCTTTGGAATGTAGCGTTTGGCCCAGAAGCTGGTTTGTGTGAAGTCAGGGCTTGCCTCTTTCCCACGAGCTTGACTGTAGCTTATTCTGGGACAGAAATTGAGTGCGTAGGGAGAGCCTGCACTGGGGAGGCTCTCTGGCTCATCAGCCTTTTCTGAGCTAATGGGGAGCTTGTGAGAAAGAAATGAAGATCTTTGGTGCTAAATAGCATCAGGCAATTCTCCCCAGTCACTCCCAGGCTATCTGAAGGTGCAAAGAAAAGGGAGATCTTGCCTGAGATTTGCAAGGCATCTTTCTACCCATGGACACTTCCTCTGTGGCTTCCTGGGGAGGGGAATGTGGCTTCTGTGCCCCACTGGGGAACCAGGATAGAGTGGGATGGGGTCTCCTGTTAACTCGTCAGGGAGAAGAAATGCCAGTTTCCTTTTTCAGTCAG